>NC_071402.1:73344021-74003135 GCF_017976375.1 Cuculus canorus
AGAATTATTTTCTCCTCTGCAAAGAAAACCAAAATTCTTGCTGGGCTGGACACTGCCTGGAACAAAGTTATGAGGTATTCTTGATGTGGGAAGTGCTCTTTTACAAAAGTACCCAAGTATTCAGTGACTCAGAAAGAGAGCGAAAGCAAGCTTAACTATTCAGACCAGTAACGAAACAACTTAAGTGCGGTGGTGGTTCTGGGTTCCAATGCCAGAGATGTTTTTCTGTGTTTTATGCTAAGTAGATGTTACATCCAGCAAATAAGTAGCCATTGAAGCTTGAACTGGAGGAGCCAAATGGCTGTTGCTCTCTGCTTAAATAAGCGTCCTAATCTCAATGTCTTTCTAACTGAATTCATATTCATGTCCTTGAATGGAATATAATTTCACTCTGCTCCTGAGAGGCAGGGATCACAGAATGGTTTGAGTATGAAGCAATCTTAAAGAACATCACGTTCCAACACCCCTACTGTAGGCAGGGACACCTTCCACTAGATCAGGTTGCTCAGAGCCCCATCCAATCTGGTCTTGAACACCTCCAGAGACCAGGCTTCCACAGCTTCTCTGGACAGCATGTTCCAATGCCTCACTACTCTCCCAGGAAAAAAAATCTTTCTAATACCTAGTCTAAATTTACCCACTTTCAACTTAAGACCATTACCGTTTGTTCTATCACTGCACTGCCTGATGAAGAGCACTTTCCCAGCTTTCCTGTAGGTCCCCTTTAAAGTACTGGAAGGCTGCTATAAGATCTCCCTAGAGCCTTCTCCTCTCTTGGCTCAACAGGCCCAACTCTCTCAGCCTGTCCTCATTCAGGAGGTGCTCCAGCCCTCTGGTCATCTTTGTGGCCCTCCTCTGGACTTGATCTAACTTTTTTTCTCAAATTGAAGAAGGGTTTTGAACTTGGATTTCCCATATTGTTACTGAATCGCTGAACTTGGGTTGGGGAAAGAACAAGACAGGAGAGAAATACCGTATCTGGCTCTTCTAGCAATTATGTTTTATGTGGAGCCAAGTTACTTAGTTATGCTTTAAGATCATCTATTGGATTAAGTCCCTTAGCTGTTGAAGATAGAGAGATTTGCCAGTTTTATGATTCCTGTTGGATTTAGACAGCAGGTCAGCACCATAGCTTCTCAGCAGCTTTCACACTCGGCACACCTGAAGCAGAATTCAGTCACTAAAATGCGAGTAAGCACATCAGAACAGTACATGTCAAGTTTATTGAAGGGAAAGCACAAAGTGGTGTGAGTTAAGGAGGCCCAACCTAACAAAAGCACAGTCAGTTAGGTTACTGTGAGGCAATTCAGCTTCCAGACCTGGCTTGTGGGGCATTGTTCTCTATTCTGTGGATGTACCCAGCCGGTCTGGTGTAAGTTGGCTCAGATATCAACCTCGGATGTTTAATTAAGACCTAGTGACACACCCTTAACCACCCAAATCCTTTTATGTCTGATTCATCTTTTGTTACTGATTTCACTGAAAAGTTCTGAAGTTAACTCACTGGAAAAAAAAACAGAATAAAGCAGCAGCTAATAAGACCAATGGCTTTTAATTTGCATTAATAAAACGACATTAAAAAAAAACCCCAAAGACAAACTTAAATTCCATTTGAGATTTTTCTAGTGACATCTCAACTACTTGGGCTTCCTTGGTGTTTAATATTAGTAGAGCCCCTTAATAGTGTGTAATAGCCTTGTAATTCATATTCAGTCATAATTTATTCAGCATAATGTTCTTAGTATAACTGGCAAGCATGCACTAGTGTGGAAAAAAGCAACCCTTTAAAGAAAAATTTATCCCAGGATCAGACTTTTCTGCAGTTGGATAAGCAGAGATGTAATTCCTTAAGAAAGTCTTTCATATATTTCTCTGTACATAAAATACTTCTTACGTTTAAGTTTGGAATGGTCTGGGAATGAGTCAAGGAATTATTAATTCCACTGTAAACTATATTTCTGTTGGATTTAATGATGGATATACAAAATATTTCATTCTCAAATAAAACTGCTGTAATGAAAGGATTAGTGTGTACTTTTGCCAATGTCGTTTACTAGATGAAATCAGAAATGGGTAATTGTATGTCATGAACTCCATGTTGTTAATATACAATGGATATTTGTTTTCAGAAAGTAACATCTGGTTTTATAGTGGCATAATCTGAATCACCTGTAACCATGGATTTATTATGTTAATCTAAAACATTCTATTAGCATATGTAGATTTTAGATACACTGAAGATTTTCAACACTGGTTAAGGTATAATTTCTTTTCTCCTGCAAACAGTTTTTGTGGCATGAGCGCCAACAGGATTTGGTTCTTTTCCAGCCTCTTCTGTGGACAGTGAGGACTTGATTTCATTAGAAGTAGTGGCAAACAGTAATATTTCTTTTAATTAGATGATCTCATGATTTCCACACATATTTGTTCTCTGCATTATTGTTCACTGGCAACACCGAGCTGCTTGGTAGCGTGTGAAACCATATGTCTCAATAACATCTTATGGCAGGTGAGGGAGGATTTGCAAAACAACATTTGCTGACAGGACACAATGTGTTTTACTTTGATGGGGAAGTTTTCCTAAGTGAACCTTGTAGCTTAGTTCTCTCATACAAAGTCAAACCTTTATGAGTCTTAGGAGTCTTAGCGGGCCTTACAAGTCTGTTTAATTCAGAGGAGTTGCGGTATGAAGCAAAGACCACATGACATGATGTTCTGTGTGTGCTCCTAAGTAGTTCATCAGTACAAAAAGTGACCTTCTAATAGCTGTAGTTTGTGTGGAAATTTCACATTCGTTTTTTCTTTTTTAATAAAAAATTGCCAAATTAGGTTTTATTGGTCTCTTGTATGTAGCTCCTGTACTGATCTTCCCCTTTGAGCTTAGGAGCAATGATTACAAATAATTTTCAGACACTGCTTTTTCTCTTATTCTCTTGTGTTTAATATTTCATTTGAATTCCAAGCATCATTTTGGGGTGCAAGCTGAAGAAGGGAAGAGTGTGACAAATAGTGGTCAATCTTTTTAAAGAATTTTACAACATCATGAAGTAGTCAGATCTGGGGTTTTGATTTTTTTTTTTTTTTTTGGTTTAAATATAGTTTATACTTTTAAGCATATCACAAAATACCTGGGAAAACGAAGTAAAATATTGCTGGTTTTATAAATGGTCAGCTGGAAGGCCAGAAGAGAAAGCAGATTGAGCAAATAGCAAGACGTAGCCCAGCAGAGTTCTTAAATAAGTGAGTAAACATAGGCATAGGAGTTGGACCATCTGACTTTTTCAGTGTCATACCAAGCACCTGTTTAAGTGTTTTGCTGGCACAGTACCTCAGTGACCTGGTCAGAGAGCTAAGTGCGACTGGTGTGTGGGACATGAGCAGTGTAGGCAGTCTCTGAAGTATACTGACATAGCAAGATGGAGAGATTACCAGTAGATTTACATTTATTAGTGTTTGGTTCCCTCACACCCCTTCTTTCCCTCTGATTATAACATTTTCTTCTTTCCATCCCAGCAAATGCTCAGGTACGCATCTTGATTTTGATCTCTCCCAGTTTCAGCACAGAGATCGTGTGATTTTATTGGCTGTCAATGGAGCTTGTTCTGATTTACAGTTGTTTGCACAGGAGAAGAGTCAGGCCAGTAAAGTGCACTGTAGGGGTTTGCCTTGTAAAAACCTAATGGCAATGGATTTGACGGAAGGGGGAAGGGAAGAAGAAGCATTTAAGACTATTTATTAATCAAGAATTCCAGGAGCAAGGCTTTTCTTGCCTTGATTCTGGCAAATGTACAGATGAGAGATACTGTGCAGAGACCATTTCTGCACAAACAGAGAAAGCCCTTCGAATGTAAACATTTGAGCAGCTGGCATGGGAGATTAGTGCAGCAGTGGTGGGAAGAGGGTACTAGTGGATAGCGGTGCTGTCTACGTTTAACAAATATTAGACGTTCTAGTTTAAAGATTAAGGATCAGAAAGATAATATCAGCTAAAAATACTGACAGTTTTACAAGTCAGTCAAACTCATTAACTGACATTTAAGTAAACGCAACGTGCCAGCTCACAGTTGTGACAACTTCCTCTCGCAAACGAAAAACACGAAAACCAAAGGGACTTGGGATAAAATATTCCATATATTTCATGCAATCCGTTAGAATTAGGAAAAAACTCACCTTCTCCTCTATCTACGGAAAGGCAGCGCTTTGAGACTTGTTAATATTTCTGCTTTGGATTGTGAGAACAATGCCTTAAGGTATTGTTCTACTTTTAATTTCCTGTGGCTGAATATTATATCAATGGAAAGCATCATACTGAAGGTGAACGTAGTGTAGGGTCTGTTAGCTTTGTAGACATGTGTTCGTATGCCATTTAACATCGTCTGGGGCAGCATACATTTTGGTTTTTTAAACCCTCACCAAATAGTTACACAACTAGGCTTCAAATCAGGCTATTTGAGCGTATATTTTTTTTGATTTTTGTTTTTAACTTGTGTTTTGACATGCTTTTAAAACTACTCCTTGTCTATTGGTTGTGATCCAATTCACATGTGTTTTGTTGGAGGTGCTTTACTTTCTTTATTTCTTTAGCAGTAGAGACTAAAGTATGGGTATCTGGAGCCAAATTTTCTGTTTAAAATATCAGAGCTATGCTTTTTCTGTTGGCATTGTTATGATTTTCATTGAGTTTGAAGGTATACTGAAGGAAAAGATTTCTTGGAGACATGATACTGACAGCATAGTTTAGAGCATAGCTGTCTTTTTGCATTGTAAACTTAGAGTGACCGTCAGAGACTTGATGCAGAACTCAATAAAGCCAGTGGAAAAATTCCTTCTGGTTTCAACTGGCTTTGGATGATGTCCTGCACGAGTTGTTAGTCATTATCTACAATAGGCCATATTAGAGGAATTCTTTCTTGTGCTACTTGAGGTTCTCTTTTGCATGCACAAATCTCTTCTGACACTCACTATCATCTTTGAAAACATAAGACCTTTGTTCCTTTTTGATGGACAGTTAACACAGATAACCCCCTTGAAGTTACTTAATTTAAGAGCATTTGATCACTGGAGTAGGAGAAAACCCCAAAGTAAACATGTTAAGTCTTACAGAAGATGAATTGCAAACAGTGGCAAAGGAAGGGAGAGGCTTTCACTGACGAATAATTTGTTGCAAAAGCAAGTTTTTCTTTGGTACCTGGAGCAGAGCATACTCGGAGATGTAGGCGAATTTCTTAGCACTGCTTACCCTGTTTAGGATGTAATTGTGCCAGTGAAAGTCCAAGTGTAGGTATATGATTTAGCTATTTCCACAGTTTTTAACCTAGTTGCCAATTAAATTTGGGACTGAGCTTGAAAAGTTTCTGCTACAGCCCCTCGGTGGAGAGTACACTCCAATAGATTGGAATACTTCAGTCAGTGGGCTGTACACAGTGGGAAAATCAGTTTATTAGGAATTACGAACATCCAGAAGTCATACTCTGGTGTCCTAAGCACGGAATACTGACTTTTTTGACTTTGAGAAACTTACTTGGCTATAATATTGCTACAGAGGAAGATAAAATATGAAAAAAAGAAAAATAGATATAAAGTAGGAAAAGGCAAAAGTAGCTTGGGGTCCAGCACAGCTGTACTTCCAATCACTTTGCAGTAGCCTATATTCTCACTTCACTTTTATTTAGAAAGTGGGCTGGCCTATAGAAATTCAGAATAATAATTAACACTCAAAAAAGAATAATAATAAACACTCAAAATAGGAAAAAAATAAAGGGTCAAGGATGTCTGAAGTAATGCTTAAATATAATTCTAAGAAAATACGAAGGGAGGTCTACTTCTTTACTCTTAACCTGTTCTTATGTGGCCAATTATTGAACATTCATGTTTCTTGCCTGTATGTTCAGGATACTGATTATTCTCCGAAGAAGATAGCCTTTGGAGAATCCTCTAGGATGGAGAGGAAGCTTGGATCTGAATTTCATGCTCTTGCAAGATTCAGATCTGAAATTAATTTTCTTGTGACTTCTTTTGAGTAAATACATTTTCTATGCAATTTTTTTGTCTCCTTTAATAGGACAAGCTTAATTTTTGTAGGTGTTTATCTATAGGTATTATGTAACAGAAGATGTGTACAACACCTGAGTGTATTCTATGCATTGTCTATCCATTGTCCAGAAGGAGAGCATTGCCTTTAAACCTTATCTTCACCTCTGTACTCCTGACCACGCAGCTGTTGTAATTCAAAATGGTTCATTGACATCAATACCTGAGCATCAAGCTATGGGCATTATGTATGTGAGTTTCTTTTGTTTTGTCTTCTGCAGCAAGATGTCATATCTCCCTAAAGGACTGGTCTGCTTCAGTGCCATTACTTGCTGCCAGAAATTCTCAGTCTGGGGTATTACTTATGCCACCCCATAATTTCAGACTCAACCTGTTGTACTCAGTATGTGTACATAAATGCACAAATGTGCATACCGATATCTGAAAGAGCTAATTGAAACAGTACAATTCCTAAATGTTGACTTCTGATTCATGTTGCTAGGATCCTACATAATGAGGATTTGTGTTAAGATTTGCACCAATTTCAGAGTTCAAAAGCTGATTTCTTCTTCCAATTTTTTTTTTTTTAATCTTTAGAGATTGCATTGTTTTCCAGTAATATTTTTGGCAGTGTTTTATTGTTAAACCGTGTAAATCTCCCTTTTTGAAAATTTACTGTGACACTTGGATGATTTTATTTGTCTCCCTGTAGCTAAACACCTACAGTTACCATAGACTTCAAAGGGAAAAGTAGTTGCACAACACCATTCTAAATCAACGAAGTATTTGTGTGGGATGTGGATTATAGGTACTGGAGCTAGAAGTCAGTTCCCTGAGCTTGGGTAAATGAGAGCAACTCTTTTGACTATAAAGAAGTTCTGCAGATCTTGGTGAAAATTTGCCTTTGAATTTCAGTACTCATTTTCTGTATTCATCAACAGCTATAGTAAGTGGAGACTGTAGGAGGCCTGAAGTCATGCATGTCAGAATTTCATTAGGCACTGAAAGATAATGAGAACTGATCATTAATATTTCTTGTCTCTGGAAAATTTGGGTAGGTACAACATGCATTAAAACGAGGGTAGAACACTTTTTAATATAACTGGAATAAAAACGCTTTCAGTAAAAAGCAGAAAATATTTCTTCAAAACCGAACAAATGCACACCCAAAAAACTCATACCAGGAACTATTCCATTCATAATTCTGGCCCTTAAAAACTGGCCATGAAGACACTACAGCAGATATTTTTAAGACTTTATGGTTTATATGAAGTTTCCATCTCATCGTCCAGTATAAATTGGCATATCTACAATGAAAATATATTGAAAATGATCAGTTCTAGTGGTTTGATGGTTTTGATATGTTAAAAGAATTTATTGCAGCAGAAATTGTTCTTAGTAGTTTTTCAAAATATTGTGAATTTCAGAAGGACATGCGTCGCAAGTATAACAACTTCTGTCTTCCATGGACCAAACACATTGGTTGATTGATTTAAAAGAATAGTAAGCCTAGGGAAAAAAAACTCTTATTGCAATGATGAATTAATTTAGCTCGAGACTTCTAATGCTTTTTATGATTATTTATCGTTGATGAATTCTTAACACCAGCAGAAATAATGAAAATGTCTCTTTTGCTGCTGTTGGTCTTTACCTTTTAAATTCCCCGCTTTCTGAAGCCTATTGCCAGACAGTTAATAAAAACAAGTTTTGATTTTCAGCTTGGTTGTTCAACACTATTTGATCGAACTAATCTATTTTCACATAGTGCAAAAGTGTAAGTGAAAGGAGAAACCAGACTTTTCAGACTTATGTAAATTTGACTTTTTCCTTCCTCGCTCTTCCAAGATTGCTCTCACTAGATTTACTAACGGCCTTCGAAGGCCAAGTGTAAATGGCATATTTTCAAATGTTCTTTCCTTGTTTTCCTTCTGGCTTGATGTTTTTTGTCTTCTTTCTATAGTGGGATTGAATTGAATTTTGGAGTCCATGTGAATTTTCCTCTGTAATTCTTTGTTCTGCAGGTTTCTTTAAAATGGAGTTTTCCATAAAGGTATGTCATTGGCCTTTAGACCTCTCCTGTTAGGTTTTAAGATGCTTCTTTGGTTAATTTCTATCATTCTGCCTCATTCCATGTCTCTGTATGCATTAAATCTCTACAACAAATATTTTTTACATGTTCACAGATCTATAGATTAATCCTCTTTCTCATCAGTACTGAATCTTTACCAGTTTGAGTTCTGTACATGTCACTTTTCCCCTAATATCTTCACGTCAACAAGTGAGCATTAACAGTGCCGTCTGTTTGGGCTAACTGAACAGTCATTCAGTTTTCTTGCAGAATATGGTTTCTCTTCTCCATGGTCTCTTTTAGTTTGTTGTTCCTTCCCCAGGATATGAGCCAATACTCTCATCACATTTACTGAAGTCTTCTGCTTTTTACTTTGCTCCTCTCGTTTTCCAGATTTTTGTCTTTGAATTTCTGCAAGGACTTCGTTTTTCACCACAATTACTGTGGTTTGTGTGTCTCTCCTCACTTCTTGTTGCGTTCTTTCCTACTTTTTTCTCATCTTCTTTGGTACCATTTGGACAAATTTCTAAGAGACTTGTGTTTTCTATGGTCTATCCTATTTCCTTTTATAATTCACTGAACTCCCTGCATGTCTCTCATTACAGGCCCATTTTATGAGACATTTCATCTTAAATAGATAATCCTTTCCTTTTCTTTATGGTTAGCTCTTCTGTTTTGGTTTTTTTTTTTTTTTTTGGTCTGGCATATATGCACATAGCTATCAAAAGCTATAAGTAACGTGAGTAGCTGAATTTGCTGACTGCCTATTTCTTGTTAGGAATTTTCTTTCGGGAATATTTTGAATTTAATCTTTCTCCCCATATTGCCTTTACATATTTATATTTTTGACAGTTATGAAAAATCTGTTTTCAAAATACAGTCTTTTTTTATAGGCTGTCACATTTTGACAGTGCGCTGTGACAGAGAGTTGGACTTGTGGAAGATAAGTTTTTAGCAGTCTAGCCAGAAAGATGTAAATCAGCCCTTAGAGGGTGCATTTCATATATAAATTGATTCTGGTATTTTCCCAAACCAACATTAAAAAAAGAAGGAAAGAAACATAAAGGAAGGGAACGTTCTAGCAAGTGAGACACAAAGTTGTCCACACACTTCTGAAATTCAATATAAATCATTGTATAGTTGTATGAAATGCAGACAAATGTTATCTCAAACATCTGCCAGCATCCCAGACTGTCACCTGTGATTATTCAGCTTGACCTGGAATTTACTTCAGACTGTGTCTGCAACCTGCAGTCCCACCCGAGTGACAGACAGTAAAGTTTCCAGCGAACTATTGAGTAGCCTAGAAAATAACCAACACAGAAATATTTTCTGTGTGCTATCTTAATGAGAGGGGTCTCACTAGGGTTTACATATATTTAACAAAAGCAAGAATATTTACATTTTAGGGTTCTTCAAAATGCATCTTTCATCCAGATAGTTAAAAACAAAAAAAACACGTGCCTTGCATGCTATCATTTAGCATGATGGTATCAGGTGCATAGCACAAGGGAATGAAGAAAGCTGGTATGCTCTGGAAGCTTGTGCATATATGCCTATGATTTCTTTGTGATGTATCTGTCACCTGAATGGAGCATTTCAAGTGGTTGGAAATGCATGTGTTTTTTTAAAAGCATAGTGATTTTAGTATATCCACTTAGAAAGAACTGTAATGCACGCGTGCTGAAGTTTGTGGCTATTTCATGGATGATATTGGATCTATACTAATGTTAAAATATTTTTTAATAATTTTATTATCATTGATATTTAGCTGTATTTCTGGAAATTGAGAATCTGGTGGAAAGGAGAATATTTAAGTGTAATATTATCTGGAATATTAAGTGGAAAGCTTATCTGCATGTGTGGTCAGAAGCAGAAGTTTGCTTTTTTGAACATACACCTACTTGCATTGCTGATCACCTTTGTTTAGAAAAGAATGTTTAGCAACCTAAGTTTCTTTCATTTACGGCTAAATAGCTTCAGATTTCTGCAAAATAATTTTTCATCCTTTGTAGGACACACAGTGGCAGAAAGCAAACAAATTATGCATTAGAAAGATTTCTAGCAAGTGTATTTTCACTGCATTGAGTTGTGGCTGACTTGTCAGTGCTAACAGCTCTCAAAAAAAGAGCATACGTTTCTCCTCTTTTTACAAGTCCCTCAGCTCTGATGTACAAAAGTGTCCAGAAGATACATGCTTGCTGGTTACTGCAGTGACTTCAGTGTCAAGATTGATAGGAGAGGACACAAATGATTTATGTGTGCCTTCCAAGCACTGATTTATATACTTCTTTTTTGTCATTAGCACCAGGCAGTATGCTGCCTGCTCCCACCTTCTGAGTTGTTGAGACATGGCTCTGCTTTCCTTCCCTCTGTCCTACCATTCTGAAAAGTGTCTACCCTCTGCTGTCAACATTATTTTGCTGATTCTGTTGGGATGCAAGTTTTTTTAAAAATTATGAATTTATTTGAAACACACTGTCACTTAAACAGAAGAGACGATACAAACACACTAATGTAAATCAAGTCAGCTTGTCTTCTCTTGTCTGCATGTATTGCTGTGACAGAAAATAAAAATCATTGCATCGATTTCCCTTGATGCTATGACCGTCGTCTACATTCTCCCAGGAAGACTTCCTCAGATTGACATAAATGATGCTGATCACTACTTTCTGAATACAACCATCCAACCAATTTGTTATGACTGAACCGTCCAGCCATCAAATCCATATCTCTCCAATTTAGAGAGAAGGATGTTTTTGGAGACTGTGTCAAAGGCTTTACAGAAGTCCAGATAGATCACATCTGTTGGTTTTCCTGTGTCCACTGTTGTGGTTACCCCCTCATAGAAATCCACTAAGTTGGTCAGAAAGAACTTGACCCTGGTGAAGCCATGCTGGCTGCCTCTAATCACCTCCCTGTCCTCCATGTGCTTTAGGATAGCTTTGAGGAGGATCTGTTCTGTGATCTTCCCAGGCACAGAGGTGAGGCTGGTAGCTCCCATACCTGTTCGCTGCTTAGAAGTTCCCAAAAGTGAATCTAAGCCCCTCAGTCTGTTTTGGAAAGCTTTTCTCCTGGAGGCTTCCACTTTTCTAGTTCCCTGCCTTGGATGATTTGTTCCTTCAGCTTTTCTGTTGGGAAAAAGGTTGGATACCACAGGAAGTGCAAAGTGAACGTAAATCAGTTGGAGCTACAAAACCAAGGCTGCACTCCTTGCTGTAGAGGTGTAGATATACTTTACATCACCAAATCTTATCTAAGTGAGGAGAAGTAGTTATCGACTGAACCGTCCAGCCATCAAATTCATGTCTCTCCAATTTAGAGAGAGGGATGTTTTGGGAGACTGTGTCAAAGGCTTTACAGAAGTCCAGATAGATCACATCTGTTGGTTTTCCTGTGTCCACTGTTGTGGTTACAATAAACTTTTGGGAAGAGAAATTATATTTAAGGTAGAAGGACAAAACTTCTAATGATAAGGATAGTTAAGAAATAAAACTGCATAATTGCAGATTCTGTGGACTTTCGTCATAGGAAAATTTTAGTAACCTTTGCAGGGACAGATTGGTCATGCTACTTTAGCGCTAGGGCATAAAAGTAGATGCCTTTGTAAAGGAGGTAACCTTGCACCTGGCACTGCTAAGATTTCTGATCAACAAACTTTATACTAAAACGAGAGGAGTGCGGTCAGCTGTGGTGAGGGAGAACTCACAGGGCACAGGAGAGAGAAAGTTCTCAGGCATTTCTAACTATGGCTGTGTAACTTCTAGTGTCCACCAAGTGGGCTCTGACCACAAGATATGGAATTGCTAGCTAGATACTAAAATAGACATAGACAAGCATAAGACAGCACTGTAATCGTACAAACTTTAAAGTGTAACTCAAAATGCTTGCAGTAAAACGTTGAAGCCTACTCTCCAGACCTATAACATCAATGTGCTACTGCCTGTGTGAGTCGCTGTTGTGGACATGGAAGTTGCTTCTCTTTTGATACTGTGATGGGTGACCAGATCATTTCCTACCAATAGCAAATTGCAATGTGATAATAAAGCAAAATACAGTAAATTGCATAAAAGTGCATTTTATTTCAGGTCAAAGCAGGAAAATGTTACTTTTTTTTTTTTTTTTTCCTTTCTGACTGCGGACTGTATGCAAGTACCAGAATCACAAGTGCTTCAGGGATTACAAAAACCAAACTGTATTCATTGTGGCTGGTTAGAAAGGAAAATCTGAGTAGTCACAATTCTGAGTGTTTTTAAAACTATGTCTCCAAGCAGTCTCATGACTGCAGTATTATTCTTTGGTTTTGAAGCGGGAGCTTGGACTATTTCAGTTTTGGTGTTGTCATTTGGTGTTTAGTGCTCGTATACGGAATTTCAGTATCATGTCAAGGAGAGTGGACTGACTTAAATTTGTGCAGTAGGTCTGATATAACTTCTGGTGTTTTAGTGGCCAGCTGTAATCAGTTGTGGTGCATTCAGCAAATCAATAAAAGATTGTGTTAATGGAGTTTAAAAGTGTCCAACAGACATAAATGTTCTTACTGTAACAAAGTAGATGGATTTGTCTGCCTGCTCTAAATCTTACCTTTCATGTTTGCCCATGCTACACTTGCAAAAACATTATTTCCTTTATGTTACTCTAGTTATTATTTTTGTCTCTGTTTTGGAAAAAATAAAACCCCATACTTTTTGCTGATACATTTAGTACTTTGAGTGCTTAAAACCAGTTCAATTGATTACTTTTGGTTTAAAAACTTCTCAGAAGGAAACTGCATAACAAGACTGTGAGCTCAAATACGTGAGTTTTGGCAAAGAGCTGCGGAAGAAAGGCCTGGCTGTAGCAATGTCACAAGAAAAGAACTTGACATTTTGAAAAATTTTTATTGACCGATGTGGACAGGGAACAGGAAGTAAATCACTCTCACAGGCAAGCTGCAGTCTCTTCCTTGCTGACCTTTAAATGCCACTTAGTGTCATCAGAAAATCAAGGAAATGCTAATAACAGGACTTTGGGTAAGAGAGTTATATATGGGAGCTGTCTTTTGAAAACAAACATAAGCTGACTTCCATTTTTATACACATTGTTTCTGTAAAATGGAATTCTCACATCTAGATTAATGTTACATTACTTTATTACTATTAACATTAAAATGTTTGTAAGTATCCATAAGATATCAGAGCTTCTTTTCATTCTTAAAAAGGGAGTAGTTTGCAAAACATGATTTATAATTGCATTCTAGGTTGATGACCTTAAAACACAGACTGGCCTCTGCCTTAGGCAGAGTTGCATTGAGTGGAGCAGTCTGTGGACTTCGGTAGTCCTGGAGAAACTTGACTTCTCAGTGTCTTTTGAAAATGGGATTGGTATTCCCAAATCACCAGGTTACTATGAGCGTTCATACTTATGCAGTTTTAAAAGCCCCTCTTTGCCCTTCGAAAAACACTTTGAAAACTAAATTCCAGGTAGAAGAACCAGTAGGAAGGAAAAAAATCCTAAAATTAAACTGCTTAACCCCAAAGAAATCATCTTGTACATTAGAAAAAAAAAAAAAGAAAGGTTCTTAGGTTTCAGAAATTTAATAAGAGGGAAAAAACTAGCTGTCAAGTATAACATGAAACAATGGTACTATATGTAGGTACTGCAGCTGTTTCTTGCCTCCTTCAACATCTAATTTGTTAAATTAAAATGGACTTTACGGTTGTTCAGTACATGTTCAAGACCTTTGCTCAGCTGGAGTCTAACTTGACTGCTGACCTATGCGGTATATCTGTGAGCTGAGTTTGCTTTGACTTAAGTCAGGAGAAGAAGAAACTATTTATTTTTTCTGACTAGTTTGCATTATTCTAACCTGTTTGTTAAATGAAACAGAGAATAAAGACTGACTTTTTTTAGCCACCTACATTGGCTGCAATACTTGAGCTTGGCTTTCCTCTTTCGCACACTGCTGTAGTTTGAGTAATTCCACTGATATTGATCCATTGATAACAAATAAAAACAATAAGAAATGACTCATAACATGAGTATTCTTGAAATGCATGGTCAGTAAATAGTGAGCTTGATAGGAAGGTTGGACTTAGAAAAGAAAACAGAGATGAATTTCCAAGGTTTTAGCGTTTTCTTTCAACAAAGTTTTTTTTTGTGATAAACTATTTATACTGTTATGTCAGTATTACATTTTTTTTCCTATATTTTCTCTTAGGAAATCCAAGATTTAAAAAAAAACCCATACAAACATTTTTTATGTGTTTAGTTGATCATCACTATATTCCTTCACAGTGATCTCTTGCCTGAAAAATGATTGTGATAGGTCTTCAGACGCAAGGCCTTGAGGTAGAATTGAATAGGACGTTAATTTAATACTGGATACATCCTATTGTCTTACCAATACCCTGTATTTGTAATACTGGGAGGGGAGTTTATTATCTGTGTACTTCTTTAAATCTCTTAACAAAAATTCCCAACCTTTTTATCATGCAAATAAAATAAAATAATTACAACCATCACAAAAGCTTATCTGTAGAATAGACTTTAAGAATATTTTGCTCATTCATTTTAGTGTGAAAAGAAGAGACTATATTTCACCCTGTGAACCCTGTCATTTCTTTTGGAGTAAACAAAATTTGTTTGATAAAACCAGCTACAATATGCACTGAGAATTACTTAAAACATGTAGGTTATAGAGGAGAGTGTTATTCATTTCACTGCCTAAGATACAAGGTCAAGAAAAGAGTATATTCCTTTGTAAGATTAGACCTAATCTTTTAAACCCCACCTTCCATTTTGAGCTTTTTTCTTCATTTGCTGTAAAGGTGAAGAAGCTGTTGATGCTATTCGGTTCAGAAAAATTAGTAATGAAAAAGATGTGCTAAATACTGCTTTAATCCTTCAGTGAAATGTCTCCTGTTGATGCTAAATATACTGTTCCCAGATGAAGTCTACAGTATGCAACATGAAGGACGACAAAAGCATCCTGCTTATAGTTTTAAGTCACTATAGTTACCACCTGTGTAATGAATGCAGGACAAGACACAAATCAGTTTGCTATCTACGTTTGGCATTTTCAGTTTCTTTCACAGGAACCTATAGAATATTGAAATATATCACACAGTAAGAAACCTGTATTACATAGTTCTTTTTGCATTGCTGTATTTTTTAGCTCTTTATGCTTCATCACTGTTTCCTCAGCAGACCTAAAATGAAATTAATTTTTTGAGCTCACTGCCACGTTTTTAATTTTTACCTAAGATTGCCTTTGAAAAGGAATTAGCAGGCCATGTCACAAGTCAAATTACACTCCTACAGAAATCCAGGTATCCACCACAACGATAAGGCAGCCATACAATTGAGGAAAAGCAACTTCTAGCACTTCTGAGACTGGAGAACTTAGATTCAAAGAACTACCTCTTTTATTTTTAAAGTGGTGGGATTTGTGAATGGCCTTTTAGTTTCTTGCCAGGGTGTGTTCTGTGGTCTTGGACAAAATTCTGCCTGAGAGCTTTAAGTCCTCGATGCACGAGTTGTAGTGATAAGAACAACATTATCAGCCATAGTCATCAGAGTATGCTTCCAGAACAAGCATCCTGCTCCAGCTCACAGTGGATTAGTATCAGTGGTGATTTCATAGAAGGCATTTCTGAGAAGGAGTAGTTGTCTCATAACTTAATTAAAAAGTAAAATCTTCAATGCCCTTGAGTTGAAATCAGTGAAACCTTTTCTGTTGATTTTATTAAGTTTTCAATGAGAACTAAAGTAATTTTTAACATTGAGGAATCATTGAAATAGTTTCTGCTTCTCCATACATATGGGCCTTTTAAAATCCAGAGTGGTGCCTGTTGGGACTTCTTTTCACCAGGTTAGCTGGTTATTTTCTGTAGATTGTAAATTATTATGATTGTGCATGTAAATTGGAAATAGTTTGATGCTAACAGGGTTTCTCTTACATAAATCTGCAAAGAAGATGGCTAAAGCAGGCAGATTGATAATAAAATAGATAAACCTGGGGCACAGACAGCATGTGATTAATAGTGTTCTCATTTAAGAGTAAATCTTGTTTTCAGAAATGCATATTACTGGTAATTTAAATACAACTGCAAATGCTTTTGGATAACCATAATAATGTGTGTTCATGAAGCTTGTATTTTAAATAGCAAGCAGCAGTAGAGTTCTCATCAATAGTACTGTTAAATTGCAGTAGGTGCTCGTAGTGCCTCCTGTCTTATTAATATTGCCTGTAAGCTTTGTTTCAGTTGACCTTTAGAAGTTTCCAGAATTTACAGTTAGCAATTCAGCAAGTTTGGCAGAGGAACATTCATGGTTATTTATACCATTGTTTAAACGGTAACCAGATGTGTCTTGTTTTTCTTCTTTCTTTCTCATTGTTTTTAAGAAGTGATGTTAATCCAAGATGTTAATCCATTTACAGGGTTTTTCCACAGCACCAAATTCCCCTTCAGTGAATTCTCGTTCCAATAGCCTCGGTCCATCACTGTCTCTTGGTAACATCTCGGGAATGACAGCAAACCCAGAAGTGAAAAAGCGCAGAGCACCTCCTCCGCCAGTTGTGACACCTGCGTTGCAGAACATGGAGATGAGTGGACAAGAAAAGACAGCAGCACAGGTAACAGTGACACCACAGAATGGGCTTCTTGCTTGATGTGCTGGCTGTCACCAGTTCATCCATCAGACCTAAAGTCGTTCACAGATATTTTGACTAGCCTTTAACTACAGCTCACCAAAACTCTTGATCTCACAAAAGAAAATTATCAAAAGTCTTGGAGTTTTGCATATGTTTGCTGAGCTTTCTTGAGACTGCCCCAAGCTTTGTCCGATGTCAAGAATCTTTCTAAATCAGAAAAGTTTTGTGAGACACTATGCTAAAAGATAGAGGGTGAAGAAAAATAAGGCAGAAAAGATGGAAATGATATAGGGTGACTAGGTGTCCTTATTGGCCATAGCAGTCCTAGAAGATGGGTGACAGTTCTAATGACTGAGAGAGTGCTGTTTTGCTCAGATACATGTCAGGCCGTCGCCTACATTCTTATTTTCAGTGCTGACGTGGCTTGTGAGGAGATCTGCTCTGCTTTCTGAGTTGTGCCATTTGACCTTTTAAAGCACTGTTCTGTTTTTGCTTTTAAAAAAGGTCACTGTTCTGCAACAGACCTATTGAGAATTAAACAGAAGGTGGGGGAAACCTTTCTGAGGACCTTACCCTTTGAAAAGAATAGAGTTAAGGGAAAAGGAAATTGTTCTTGTTTTTGTAGTGACATTCAGGTATGTATGTTACTAAACATGCACAAGCACGTGGAGACTTCTGCTTCCACCATCAAAAAAATGTGTTGCATGTGTAAGCTGTAAAAGTCAGTATGTAAAACTATATATAGATGCCAAGTAAGAATACAAGGAACCAATACCTTCAAAATTCTGTAATGTGGACTGTCTGCTCAGAGCCTGCTACCTCTACAGCAGACTGATCTTTGGAAAGCAAACCGTATTAGTGCAAAATGGAGTCAGGAAAGAATCTTTGAGTTCAGTATAGTTGAGGAGGTGGAGTCTAGTGCTCAGTCTCACTCCCTGTCAGTTATTTATCTGCATTAAGGCGTACATTAAGTGCCTTCTCCAGTGACGCATTGTGTGGGCAAAGTTGATGCACACTCTTGGTAGAGGATTATAGGATCTTATTTCTCCATTCTTAGGATATCTTGAAGTGTGATTGCTGGAACATAGCGGTGTTTCATCTTTCAAAATTGGAATAGATGCCTTTGAAATAGCACTCATCTATAGACACAGGTGAAAAGAAGGAACATTTTCTTGCAGCATTTGGTGCACTTGGGTTTTAAAACTTCCTTTTGAAATTCTTACTGTAAACATTTTCAGCATTGTTGCAAATGCATTAAAGTCCTGGCTCTTTGAAGCCATTGGGAGAAAAATACTTTAGTTATTGCAGGCAGCATACAGTACAATGTCAACTTCAAGTTCTCTTACTTTAAAGAAGAGCTATTTTGAAGAACAGAAACAGATGAAGGTTGCATCAGAGGATTTTCCATGACAAAGTTAATTTTGGGTAACAGAAATGTCTTGCGTAGCCGACAAAGCCAATGAAGAGCACAGCAGATTATGAGCACAGTTGCTAGAAACTGACTGCATTTATTTAGTAAAGGGCATCTTGCTGAAAATGGTTGCATATTAAAAAGTTATGATGGGCTTCTGAAGCTCAGAGGCTGAAAGTTGCTCACAGGCTACCTTGTATTTCAAACAAGAATGTGTAGAGTAGAGCTGAAATGAAACATGAGTTCTGTGAAGAAATCAGAAACCAAGGGAAGAGATTAATTATTCAGTATTATGTGGCAAGGTAGCAACACGGATACTGTTTATAGGAAAACCCAAACCGTTCTATTTTATCTACGTGCAGACTATGCAGTTTGCTGTGAAAATAGAGTAAAAAATCTCAGGGTGTAAGTTTATTTATTTAGTTTATGGGAAAGAATTAGCACTGATCTTTTTTTCAGGGAAGGACGTCAATTCCTTATTAATGGACTTCCTTCCATAAAAAGATAAGATGTTTGTTTAGAAAACTTTATTTACGTGCAACTGTTACTAACAGGAAGATCCTGCAAAAGGGGAACAAGATTATTTCCAGTGAAGCTAGCACATTAATAGAAAATGAAGAAGGTGGTATTCTGAGCTTTCAGGAGGTTTTTTTTTTTTCTTTTTTCAACTATGTGGTTCCACAAAGCTGTATAGAAAAACGAATACTGTAGCTGTTATGAATACCAGTAGTTTGACTTTCCAACCCAATAAGCCTGTTATTTTTAACCTATTATTAAGCTCCAAGGCATTCCATTTTCTTTACAACACAGATGATTCTTTAGGAATCTCTCTCTCTCTCTCTCTCTCTCTCTCTCTCTCTCTCATCCCCGTGCCTAGTGATTGCAGTCAAAAATTTTCGTGAGTATGAAGATCGAGGTCTTTTAATTTATGCTTTAGTTTTAGATTTTCTCCACTTGCTTTTCTGGATAGGTGAATCGCTGCAATATAATTTTACCATATTGCAGTTTTTATTTCGGTGAGGTTTAGAGTAATTTACCTCTTTGAGCATAAGGCCCCTGTAGCAACTTTAATTACCTTTTTAATGCAGCATGATTAGTTTTCCATGTCTATTTAAAGGTAGTGTTCCCTCTCTAACGCCTTTAAAATTTCCTCTAGAAAATACTAATTTCTGTTCAGAGCGCAATTGAGTGATGTTTCAGAGTGTGCTGAATATGCGCTAAATAGTTTGCAAAGGAATGCAGAGTCAAAGAAAAGAGTCTACAGATTTTTTTCCCTGGAGACTTCCCCCATTTTTTTAAAACGTCTCCCAAGTGATGCTACTTACAATAATGAGATGTCAGTTAAAAAGATATTCTTCAAAAGACCAGGGTATGGCAAAATATCCATTATGAAATCCAGAAGATTGGATGCTTTAGAAGCAAGGGAATGCCCTCCTTATTTAAGTTGCAACGTGGAGCCCACAGCATCCAGAGAACCGAGCAGAATAGTGTAGGAGGTGAGCAAAACCTGAAACCCCGTAGCAAACAGTCTGTGTTCTCTGTCACAGCACTTCAGATAATGTGCTGGCAGATGTAGGGACACCTTACAGTAGGTGTAGTGTTAACTGAGTCTCCACCCCAAAATGTATGCAGCATATAGACAAAATATATAAGAGATAAACAGTATGAGTATGCCATTATAGGTAGAGCACTCAGAGACTTGAAGGCGGACGGAAATAAAGTTTGTGGAAGTAATTTTTTTTTTTTTTTTTAACGTGTATGGGGAAATACAGAAATTGGACCGAGGGGGAATGATAAAGAAGGCCTCAGGGACTTTCAGTAAGAGCCTTTTCTGTGAAACGGAGTGGCTTATTCAGAATAAAATCATGAGGCTTTTTGGAGACAACACCAGAATTAGAAGAGAGTTCTTTAGTGCCTTCATCTGTAAGATAGCTTTGATGTCAACTCCAGAAGCCAGAAATGAAACTTGTAGGCTGTGATAGAGGAACCATGTGCTATTTCAGCTGTTGTGATTCTCTGAACAGAAACAGTCTCATATAATATGTAGGTTTAACAGAAGGCATCTGGGATTTGTTACTAGCCAGTCATATTCCTGTACTAATAGAAAAAGAGGGTGATATAACAGATTGAATATTCTAACATTTCTTTCATAGGTTTTAATCTTAGTTGTCACATAGCAAGAGAGCGGCTTTATTTAAAACTTGTATTATTGCTTTTAGTGCAGGTCAAGGAACTGGCTTCACAATTTTAGAAGTTTCCATTATAAGCCAAGATAATTTTGAGGTTTATTTTCATATTTATATGATTTCCTGGAAGTTGCTGTAGGCAAACTAACGTATGCGAATTGCTGTGGGTTTTCCCCCTGCTTCTTATGTCTCCCTTCTCTCCGTTTAGATCTCAAACTTGAGTTGCTGAGGACAGCTGTTGATTTCCCATTCTCAGTCAAGACCAATACCTTCAGAGCAGACTACGTGCCCTAGTGTTTTATCAAGGCTGATGTTTTCTCACCAAGTATAACTTACTGGACATGTGGAAATCCAGAGAAAATATTACTTTTTCTCACCAAGTATAACTTATTCATTGAAGAGGCTTAATCACATGAATAAAAAGGAAAATTGCAGCCAAAGAGAGTCACAGCCTTACTCAGATTGTTCCTGGCAGGTTTCTTTCTCCCTACTTCCAGTTTCTTTCTGATCAATTTTATGCCTAGATGAGAAGTTCAGCTTTAAGGGAATTATTTTAACATGAAGAAATGTAAATGGAACATTTACATTACATTACAATGGGACATTTATATCCTTCCTGGAGAAAAGAAGGTACTAATTCTAAAAATTTGCCAAATTTCTTGTTTGTAGAGAGAAGATACTTTCAGTATTTGTTCTATTATTAGTATTTGCTCCCTTTGTAGTTGGCACTGGTGAGACCGCACCTCAAATACTGTGTTCAGTTCTGGGCCCCTCACCACAAGAAGAATGTTGAGGCTCTAGAGTGTGTCCAGAGAAGAGCAACGAAGCTGGTGAAGGGGCTGGAGAACAAGTCTTACGGGGAGCAGCTGAGACAGCTGGGGTTGTTTAGCCTGGAGAAGAGGAGGCTGAGGGGAGACCTTATTGCTCTCTACAACTATCTGAAAGGAGGTTGTGGAGAGGAGGGAGCTGGCCTCTTCTCCCAAGTGACAGGGTACATGACAAGGGGGAATGGCCTCAAGGTCTGCCAGGGGAGGTTCAGGCTGGACATCAGGAAAAAATTTTTCATGGAAAGGGTCATTGGGCACTGGAACAGGCTGCCCAGGGAGGTGGTTGAGTCACCTTCCCTGGAGGTATTCAAAAGATGGGTGGATGAGGTGCTGAGGGGCATGGTTTAGGGATTGTTAGGAATGGTTGGACTCGATGATCCAGTAGTTCCTTTCCAATCTAGTGATTCTATGATTCTATGTCTTACTAAATGGAAGCAAATTGGACATGTGGAAATCTAGAGAAAATATTACTTTTGCCATCTTAGTTGATGATTTCTAATACTGACCACCATAGAGGGGTTTTTTTCTTCATTCTTTTTCTTTCCTTTTCAAGGGTTTCTGTGCTCCTGTTGGGGATAGCAACCTCCTGTGACATATGTTCCCCTGTTCCAGTGAACATTGCACTTGAAAGAGTTATGATTCTGCTGGCAATAATTGATAGGAGTGCCATAAAGCTGACAAGACACTGGGATAGGTATCCTAGACATTTAATAGCACTTTTGTGCCTTTAGTAGGAATGCCTTTCTCATGGCAGAATTTGTGTTCCACCGTCCTTTTGTATATAAGCCAATATAATAGAATATACCTGTGATTGAAAACTTGGATCCCTTTAGGTTGATTGACTATATTAACAGTTTGTCAAAAGGAGGACATACTTCATTGAAATGTCCTAAAAGCCACTGAATTTGTGCCCATCTGCAGGCAACCTTAAAATGTTTTAAATGACACTGCAAATGAGCAGAGTATATAGCAAAAACAGACCTGGAATTCATTCTGCCACCAACAACCACAGAATAACATTCAATTAGTAAAAATAAGGGACAAGCAGTTAAGGTAATATATGAATAAAATTATACTGAAATCATAATTCACATACTGAGTTTGTTCAAAGTGTAATTAAACCCTATACTCACCCAGATTTCCAGGATCAGTCCCTGAATTTGCAGTTTTCGATTTTCCCATGTGTATGCTACAGTCATGGACTTGGAAGCCACTTGAAAATGTGACTCATTCCTTAGAAGTAAAATGTATTTTAAAACAGTGGCCAAGATTTTTAGAAATGGTTAGCTCAGCTGTCTGTAATTAGGAAGCTGAGTTTGTAGCTTGACGTTTTCTGAACTTTTAAGATGTCTGGTTGCTCAGCAACTCCAGATCTGGCCACTGTGATTTTAATACCATATTATTCTTCACTGTGCCACCTTCTGTTGCGAAAGGAGTTTAAATTGAGATTGTTAATAGAAAAATATGAGCAAAGCAAGTGTTTCTTCTGCTCATGTCCCAAAAGCATAGCGGGTTTTGTCACACCGATATCTTTCTTGCATGTTTGCATGAAGTGATTACTGCTCTTTCACCTTACTTCTTCATAATCTAATGCCACAGATTTGTGGTTAGCTGACTGCAAGCACAATCTAGATCAGTATGAAGTCATACTGTTACTGCTGTTGTCTTCAGGTTTCAGAATGCCATGTGGATACAAATTAAGCCCTAAAGCAATGGATACAGATCCTGCAAAACAGTGTATAGTAAGGTATGTTCCCAGTAGGCTGTGTCGGTAAAGGTGCCATCAGTAGAGATTTGGGTGCCCTGTGAGTTAAAGTTTCTTGAGGCTTCTGGATGTTTCCGATAAATCTGGTATTTCAAGTAGCAATATTCCTGCAGTTGGCTTTCATTCTGAGAAACAGATGTGTGCTTAAAAAGAACCTATTTACCTCCCTTTTACCTCACAAATTTTCTTGGACTATCCGAAGCATCGTTTTATGGGAGAGGAACTGCAATTGCAGGGAAGCTGAGGGACAGAAGAATCACACCTAGATGAGAACATCTATCACAGTTACCTACAGAACTGAGACATAGACAGGTGTGTAAAACCATATGTCTGCTCTGATTACCTCTATAAACACTGTACTCTTATCAGCTTACTTTCTTCTATGTCTTCCTTTGTGCATCTGCTACAATTCATTATTGTGAAAACACCAATCTGATCAATCGTGTGTCCCGAGAGGAAGAGTTTTAAATTGCTTTAGATTTACCTAGTGGTCGATCCTACTTCAGTACAAAATATTATAGTCATACTTGGGGGGAAGGGTGGTTTGTTTCTCATACTGCAGCAGAATTGCCTTGTGCTATAGGTATTTTCTTCCATTTTACCTCACTTTTTTTTCAGAACTTCTGTAAAAGGCAAAAGGTAATGAGCAGCTCATGGTGGAGCCCAGCTGACAGATTTATTCGGTTTTAATAAAGGGCCCAGAATTCAACAAAAGGGTGGATGGACTCAGATTAGTTATCTCCCTTTCATAGGTTTACACCTAAGCCAGGAATGTCTCCCAGAAGTCAACAAGATACAAGCGCATGGGGTTTTTTTATGACCTTTCAGAGAGGAAGGGAGGTTTCTTTTTACTCAGAGGTCCTCTGGGTGAGGTCTTCTCAACCTTTCTTTTATGACACATTTCCTTTCTCCCTTAAGTGTTCTGTGAATGTATTTTTATTTTGCTTTGGTGTTTTTCTGTGGAGCATCCAGAAGTCTCCTTTAAGAATAACAGATACTTTTTTCACATTCTGAGGAAGGATGCAATGACTCAGTTTCTGCTTTAGGAAAAAGCTGTTTTTCAAAATGTGTCTTTTACTTCTACAAAATATTGCATCTTCTAAGTCACTTCTCAGGTTTCTATAATTTTTTTGAGGATATGGAAAAAAGATTTGTTCCAAAGGAGAAGGAAGAGCACTTGACGGACTCTTTCAGTTTTAAAAAATGTTTATTAAAAGGAGTTAAATGACTGGGGGTTTACACCTTTGTAGTTTGTCCTCGTTTAGCTTTCGTTTTGTTTAAGAAGAAGGCCTGAAATGTGAATGGTACATGTTAGTTTTAAAAGTTACTTTCTCTTTGTTCATTAACTGAGGATATGATGAGTGTGAGCTATGATATTCTCCAGTTTTGGTAGCAGACTTGCTAGAACTCACTGAAAACATGTGATGTGTCTCAACAACATTTTTGTGATGAGGGCAGGGATATGGAATCTTCTTTGAGGATGCTCTATTTTCATAATACCATTCAGGTGCCCAAGTTGTGTAGGCATAAAAGGAGAATTTTATGCTTACATGAAATAAAGATAAAATTATATTGATTTTGTAAGGTTTTTTTGCTTTTGTTTTTTAGGAAGTCACCAGGTAGTCAAGAACGTATGAGATGTCCTTTCATGGTTTAAGAATAAACCTAATGTTAATTTCTAGAGTTCTCAAGACAATAAAGGGGTGATAGAACTGCCAAGAAAATGTGTTAAGTTATGCTGTCTTCTTGTCTTCCTTTTTATATTAGAGTTTGGATATTAGGTGCTGGAATGCACACTGAACTGCTGTACAATGCCAGATGTAGAGGCTGGGAGCTTCTATCACAATTGGGATGAGACAGTATTTTGATAAGGTCAAAGAGTACCTGAGTCTATCTCTGTGTGTTAGTTGATAGATTATTGATAGATTATTAATAGATAAACCCATTCAAATTAAGTTTGTGTCTATTTCACTGGATTTCATATCAAATTCACATAGCAGACATTTTTGATGTACTAGTCTGTAAATAGTGCATAGTAATTATGAAACTTTACATTAGGCTTTTCGTATCCATCTCTTTTGGGGTTTTTTATTTCAGTCATGCTGCCTAAAGTTATATTTAGAAGTTTATTTACTTCATTTATGCATTTCTATAGATGTTGAGAGTTTATGGGTAAGATGGGATCTTTACTCTTACATACACATAAAAATAATTCATTTTGCCACATTGACATAAACATTACCTTACTCTTTGGCCAGAGAATTACTTACTGTTCTCCTAGGATAGTAAAAAAGTTCAATTTTGCTTTACATTTTTCATGGATTAAGTTTGCCCGTATAGGCAGATAGTGAATGAACATCAAGTTTGTCCAATAACATACATAAAGAATGCACTTTAGTTCCTTTGTCAAAGGATTGCGCTGCAGTTCCTTTGAGCAGTAGCTGTGCGAAATATTGTCAAGATACTGCACTGGAGGCCACAGTGCTCTCTGAAACAGAGAAGATTGTATAAAATAGCTATATCTGTATTAAGTTTCTTTCTGTTGTGTGGAGCAAAGAAATAGAAAAAAAAGAATTGTTGGATACCATTGCTACATGCTACCGATGCCACAATGGATATTCATAAAGAAATTCAGAGAAAAAAAGTGGAAGTAAAGTTGATGTTTGGAAAGTGCGAGAGAAATAAAAAAACTATTAAGCCTCCTCATGTGACTTTTGTACTGGAAAAAATTACTACAAATACAATAGAGAATTATGTTAGTTGGCATCTCTATGGAGATCATAAATAGGGTAAATATAGCTTTAGTAAAACAGAAAGCCTGCCTTATAATTCTTTTGCAATTCTCGTGATGCATTCAGCAAACAGATGGATAGTGTGATCTGATTGATACAGTCTGTCTGGGTTTCCACAAAGCTTCCACCAACATCCTTCTTCAGGGATTTTTTAAGGAAACTAGGTCTCCATTCCATAATGAGGAAGGTCATCTTACTCTTAAATAACTGATAGTAGAGAAAAGAGGAATCACGGGTTAGGAGTAAATGATTCGCTCCTCTGGTGGTGGAATACTCAGCAGCATTTGAGTATTTGAGGATCCATGTTCATCATATTAAGAAGTCACCTGGAAAAAAAAACAAAGTGACAGAGGTTGTTGCTGGTATTTGAGTTATCCAGATAGTAAGAACAAAGGCTGTGTGAAGAACAGCTGTTGAAAGACCGTATGAGATTGAGTGCTGGCAGCACTTGCAGGTGAAAGCAAGTAAAATTCTGTGTCATTAAGTGTGAAATGATATACATGAGAGAAGATCACTCTTAATTTTCTTAGTACCTTGTAAAATACTGGTCTCTCAGCTGGTACTAACCAGTTAGGAAGATCTTAGGATCATAAGACATACTTCTGTGAAAAAAGTCAACTCAAAGCTCAACAGCAATAAAAAAAAAAAGCAAATCAGATGCAAAGCAATTTACGAGAAGAAAAGAGACCTTTATTATACCACTGTATTTTGACCTCTATTATGCCATCTTAAATAGTACCATACAGTTTCCTTTGTTTCAGAAGAGTATTACAGAATGGGAAGAGACTCATGGAAGAGCATCAGGGGTGATGAAAAGTGTGGAGTAGCTTAACACAGGGATAGCTGTACAATTTAAGTAAACCATGATTCTTCATCTGTGACTATGGATAGGAATTTGACTGTTCTACCAGCCATTACAAGAGCATTTGAAGCTAGTAGGAAACAGGCAAACCACACAAAACTAAGTAATGTGGTTCTTCAGGCAAGTAGTAGATCTGTGGAACGCCTTGCCAAGGGTTGATATGGGTGCTAAAATTTTGCATAGGCTCAAGAGGAGGCTGAATAAGTATTCAAGGACAACAAACCTATTGCAAACTTTTAAATATAGACTATACCAGGAAGTCCCTGACATGAACCTGGTTGGTGGCTGCAAAAGTATTAGGGAAAAGGTATTGTTGAACATACCTTCCCTTTTCTTCTAGGTGCTTCCCATGGTCTGAATACAGAAGCCTGAGCAGAAACATTGTTCTAACCCAGTATAGCTATTTTTGGAGAATACTGAGGAGATTTGTACCTAAATATTTGCCTCATATGATCTGATACCACTCCAGGAAAATCACTGGCAGCATTCTCAGTGACTTCACTAGGTCTTCTTATCACTAGTAATTTGATAACCAGACAACATGTCTCCCGTTAAAAACAGAAACAGCTGTCTTTGATTTCTATTCCCAGTCATCACTCTCTTTGTTTTGTGCTCATAAATGCGAAACTTTGCACTTAGAGAATGAGGCCAGAAGTTTTGCCAGTAAATCATATGAGCAATAAGAATTTTCCAACATTAACCCTAAAGCAACTTGACTGGTGTACATGTTTCAACTTCGTACTGTAACTGCAGTATCAAAGAGCCCTACAGGACTCTGAGGGTCATATTTGCAGCCCCCTTGGGATGAATCTCAGAATAGTGAGATGCAGGTTATGTGGCTCAAATTACAGGTAGCTGAGAGCTGTATGGGTGATGTCCAGTGCACCCCGCTGAACACATGCCTTTCACTGGCAGAATAAAAAGCAGCATGAAAGTCTTGATCCCATTCCATTTGAAATCAATATCAGATCCAGGTCCATGCCAAATATTCTCTAGATTGCAAGTCCTCTGAGGAAGGAACTGTTGGGACACTTCTGTTCTCTGCACTGATGAGACTTGTTTTGCTTAGCAAAATGTGATTTCTACCTTTCAGGACACAGCAAGACACATTGATCTTTTATGGCATGCTGCTTTCCTAGATCTATCTAGTTCTGCCCAAAGGATCAGGCAATATTTCTTTCAAAGTTTACAAGAGTGGAGCTTTTCTTGATGACTTTCAGTTAATTGCTCTATGTGGAAAAAGCCACGTACAAACTGTTGCCCTTCACAGACCTAGAATCTGTGATGACATACTTTAAGTTTTATGGAAACAATAGTCTTTGTAATCAGTTATAAACCTGAAAGGTTTTATGTTTAGTGTTTCCACTGGAGCTGAACCTGTGGCTAGTGCTGTCCTAATGCAGAGTGTATTATCAACATATACTGGAACCAATTACTACAAATAAGATTGAGTAGTAAAAGGTATTTGGGGTACTTAAAATGCCCTACAACTCAGTAAATGACTAAGAAATCAGAACACAGAACAATCAATTTCTGATTTGAAGGTGATTTGTTAATTTTTCTCCAAAGATTTTTAAACATGGCTTTCAGTTAGCTAAATGAGAAGTATCCAGACTTGTTCTTTTCATGTCTGACAAAACAATGCTCAGATGGCAAACATGAAATGAGCCAATAGAGCATCAGATAATGTTAACTGTGCAGTCTGGATGCTTAATTTATATAGACAAGCACACTCCAGTTTGGATGAGTGATGCAGACCCAAATTAAAAGAAAGAGAGAAAAGTGCAATGATGGCTGAAGGCTTATCTTGCTGTCATGTAAAGCATCAAATTTAGGAAGGCTCAAAAAAGCTACTAGTGAAAGGGAGCAATTTGTACTTCTGAGAAAAAACAGATCTAAAAAATAATTCTGGTATATGCACACTGAATCAAACATTAATATTTTTTAAATAGTTATCAAATGCTATAGTTAAATGATGAGTGCAGTGTAGTGGCTACTCTTTCAATATGTTCGAAGAGTATCAGTTAAGGGTATGTTACATTTTATTATTACATTACAGAATTTTCTTCTCTCTCCATTTAAAGAAGTTCCATAGTTTCAGTTCAAATTGCCACCTATCCTCTTTTAGAGCTCCTAATGTTTGACTTTATGTTACTGCACATTTATTTACTAGCAACGTGTCCCATTTTAAAACCAAAATGTCAGAAAGCATGTTAATAACGTCAGACAACATTTTTTTCCAGGAGTTTAAGTATATGTGTGTGCCCTTTCTTTGTTTTTAGATTTGTATTTAATATACTTTTTTTTCAACTCATCTGTGCTGTAATTTAAATAAAGGCATCCCAGCGTGGTGAATTAATTAAAGGCAATCTTAGCTTTCTCAGTCACAAAGTGATTTAGTGGAGTAGATTATATATTTTTCTGAAGTTTGGCCAATATGAATGAGGATGTTAGTGTAGAATTTCAGTGGAGGTTTTGATGTTAGCCAGAAGGTGCAGCCTCTTAGAAGTGCAAGAGGAGAGGTAAGACTGACTTTATACTGGCCCTTTGAGAATCACAGTCAATTAAAAGGTTTTTCAGCAGAGGAACTTTAATTTCAAAATCTTCTTTAGAATTGTTGACTTTTTCAGAAAGGAGAGTATTGCATCTTTAGCTTGGAGAAAAAAACATGTGCTGCTGCGTAAAAGGAGCCCACTGTGTGGATTTACTGCATTTTCAGAAATGAAATTTTTTTACAACTTTGTCCAGACTATACTAGCCGTAGGAGTTCAATAGTGTTTTAAATTACTTATCTGCTTTAACTAAAGGCTGGAGTGTGTGGAGTGCAGAAAATTTCACACTTAGGCTTTGATAGGCTGTTACTGTAAAGCGGTGGGAGAAAGTAATCTACAAAACATTGTAAGATTCCTCTATGGTCTCTTTTCCTGTTGTTCTCTGCAAAGTAATCCAGTCCTGCCTTCTAACCTGTGTAGATACAATCTCTGAATTGACGTCAAAGTCAGAATGACCTTGTGATCCTTAATATGTTACAAGAACCCAAGCAAGGTGAGCTTGCGGTGTTTTTATTTTACTGTTTAACATACATCAGATAAAAATCACAAGGATACAAGATTTCTTTGACAGGAGAGCTTCTGATTGAAGACAGCAGTTAATAACATGGATCCTTTCATTTTTTTTGCAAGAAAACATATATCATGATAACTGAGTCCTTGAATTACATGCGTGAAAAATCTTGGAATAGTCTTTTCACCAACTTCAATAACGTTCCTGATCTTCTGCAATAATCCAGTTGCTTCTGGCTGCGAGTTCATGGATTACCTGCCAACTGTTTCTGAACAGACTATCCTACCTGCCTTGGGAATAATACCACAATTTACCATCTGGTGAGATCACGATAGTATCACTTGACCTCCACATGTGGTCTCTGTCAAGCACTTCATTGAAAACTGGCAAGACATCAGGGCCCGAACATACTGTTCTATGCAGCCTTGAATTTTGGCAGGGTTGCAACATTTAGTGAGTAAACTTCATCTGGCTTGCAAGTCACAGGCGAATAGGACAGGCTGATGTCATCATAAGCTTTAACTCTCATTAAAGAGAAAGTATGTGTCAAGTAATTATGAGGTTTGTTGGGCAAGGTGTTTAGGGCAAGTTAATAGACAAAGATCATTTTAAGCAGCAAGGCTTCTGAAGAACTGGCATTCAGAATGCAATGAAAAATAGTCCTAACACTGTGCTTTGTTTAGAACCTGCATTTATGTCACTTTTCAGACTTTGCTTCTGACTCTGCCTTTCTTAGATCCCAGGTAAAAATGTATATAGTAGAAAAATAAATACATGATGTGTAAATCAGGTTTAATTTAATGCCTTGGTGGCATTGCATTCTGGTCATTGTTTAGTCAAATAAGAAAGCAAGAAAATACATCACAAATAAGTATGTTCTAGTAAAAAAGTGCTCTCTGCTACTTAAAGCTGTATTTTGTTTGAGTTAATTCAGTCATTTCTTGAAAGTTGGGAGTGGGAAATGCAAATCCAGTTTGTCTAACTGCATACCGCTTCAGTTTTTCCTGTCTTCAGAGGATGGATGGTGCATGTTACCAGGAAAAATACCCACCTTATTTTGTTTGCAGTGTGCTCACCTTAATCAGAACATGATAGCTAATAGACAGCCCCAAAGTCCTGCTCAGCTGTATGTTGCTGACGGTTCCAGGCGTGGATAGCAAGCAAAGCGCCATTGTGTGTTTCTTTAACAAATTTTCACAGCAGTGTCTGTTTCTAATTTTGGATGATGAAAATCTTATTCTTTTTGAGAGTAGCTTGATGTAGAAAAGTGTTGTGCTATAGCCCCTAGTAATACTTCAAATTGACGCTGTTGTACCACTTTGCAACCTCCCCATCTGAAAATTGTGAAAGTGGGGTTTTCTGGCTACCCTTCGTAAGTGCTGGGAGGAACTAGACCGAGTCAAAATTTTCAGGGGCCAGTGGGAAGGGATCATACAAAACTATCACTTGACTGACCGCCCAAAGCATATTTGCTAGGCATTCTATGTGCCTGCAGGTGGAGAGGGCTGATATGAGGGAGGGATGAACACTCAAAATAAGTCAGGTATGTTTTTCTCTAAATTGAGAAGACTTCTGAGGTGATTGCCTAAGACATAGCACTAAGCGTTAGAAAATCTCTGCATAATTGTAAGTGTAGAGGAAAACATAAGCTCCAGGGAGCTATGTTGCTTAATGGCAGTAGAACGATTCTCTTTATTCCTGGTCAAACTTTTGTGTGATTGCCTTTTGCTCTCTAGCCCTAACAGATTTTAGGCTACAACCCATGCTCTTGGCTGAAAATTGGGCAAAGTTTCATAGTAAGTTTTGCAAAACTTCAAGCAATTCATAACATCTCTCAGATTTTTAAGTCCAGACAAGCAAACCAACCTGTCAGCCAGTGTGTAATCCTGGGTCCAAGATTGAGGGAAGAAAAGATGACGTATGAAATCCTTATGCCAGTGCCCATTCATGAAGGCAATGAGTCAAGGAGACAATATTGATCACGTCAAACTCATTAACAAAGTTGTCACTAGGCTGCAATCCTACTATGTGTTTTAAACTCTTAGTAATGTTTGGTTTTTTCTATTAATTGTATTGCTCTAACTAAAAAGATAAACACAAATATGAAAAGGAAATTTGGAGTTGATTTTTGCCATTTTGGTTCAAATTCTTTAGAGGAGAAATGAATCTTAGTGGCAAATCAGTTTGTGGTGGTTTTTAATATGTGATTTTTAAGGGTTCGAGGTTTTTTGTTGGTTTTTTCCTCCTGTAAATGAAGACATAAATGAGGAGGATTACATTGTATTCAGAGAAACAGAGGAAGTTCAATTCACTGCCAAAGCAAACATCCGCAGACTTGTGTAGTCTACATGTTTCAATGCATGTGAAAATACTTGGTGTTGTAGAGTGACTTCCTTGAGTGGAAATAATATTGCAGCTAGTAATGAGATTTTGCAAAAGAAGGAAATCACAGCTATCTTAGTAATTTAACGTCTCAAATTTGTTTATGGATAGTTTCCTGTCTGACACATTTAGCTGAACAAGTTAAAGTGTTTAAAGAAGATTAGAATGACATTAATTTTTAACTGCCCTTGACCATGACATTTCACAAAGGGTGTGTTCAATAAAAACAGATGGAAAAATGAGGTTGCCCCTTCACCTTGTAGTATCTTTCTGATGTCAACTGATTTAACTTTCTGTTGCCAATCAGCTGAATATTCAAGGCTTTAGTCTTCTTCATTTTATGAATAAAATAGCGGTAGAGCATAGCAATTTCTGTAAAATCCAGTCATGTTAAGGTGGTTTTTTTCCCTCTTGTTAAGACTGAGATATTTTTGCAGTCACAGCTTCGTTTTTGGCAATGAATACTAATTTTCATCACAAAACTCTGTTTAATACCAGAACTATATAATGAGAAAAATTTAATTTGAAATGAAGCAGCATAAGATTAGGCAAAATGATAGAATATTTTGTGGCATCTCATTAAAATATTCATGGTAAGGATATTTTCAGAAGAGCAGTGCAGTTTGCACTCTACTTATAAGACAGACTTGCCACTTAACACAGCTCCTGAACACTTCCAATGGCAAAGTGTCTCAGAAGCTGAAGCCATGAGTATGACTGGGGTGCAGCCATCATGTGAGCCAAACACGGTACAAGGAAGCATGGTGCAGAACTTCAAAGTCAGGAGGAAACACCGTCATACAGAATGGCATTTTCCTGCTTGAAGACTTAGTTGGTGTTAGTGTTGTAGACTTCAGCTCATGTTGTCAGTAGCCTGGGAATATCATATCTAAACTTGTTCCATGTGAGAGAGGTGTGTCCAGAGTAACACGAACTAGTTACTCTAGACAGCGTCTGGTCTGGTCAGTCCAAATGTCAATCTTGCTATCACAGCAAGCATTTCTTAACTTCATATGGCTTATTTAAAAATATCTTTTTAAGTATATTATTCATTTTATTGTCAGGCTTGTGGGATCCAACACTGAAGAATCAAGAGATACAGAACTAAAATAACCAATCCAGAGAAAATGGTTGCTAATTTCTAAAGTGTAATTATTTCTATGCATTTATTAAAAATGACAAGTTTTAAAAATAATATCCTCTTTAAAACTGTTTATATATGCTAGAGTTTTTGGTATCTCTATGTATGTTGGTTTTGCAGTATGTTGTTGCATTGCATGGGATCCCGGTAGACATATTAAATAAACCACACAAATGCATTCTGCAGCATAAGGACATGTTTTTGGGAGACATTAGGCTGCTGTCTTTAAATGCTGTTTGTAACGTACTTGTGTATTAAGTATTCAGCTTTTAATCAAATGAAGTAGCATACTACCCAATAAGAAAACAAGCTAGAGAAGTTCAGTGCCGAGTAGCCAATTTAATGCAATGTAACTTACAGTGATCAGCCTCATGAATTGCTCATATGCCCAGTTTCTTTGAAAGCTCCCTGAATTTTCCTTTGTCAGTATATGCCAGTGAAAAGCCTAATAAAGTATGACCTGTCCAGGGAGTATTAAACGTATGAGTAAATGTTGTTCAAGACACATTAATGTTCAGTTGGGACTTCTTGTGGTTTCTAGTGCTAGGCATGTTGGAGCATCTGTCACCCTGTAAAAATGCAAAATCAGCTGGATAGAATAGCTTTTATATCATCAAGTTTAGTGGACAGATTTATGTCCCTATTCTGCAGCTGAAAGATTTATCTCTCTGATTTTCCTAGAACCGCTTCTCTTGGATCAAAATATTTTCTTCTGAACTGCTTTAAATTATGTAGAAAATCATAGCAAAATATTTTTTTTAAAACTCTGAAACCATAGATCTTACTCACATATCAACCTACCACTTGTCTTTCACACTAAGCGATAGAAGCATTCATGCAGTTACAATTACATCAAAAGTTTAAAACTGGTTAATAAAAGATGTGTCTTTTCTTTTTACTTCTAGAGCTTCTTGCAAAATGACTCAATTATTTCAAGATTTCTTAAAATTCACTGGGAGAAAGTTGAGATGATACTGTTGTTTGTTCAGTTGCAAGAGCTCTGAATTTTTCTCTGAATCATATTTAAACACTCTAGTGATTCAATAGGCATTCTGACCCCACATGATATCATCACCAGCAGGTGTATCAGAATCTGGCTTGTTTAAATCACAGTGTGTCTTTAGTCAGTGTTGGATGATAGAAACCAGTTTATAGTCAGGGCACGCCAGTGATTGAATCCATGTGCCCATGTGCTCTTTTTCTAATCCTTTTTATTTACTTCTAAAAATAATTTCTACAAACATTCACTCATTGTTTCCCCAAACAAGACATTTTGTAAACGTATTAGACAGAAGTCACAACAATACAACCATTCTATAAAACAATAAAAGATCCTGATATGTAACATTGCATAAAAAGGAGAAAGGAGCAAGAGATTATATGATCTTACTTCACATACAGTTTATGTTATATGCTACACAATTCTGTTCTTATGCACTAAACCACCGTGGGACACCTGTTAAAAGAAATCCAGTTCATAATCCTATTGCTGATAGAATATGTGTATCACATGGAGCTACAATGTTTGAGCAGGAAGAAAATTGCTTTAAGGAGGATTTTGTTAAATGCCAAACCAGGAAAATTTTTGTCTTTTTGAGGTTCTGTTTTTGCTATGGCAAAACAATAGTACTAAGAGTAAAAGGAAAAATCTATTGCCATAAGACAAATGTTTTTTGTAAGGATTCTGAAAGGTTTTTGAAAACATTGTCAAGAGTGGTTTGGATTACAAAATACAAACTATGCACTTCTTTTAATATCTCAATCACATATTGACTAGATGCACCAAGGGGTTTTCCATGAAGGCACAGTTAGAACCGTTTAGACCTGTCTATCAGTCATCTGGGCTTTCTCCTGTAGGTGTGGACACCAGCTGAAACAGAAACTTGCAGTTCTTCAGGGAAAACCTATTTCAGGTAACTCAAGAGGGTTCTGTGTGCTTTTAGTGTACCACTCAAGTGGAGTCTTCCCATGGCAATTTTTAAGTTGTTCTTTCCTACTTGTGTTTTTAGTACTGTTTCTGAGCTGAGATCACCCACCTTTTTTCTATGCTCTTTCTCAGTCCTGTACAAAGCAGGTGTCTCTTGTATGTCCACTCTTCTCCCTGTCAGTTTTAGGAAAAGAAAGAAAACATGGCTCATTCGCCTGGTCTATGTGTTCCAAGACAGTAGCCCTCAAAGAGTATCCAGTCCTCCTCAGCTGTTTAACTATTGGTCAAAATGTGTTGCTTGAAAGGCAGTAGTTCCTGCAAGGCACCAAAGAGGCCTTCAACATCCAATATACACTTCCCACTAAATACAGCTCCTGAACACTTCTAGCAGCAAAGCATCTCAGAGGCTGAAGCCATGAGTATGGCTGGGGTGCAGCCATCATGTGGGCCAAACACGGTACAAGTATGATGCAGAACTTCGAAGTCAAGAGGAGGCACCATGATACAGAATGGCATTGTCCTGCTTGAAAACTTAGTTGGTTGTTATCATTGTGGATTTCAGCTCATGTTGGCAGTAGCTTGGGAATCTCCTATCTAAACTTGTTCTGTGTGAGACTTGTGTGTCCAGAGTAACACGAGCTATTTGGTATAGTTGTAGAAGTTATTTGATATCTTTCCTGCAAGCCCAAAAAATCCAGCTGGACTTCTAGTGTTAGGTTAAATATTTTTACCTGGCTGTATCGTTATTTTGGAAGACCTTCATAGTTGGAAGGTTCTTTTCTACTCAAGATATAATGACAATAATCACAACATTACAGTGCTTTGTTATTTAACTTTCCAAGGTTGCATTAAGCCATTTTTCTCTACGATCTACAGCAACAGTGTGTGGGCTGTCTGTAACAGAACAGACTTGGGTATGTGTAGCTCTCTGAGTATTTTATTGTAGAGTCTTTAATCTGTCTATGGAGGCAGTAGAGTGAGATTTCCTTCTTGGCCAAAGTAGCGATTCAGACAACAGATGTATAGTTAGTATCATCAAGTGGTTTGCAAATGTTGGTAAATACTGAGACACAGGGGAGCAAAAATTAATGGTATAGTTTCTGGTTTACAGAAGGAGTTCCGGTTTTGGGAGTAGTAAACCTGCAGTGAATGTAGGCCTAGCTCAGTCTGTGAATAGAAGAAAGGTGACATTTGCCAGGTAACTTAGCAAGTACTGATATAGATATTTCGGTTGGAAAGATTAATAGTGAATGGTAGATGAATACAAAACCAGTATCTGACCTGTGAGTAGAGGACAGGCAAGATAAGGCAAAGAAGTGGAGCTCTCATTGGAAATTTATCTGAGAACCTCCTTGTCTTTGAATGGTTCGTGATTTTTTGGTGCTGGTTGCTTTTGTTCCTTGGGCCTCCCTTAATACTTTTCATTAATTCATATTCAGTGCAACCCAACCTAAAGAAAATACTGGACTCTTATGCATGAGGAAGCTCAGACTCATTTTACACATCTACTCTTAACTGCATCCACAGACCTCTTACAAGTAACTTCCAAACGCTACAAATGGAAAATTTCAAGCATTAGCCTTGTGGGACTCTTACACAGTTTTGACACAGAACCTCCCAATGACATTGTTATTACACTATAAATATATTCCAAACTCTTATCTAAAACCTTCAAATTTTAATAAAGATGCTTAGCTTTCACCAAAGGAAAATACATTCAGGACATACATCACATATTTTGTCTGCAATATTGGAAGATTTTTTCAAACAACATGTGAGCCATGACATGAATTTAATGGAAAATTGGTTTTTGCATCGTATGTGATCTCATCAGTATGAGGCGGCACTATCTGTCAGATGTAGGTCCTTTTCATCCACTTTATTCATTAACTGTAGTCAGAGAATACTTACTAACATCTTTAAAAACTATGTATTTGTTGCATAACAGAGCTGACCTAGTAATTCGTTCTAGTTACGAGTGCTACATAGGTGAAGCGCTAGTGCTAAGATAAGGAAATACTCAGGAAGCTCCTGTAACAAAATTTGGATGGGAAATTATTTAGATAATGTTGTTAAGGCTTGATTTCCTTTTTAAAGAAGCAGCCAGCCATAACAAATTGCTTTCAAGTTCTATGATTTTGGTATATACAATTGCAAGAAAGAAACAGAGTGGTTTTTGTGTTTTTTCCATTTCTGTTTAGCCTCATAGGTTTACCAAGATTGGCATTAAAGAACGACTTTTAACAGTTTTTATGACTTCTTGAACTAGTTGCTTTCTATGTGCATTGTGGTGTGGCTGGCTTTAAACAAGCTTTTCATCTTCTTTATGGTGTTATGCAGTTAGCTGGCATTATAATAAAAGCATTTTTGTGCGTGTATTTGACTAAATTTGTGTTATTGTTGCAGTTGAGCACTAGCTATTTTCTAGCTTTTTCTTTAGCTGTAGCAGTGTGTTCAACCATACATCTATCTAATGTTCAACTAAATAAGAATGCATAGAACTGAAAAAGATAAGCCGGCTTCTTACAGAGATCCTTTATTCTTAGTAAAGTAGTTATGTCTTTGAGGAATTTTACTGTACCAGACATTCTTCACTCATCCGGTACTTGGGGAAGGGTGGTTAGTGAACTCTACTATTTCAAGTGGAAACACACATTTCCTTACTTTCTCCCTTGACTCTTAAGATTTCCTAGACTTTTCTTTTAAATCACTGGTCCGTCCATTTTTTGTCCTGAAGTGAAATGACCTTTCTGTCTGGAGAGATAAGAGTCAATGTGAAAGCTGCAAAAATTTCATTAAATAACTGCAAACATCATGACTTATGCTTGTAAAGTGTTGGGGAAGTTCAGATGCTGTCTCCCAGATGATTCAAGTTCTTCACAGCTACTGAATTTTGAGGACTATAATCAAATTAATCAAAGCCCCTGCTTTGATAAGTTTCTCATTGTTTAAGGCGGTGTCCTGAAGAATAACAGTACAGTATTAAACGCTCACATATCTTTAGTTATTTAAAATGCAGTGGAGAAGAATGTGGGTTTTTTTCCCCAAGTGTGTTTTTGCCGATTTCTCCAAATAGTCACGAAGAAGAACGTGGCATTAGGTAGCTGTCCTCCATGTAATTCCTCCTCTGTAATCAATGCCTGATGAATCTTTTGCACTGAATAGTTTCCCAGGGTCAACTCAACATTGGGCGTTCTGGTTCTATAAGAATTTGAGGGGTGCAGGGATGAGATTCAACTTCAGTCAATTGCAGTCGGTTCCTACCACTGACAGGCAGTTTCTTCATCAGAAGAGGTGCTCTGTCTCAGTATAGAGTAATACCATAGCTTCAGGAAAAAGTTCTTCAAAGGAGCTCTAAAATTTTGCTGTATCCACTCCTGAGTGTTTGACCTGGTGCTCTTTTCTGGGTATAAGTCTAATTTTTCGAATGCCATGAAGTTTGGTAACCAAAATTGAAGTCTGCAAAATCACTAGTCGCTGTTAACTTTCTTGCCCATTTATTATGTCTAAGATTATCTAGATTGATCTCCCTGGCTTTAGTCATGTGCTGTATCCAGTGGACATGCAATGAAAAATGGAGAAATAATCCATGGCAGTAGGAGGCAAGAGCAGGGCATCTTTCTTTCCCACCCTCCATCACCTCCACCTTATAGTAACTGTTTCCTACAAAGCTGCAGCTCATCCTGGTTAATATGCTTTGTGTCTAGCATAGTTACTATGAAGTTACTACATGTGCAGGATTCAGGTTCACCAAGAAGGGGTGGAGAGTGTCCAGTTGTCATGTGGCACAGCAATTAAAACATTATCCTGGAAGGTGGGAACTGAATGTTTGTTTTTAATAACCTAAGACCCTCCTGAGTGCTTTTAAAAAGGAAGACCAACTGAGGGAGGCTCTATTCATGTGCTACTCTGTAAAATCCATTTATTCTCAGTTTTCACTCAACGTAGGAAAGGACACATCTAAATGAGTGCCTTTCCTCTGAACTCTGGTAATAGCTTTGAGCAGTGTGAAGCTGCCATTTGGTTAATGAAAGCTCCCACAACAAATGTATTTTAAGGGTTTATTAATCCTCTGGATTAAAGGAATTATTTTTATTATTGCTGTTGTTGTTCAGGCCTTTGAAATGTTAGAAAAGCACCAGGCAGTTCTGTATATTAGATATCTCCAGCTATGGGGAGTATCCGGGTGGACAGAGCAGTGAAATGATGCATGTGAGGACTGAGGAATGCCAAAGCATGCCCTGAGTGGGCAGCTCCCATTATCCTCTGCCTCAGCCAAGCCTGGTTCTGTTTAGTGTTGTCAGGACCTTTCAAATATAAAAATTCAATGGATCTTCCTACGTGGTTTTGGTTTTATTATTATTGTTTTTCAATAGAAAGGAAATAGAACTAAATTCCAACAAGCTGCAGAAAATATTATGCAACCCAGTAAAACACAAGTCAGTTGTAATAAAATATTTCAACAGCAATGAATTCTTGTCTTGCCAACCAGCATGTTGTAATTATTGGAAGCCGGGGTGTTACAGATCTTCAAAACTATGTCTGTGAAGTCCAGTAGACATAAATAGAGTGCAGTATGATCTCATATCATCATAAAAGTAGACTTTCAGTTCTGATTCTTCTCTCAAAAGTCCTTAAACAAGAATTTCAGAGGAAAATCGAAGAAACAAAAGAGAGTTGATTCCGTACACATAGTGATTGGAGTATTTAACCGTAATTTAAGGCCTGAAGAAACCAATGGAAAAACAAGATCATGCTGTGGCTCAAGCTTAACAACGCTTGTAGTGTCACAGTGTGCATTGCTGAGTGTTGTGCTCTCTTGTTCCCTTTTACCAAAAACGTGAAATGTCTACCAGACTGGTATTTCTCCTGTGACATTCATCAGTATTTCTTGTGCCTTTCCTTCTCTAGGTGCAGTATTACTGTATCTCTTCTAATCTGTTTCTTTAATCTTTTGTTGCCATAATAAATGCTCATTATAAATATACTGTTCTGAGAAATTAGGTTATTTGACAATCATGGGGGTTTTTGTTACTGACAGTTTGCGATATCAACAAAACTTATCCTAAACTGTGCCTATTTTTCAACTTGGCTAGATTTCGCAAGGAGCATCCCTAAATGATCTGCGGAAAAAGAAGAGACGTGCCCCTCTTCCACCAGTTGCATCTGCTCCACCCACTCCTGCCATGCCATACAGGTCAGAAGAGAGGGAAGACAAGAGGAAGAGCACAATGGGTGAGGGACATTCTTTTCTCCTGTGTAATTCTGTGCATGTGCTTGCAGGGCTCACTGTTTGGAGTTTCCTTAATTCTGTTTTGCTGTGAGTTCAGAAACTTATGTAACTTCTGAGGAAAAATGCATTTGTTTGCAGAATGAAAGTCTGGAAATCAGTTTTTCTATATTACCTCTTCTTTTAATGGCACCATTCAGAGTAGTATAGTAAAAGGTAGATAATACTCATCTTTGAATGAGTTCTTCAACATTTGAATGTTTGGTACAAGCTGGGTATCTAAAAACACTAGCACTGGGCATATTCTGCACCTTCACTCTCATGGTGGTTTTGCTAGTAAATGGAAATACACAAATAGTAAATGGAAATGCTAGTAAATGAAGATAGGCTAGGCAATACTGAATGGCATCTGAAGCCATGAGTTTCTGCTAGAACTGGAGCACAGTCAAGGTAATTCAGTATCTCCTCATGTTGCTAAAGCTTCAAGATGTTTTCTTTTCCTGTAGTGCTCCAGTAGTTCAACATCAACTGACCGTATTCAGTGAAGTTTTTCTTTTGAATTTAGTCTTCAGTTTTGTTACAAATCAATCTCTCTTGAGTCTTTAGCCAATCAAAGAAGAAAAGAAATGGTGCTCTCAAAGGGATGTTCTATGTAACTGGAGACAACAAAAGAAACTTCAGTCTTCAGCTGTATGTGACACCACATTCACTGTCATACAGGAAGACTGAAAAATATTCTCCCAGACCTCTGTTGTTATCTGACTGCTAGCTTATTCAGATCGGTGGGAGATTTGCCTGAGTGAGGACCCCAAGATTATACTTTGAGCAAACAAAGTGATTTTATGATGGGTAAAGATATGAGATAATAACCCCCGATATTGGAATTTGTTTTTTCAATACATTAAGAGAATCATTCTTCAAGTGCGGTAATGCACTCAGGGCACTTCAGTTCATGCCTTTGACCTCATGTTTCATAAAGAGCTTAAGACATGCAGATATGACATCCTGTCATAGATAATTGCTTACATTACAAATGCCTCACAGTTTAGAAAGAAACCTCTTGGCTTTGTTCCAGCATTTATTTTCAGTAAATGCTTCACATTTAGTGCCTCAGCATTTATGTAGCAGCAGGAGTCCATTATCTTGTGACATGTTCGACTCTATTGACATCTCTTATTTAAGCCCGTTAAGGGGAATGTTATCATTGTGCCATATAATACAGGAGTTTTCAGCAAATTGCCTTACTTTTAACCATTGCAGATGTCACAGTCTGTCCCTCCTCATGCTCTGCCCTGCTGCTGGTCACTTATTGATGACATTTGGTACTTTAACATTTTCCGAGTATTCATTGTGTTTTCTATCAGTGCACAGAATGTAACATTAAATAAAGCAGAGTACAGCCGCTTCTAGTCTGTTCACTACTGTATACATAAGTGCTTGGTGGTCAAAGTCTCCTGCTGTAGGATTCTGTAGTATCATTTATATTAATGGAGGCTTATTAATTTACACCAACAAAAAACTCATGCTAGAGTAGCCCTGTCTTCAGTGCTTTTCATTTTCGGCTACTTTCTTGAATGAAAGCATTCATTAACATGAAAAAACGTCACAGCAAGGTAAGGTTGGTAAAACAGCCTCTCTTCTGGGCCCTTGCAAGAAAACTATGAGAAAGCACAGATGGCTCTCAAAGCAAGAGAGAGAAGCTGTGAAAACAGCAAGACTGTAGTAAGGGGAAAAGCATACTGCAAGAAATCAGCAGCCACATGACGGAAAAAGGATTAAAGCTACCTATGTATCTCCCAAAATAGCTACATGAATCCTATCAAAATATCCTATCAAAAGTGGTCTCAAACTGGCAAATGCACTTCAATATTCAATACTGAGTCCCTTATCTGACCCTAAGTATTGTGCCCAGTTTTATCAAAGCCGTGAAAAAGGATATGTACATTTGCCAGTATTAGATTATGTCTTGATTCTCTGGAAGCTATTGACTCCTACGTGAAAAATCATAATGGTTTAATTTTTTTTTTCCCTGTCTTGGTGCTACTTTCCTTCTCAGCAGCACCAGACCATGAGCCTAGGAGTATAGGAATGATCAGAATGGATAAGACAAGAGGTTCTTCTCTGCCAGGATTGTCTTCAGCAGTGACCGCAGCAGATGCTTAAGGCAGGGTGGGATAGCAGAATGAGCAGGTAGTCATGGATCCTCAGTGAACCTTTGGCTTCTAAGGATTTTCCAAACTGCAGTAGCTCGAGGTCTGTACACTACCACTACAAACTGATAGCAGCTTTTTGACTTTGCAAATAGTGAACAGAGTGTAGCGCAAAGGTGCCTGTAATTATTTAGTAATTGCACATAGCATTGAAATAGCTGCTGACAAAAGTTATGAGCATTTCCTTTGGTAAAGTAAAACCCTGTTTAAAAAAAAAAATGGCTTAATCATCTGCTTCTCCACAATGTCAAAATAATAAAAGACCTACTCAGATAGAGAAAAGAAAAACCTGCGAGGAGACACGCTTCGAAATATTGTCCTGAGGCATTTTCCTCTTTCTCTCAAAGAGTCAGGAAGATAGTCATGTAAAGTATCCTAGAGGTCAACAAATTTAGGCAGTTTGGCACTTCAGCAGGTAAAAATACAAGACGTTTTTCATATTTCCTTACATAGGTTTTTTAAAGTTTTTTTTTTCTAAAAATGAAACTTTTTTTCCTCCTTCCTTATGTCTGTCAAAACTGGTGATTTTAACTGTTAGCTGTGATGGACAGGTGTCTGCTGGGCACAATCCTGGTCCTGTTGCTGTTGGCTTAAGAACGACCTATCTTTTCCTTCTCCCTTAATTATTTGGGAGTAAATAAGAGCAAAATGAGATCCAAGTAGATTTTGGATGTGGGTAAGGGAAAATCAATGTATGTTTAAAATATAACAGTAAACAGAGCAACCATTATCTTGACAATGAAGTAACGAATAATTGATCCCCCTATAGGTGATGGACGGCAGATGCCACAAAAGCCTCCTAGAGGCACCATTCGTGGTCCACCCCAGTTAGTGATTCCCCCACCCCCACCTTACCCTCCTCCTGACAGAGACATTGTGGATCCTACAGTCTGTTACAAAGAAGCAGATGTTACAGCACCAACAGAGCTCATACCTAAACGTATGTTTGAAAATATATGTATTTGCATTTCAACTCTTTTGATGGTTACTCTCAGGGGTAGCTTTTCCAGACTTTCCTCTCTGCTCTGTAGACATGCATGTCTGTGTTTTCACTTTTTTCCAATTTTCCAGCCTGTTGTCTTTTAAAATGTCCAATGCAGTGTAACTAATTAATATAAAGTAAACAAAACACTTGTTTGGAGACAGTGTTGCAGGTGAAACCTGACCATTGTATGGAAGCATTTAAAAATAACCATCAAACCTTGTGACTTTGTGCAGCTAAAAGCAAAAAAAATATGTTCTCCTGTATTAATTCTCCATGTTCTGTACTAATGTTTTTTTCTGTCTTGAGAGACTGGTCTTGAGAGACAAATTTCTTGGAGAGTCAATAGGTCTATCATTCTAAGTTGAGGACTGCAGAGTGTTCCCCTTAGGAAGATTAAAACATTTACAGGATCTGTATATTGTTAAAGACCTTCCTATCCGAATGCGTACATCTTGCTATCTGTCTCTGGATAGTCCTTTGTCTGCTCTTCCCCTTGGGGCCTAACAGTTATCAGACAAAAGAAATAGAATATTTTCCACACCCTTGTTTATTTGTGAAAAGCGTGTTTTCATGCTACTTTTTCATGCTTATCCATTGACTGTCTTTAAATCTTGGTACACAGTCCAAGTCTTTGATCATGTATTATGTTCCCTGTGGGCTTGCCCTGCACACCCATGTAGGTCCTGCAAAGACGTCAGTGCTCTGCATGTTATGGCGTCTTAGCAACGCGCTTCCTTTAGAGCTTTAGGAGAGTATGTCCTAACCATGGGATAAAGAAATGTCTCCATTACCTGCTAATTTTACAAAAGATCTTTTTCCAGGACAGTTTCTTTACCAAAATTATTCTGCAGGTAGCAGTTACTCTGATACATTAATATTGGTGTGTTTGCTGTGGGATACCAGCTACATCTAAAGCATTATTTTTTAAATCTGTGCTGAGGATTTTACTGGAGGGGGAGAGAAGGAAATTAAAGAGATGTATGTAACAGAAAACCTGAATTTTTCTGAGGATTAACACTAATTCATTTTTACCAGCATATGCACAGAAATCGTATTATGCTTAGAATAATATATATTTTTTTTACTAGATACCATCAACTTGCCTGCAGTGTTTTCTTTATTAAAATTCTGTTGTGGCCTTCTTTGCATTAATATTTCTGCTTCATTTGAGTTTCTACCACTGTTATTTTGCAATAATTTCCCAATCTACCTTGGTGATCAAATACCCTTTAATCAATGCAGCTCTGATTTTATCATCCTGATCATTTGCTCTTAAACAAACTCAATATTCCAGCCAGAATGATTTGATTAAGCTTATACATGGGAACATAGCATGAGCGTTTATTATCCTCAGTTTAGTGAGAGCAAAAGAATAGTGCTTAGTGGGTACTTACTTTAGACTTAAAGCATCAGTGTTGAAGTGGGACAAGTTTAGCCTTATAATTATGCTGTGCTCTGCCTAGATAAAGACACATGTATACTTTCACACAGAGAAATGTATATAGATATGCCCATGAGAGAAAGCAGCACATAGGACAGATGCTTATTATGTTGCTTAATGCTATTCTGAAAGGTGCTTAGATGTTGTAGTGATTGAGTGGTATAAGAGCAGTGTTTTGCAATGATGGTTTTTATTGCCTGAGAATGCCTCAAGCAGTGCAAAAAGGATCTGGGCGGTAGATTCAAAGAAGAAAAAGAATCTCTATCTTCCTAGCTCTAACCTCAGTAAATGGGTTTTCTCATAGAACAAGGTGGGAAAGAGGATAGGCTACTGATGTCAACTATTGATAAAAGGCATATTTGTTCTGAAATCACTCTCAGCAGCAGTTTGTCTTTCACAAGATGGCATTCCCATTCATACATTAAAATTCTGCGATCGTGTAGACTTTAAATTCTTTTTCATTACAATCTGTGACTTTCTGTGAGGCATCATACCTCACCCCTAATTCCTTCCCTGTAAATACTCCGTTGTCCCATTGTGCTCTGGGAAATCCAAGTTGAGGAATTTTCATTTCATAGATAGTGGTAATCACTATTCACAGGGCTTTCCAGACTTAGGTGTTCATGAATAGGGCGTTTGGTAAGACACATAGGCACTTTTGACTCAAATGGTAAGAATATCTTCCACAAACGAGTGCGAGTGTTCCTGACAGTTTTTGCTCTTCAATGTTTTTGTTCTAATTACATGACCTTAATTTTGGTCTGGTAGACCCTTAGCTCTACGTTGTGTGTGTGCCTGAAATTATATGTTCATGGGGTCATTTCGCCTTCCTTATTTTACTGATCAGGTTGTTCATGGCATGCGATTCTAACATTGACTGCGCTTTGGGAGTGCAGAAATGGAGATTGTCTGTTGCATGGCATTTGGTTATGTGACATAGCTTGTGAAGTTCTCTATAAAATGAGTCAGTAGAAAGTTCTGTGCTACTTACCTCAGGTTAAGTAAGCACATATTGAAAGTATGCAGCACCTAGATGAGCAACTAAAACATAAGACCCTGAAATGTTTTCAAGTTGCTCACTAGAAAAACTGCAGTATTCCTGTGAACCTCCATGATTAGCCCTTTACTTGGCTTGTTATGAACTATGATTAAGAAGTGCAGTAAGATATTAAAACCTGTTTGGAAAAGAATAAGCAATTCACCATTGTGTAGAGTGAGATCGTGAAGTTACATTCTTCACTCTGACGCTGGATAAAGTACTAGTGAACTGGATAAGGGTGTGACAACTGATTTTTAAATTTCAGAAAATGTTCTGTCCTTAAAGAAGTGAAATCATGATTTGAACATATCTTGGGTTTTAACTGTAGATCAAAATAATCGATCATTACTTCAAACCAGAAAGTTTGAAGGGGATGAAGGAGTAGGTATAAGCATTTCCAAGTTGGTTTGTGTATGACATCTGTACTACTTGTTGATGGATAATACCAGGTTAATTTTAAGGAACAAGGAGAACAGAAATGAGCTTTGTCTCTAAATTTATTTTTTAATGTTTATTAACAGCTAATACAAGCCACATGACAAAAGCTGTGACAGTTTCACAAGCAATTAGGTCATATTTCTTCAGTCACCTTACATAGATATCTAGTTTTTCACAGCCCCTTGGATGATGTCCAAGTGTTGCACTTTGTTAACTTAAAACAAATATAAGTAGAAAAACTCACAAAGACGAAACTACCTTTTCTTACACGTGGTTCTAAACTAATTGAGAGCTGCAGGCTACTGAGTAGAAAATTTTGCTGGTGAGTCACAGTACACTGTCTCAGAAGGTATCTGTCAAGCGACCTCGCCTTTTCTTTCTTAAGAGATGATCTTTAAAGCAAGAGAACTTGCAAGTGTGACTTGGGAGACTTAAACCACCATCACTCCTCTTACTCATCCAGCCTGATCTGAGGCTAAAGAATGAAGTTGAATCTCCAACATCATCTATCTTGTACCCTCTGGAGAATTAAAATTCAAGCCAAGTAAAGTAGAATTCGTAGATATGCTGCATATTGGTGGGACTTGTGCTTTTGTATTGAGTTAGTTTACACATGAACCCAGGCAGCCAGTCTCGGGGCATTTGTGGGATTACGAATTTTAATATATGTGCCCATGCACCTACACCTCCTTTGGGCTTCTGATTCTTTAATATTACTGAGCATGCTAGCCATTCTGCTGTCTGACCTACACTATATTCATGATTTTATCCTTTTACTCTTTTCCCCCAACAGTTTACTGTTGTGCATCATTCCCTTCATATACCAAGCGTGTCTGACAGACCTTGCCTCTTCCTATGACCTTCACATCTCTGAACCTCCTGTTGCCTCTGATTCTTCTGTTGCCTTCCTTCCTCCCCTGCTGGAAAAGAACCTTTTATTTTTTTTTTTTTCTGACTGAGATTTTGGCTTCCTTTCTTTCTGAACTCGCACATTCTCTTTTAATTACTATTGATTATTTTTGGCTGTGGTTCATCCTCATTTGTGAGATACGTGCTCCGGAACGGAATGCTGTGTTATATAAATCTATTTGTCAGCCTCATAAAGATTATTCATAAATTTTTGTGTTCTTTTTCAAAAGATTGTCTTCATTTTTTGCCATGGTTTCATTTGATTTGATGTTTCAAGGAGTGTGTTGTTTTGGACGGGATGACTTACTTTCAATACTGTCTAAAGATTTAATGAAAACTTTCTAAAAACATTCTTGGGTTTTTGTTTCCTTTTTCTATTAACTTAGGTATAGCATTCTGCATTCTCTAATACATTCTATTCTTCCTTCATTGCATATGTTTTGTTCCTTTGGAACAAACCTAGAGCTGGGTATGGCCTAGTCAAGTTGAAGTGCAAGATTCTTTCTATATTTTGGCTATCAAGCACGCTGCTGAGGAAGAAAAAAAAATTGAAGCAGAAAGATCTGTTGTATCTATAAGGAGCCTGAAAGGAATACTCAGAACCAGTACCAAGTGCACTAATTCATAGGCTTCATCCTGATGTAGTGTGAGTAATTTTATCTTCATACTGGAGAGATGCTGTGGAAATCAAGGTGTGTGTTCTCTTTCTGTAACAAAAGCTGTGAACACTGTTTGCTCAAGATAGATCTTGTTCCACAAGTCTCCCTTTCACAGTTGTATTTGGAATATTCAGTGACTTATAATTAAAATATCAGTTCTAGGATTGTACTTACCAAGTACTACTTTGTGCTGAAAAAAGTTCTTTATGTGAATGGCCTATAAGGCATGTATTTTTAATCATTCTGAACTATAAACATAAGTTTTATGAGTTGCAATAGTGCACACACCCAGAAATATTCTGACCTCACATGTACCGTGATTTAAGACATTTATGTTATTTAAATGAGTGAGTTGCAATACATAACTAATTTAAATGATGAAAAAATATTGTTTTACCCTCAGGCAAATAATCATGTTCATCTTGGAATCCTTTCCAGGTAGGCAAAATGGAGAATAAGAAAGGAAAGCAATCCTACAGATAATGTGAAACATGACTAAAAAGGGGTTTGACGGTTTTTAATACAAATATGACATGTAGTTAATAAGGTTTAAGCGATGTTTCAGAAAGTACACTCAGTACCCTAAGGGTCTTCTAATAAAAATAGAGTAGAATTGAACTCTCTGCACTGCCAGGTGCTTTGTAATAGCTTCTTAAGACAGGACAATGGTTTAATTGTGAGTCTTCTTTTGAAAAAAAAACAACCAACTAGTAGGTGTTCACAATGTGAAGATTAGGAACCTAATTTACCCATTCTCATTACTCTATTTACATCCTGTTTGTAACTCCACAGAGTTACATGCCCCATGGAGTTCAGACTAGTATAAAAATGTAATAATAAAGTGATGAAACAAAGTTTTTTATATTTTCAAAGTTTTGTATTTTCTTTTTTCAAAGTTTTTTCTATTATTCTATCTATTGAATAAGATGTAGAAGTACACTGTATTGTAAAAGCAGTTCTTTGTTTTAACACCATTTAGCTTACAGGAGACTTGAGTTTTCAACAAAATTTCATTTTCAATGAAAATCATTCACCACTTTGGAAGACCCCTCTCAGTTATATGAGCTGACAAATTTACTGTGAAAAACTGTCTCTTTTCAGATGGTCTGCTCAAACTCTTAAAAGCTCTAGGTGGCTCAAACTCAAGAAGTTCATTACTTATCATTAGTTTACTCTTTGTTTGTATTAAAATGCGAGATTTTCCTCTAAAAGTGTTTGTGGGAATTAACATTTTCTGTGAAATTTCTACATAAAATATTTTAGTAACCAGTTTAAGCTAACCAGCTCTGCCTTTCTGAATTTGGAAAAAAAAAAATATCTTTGCTTCTGCTGGCTTGTATCCTCTTTTTCTTACAATTTCATAAGTGCCAGGTATGTATACAGTATTAAACAGAACTTTAAAAAAAAAAAAAAAAAGAAAGAATTGCTGCATCTGTGCAAGAAATCATCCTAATTATAAGAAATTATGCTTATACTGTAGAATTAGCATGTTTAAAACCTCGCATTACTATGCACATTGTGGGAAAGAACTTTAAATGACACTCATTAAATCCAAATCTATTCAGTAGAATTGCATAGATACTCTGTTTCACAATTGTTAATTCATTAATAGTGTGTGTGTTTATGGGAACGTGAACTTGATGCAAGTTTGGTTCACAAGCAGTAGCATAGCACTGAGATACAGTTGAAGAATCCCTGCTTATTCCAGGCTTTGACACAGGATTTCTAACGTCACCTCGATTTGGCTTCTGGAAGAGAATGAGTTTTTCTGTCATTTTAAATGAGAAGAAGAAATGTCAGTTTAGATCAGTTTGATGGAGTCTTAAGTTAGTAGTGGTATCAAAGGACATTGGCTTGGTTTTACTTTTTTTATTTTAACATGGAGACATCAAATGTGTAATGAGAATGACATGGAGAAGTTGATAACAAATTCACTACTGTACTACCATTTTTCATCAAAATGTTCTTACAGAGTTAGTTGTTTTATGTATTCAGAATTTATCTGTGCCACCAAACAGCAGTGCTCAAATACTGGGGTAAAAAAAACAAATAAACAAAAGAATCTTCCCAAAATTGGAAAATATTATCAAGCCCTTTCAGGAGGAAAAGTAAATGCAAAGATAGCTTATAAATCAAAAAAAAATTCCAGCATTACAGCTCCAATGCCAGTGACATTCAGTGCTCTAGGAAATAAGGACAGATGTGTGATTTACAGTTAAACCCATTCTGATACCTGATGAACGTACTCAACCCCTACGAAGTCCAGTGAGTTAGAAACAGAATAAACTTCTTGGTACACAGTTTTTACTGGATAGCCATGTAAATCTTTTTTTAAATCGACCACCAGAGGGAGCCAATGTTGTCACAGAGATAAGAATCATGCCGAAGGTGAGTTTTATGCTAATAGATACCACATTTATAAAAGTTTTTCAGTTCTTTGAGACTTCTGTAAAATTAAACCTAGTTTAATGAATTGTTTTGTTCAGCAAATAAAAAGAAAAATAGATATTTTTTCTATATTTTTTTTAAAATTTCATTTTTATTTCAAATAAGAAAGTGGAGATAAAATCATATTTGTAGGCGACGCCACTGTGATGGCATCTTCCAGATTTAAGCTCAGGTTTTTACTCTGGACATTCTTGCAAAAGTTGGTGGCATGTTGGTTTGGCTGTTATATTGCATAGATATTGCCTGTGTATTTATGGCAGCTGTGTCCAAGGTGTAGAAATTAGTGCATATGGCTGAAGTATGTGCTTAAGAAAAAGTGTGCAGAAGCAGGTTAGGTTTAGTGGCAATATAGAAAGACCTGTTCTGCTAGAAATGTTTGTCAGATTGAGTTTTAGCATTTTAAAAGCATGAGCAGATTGTTTTAGTATCCATACTCTTTCACAGACAAATTGCTTCATTCCCAGCAATTCAGTCATTCAGAGACTAAATTCAAAGATTCATAGACTCTCCAGCGCCTTTAGATATTTTCTCTACACATAATACTTTCTTTTTTTACCTTAGTATTGAGATCTTTGAAGGTTGAATTAATTTTTTCTTTCTCACTTAGCAGCTAGATTTTTTTCTTTTCCAGTTACAGGGAATACTATAGGATACTGTAGAATACTAAACTTTGAAGTCATTCCATTTATATCTTTCAGAAATGTGACACTGGTTCAGAACTGAAACTTATTCTGGGTAGGTAAAATAGAGAGAGAATATTGTAAATATAAGTGGAAAAGGAAATATTTCTCTTTTTGTTCAATTTTAACTGCAACTATTTAAAGCTGTCTGTGGCATGTAGAGTGCGCAAATATGTGCCAAGGGAGAGTAATTGGTAGATAAATCATCAAGTCCAAATTGTATGATGAATTGCAAAGGCCTATGATGTATTTATTTATTAAATATATGGTCATGCAATCTATCATATGCCTATCATCTGTTCCCATATTCTGCGTTTGTAAACTATGTGATCATGGTTCTTGTATACTTGTTGTTGGATGGTGAGTACTGCTTTAAGACCTCTTTATTGTCGTATCTCAGTGTAAGAGGGCGTCTTTGTGAGAGTTTAGCTCTGTGAGTGTGTGTGTATGTAAGACAGCAGTTCTGTCATCTGAACTTGGCTTCCAGTCACTGCCATGACTCTCAATATATATTTAGTACATGCAGTAGGCACCATTTAACTTTCCATACTAAAATACATGTTATTTTAGAAGACAAAATGTAACTCACTGCATCCCTCCAAAATTACAGCCATGTTGTTTTCTAATGTCATTGCAAAACTATGAACTACCCCCTCAAGGACAGTGAGACAAACTTGTTGTCACTGTTTACAGACTTCTTACTCAGATATCTCATGTTTAGTATGTAAATAGGCTGCTGTGTAGCACTTGCATGGCTAGAGAAGTCCACTCCCATAAAATTCATTGTTGACAGAATAAAAAGTAGCATAATTAATACTTCATTTATAGAACCATAGAATAGTTTGGGTCAGAAGGAACCTTGAAGATCATCTGGTTCCAACCTCCCTGACATAGGCAGGGACACCTTCCTCTGGATCAGAAGGTCTAGAAGAGCTTACACATAATAAACTCTGCTGATTTTTGCTGAGGTAGAGAAGGGGGAAGGGGATCCTGTACTTTTTTAATGGAAGTATCTGCTGCTTTTATTCTCTTTTATTGCAAATGCTTCTGTGATGCTCTGACCTCAGCTGGTAAATGACTGCTGAAAGAATCAAGCCCAGCAGCAAGAATGAACTATTTCAGAAGTTTATAGCATACCAAATAGGTATCAGTTATTGAGTCCTTTGTATCCCTTGAACATTCCTTGAACATGAAAGATATTTTTTTTCCTGTTCACTACTAATGAGAAAATTGTGAATTTGGGTGACCAGATCTGCTTCATTTTCTCATGCTTTGAGAAAGTTCTGAAGAAGGAGACACAGTTCTGGGTGAAAAGGGGGTATTTGGTATTTGTTTAAATGTTTACTCTGTTGCCTGTCATGGTATTGGAAATAATACCTGCAATTTTGCAGTCTTTAAGCCAGAAGACAGTCCTACTGTAAGGAAGCAATATTCCTTTCATTATAACGAAATATTTTCTGCTTACATCGAGACTGGACTCAAATAGTCTTTCGAGTCCCATTTCCTGATATTGAAGTTTTTAAGTGGTTATTTACCTATTTCATAAAGTGTGGAATAAACCGTAGCTTCACATTTCCCATCCTGGCTAAATGCAAAGACATTTCTCATTCCCTTGCAACCTAGCTCCATGCCTGTGGATAAGCTGTGAATGTTTATTCTAAGTGAAACCTAATTCCCTGTTTTCCTCCTCCTTAGTCAAAATAAGAGCAGTTTAACTCTGTGAGCCATCCCTTTTATAACTGAGTGGCATCTTAAACATACTCAGTTACACTCAGGCAGAGGAATATGAAGAAATCGTCACAGCTATACAAGTAGATAGACAGACTTTGTCAGTAACAAGACAAAATGTCTACATCCAGACAAATACACGCATGCAGTGTGAGTGTGTATATGAGAACTTTAATCCCGTATACGAATTTGAAGTTATGCTTGATTTACACATGATGTCTGGGCCATATCAAAATGTAAGGTTGGCATTTGAAATAGTATTGAAATTTGTAGCGCAAGATCCTACTGATTCAGTTGCAGGTGATGTACAGAGAGCTACAGAAAGCAAACTGTTGAAGATTTCTGTATTCTCTGTCCCAGGTAGGTGATAATGCGCACAACAAAGTGCTTGTCTGTCCTTGGAGATGCTCATACTCAGCTTTTCCTATTCCCTTTCGAAGTCAGTAAACAGTGACTAAAATGCCTGCCTGCTTTCTTCTAAGAAGAAGAGAGAATTCTGACCATGCACATTGACTTCTGGGTTTTAGGGCCTGAGAGAGCAAAAGGCTGAGAGTGGAGTTTCTTTTGGCAGCTCCTTTTGTGGATTCCATAATTGGTTCCTGGAATGGATAAAAGAATTATTTTCCAACCTCCTGTAGCATAAACAAAGGTGGGGTGTAATGGAGGACAAAGACCTGAAACAAAAGAAGGCCAAGGAAAGAATGAGAAACAAGGATTATGACAGCCAAATGTTTTGTTGTCTTTTAAGACTATTGTGATTAAGAGGTGAAACTAAAGTTGCCAAATATATGGTAAACAGTCAGAGGACCAGTAGGGGACTCTCTACCTGTTAAAGCAAATGAAGAAATCAATTAGCTTTTTAACTTCAAGCATCTCATGAAAATTATTATTGATATCTGATTTTTAAAACATGTAGGTTAGCACTTTTCTTCTTTCCTCTCCCATGATTATTTCTTTCCCCATTTTTTTCACTTGACAAGAGGTTAAAAACTAAAGGGAAAAATATTTTTCCAGTTTGTAAAACCATGAAAATTAGTAGAGAAATATTGTCAACATTTTTTTTTAACTAAGTGATAGCATGCATTGGCTGTGTTGATAAGGTATGTCTATAGGTGTAACACTTAAGAATTGACTGTAAGAATTCTTATAATTCATAAGTTATAAGAATTATGAAGAATTTTAAAGACTGTAAGAACTACTCATCGAGTGGCTTTAAATTCAGAAATTTACTTGGCTTTTACTCGTAAGAGATGGAGCATTTTGGATTTACTTGATTTACTATACAGAAAGCCTCACAGTGGACTGCTAAGGACTGTAGAAAGGCCAGCCTGTATCACTGCCTGGTGTTGCTAGAAGGGGGACTGTTGCAGGTAATGGTGTTTTGTTTTTATTCTGAAATTCTTTTTGGGTACTACCAGTTTTCAGACACGTTAAATCCATGCTTAGGGTTGACATAATTCTTTTTCCCAGGTACTTTCTGCTTTTTCCCAAAAAAAAGGACAAAGTTTGGGGTACTTTTTCCCCAGAAGTAATCTTGTTTCAGTAAAACACAATGTATGTGAACATTTCATTGATTATTTATAATTTGATTTTTTTTAGCTTTTAAAACCCTTCTTTGCTTGTATTCAGAAAATGAGAACAATATGCTGATTAACTGACCCATCAGTTAAAGAATCTTAGAGGTTTAAGTCTCCAAGCTTCCAAATGAAAACATTTGGTTAAAAAAAAGGCATGCGTAGACTGTAATTTGCTTGTTTGCTCCACTCCCTTGTGGACATGCCCAGCTTCCTCTGTACCTGGCAGCTTTCCTGTGCTGTATTCATCAAGCTAATCAATGGAATTCAGATGTTCCTCAATTAAAATCACTTGTCTTCAGTCTGCTCTTATAAAGGACACAGATTGTACTAAAAAGGCTTTTCTTCACTTTCACGGTGCATTAAATACATGCCACTTTTCATAATACAAGGCTTTCGCAATGTATCAATTGCATTTTTTTTACACAAAAAATCCTTGCACAGGGAAACTCCTTGCGGTTTTTCCACTGAGTTAAATTAGTGCCTGTGAGAAAATGAGCAGACTGAAAGCAGTGGTGAGAGAAGTTTTTGAACTTACATGCTGTAACGTGAAGTGTAGTAACAAACCAGCAGCTTGATTCTCTACTGGTCTGATAGGGGGTCTCAATCCAAAGTGGAAAAACAGTTCTATAATATTGTGCTGAAATTATAAGCAGTTGGGAGAATGAAGGTAATGTTTAGGCATTACTGTACAAACTGTACTGTATAAAGTGGAATAGTAGCCAATCACACTGGCTAATTTTTTTTCCAAATGCAATCCTTGTGTGGTGGTTTTTGGAAAAAAAAAATTGGTTTTTTTGAGTCTAAAAGAGGAGATGCCTTTTCTTTTAATATTCCTTTTTTAGTTAGAAATAAGGGGAAAGAAAGGACATAATAATGGATAATAATGAATAAAAAAGGGAAAAAATAGATGGAGAAGAAAATCCTGAAAGCTTCACCTTAAAGCTTTTCAAAACCAAAATGAAAATGATTGAAAAGGATGTTAGGATTTAGGAATTTTTCCTTTGTTGTTTTTTCTTATTTTCTTCTTCCCCAGCCCCAGACCTCATTAAGTAATTCCTTAAGTATTTTGTTTGGACTTCTGCATTAATGGCTCAGTTCTCTGGTATCTAAACCCCAGCACACTCCGTGTTGAAGATTTGCTATTATTCATAGCATCCTTCCCCCAGGTACCGCTGGTAGAGAATAAGCTTTTGTGTTAGCATGTATATGAGGGAAGTCTCCTTGCTCTGTCCTTCTACCTCTTTATGAAACTTTTGAAACTGGACTTTAGATTGTTATCCTTCCTGGCTAATTCAGGAGAAGTTGGCAGCTGATATAAAAATTACTGGAGGGTTTCATAGACGGACAACAGTGTGACCTTTTCAACCTAATTTCTGTAGGAACTGAGGATAAAAAGAAACTTAAAGACATTTTCAAATTTCCCATAGGAAAAATGACCTTTTTTTGCTGATCCTAATTAAGCCCATTAACTCAGGTGAAAAATTCCCCAAACTAGCTTGTCTGTTCTGAGGTTATGATCATAGTGAACCTTCAAATTCTAGAAAGGGCCATGCTCCAGCAAAGCACTTAAGCATGCTTTATCAGGTACCCCATTATACACTATGCACGTTATTATTGAATGAACTGTGTAAATGAAAGTTTTAAAATGCTTCATATGAATAAAAATGCAGATAAATTTTCCCTGTGGGGATTCATCCCATGCAGGAGATATCTGCAGCTTTGCATTTTAATCAGTGAGCAGTCCAATCCTGCTCCCATTGATGTCGGAGGTAAAACCCAACTACTGGAGTGGAAAGGGATCTGATATTAACAGTGCAAAATATGAAAGGGATAGTTTTTTTCCAGGTGACTGTTCAGATGATGACCTATTTCTTGCATCAGGCCACTGTCCTCTGTAGTACCAGAAATGATACTGCCATTACCATTTTACTATCTGCAAATCAGCACAGAGCATAACATCCAGTTACCATTCTTGCATATTTGCATTTCTTCCTCCTGGTATTTCAGGTTAGTAGTGAAAGAGCCCCAGGGCAAAGGGCAACTGATGAGATAATTGACTTCACAGGAGGAATATGAAGGAGCAGGCCAAATTCAGCTCTGACTTAAGTACTCTCATCTCTCCTTATGCCTGAAATGATCCGATCTAGTCCATCTGCTGTCAAAGAGGAGTAGGGGCATGACAGCAGAGCTCTTCTGTGGGTACTTTGTTCTCCACCTGCCCAGTATTCCCCTCCTTACTAGGCTCTGAGGCAGAGCTTCAGTGTGCACTACTGAAAAATATAACCTCATGGCTAGAGCCAGAAGTGGAGTTCATGATATCCTGCATTTGACTATTGCCCCATGCAGTGATTTCTTGGCTGTGTCTGTGTAACCGGCAAAGAAGTTCATCTCTTGCCATCCTTCCATGCAACGAATTGCTTTGATGGGCTTCTGCAGCATGTCTGTGGCTCTTTGCTGCTAGCATAGTCCGAGGGTGACTGAGTGTTTCAGGTGGTGAGTGTGCTTGGATTCCACTGTCCTGGCCTCTCTGCCCTTGATTTGCCCTCATCCCAGCGCAGGAGTCTGGTCTTCAGACTGCCTAGGAGCTGTCTTTTGAAAATGATACAGTGCCCCTGTGGAGGGTATGGCACAAGATCTTGACAGATACTCTGGTCCTAAATTTTGTTCTCTGCAAGAATAATTCTTTCTTCACTTGGCAGTTTCAGAATGCAAAATGTCTTGGTGATGAGACGTGTTCAGGTACTCTAAGCAGTATCTCTCTGGGTTGATGTGTTGATTGACATCGCAGGATGTCTTAACAGCTATGAGAAATATGACCGCAGGGTAATCAAGTTTGAATAATAACTCAGAAAAGAAGCATGCTTTTCTAGGTTAAAATATTTCTAGAAATTTAATTGCCAAAGTAAACCACCAGTCAAAGTATATTTAAAAGCCTGTTGTTCTTTGAACTTTGGAGAGGAAAGCAGGTATTCTGTTGATCAGGAGGTCCAAGAGGAGTTGCTTTATGTACCTCTAAAGAGGTCAGACTAGAACTTCCTGTCTTTATAGCACAGAATTCTATGAAATGTTTTCATACCTATATTTGGAGCTAGCTGCTGAAAATCTCCTGTGAAGGTATTTACATTATTGGTGGTTTGGCTGAAGTATGTTTGGGCCAATTAAATAAAGTTATTTTGTGCTATCCTAATTGTAAGTTAGACAGGTGGTTTGTGCATGAAACATTCAATTTTCTCGGGGCTCTGTCTGACTTCAGATTGTGCTATAGATACTATTCTATATAAAGATGGAAGGTGATGTATGGGAAAATGACAGAAGCACTGATGGGGGAACTGAAGAGTGACATCACAGATCTAAAGACTCCTTTCTGGAATTCACTCTTAGCTTTTGGTATTGAGCAAACCCAGTATTTGTTGCCATTACTTCCTGGTAAGTTTGCTTTGTTTGGAAGGTACTGAAAGTACACTTTGTCCCCGTAAACTGAAAGCAACTTTCCAAAATATTTTATTTTTATTTGTATAATATCTAATGACTTCAGTGATAGAAACCTTACTACAGATCAACCTAATTCTTTTCCACACTTCCTAACTTTTAAATCAGTTTTAATCAGAAATAAATACACTACTGTGAGTGGAATGGTGTATCTCTCTACTACGGAAAGAGCTCTTAAATTCTACAAGTTGTGTGTTATGTGCGTATGTATGTGTCTGTGGTTTAGGGTTGGGGTTTTAGTCTCTTTGCAGAGTTTGCTGGCAACTAGTTTCTGGGAAAACAAAGTATAATTACAATGCAAAAGCGTTTTCTGTTTTCCTCCTCTGGATTATACTAGAAATATGGAACTGTAGTAGAGATTTTGTGGAATTGTTAACAGACAAAGTAAGGAAGAGAATGAATTGATAGAACAGAATATGTGAGGGGAAAAGATGGTAAAGTTTAAAAGGAAAGTTGAGCAAGTGATCTTTTTTTGTGGTCTTAAAATCACCTAGTAAAACATTGGTTTATTGCATAGGTGCACTAATCAATTCTGATTTTAATCGTTACACCACATATGCTTTTCGGGCAATTTTATAGAGTATGTTCTGTAAGGTGTCTCATGAAAATCACCTTCACAGTCCATTTGTTTAGATTCTGCAGTGTACTTGCATGGAAGCCCACCACCTCTGTAAAGGATGTGGATTGCCAGAATCTATCTCTTAAGACTAATAATTCCCAGCAAAATGGGGAGAGTAGTTTATTTCTTTGCCAGACTCATTGTATTGGGCAGTCTCTGGTTTTAGATCTAGATTTTCCTTTCCCACAAAGGCCTCCAAAGAGCCCCATTATTGATCACAGCATTTTAGCAGTGTTACACATGGTGATTTATGAAATGCAAGTCTGAAGCTATCTGTTATATGCTCTTCAATATATTTCTCTGTTATCTTACTCCTCTAACCTACTCTGCCTTCTTGTTCTTAGCCTTTTGGAACTGCACGGGTTAGGCACACTGGTCCTCTCCTCAGTACCGAAGTACAGAACCAGTTAGTGCCAAGAGAGCACCTTGTGAGTCATTCTTGCTTGCTGTTAGTTTTGGATAGTGAACACCAGGAACTGATGTGAAAGTCTCCCCATCATACTTTATTGTGTTTAAAAGGAAATGTACAATTCACACTACTACTAATTTTTTAAAATCTGTCCTTCTCCAAGCCGAGTGGCAATGTTCTCCGATTAATCAAGAAAGGATATCATTTTACACACAGTCTTTTTCCTTTCAAGGAGTATTTCGTACTTCATGTCACTTCTGCAACATCTGGCCCCTTCGAATGAGGAAAGCTGGTTACTGGCTATGGTGTAGACTTGTCAGAGCCTCAAAACAGGGCTTTACAAAAGCAAAGAACTAGTTGGTTCAAGAGGGTGCCAAATACGTGAATACGAAAAGCAGTTTAGCAATAGCAGCAGCATTCTAGGTCAAATGGGCTTTGCAGCGGTCAGAGAGGTTTTTTTTAGTCATTGAAGAAAGGATTGTGGGAAAGAAATGGGGATAATACAGTCCAATATGTTAATTTTTCACTGTCTGGAAATCTGTATTGCATTAGTTCAATTTTTTTTTGTTTCCTTGTTTCGCAGGTGGTCAAAATAAAGGTCTGAAATGGGAGAGGGTAGCTGACATTTACTTGAAGTGGTAGTTTCCTCTGAGTCCTTGAAGAGCTAGCAGACTGTCTTACCTAATGTTGTTTTGAGAGAGAGACTTCACAATAATTTTCAGCATAGATTTGAAAGGAAAATCAAACATTAGTGCACAGATCTTCACAGTTGCTTATACATGGAAAAAAACAATGGAGAAACTGAGATACTCTTCAATTCCCACTCCCTGGCTTGATCCTATCTTGTATTGCCCTTGGTGTAGGAAACATCATTGCCAAAAAAGCTTTTGTAAAAGTTAACAATACCTTTGTGTTCTGATATCAACTAACAGCAGACAAGTTTAACCTCAAGGGGAGTGCTTAACTACCTCAAATTGGTAAGGCAGGTTAAATCAGTCCAGATTGCATTTTTTTCAACCAGAGGAGAGTAGGTCTGGGTGCTAAGTTACCTGTGATTAGTTTGGGATCGACTGTGGAAATATTGAACATTCACAAGGTGTGTTTAATGATACTCCATATGTAGCTTTCTAACGATATGTCAGTTAAGGCATGTCCTTTGTGAGTCTTATGATTTTTGTTATTGGCTGGTGTGTAAAGGAATAGATTTACTTCTGTTGGCAGGTTTTGTGCAGTTAAGAAGGACTGCAATTAACGAACCTGCTGGAAAACATGAGCGTGAGGCGTAAGACTAGGAAGGAAACCGAAAATATCTCATTATGTGAGAACTGGGAGTCACATGCAGCAGTGCGTGAGTCAGCAACGTGCCTTTACAGTGATGAAGCACTAACCACAGACTGGGTTGCACTAGCAAGAGCATAGCCAGCAGATCAAGGGAAACGATTACTCCCCTTTACTTGGCTGCCATGAAGCCACATCTGTGTCCATTGTCCAAAAGTGGGTTCAGTTTTGAATTCTGTGGAACAAGGTAATGACAAACCAGAGCAGAGGCAGCAGAGTCTGGCAGAAGGCATCGAAGATGTGTGTGAAGGTGCTAAGGCAACAGGGCTTGTTCAGCCTGCAGAAGGGAAGGGTGAGGAGAATTTCAATGCTGTCTTGCATCTGAAGTAAAAGGAAGATTGAGACAGACTCTTTTCTGAGATTCATTGCAGAAGGATTAACACTGCAACAGTGACAAATTGCAGCTAGAAAATTTTAAGTTTAGCATTAAAAATGTTTTTTATGGGAGAAGCATTGAACACTGTCCAGGGAATTATTTGTGATTCCCTGGAGAGGCTGTGGAGTCTCCATGCGTGAAGTTTTTCAGAACTTAGCTGCTCAGTGTCCAGAGCAACATCATCTAAGCTGCAAGTTAGCCTTGCTTTGAGGAGCTTGCTTTCCAGAGGTTCTTTCCAAATGAAAATTATTCCATCACTCTACAATCTAAATCAGTTGAGCCAACATTAAGCTGCTCTGCATCCTCATTTTGGGGGAGGGCTGGAGGCTATAGAACGTGCTTCCTTACCTTTGCATTTCCTGACCTCACCTTTAGTTTCTGCAAGGCAGTTACAGGAAGTGGGAGAGGAGTGCCTCAGAGTTTGATCTGTTCCCCCTCTCCCCCCATGCTGTTATGTTAATGTATAGCACTGGTCATTTATTTTCTATTTGTTTCTTTTAATTAAAAAAAAAAAGCATGCAGGTAGGCTGCAATATGCTAAGAAGCATATTGGATTAAAACAGTCTTAATCGTGATAAATAAAAGTTTGTCCATTCTGTCTTATGTTTTAACTGCCCACTGAATGGTTTTTAACCCCTATTTCTACATACAAGTATTTGATTGATGAGCGAAATAACTGAATTGTAACCAGAACACATTGTACCTATGTGATAACTCTTATCTAATCCTGTGTTGTCCATTTTCATAATCGCTGTTAATCATTGCCATAATAAATGTCCTTCCATTTCTTCCACCAGCCTTCTTCCAAGTTGTATGAAAAACTGTACATTTTTTTAATTCTGGTCTTTTGTGATCATCTAACTTTTCACTGGCAGTACAAATAATTAGAGCAGTGTTTCTCTTGCTAGAAGTTTTAAGTACTGCCAGTGAAACAATCATGTCGTAATTTGAGGATCGTTGTAAGAATTAATATTCTGTAACGTAATGAAGTTCGAAATACTTTTTGCAACTTCATTGTAATAGACCATTTGAACTATAGCAGAGCAATTTTAGTTCATGAAAAGAAAGTTCTTTGGCAGTGGAACAAGTGATGAAAGAAACTGGAAAATAGTTACCAACCTCTTAGCAAGAACTCAGAGGAATTAGAGGTACTCAGCATCTCTAAAACAATTGTGAAGTACAGATTATTCACATGTAGGTGCTAAATGAACTGTTACCTCTTTAAAAATGTTTTTGGATATACTGTCATTGAATGTGCAAGTAAACCACCAGTAGTGCTTTAAAACCAGAAGGTTGCAGCACTTTGCACACAGTTACAGTCAGACAAGATTTATGCCCTGTGCCCATTGGTCTTAGAGGGAGTGGTGGCTTGAACTTCGGTGACTGATAGTTTCTAAGTCTCTGTAGGAAAGGCATCTTTTGAACACTTACATCTGATTCTACTATCATTCATGGTTATTTTCAGAGCAGTAACGCAAGTGAGTATTTTACCCATGGTAGTCTTCACCTATTGTATTAAATCTTCATTTCTGAAAGTGCCGATTAGCATTTAAACCAGGTGAGGTTTATCTATCTCCTCATCATTATCTGTCTCCCCATCACTGGCATTGTGTGTGAGTAATGTGTACATATTTGTGATATCAAACTGCGTGAGTGCAGATATCACTCCTCTAAACTTGGAGTTCAGTGTTTTCCTAATTACTTACAGCCTATTGAGATAAAAGTGACAAGATCGCTTTGTGTTAAACAAGAAACTCGCATTCTTCACTGATGAGCTACTCTCCTCTTTCCCTCTTGATGATCATGTGGAACATTCTTGCAAACAGATGTCCCAGTACCCACTCTCTGACCAAGGAAGCCTTTGTAACTTGTGGTTGACCTAATTGTGCAGGAACAGCGCCGCTGCCGCTATGCAGGGAACATCTCTGGTGTGGCGCTGACTTTAGGTTTGCACAGTCTGCAGCCTGGAGCAGGACACAGAAAAGTGCCAATGCAAGGCACTGAGGGACACTCTTCAATTTCACTTGTGGGTGAGATGTACCACAGAGATTTCAGTATGACTTGGAGACCATGGGCCAAGTTCAATACCCTTTTCAGTATCACATCCCACCTGAAGCCAGTGGATGGAGTCACATATTACTGAAAAACAGGTCTTGGCTTGTTATATATTTGGAAACACAGACAGTCTTCTGAGGTACAGCAGTGTTTCAGTAGTACATTGTCTGTGGCAGCTGTTATTTGTGTGTCTTAACCTGGATGTGTCTATATGAGGTCTTAAAGACCAGAGCCCATACTGAAAACTTCTTAGTGTTCTGACAGAGAAGAGAAAAACAAATGTTGAGGTTTTTTCTTTATTTGACCAAAAATAACCTCAGTAGCTGCCATCATTATGATCATACTGTGCTTTAGTATGTGGTGGTTTTCTGCGTATGCATTCTGTCTTAGAAAAAATATGCAAAAATCACAAAGCAGAATCACATCTACTACAGTGCCTTACCCATTTCTCTGTGTAGAATTAGGAAGTTTTAAAAGGTATGTTCTGACTCCTGGAGTGAAGACCACTCAGTAAAGTTGAGGTAGGCTTTTTTCGTGTCATGTATTATTACCTAATAATGCGCATCCATCTTCAGTTTGCACTAGTGGAGACTTAATCAAGCACATGGAAGGAAGAATAGATTCTTACTTAATCCATCCAAGGATGGCTCAACTTCAAAACAGGGCTGTTCTAGTGCTGCTTTTAGCTGAAACAAGGTTGTTAACATGACAGAGAACCTTAGCAATCATGTTTTATGTGTGTGCTCTCATGTTCAGACAAGTAGTAGTGGCAATCAAAACAGTTTGCCTCAGTCAGCAATTCTGTTCAGTGCCATGTGTTAACTGTGTTAAAAGTTAATGGATCTTCCTGGTGAAGATAAAAAAATAGGGAAACACTTTAATAAACTGGTATGCTTGAAAAAAGAGCGACATTTTGGTTTTGCTTGAGCACAGGGAGTTCAATCATTGAATAGAAAGACTTCTTTCTGTAGTTCCATGCTTCAGGATAAAAATACTGTTGAATGAGAAGGTTCTTAGACTGGATTTGGTGATTCAGCTGCTGAGATCCAGGCATAACGGATATGGATCGATTTGCATGTGGACCCTGATAATAAGATAATTATTTTTTCATTTTATTTGTAAACATATGGGAAGAATGGGCTGGGAGATGGAGATCCTGCCATAGAGCAGCTTGCTGAATCACATCAGACAGAGACTCAAGTGTTTTTACTAGAGTAAGCAGGTAAGGCTATGTGGCCAAAAGGATCTAAATCTCTGAGCAGAAAGACGCAGGAAATAGTTGCAGGCAGACAAGAAGAGGAGGAGGAGGAAATGAGACAGCTAGGAATTAAAAGCCTGCCATCCTTGTGTCAGGAGCTGGAAGTAGGTACTTTCTAACAAATTGCTGTGCCAGCTGTAGGGTGGAGGTCATTTACTGCATCCTGGTGACAATAGAAAGGGCCGGTGTTTTATAGAAATCTCTTTGCTTCAAGGTGTATACTGCATTGTGCATTACTTCAAAATCTTCCAATGTTTGTCATAGTTGTAACTTCCACTCTTTACATTACATCTTTGCTCTCCTACTTTGTTCTGGTTTTAACATATACATAGTTTTTACTAATGCTTTGGTGGTGGGTTGGTACTGGGTTTTTTGTTTGTTTGAAGGCCAAGCAGTCCATATTCTCTTATCTGTTTGTTTACTGTCTCTTTTGTGGGGGTTTATTTTTTTGTGTTTAATGTGAATTTATTTGTATTTCTTCTTGATATTGGTGTTTTCCTAACTGTAGTTCTGTCATGAGCATACTCTAATGCATTCAGTGACACATACTTAGTTCCTGTAATTGCCTTTTTCAGATTGAACGATCTCTTGGATTGAATCTGGAACGTAGAGCTAATGTTATAGAAAATAAGGTCAAAGAAATCAAGTAACATTATTTCCAGAGTAGCAATAGAGTCTTCGGATCATCTTCCGTCATTAATATCAATGCTTGACAGCACCTACAACTTTAATCATGATTTATAATCCTCTGAATTTTTATTGCTTCTGCTGTCAGTAATCAATTTTGGTACTTAATGGTATCTTGTAACCTTATTCAAGGAGAACGTTGGTTTGATTTTTATTTTAGTTTTCCTCAAAGATTCGCTACTAAGCTGCACTCTTACAAAATTATTTCTGTAACATTTTTGACAGTTGTTTTCAGTTCTCTGACTTAAAGGAAATACTTCTGTATATGTAACATACATTTTTAGTGAGCTGTAGCTTCATGTATGCTTCAAAAAGTTGTAGATTCTGACCCCAAAAAAGAATGAAGTGTATGTTTTGTCTTAGTCATGCTTGTAGACCTGAGACTTTTCATATAATTGACATCCACCTCAAGTGTCTGCTGGATCAGACCATAAACTATTGCTTAATCTTCCTCTAGCTTACTGAGGTTGAGGAAGAGAATGGGGCATACTTATAATTCCAAATGAAACATTTACATTAGTCTTTATTGATTTCTTTTGATCAAAAGAATTGTGGGCTTGCTTCTGTCTTTAGTCACTCAACAATTCAGTCATTGAAATTATTGACTTCTTTGGTGTTCCCCTTTAATGGCATAATTGCAGGGTGGAGCCTAGAGTTGTGCATTTCTTAAGGGAAATAACAAAATTTATTTTCACCTGAAAAAAAAAGAACCCAAAACAAATGAAACCCCAGGAAGCTCCTAGGAACCAAACTAAAACAGAGTGCAAAAAGTCGTAGTGTCTAATCTTGTCTCAAAATTTGCAACTTTTTGTAGAGTTAAACATGCAAAGTACATCTCTTGATCTCCTTTAAAAAAGACTAAATGTTGCAAAAGGTTCTCCTTTAAGCATGGCAGTCACTTTGTTGTACACTTATTAGTGGATTTTATATGCTTTGGAAAAGAGACTATTATTCTCCCACTTACAACATAGGAAATTGAAAGGTAGTAAAATAAACTGAGAAGTAATGAGATTATGTTGTCAGAAGCAGTAACAGGAGTGATTTCTTGCACCATATAATTTAAACTTTGGTCTAATTCTCAAGAAAATATCCCTAGAGAGTTGTTTCTTCATACAAGTAAGAAAACTGATTTGTGATGAAGGTTATAAAAGCCAAACTCCATAGGATAGATGTAGCAAACCACCTTTCTAAAAGCAGAGAAGGACAAATGTTTTGTCACTTTTTGAATCGTCTTTATCCTGTATATGAATATTTCGCTCCATCCTACTATTTCTAATGTATTTCATGTGGGTTTTTTCCAATTACAAAGGAGTAGCACTCTGTGTTTGATTTATGTACTGCTGACTTTCAGCTAACTTTCCTTGCTATATTTCATTTAGAGAGCCTGCTGCCTGCACATGATAATGTTTATGTAGTGGATGACACGGTTCTGGAGCTATCAGAGGTGGAAGAAACGGCATCAGAAAGCAGCTGTTTTGCATCTGAGGACACCACAGAAGACTCAGGTGTTGTGAGCTCCCCATCTGACATTGTATCTTTGGATTCACAAAATGACAGTATGAAGTTGAGAGACATCAAGCTGGCCAATGGCTACATGGACTCAGCTGAAGCAGATGTGATGCATGGCACAGAGACGTGGTCTCTAAAGAACACCTGCTGCAATAGCGTGGGATCTGAAAGTTCTCCACGGAGGTAAAAATTTGTTTGCAACGAGCTCTTGGAAAATATCTTGCTTGGTCTCATTCTAGGGAATCATTTAAGACAACCAGATTCTACTTTCTTCTGCTCTTTCATGAACCACTACTAATGCCAAGTAACTCCTCCCAGTGAAAAGCTTACTGCCAAATCCCCTCCAGTGACATGCTTGTAGCGACAGGCAAAGGTCACTTTTCTGTTTGAACTTGTAGTTACATTTCTTGCAAAAGACCGCTGCCCTCCAGAGTTGATTTCTCCAAGAAGTCTGAAATAATTTTATTACGGTTTGGTTAATTTGGTATTTCTGATAGCATATGAAGTGCTGAAAATGTTACTATGTATTGATCTAGAAAAATGACATGCAGGTCATAAAATGGAAAATTCATAAAGTGGAAAAATACAAGGCACCAAAAGCCAAGTGGAAAAGGATTGTATTCGATGGTTTATGTTAACCTAATGCTAACCTCCACTAGTGTTGTGCCTTGGGGGAGGGTGGTCAGGCCTATTTCCTTTTTTTTTTCTTTTTTTTCCATAAACAAACATTTTTCTGCAGTTTCTGCAAAAAAAAATACGAGAACCTGGAATTTAACTAGAAACTGCCTTCAAGCACAAGTGACTCTGACACTGTTTGCCAAAACTCACACAGTTGGTGGCAGGGCTGCAAAAGGAACCTAAAATTTATAGAACTTTGCAAATACAAACTGGCCAAATGGGAAACTGTGCCTCCAGCAAGGAGGGTGGCCTGGTAATACTGACAGGGATCCGCTCTGTGTGATGCTGCAGAGTCATGGGACAGGGGCCAAAAATTCCTCTGAATTCTCAGTTGACACAAAGTCTGTGCTTTCTGGTCTCTCTCCATTCAGCTGCTAATCTGTAGCCCCTTCATAAGAGCATGTATCATGACCTAGTTATTTCCTTCCACACATTTCTGAGGGAAAACTTCATCTTGGATCATGCAGCGAGCGATAAATTAGGGATAAATTAGGCCAAAATCACTATTTAAGCTACTGGAATGATCTCAGGGCTTTTCTTCATCCATCATTATCAACAGGGACAAGACCAAGCCTCAATTAGGTACTTGCTCAACAATACATTTTTATCATGATTTGTCCTTTTGCAGTTCTTTAGGTCTTGATGCAGCCTCTGTAGGATTAGACAGGCCACTACAGTAACTGTAATTAACATTCCAGACCTGAATCAAAAAAGCAACCCATTAATTTCAGTAGCCTTAGATTGGGCCTTGTAAGTTAACTAGTCAATCCCAACTTTCCTCAAAGTGCAAAATCCAAATGGGTTAGGAAAACACATGTGCATATTGAGTGAAGGGGGAAGAAATTGCCAGAATATTGAGCAAAGACATCAAAGCAAAGCACTGTGAGAACAATGCTAATGAAAAATATTTTGGACTTTTTGTGTTTTTTAGCCAAATAAAAGATTGACCACAGGTCATTAAGCGACCTGCTCTCTCTCGGAAGTCAATATTCTCTCCATCTTTCATTTCAACCAGTGATATATATTCTGTACATTGTGTTGAGATTTACTTTTGCTGTGCATTTTTAATAATTGGCAGGAGTGCACATAGAAGATACGTTTCATAAGCTGGCCAGCAGGACTGCTGCTCAGGAACCTTGCTGAGTCACGTGAGTGGAAGCTGGAAGGATAGTTTGGTGCACTGCCCATCGCAGTCAGGGAGGTGATTACTCCGCCTCCTCAGCTGCTGGGAGACCAGTGCTGTAGCACCATATCCAGTCTTAGGCCTCCAGTTCAAGAGAGAGACTGGCGAACTGAAGAGGGTCCAAAGGAGACCACTGATAGGGCTACAGTGCTGGAGTACACGAAGTATGAAGAAGAGAGGAGGCAACTCTGTTGTTGACCTTACAAAAGCAAGGTAGATAAGGAGGAACCTGGTTGCCGTGTTCCCCTAGATAAAAGGAGGTGTGAGGCTTTTCAGGGATACGCAGTGAAAGGACAAGACGCAACCATCACCAGCTGCTGTAAGAGAAATAAAAATTGAATATAACCTTCATGCCTGGAGGTTCTCAGGACTCAGCCAGGCAAAACCTTGGGCAGCCTGGTCTGGCTCTGAAATTGGAGCTAGAGGTTGGCCTAGGCTTCCAATTTAATCTACATTGTGATTTTATCATGCTAAATACTCTGTATTTATGTAATGTGTCCATAATTTAAGAAGACTGGGTTTGGACTGAAATAAGAGACAGTTACTGTTGTTTGAGGAGTGTGGTTATTTTTAATAAATTCTATTTATTTTTTAGGCTCTGGGACACCAAAATTGCTTCAGATCAACCTTAGGGTATAGCAGAAACTTAACATCTGTGATTTATTTTAATCTTATCTTAGCAACCACTTAGACTGCCACAGCAGCAATGCTGATAGTAATATCTTTTAAAATGTTATGCTCTGAATGTGCCAGTCATATCTGAAGGTAAATCCAGTCCCACTCCTACCTGACCTAAGTTTGTAAACAAACCAGCATTGAAAATTGTGCTCGTCGAAATCCTTTTGAGGTCAACTTGCTAAGTTTTCAAAAGATACTTCTTAAGCAGAGAGAGGAGGGGGAAAATACAGAGATTTTAAACCTATTTGTATGAAATTCCTATTTTAGTGGGATGTAAATGAATTCTGAGTATGACTTTGAGTACAGCCAAATTTGGAGAACATCAGTTTCAATTTTCACTGTTGGAACAGTTACCAGCCGACTAAAAAAAATCTGTCAGGAGCTCTGACGCTGTGTGTAATTCTTGTGATGAACGGGCTACTTTCAAGACCAAACCAGCCTCCTAAATTCCCAGATGAGTGAAAGTGCAGTTCATGTGAATAATTGATACCAAGTTATAGAGAGTTTTAAATATGTTTCATAAGCTACAAAACTTAAACAAAAATTTTACATGGAGTTTATTCATTCCTTTCTATCTTCTTCTAGTCCATGTACCAAGACCTAACTCACTTCTAAAAAGATAAGAACAAAGAAATTGGGAGAACACGTTGCTTAGCAGCAGTGAATCAGAGTCCTTCTTGAGTCTGAGCTCCACTGAAGCCAGAAATTTTATTTACTGACGAATTTGGCCAAGGCTTTGGAAAAAAAAAGTTTAATAATTATTTAAAAGAATAATGGAAATATTTAACTTGTCACTTTAAATTGTAAAGCTGGCAAAAACTGGGGCCTTTCACCCAGTGAAATAACTAATTCCTAGAAATTTACTATGGTGTATTCTAAAATATTTTTGTATTATGTGGGCTGTGAAAAGTACCCTTAAAGTGGAAGCAAATTATATTTGGAGTGTAAAGGAGTATGAAGAAAGTCCAAGTGATCCTGTGAAGAACTGCAGTGAATAACAGAATCAAGACCACAATTCTTACCTAAGTTTGGTCCAGAGGATCAGCGTGTGCTACAAGAGATCAAGAGACTTTTGCCATGTTGCTTACTTTGGTTAGTTGTATGTTTAGTTATAAATTAATTTTTCTTAGAGTTTCTGGAATTGTTTACTGGATGATCTCTGTGTAGCTGAAATGCCTGATAGCATTAGAATATCACAGCAGGATCTGTACCTCATCTGTTGTGGAAGTCAAGGAAGGTTGTAAGCTTTTAAGGGTACAGTTTTCAACGTGCAATGTGTTTGTCTGCACATAGCAGCATAACAGTATGGCCATAGTCTTTAGACACACAGAAATGACAACCACAACACAGCTCAAATCTTATTCAGTTCCCAAAATGCAGAAAGAGAGGTTTCTAAAAGAAGGCCCCCAGATTCCACAGTTTCCAAGCTGGAGTCTTTCTTCCACGGTTTTGTTTTCCAGTACATCAGAGCACTTGCAAGTGTACTTTCTGTTTTGTTTTGTTTTGTGATCCTTATTCAAGCAATCTTAATCCAAATACACATGTTAATTAACACATAGCGTATCAAATGAGATGTCAAAACACTCTAGTGTCATCCTTAGCTCTGCCTCTAACCTCTTAAACCATCTCTGTCTCTCTGCCTCTGATATCCCCTTCAGCCACGGACTATTTTTTACAGTAAAAACCATAATGCAGCTATCATATCTCACAGTGGTTTTGTATGGTGCCTGGTGGAGCAGGATCCAGATCTCTACTGGAGGTACTGAGGGTTAATCCCATATAAATAATTGACTACATGCAACATTTGTCTCAAAATGTTTTAATATTAACTGCTGACTCTGAACACTGTACTGCATAGTTCTTTCTTCATATCCTTCCTTACAGTTGATTTCTTTGTGTTATGTATCTGTTCACCAAATTTTAATATATAGTGTTAAATGAGTAACAAGAAAACCACAGAGAAGCTGAAATGTTGCTTATGTAGCAGTAAGTACATCTCATGATCTCTCAGTGTTGCAACTCTGTCCTCCCTTACCCCCTCCTTTCCCATCCCTTGTGTGGTGTCATCACGCAACCTCCTAGGGGCAGGGATCACACAATTTTATATGCCCGTAAAGCATCGTGCACACCTACTGTCTGGAGCTTTATAAATAATTACACATTAAAAATTATATTAAAATAATGTTATTAGGGATGCTAGGTCACACTCTCAAACTTAGTAACATTAACATTAAGGCTGTCTGTTTAACCTTAGATTCCCCCCTTTAACCTTAATTTCCCCCATTTTGTACAGTATGATAAAGTCTGTACTTAAAATTGTCACACTCTTTTTGTTTAGTTTTCTTTCTGACTTTCAGAGTTCAATTAATAAAGTAGGTTTACCACTGTTTACTCTCAGTTCAAATTTTCTTCTGGAGACAGGTCTATTTAATTTCCTTTTGGTCTTCTTATCTTATTCATCGCACCAGTACCCATGTGACATGCAGACTTTTATTCATTTCTCTGCACAGTACACATGTGAGATGAAAAAGTGGAATTATCCTGTTTTAGAGAAGGAGAGCTGATGCTGATGTGCAGAGAGTCAAGGCACACTAGTGACCAGTTGGACCACGCAGGACTTCTTTTTTTCAGAGGACTGAGCATTAAATAGCATTTCATGGATCAGAATGCAGTTCTCCTTTTCCTCCTAATTCTGTTCTTGGAAGACATTTAACCTTTTTGGCTGAAATGAAATAATAGAAAGATCCATGGGCATGATGTAAACTGTCGCATTTGGACTGCCACCAATAAAGATGTATAATTTCCCAAAGTTATAAGCAATTGAAGTCAGGATCTTGCAAGGAGTCTTAAGAGTGAGTGGTTCCATTAGCCTCTTTCAGAGCAGGAAAAACACTTCAAAATACAAAATATTGTTATTATTACTATTATGTTTAAATGTATTAAATTGTTTAAAAATAAAAATATTCTACAATCTAAAGGAAAATTGGCAGTTATAAAGCTAAATAAATACAAGCTTGTCTGAGACAAAAAGATAAAATAGCTTCTAAAGGTCTGAAAGGGCTTTCCCCCTCCCTTGAGTTTCTGTTTCAGTAGCCATGAGAGAGGAATATTTTTTCACGTACAGCTAGTGGAGGGCATAGGGTGGGGGTGGGGGAACCCTCCTGAGATCAGTTCACGCTGTGGATCTGGAAAGGGATAATCCCATTTCCTCCCTTTCTCTTGGGAGAATTTGTTACCTTTGGCTCTTGTCAGGGTAATTGAAGCTACTGTGAGGAGATGAATCCTCTTCATTACCAACCTAGGAAATGCTCACGGGTTCGCTATGAAACTGGTAGGGTTTTGATGAGTTAGTTTAAAACAAAAGCTTGAAAGGATAGGGGTGGGTGAACTTGTCCTGCTTAATTTTCAGGCCATTTAAATTCAAATGCTACAAGGTTTTGTATTCTGCTTGGGAAGGACAGAAGGGAAAGAGAAATCAGTTGCTGGAGAAAAATCAATGATGAAGCTGGTTGGAGGAAGAAAAGAATAATAGTGAGTGGCAGAAGGCAGGAAGGGAGGAAGGATAAGAAAGGTAATGAAAAATAGCAGTGTATGTATATTTTATATTTACCTCTTTGTGCACAAGCACATTCTGTATAATTACATGTCACTTTTAACTATCTCAGAAATATGGAAAGTTTTATTCTGTTATTTCTCTGTAGGATAGGTTTTATTTTAGCTGGTCAGGCACTTATTTTACTTTCTTGGAAACAGAAATGTAGTTTTAATGGGAAGGACGGTAGAGAAAGGGTTAAAGCAACAGGGATAATTTCAAGGATGAAAAATTACTTAATTAAGACCCAGATGTCTGACAGATTTGCAGGCCTCTGCTTCTTACATAGTTTTGCTAATTTCCTTCCTTATCTTTGGCTTTTCCTTTCCCCTTGTTCCAGAAAACTCTTTAATTTGGGATACTGTTATGCAGTGTTCTCCTAGCGGGTCTTCATGGAGGAAAGATACTAATGATATGATGGTTGCTTAGTCAATACTCACAGTCATTATAGAGCAAGAATCCAGATTAACCTTTCAGTGAAACTCATCCACTGGAAAAATACCGTGTACTTTGGAGTTATAAGGTATTTTACATGTCAGGAAGCAGCTTAAGTTGCTAAAGGTGTAGTGCTGGTTTCCAGGGAAGAAAGTGTATGGTCCTTGCTCTGTTTCTTATTTTTCCGTGTAAACCAAGAAAAGTTATTTAGTTATACTGAGCCATCTTTAAACTTGCAGTGTTATGTTGCACAGGTGATGTGGCTGTATTAAGATTTAAATCATTCTAGTCCACTTTCCTGGCTATTTCTGGCAGTGCTGTCCGCCTGTGGACTTTCCCATTGAGAAGCTGTTGTCCAAGGAGGGAGCAAGTGGGGGAATGCTTCCAGCTGTGTAGCAACTACAGGCTGCTGCTTATGCAGCAGAACTCTGGAGCCAACACTTGTCAGGTGGCTCTGGAAGCTTAAATCACCCTGGTTTGTAACAGGCTTGGAGATCTCTAACATTAAAACACAAAATGTTGCTAAGCAAAAGCATTTTCATTTGCTCTCTGTTCAGATTTTTGACCAGTAACCATGTAGGAGAACTGTAAAAGGAGTATAAACCCAGCTGCTGCTGAAAAAGTACTTCATTTTCCTCCTCATCTATGTTTGCAAGGTCTTACTTTTAATTGGATGTTGTTATATCTGAAGACAGTACTGGACATATGTGTCCTAAGATTGTAAAATAGTTTAATTCAATGTCTGAAGATTTTTATTCATCACAGATATTAATGCAGTCTAAAGACCTTTGTAAGTTTGATGCAGTCTTACAGAAGTAGAAAAGAACACAAACTTAAAACCTCATAATTATACTTAAATTTATACCTATACCTTGCTCTCAAAGAGTATGTGCAGCTTTTTTATACTTTATTGAAGAATGGGAAAAGGAAGGTTTTCTGGTATTTAACAGAATATAACCGTATTATGGTTTTTCATTTTTTTTAGTTGCCTCGCACTTTGAGAAATCTTGCATCAAAGACAAATGATGACTTTACTATCTAACCTGCCCTAAGTTGGTTGTTCAGTCTACGAATTTTGCATTTTAAGAGGCTTTGGACAGTTGAACATTAAGCTTTATTCTCAAGTTCATAGGAGGCAGCAGAAATGGAAAAGATTGCTCATCAGGTCATATCTTAGTTGAACATAGCTAGAAAACCCACTGCTTATACCCGCTGCTCTCCTACTGCTGTTATATTCCTTCCTTTGAAGGCAATAGAAAAAAGTAATCTAGCCTAAGAAATACAAAGAATGGAAAACTGGTCCCTAGGGTTTTGTGAAGTATTGGCTAATGTGGAAAATAATTGCCTTTTAATATACTACTTTGCTGTATCACTCACAAAAACAACTATATAAACAACTTGAGTTTACTGAATGCCAGCCTTCTGGCCTGGTGGAATAGAAAATTGAATAGAAAGTTCAAATAGCTTCAGTCATACTTTCTACAAATTAAAATCATTCAGCATTAGTCTCTTAAAGATCCATCTTGATATATACTCAATGTAGAATATTTTGCCTTTCCTGCATTTGTGTAAAAGGAGAATATTATGGATTCATTTTGAAGAGGACAAATTTGGATACCAGTATCGGAAGAGCTGGGTAAGGAGCCCAAATGTTCCAAATTTCAGTCTGGAGTGACCTTATTGCTTTCCATGTCAGTCAGTCCCTGTTAGCTGCCTGAGACACGTGTGGGAAGCTGAATGTTCTTGATATCCATTGAACTGCCTCATAGCAGTCATTACATCCTTGTGTGTGCTGTGTCACAATGCGCCTGACTGGATTTGATTCTGTTGTTTGCAAGGACTCTGTCTTCCCTCCGTAGCTATTAGAGGAACCATGTTCTCAAGTTTTTTGATAGAGCAAACTTGGTGCAAAATGATTGAGACTTTTCGTCTTTTGAATTAGTCTGAGATGTCTGGTGCCATCTTTTCCTCAGTCACTTCTCTGCAGTTTACATAGATGTAAATTGTACTTAAACAGAGTGGGAGTTATGTTCTCTACCTCTGGTACCATGAATGAGACTCACAAGAACTTCTGAGAAGTGCTCAGAGACACTTGGGTCAGTTTTATCATTTGCAGATCCCCAGGTAATGCTGCTCTGACTATAACAAAAAAGATGCCGTCATTGCAAATCCATTATCTTAAAACTGGTTTAGTTTTCTTTTTAATGCAGTGTTTCCATCTAGATTTATCAGAGACTTTTCTCTCTTTCTTAGAAGGTAGACTTTCTCATAAATGTCCATCTGCCGTGGTACTAATTTTATGAAATGCTGCTGTGAGTTGTCTCCAACTGTGCAAATGACGGCTGAGGAGTAATTATGCATTGTAGCCTGCACTCAGTGGAGCACTAAAGGCTGTAGTTTAGTAGTCACTTTGCTCCGTTCTGTGCTCTTGCACAAATCTCTGCTAATCTACATAAGTAATAAGTGCACAGGCTTCCAGGAACTGTGCACGTTCGCCATTTTGAGCTTAGGCTAAGGGCTCACCAGTGCTGTATTTTTAGCACCTCACATTTTACCAGAAGGGCAGTGTAAAGGTTATCAAGTTCTTTCCTAAATAAAAAAAAAAAAGCCTGTGTGAGAAAATGCCACTTGTAATGTTTATCCGGAATGTAAAACATTGTATCAGAATAAGTAATATTTTTCTTGGGTTCTGGCCAGAACAGAGCTGTCAACAAAAGAGAAGTGTATAGGGTTAGAAGGGAAGAAGGCTATGAAAAAAAAAAAAAAAGAATTAGAGGTCCTTTTGTTTTCCTTTCCCAAATACTGTTGTGAGAAAGAGTTGTCTTAGGCATATTTATAAATCCTCTGTGCTCCTGGAAACTAGCAGACATTTGCCTTACAAAACACGTATCACATTTTAAATTCCCAGCGTTGAGAATTTTAAGAGCCTTGTGATTTATCTATACCTTCTGTCTTGCTTTGTAGGTGAGTTTGGAGATGAATTGAACAATAGCTCTTTGGGCAATTTGGAAATGCAAAATAAAAGAATTACTTTTTTTCTGAAGCTCCCTCTGTAAGAGCAAATAAGAATCCTTTCCTTTTCACTGCATTGTTCTCATTCCTTCATCAAAAATCTGTGAATTGGATATTATCCCAGTTGTCTAGAGAAGGAGATTGAAGCAGAGACTGAGATGCAAGTTATGTATAGTCACTGCTTAAGTGCAGAGAGGATAATGAAAGAACCTCTACTGACTGTTGTGTCCATCGAGGAGAAGATAGTTTTGCTGTGGGAGTCATTGAAAAATGCCTTTTGATTGATATAAGAAAATAGCTGGTCAGTGCAATGGACCAGTACTGCTTGTTTGAAGCCCAAGCATCCCTATTCCAATCCCAGATAAGTTTTCCTAGGTAAACTACCCATAACATTCTCAAGGCAATAGTTTCCATTCTTTCCTGAAGAAAGCCCATCATGGACAACCTTAGTAATCCAGATTTTGACTGTATTATAGAACAGCTGGGCAATATACAGAAAAATATGAACATGTGCGAAAAAGCTGGTGAGCTGGTATGGGCTTTATGCAGTTAGGTCTTACTCTGTGATAGATATGGGTTTACACATTTCTCTTCCAAGGTTTTGGAAACAACTTCTTCACAATACCTTAGAGAAAGAATCTCAATATGTGTTAGTAATTTGCTGCCAGCTGTGGACAAAAATCCCTTAAAACCAGCTTCAGAAAGAAGAAAGTGATGCCTTCCATGCTGGGTAGACCTGTTGCTTAGGTGGTACAGTTTGAATGAATCACCCATCAAAACTGAGTTTGCAAGTGCTTTGGTTTAAAATGCACTCAGAGGAGAACAACGTATTTTTTTGTTAGTTTTGGAAAACTTTCCACTGCAAAAACAATATGGGATTCAGTTGGTTCATTCCAGTTGGATCCAGCACAGTCTAGATTGATGGGCTGAGGCCAGTGGGATGAGGTTTAACAAAGCCAAGTGCAGAGTCCTGCACTTGGGACGCAAAAACCCCGTACAACTTTTGAGGCTTGGGGAAGAATGGCTTGAAAGCTGCCTGGCAGAGAAGGACTTGGGGATGTTGGTTGACAGCCGACTGAACATGAGTCAGCAGTGTGCCCAGGTGGCCAAGAAGGCCAACGGCATCTTGGCTTGTATCAGAAATGGTGCAGCCAACAGGACCAGGAAGGTGATTCTGTCCCTGTACTCCACACTGGTGAGGCTGCAACTCAAATCCTGTGTTCAGTTTTGGGCCCCTCGCTACAAGAAAGACACTGAGGTCCTGGAGCGTTTCCAGAGAAGAGCAACAAAACTGGTGAAGGGGCTGGAGAACAAGTCTTACAAGGAGCGGCTGAGGGAACTGGGGTTGTTTAGCCTGGAGGAAAGAAGGCTGAGGGGAAACCTTATTGCTCTCTACAGCTACCTAAAAGGAGATTGCAGATAGGTAGGTGTTGGTCTCTTCTCCCAAGTGATAGGTGATAGGACAAGATGGAGTGGCTTCAAGTTGCATCAGGGGAAGTTTAGATTGGACATTAGGAGAAATTTCTTCACCAAAAAGGTTATCAAGCACTGGAACTGGCTGTTCGGGGAGGTGGTTGAGTCACCATCCCTGGAGGTGTTTAAAAGGCAAGCGTATGAGGTGCTTGGGGACGTGATTTAGTATTGGACAGGTACAGTTGGAGTCGATATCTCTAAGATCTTTTCTAGCCTAATGATTCTATGATTCTTCTTGTGACCTTCAAGCTGAGATTTTCCTTTGCCGGACTTCTATCCCAATCCAAATGCTGCACTAAGCTTTTTTTTTTTCGTCAGATTGCTCAGATGAGTGGTCTCATTGATTTCTGTGTGTCTGTGTGTGTGCTTCAGGGTACAGTAGGATTGCAGTCTTACAGCACTAGTTGTCTCTGCTGGGGACCTTGATTTCTAGTGTCTTTCTCTTAATCCAGCAGAGGGGGAAAACTCAGTTTACCATGAGTCTTTCAGTGTGAGTGCTGGGCCTGAGCATCATCAGTTCACGTTGGCTTTTGGGGATGTTCAGGGCCTGTCAAAGTTTAGGTCAGTGGCAAATACTGGAAGAAATTGTATTCCAGTCACAGACTACTATGTCTCTTCCTCTCTATTTAAACAACCAATACAGATTTCTGTCTTAGATTCCAGTTTAGGAAACCACTTAGGCACGTATGTAGCTGGACCAGCTTGAATCCATCCCTTATTAGGAAAAAGATATGGATCTGAAAAGAAGTTATGGAAGGCTTCCTTCTGATGTGTTTTGTAGTTTTCATTGATCCCGATGAAATGGGATCTTTATAAGTGCAAGGCAGTTTAGAATTAAATAGAAGAAACAGGTTACAGGACTGCTACAAAAGAAAGGTCAATGCAACATAAATAAATATAAAGTAATAAAGTTGATACTTCAACACATGGTTTCAGTTGGCCTGTTATGAGCAAGGCAAAAAATCAAACAGTAAAATAGCAAAATGTAAAGCTACCCGCTTAGACGTCATTTAAAGCAATGTCAGGAAACATCCCTGATTTTTTATTCAGGTCATTATCTCAAAGGGCAGCAGAAAAATGGCATTTTTCAGGTAGTGTTCAGTAAACTGCAGAAAACTGTGTCATCTCTTTACTGTATCTGTGATATTAAGGGTTTGATCTTGAAAAGGGCAAATCTGCTTCAGCTGACCAGAGTTAGTTTAGGTGTGGCTGGAATGGAAAATTATTTTTTCAGTAGCCTAATCACAAGGGCAAAACTTAGATACTGCGTCACGGATGACAATGTCTTAAATTCAGGTAAGGAACAAGTAGCTGGAAAAATGAATTGCCCAATGTGAAATCCTAGCTTCTGTGATTTAGTTGGAAAAGCTCTGCTGGTCAATTTTAATTTTTTTCTTAACAAACAGAAGGTTCGTTGTGAAACAGGTTGTCATGTGTATTTTTTATATCTTAGTTATTTTTTGTTAGGATTTTTCGTAGTTTCATCTTCCTTTGGGTTTTTTTTTTGTTGTTTTTTGTGGTTTTTTTTTTTTTAATAAGCCAAGACAACACCTGGCATTCATTCTGATTTCAGACTTGGTTTAGATCATTGTACAACTTCATCAAAATCCATGAAGTTACTTTCTGGCAAAATCAGGCCCCTTAGTATGTTTCATTAGAAACAGCGCTTGAAGGATTAGTTTCTCTTTCCTCCTCCCTGCCCTACCCTCAGGATGCAAAGTGATTGTCCAACAGTACTTAGCTGTATTTATTTTTCATTTTTTATTTAATTTTTATTTAATTAAGGTGCAGGTATATTGGCCCAGTGTGTGCACAGTGGCTGTGGCTACTGGTCTTCTTTAGAATTGTATGGATATGTCAAATCTTTGCCTTGGCGTACACTGTTTTTCTGCAGCCCAGTTGAAATGTATATTTTGCATTAAAGCAAGGCCACTTATTTGTGACAGGCTTTATTAATCCTGACCTTTGGACCACCAGCACATTGAGTATGCTTAGGCACCAGAGAGACCCGTCCTGGGTGTGGATGTGTCTGTGTGGTGCTGTGTGTCTCTAAGGCTGCATATTTTTCATACTTTGGGAAGTGAGTTTCAAAACCGCGGTGGAACCAAAGGGGCTGAAATGATAGCATATTTCAGAGCAACAATGCAAAGCAAAAAAAGGGGGACATCCAATCTTTTTATCCTCTTTCATTTAGCAGGAAAGATGAAGAAATGGCTTCAGCTAAACATGGGAATGAGGATATATTCATTGTTGCACAACTCCAGCAGACTTTGGCTGGCCTGGATGAAGATTTAGAAGGTAGGGGAGCATGTTACCTCTGAAGTGCAAAAGAAAGATGCATTGCCAGGAAATGCAGAATCAAACTATTCTCTGAGACATCTGCACTTTTCTCACTGAGATCACTGGGAACAACTCACAGGTCTGAAGCAGAATGTGGTCCACCCAGAGTGGCTTCTTTCCCTTTGCTTCTGGGGCTGCCACTCTTTACAGACTCACACTGAATATTTTTCAGGCTGCCTATCAGATTGTCGCTGTTTTGGTGTCTGCTACCAAAAAGAGATGAACAACTGTTTGTGGACACATTTTATGGGTCAAATTTGATACAGTTTTGTTGACTTCCGTGAAGCTAAATCAGTTGTAGATTTAGTTCTGTGTTTAATGAACAATGCCTCTGTTTTGTATTTCATCATAATGAAACGGAGAAAGGGGGCACATTTTTGAACCTATCTCCTTGTCTGTGTTAGATGACGTATTTTAAAGTTAAAAATCAATAAAACATGAAAAGAAAAAGTGAGAAGAGGTCAAATGTCTTATTGTTCCCCTCTTTTTCTGACTGTGAATAGAAGTATTTCTCTATTAATGGTTTGTCACCAGATGATGTTGAATACTTTTTTAAAACTTCTCTTTATTTCAGTATTTCTACAATGGACTTGATTCTGATTTAATTTCTTTGAGTTCTCTAACACTGCAATTTCTTAGCCTCTGTGTTGTAACCCTTGATTTATACCAGCAAATTGGAGAGGAGGCTTAAGCTTCTTGCACAATAAGGCTTTTGGAGTCACTGGTAATGAAGGGTGAGAAGAATGGAGGAAAAAAATACAAGTACTGTTTCTTTGTTTGCTTGCTCAAGGAAATCCTTCAGCTGGGCTCTTATTACTAACCAGGTCTGGGAAACATAATTTGGAGTTGCTCGCTGTTTCTCAGAAATGTTTCTCCTTTGGAGTCATGTGTTGAAATGTTTATCACTGAGAGAAGTTAGTCAAAGATAAGGTATGAACAATAGATTAAATTCTGCTTTCAGCTGCATTTGTACGTTTCCCACTGGCTGAAGCAGGAGGACTGCAGGAATATTTGACTGATCCTAATCAGCAACCAGACAATACAAAGGACTCAGATCTCTCCTTTTTTTGTACAGGCATAAATATATTCCTCTTAATTTTAGTGCAACTAAAATATCTGATCCGCTTAAGCTTGTACTGGCTGTTTGTGTAATTTAAGTCATATTGCCAAAACACTGCCTTTAGGTAATGTTGTATGTGTATTTTGCAGCAATGGATGGTGTGAGTAACACTGACTCCAAGTACATCAAGGAAGTTTTGTGCCCATGTATAAGAAAAGTTGAGGCTGCCCAAGACGTTATCGTTTCTGTTCCAGTAACAGTCATAGATGATGCTCCAGAAGTTAGCACCTCTAATTCATCTGGAAATCAAGAAACAGAGACAAGGGCTTCACAGAATATCTCAGCTGAATCTCTTCATACAGGAAACTTTACAAATAAAAACAACAATGCAGGTTCCTTTGATAAGGGACACACAGATGGTGGAGCTGTATGCATATCCAAGGACCTAATATATCAGCAACCATCTGAAAATGAATTCAGTCACTTACCTGTTGAACAGAGGAGAGATATATTCGAATCTCTCACATCTTCCTTTGAAAAAAGAAGCGAAAAGAACGTAAAACTGGAGCTTACCCCCAAACATTGTGTGAAGTCTGAGGAATGTATATCTAAGCTGACTTCATCTAACTCCAAGGCCACAGCTGAAATCAGTACAGCAAAAGAGAAGATCAATCCATTTAATGAATGTAGTAACAGGGAAAGATCTCTGAAAAAAAGTAAATCAGAGTTAGAAATCAAATGGCCACCAGCTAAAAAAAATGAAGTAGAAGAATTCCCATCAACACCCACATGGTATCATCGTGCCCATAATTCAGGAATAAACTATGAACCTAAAATGGGTTTGACAACCTTTAAAGTTGTCCCTCCCAAACCTGAAGTAAAACATTTTGATAGAGGAGTTTCACTCTCCACTGGTGCCATTAAGATAGATGAATTTGGCAACCTTATAGGCCCAAACAGTGGTGTCAGTAGGAACATACCAGGTACCTCTGCTGATGAAAGTGATGAAATTCATCTTGGGAAAGTAAAGGCATTCTGGAGGTCAAGTTCTATGGAAAGGCAAAGTGATGACTCTGCTGAGCATCTTCTTAAAAAGTCACCAGTCACCACAAACTCTAAGCCCTTTGCTATAAAACATGAACACAAACCTGTCTGTCTTGCAGCTCCAAAACCTGTAGCACCACAAACTGTTACTATGCAGGTAGCTGAAAGACAGTTTGAGAATGAAAGGACAAAACCACCTCTTCCAGTTCCACAGTCTCAGGTAGCACCATTAGTGGTCCCAACCATTAATAAGGAAAAGCTGGAGCTTCCATTTGTAAAGCCACATAGGAGAACTTCAAGTCAGTATGTTGCCTCTGCCATTGCAAGACACATCAATGTAACTAACTTTAAAACTGACTTTACAGAATATCACGAGAAAGATGAAAATAAGCAAGGGGCAGGAGAGGTTAAAACTGAAGCAGAAGTTTCACCAAGAAGGTGTATTATTGTGGCCAAAAGCAGCCCTGTAGAAGCAGGATCAGCAGAAACAAGAGAAACACTTTCAAGTATTTTTACTTGCAGTCAAAAAACATCCCCCAGGTTTACACCTAGTGATAATCCGAGCATGGAAAACAAAGTAGTTAACATCAGGGCACCAAATCAAGCAACTCCTCTGAGTTTCTATAAAAAGAATGCCAGTGCCCCACTTACTAAATCCTCTTCAAAGGATAACAACAGTGCAGATGATGATCATGCTTTAAATAGCAAACAAATTATAGCAGAGAAAAAGATGTGTCTTTTTCTTGACCAGAAATGTGAGACTTTGACCCGTTCTAATTCATCCTCATCTCTCAAGTCTCCTGATCTCCAAGGAGTCCCATCCTCTTTCAGTTCATCGTTGCGAGTCACTAAATGGCCCCCTGCTAGTGATGTGCAAGTTAGTATGCTTAAAGCTTCACCTGAGCTAAATGGTGCAGCAGTAAGTACAGAGTCAGAACAGGAGGAGAAACCTGATGATTCAGATGTTAATGCTGTAAGTGAACTGGATGTTAATGTGCAGACCAATATCTTTGGACCAAAGAAGAAGTTCAAACCTGTTATCCAAAAACCAGTTCCGAAAGACACATCACTGCACAGTGCTCTGATGGAAGCCATTCAAACAGGAGGAGGAAAGGAAAAACTCAGAAAGGTAAAGTGGACACTTTTTTTTAGCCTATATTCACCTTGTCAGACACCAGAGGTTTTATAAGTGGTACACTTGCTGGTGAGGCAGAGTAGACAAGGCATTTGAAAAATTTATAATGGCAAAATACAGATCAAGCCACTGCTTATTCTGCACATACTGTGTATTAGGCAACACCATGCCTAATGCTATTGCACTAGGTAGAAGAGGCAGAGGATGCAGAGGTACAGCATAAAGGAGAGGTAATTGAGGTTAGCCTAAGAGCTGAACCTGCATTTCAGTGTGTTACATAAAAGCACAGTGTGGAGAAAACTTGTAAGTACCTGCAATGAAAGAAAAAATGTACTCTGTAATACTAGATGATACTGGTTTGCCACTGACTTCATGGTTAGGGGATAAGAAACCTCATCTGTAAGTACAGCATGGCTATCTCCACATATCCTCACTGTTTAGTGTGAGTAAAGGTTGTAAAAGCAGACCCAAAAGAAGACAGACTGATTAGTCTCCATAGCTTGCATTCTGGTACAAGTGCCAAAAATATTTTTAATACTGTTTCCAACCTGTCTTTAAGTAAATATCTAATAACAATGTGAGGTTTATTCTTTTCATATTCTAGGTTTCAGACAGTGCACTAAATGGTAATCATAGGAAACCTTCATATGTCCAGCCAGAGAATGAGCGCTCTGCCCTACTAGCAGCAATTAGAGGCCACAGTGGCACCTCAAAGCTGAAAAAGGTAAGGAAGCAAGATGGTAAGTGACCTTTTAAATGCAGTCTGTTTCTATTGGCTGTTTTGAATAAACTCAAATATACCACAAGCTAAACATTGTGCTGCAAGAAAAAAGTTGAGGGGAAAACAATATGATGTAAGACTACTATCTGACTTGTGCAGATAATGTAGCAGGTCTGATCCTATCCTCTGCTATAAAACTTAACATTCTTTCAAATGGTATGTTTTTAGCTGAGAAAGAAGCACACAGAAATCTGAACAAATTACAGGCAGTGTACATAGAAGACACTAAATGTTTGTTATTTTCACATTTAGGTAAGGGGAGTTGTACTTTAGGAGTATGCAGTTAGATTATTAATATATTTGCGTTACCTACTGCATGTATCCAATGCCAGTTAGCTGAAAACATACTAGGGCTTCTTCATGCATGCTGTTTATTTGTTAACGTGAGCTGGTGCATGCAAGTTTTATGCAAGTAATTGATGTTCGTGGAACATCAACTTTTACCACAGCAGGATGATTCCTTCTGTCTGAAAGATTTGCCTAATCATTAAAGCATCTCTTATTTATAATAGCCAAAAACCTGCATTATTATAGCCTTAGTTTTCACTCGGTTCATTTATCTAGTCAAGGACATTTGGCAAGAAGGTTCCCATTTCCCTCACGCAATGACTCAGACCATTAGCAAATATCCAGATAGCTGGCATTAGATAGAAAGAATCTCTTGCCTGTGTTAGGCAATTACTTCATCTCTCAAGTATCTTACTGCCCTTGCAGCAGGTAGGGTACAGCTTCCTGTGAGCCTGAGAGCAGGAGGCAGCAGTCATCTTCACACATACTTAACTACATTCTGCATTCATTGGGAATAAATGTAAATTTGTGTAAAAGAGGCTCTGACAGTGAAGTGGTGGTGTACTATCGCACAGACTTTTTGGAATACTCTCCTCCAGCAGAGAAGCTTTTGCCATCATTTTGGAGGAAGTTGCCTAGAAACGGTACGCTGCTTTTTCACACTATGTCACCTGTGCTACTTAAAGCACCATGTTTATATGTGTACAGGGCAAGATATAGATGTTCTATGGTAAAAGGGCTGTCCGTTCCTTGTTATCTGAAATGTCCCTGTTTTATCTCACATGAAATTATTCCCATATATTGTGTGTCTTTGTGTACAGTGAAGGAAAAGAATATAAGAGCTCTCTATGGATTATTTGATGGCAGATGAATCCTTAAATTTTTCACTGGAAATGTACCTCAGTTTCTCTGAGAAGAGAATGCTAGTGCATCTGCTTTAATACCTCCCATTTGGCACATGATACTTTACTTCCTAACAATTGCCAAATCATTGTAATTGCTAACAATTTATCATGATTATTACTAGTAATGTTGTTAACGGCAAAAATATTTGTTGAGACAGTTGATGGAAGAGTTGGCTTAGTCTGAAAAATTGCCTCCTCCTTCTGCATTTGTTTAAAGCAGGATGAGTTTCCAAGCTAGTAATTTGTGCAGAAATTTTAGTTTCAGAAATGCTACAGAACTGTGCTTGGAAGAGCAACCAATTGATTTGATCTCAGTGCTTTCACATAGTTCTCTCTGGTCCTATTTTTCATTTGGTTTTGGTTTTGTTTTTTTTTTTTTTTTTTTTAGTATGGCTGGAAACTTGAAGTTTAACAGCTTTTTTTCTTAAAATTAAGCCATGCCTGAGAGCTCAGCTTTAGAAAAGCCTCCTTGTCATCTGAGATTATTTCTGTGCAGCGCAGACTGCAAAAAGTAACAAGATTCTTTGGTGGCTACTGCAGCCTTAATATGTCTTCCTGATTCCAAAACCCTTGTGGTTGTTTCCAAATGAATACCAAGTCCAGCTTTCTCTCTTACCTTATGTGCCAAGAAGAGTTACAGCATGCTGGACCTCACAGTAAAGACTGAGTCAATGCCAAATCCTTGATGCTGATAGTCAGCCCAGATGAGTGATGTGAGTGAGTAATAACAGATGTTCAACCCCATGAGCAAACAAAAGTTCTACATGTTTTACATCATTCAAGCAAAGTGAAATCAGAGTAATGAAAGTGCATCAAATGCCAAATAATTACAGTTTAGTTATGCTGATATTAATTACCTCCTTTCAAATGCATCATGAGCAGATCTCCTCGTTGGCCTCTGAAGAGCTGCAGAGTTTTAGGAATGCAGAACTGTCCTTGCAAAAGGCAGAAGATCCTCAAAAAAAGCAGCTTTGTATCCCACCTGCACCTGCCCAGCCACCACCACCACCTCCGACTCAGCTGTTAGCAGCAGCTCCTAAATCCTCTGCCATGGCTACAGGTAACCTTGGTGAGGCAAGGCAAGCCCTGATGGAGGCCATTCGTTCTGGTGCTGGAGCAGCAAAGTTGAAAAAGGTAAATATACATTTACATTTGAATGTGGATCAAACAGTGTAGGCTTGTTGTGCTTTGAGAGCCATTTATAAGCTGTTTGAGCCATGCATTTCTTTCTTCCATCATAAGAGGGTACATGCACTGTTTTCCCTAATGGATTCAAAGATCAGGAGTGTATTTCAAACCTTTGAACAGCTATTAAAGCATACTCTTAGGACTAAAACATATCTGTGTATGTATGCAATGTGTGAATAGTGAATGCTTTCTATTTAAGGAGAACATCAAGTGCATGAATATAATTTCAGAAAGCATTTTCATGCCCTTTTCTTGTGAATGTGAGATAATACCAGATGTTCTTTAGACGAAGTGAATCTAAGAAAGATCAGATATGAGACCCTGAAGCAAGCAAGGTTAGAGATAAGTAAACTCCCTCTAGTGTGTCCCCTAGACCTTGATTCCCAACATTTACACCTTAGTTGCACATGTTGAGAGCTGTCAGTAGAACTGTGGGGTCATTTTAATCTTTGTCTGAGCTTTATTAATTGGATGATGTGCGTTTCACTTCTGAGGTCAGCTCTGGGTCAGTCAACTCCCAGATGGCTATATGCCCAGGTGTGATCTTTGGAGTAAGTTCACTTATCACTTTGATGAAAATAAGTTCTTCCTAACCTCGAGTTACACTGCATTTATTTTTAAAGAGAAGAAGATCAATTTACCTTGGTGGAGTCATCCCAGTATTGCACTAAAGTATCCAAGAATAGGCTTTCATCCAAGGACTTCAGAGTGTGTACAAAAGCAGATGTAGTTTTCCCAACACAATTTAGCTGATGCCAACCATAAATTTGTAAGTAGGCTTTGACCTTGTGTACGTGTCCTCTTTGAAATAATTGGGGGGAAAAAAAAAGTTCGAATTTTAACATTAAAAACTAGCCAAAAAATATCATTTCTGATAAACCAGAAATTCCTCAGAATTATACATATGGCAAAAACAAAGCAGTGTTTCAGGGAACTTCATATCAGCATGCAAACAGAAATCTGGATGTGCAGTTATTTCGTATGTGAAAAATTACATCTATATTATGCATACTGTTATGGAGAGTAGCTGAGGTCCTTTGGTGTGTTCAGCTTAGAGGAGGCTGAAGGGTGACCTCATCACAGTCTACAACTTCCTCTTTGGCAGCAGAGCAGGAGGTGCTGTTCTCCCTCTGGTGACTGGTGATAGGACCCAAGGAAATGGAATGAAGCTGCACCGGGGAAATTCAGACATTAGGAAAAGATTCTTCACTGAGAGAGTTTTCAGTCATTGGAACAAACTCCCCAGGGAAGCGGTCAAAACACTAAGCCTGTCAGAGTTCAAGCTGCTTCTGAATGACACTCTTAGTCATATGGTTTAGTTTCAGGTAATCCTGCGAAGAGCAGGAAGTTTGACTCAATGATTGTTGTGGGTCCCTTCCAACCTGGGATATTCTCTGAGTCTAAGACTACAAATTATGAAGAAGTAATACTCCAAATCAGACCTTAATTTCCCATTTCACCAGTTTACAGAAAGAAACAGAATTTGGCAATTGAAGACTACTTCATGCAGTTGTTTTCCAGATCTTTCCAAATTTCCTTGTTCTTCAAACTACATTATGCTTGCAGAAGTCTCTGAAGAGGATTCATAGCTCGACTCATCAAAACAAGTCTTTATCATATCCTTGAGGATTTGTTTCAAAACATTTGGATAGCCAGTGCAGACCATGAAAGTAAGCTGAATGTACTGATGCATTCTGCTAAATACTGTGTATTACAGAGTAATTTTTGGTAGATTTTGACATTGAAATGGCAAAAGAGTACATATCTTATTATATAGGTCTTTTATGAAAATAAAAGAGAGAAGGGTTTTGTCCAAGATGGAGAATGCTTTTTCTCTGTGCTGTCCTTTCAGATATTGGATATGCAAGCTAAGTCTTGTATATGCCAAAGACATCACTTAACTGATAAAAGTAAAAATGTTGTCAGATTTCTCAAAGACTTTCTATCCAGTGCGTATTAATATCTCTTCTAGCTTGCTGCATTAAATTAGAGCCAAATTCTGATCCTTTCCTGCAACTGGACAACTTCTGACAGCAGAAGTTGGATCTGTAGATATACATGATAGCTGCACATCAGGGTTTTCTTCTTTTACAGCTGGAGAACACATTTCCAAGGAACACTTGAGGTTTTTTTATACAGTGGCTGGCAGGTGGTTTTGTGCCAGGACTGAAGCGAACTTTTTTTTCTTTGTTTTGCCTTCTCTGTCAAAGATCTGTGATGTGATTTGGTTATGTGAGCACAGTGCCATTTTTGGCTTTGCTTTCCAGAAGATGTTGGTTGCAGCAATCGAGAGCAGAGTAGTTCGTTCAGTAATTGCATCTGTTTCTCCTCCATTGTCTTCTCAAAGTTTTCTAGGACAGGAGCTTCTGATGGCGAAGTAATTTATTTAGCTAGTATCATGGGGAACTGGGAAGAATCTGCATTGCTTGGTTATGTATGACTCAGTTTGCGCTTATTTATGAGAGGTTATTTGCAATGGAAGTAGATCAAACGGGGCTGTCGGGAACCAAATGTAAAAAGCAACCAATTGCCTAGATAAGGAACATCCCAACAAACGTTTGAGCTCTATTAATATCTGTGAAAAGGCAACTCCTCCACTCCACCCCTGATTACACAGCTGTTTGCTAAAGTCATGAACTTTAAGGTTAAAAGATGCACTATGCAGGAAGGGAGGAGAGAAATTGCTGCAGGCTGACCTTGCCTTGCTGAGAGTCAGGGTCTGCACCACACAGGCTGTAATTAGGTCAGCCAACACAAACCAGAGCAAAAATAGGTACTTGAGGGAAATGCCAAATATAAGTAAGACAATATGTGCATAGGTTTCCTGGCTGTTTTTTAATCCATTTCTTGGAGTACTGTGCCTGCTTTGGCAAATGTATCGTACTTTGTTTTGAAGAAGCAGCTTCTGTTTTATTGCACACTGTTGCTGTCCACAGGCTCCCAAAGGAAAGTTCTTGAAGGTGCCAAGCCCAGTTGGGCCTGCTCAGTAAAATGGTTCATCCCCAGTGCAGTGCAGTTCAAACACCTGCCAGAAAGTGGTTAGACTACAGATCCTGCCCAAAGAGAACAGAGATGCAGAGACATTATTGGAAAAGGATTAACTTAACAAACTGGAAAAGATCTGATACTGTGGAGGAAGTAATATTTTTCTTCAGTTTTTGGAATGGTCTGTCCATGAACCTGGAAGGTGTTTAACACATCCAGAGTATAACAGCAAGTCAGGGAGGTGGCATCAAGTAAAGCCACCAATCCGGATGGCTGACCCTAGTGCCTTTGGTGGTGGTTAATTGATCTGAGAAAATAACAGGTCTCACTAGTGAGGAGTCAGCTTCCCACCCATGCAGTCTGCCTGCTGTACAAAGAAGAATTAATTGATCTAGGAAAGAAAAAACTGATCTGAGACCAAATTTTGGCTAATTCTGATGAGCAAAACTCTGGTCATAGAGCTGTACCATTTGAGCTTCTGGTGTTAAAAGTGAACTAGTATTTCCCTTAAATTGTGTGAACTGTTGTCAGAATTTCACATACTTAAGACCTTTATGTTTAGTTTTAAACTTTTTACTTCTACCTCAGAAAATTCAAAGTAACCTAGCTAGATTTCTGGAATTCTGTATATCCTTACATGTGTATTTTTGTGTCTGTGTAACTTGCCTTGGGATTTACCGTGATTATCTGTGGAAAAAAACATAACTACACATGCAAATAAAGTGTTAGATGTCTAGCTGTAGGTACAGTTGCAGCACAAGCCCATGCAGGATTGAAAATCTTACCCAACAAAGAGAAGCTATAAAAGTTGCCTTTGCTCATATGCCATCTACTCATCTTAGGTAGGCTTGCACCCAGGGATTTGGTAGAAATACTGCAAGGGAATGTGCCTATATATCTGAAGAACAGGCTTTTCCACATGGTAAAGTGATTTCTTCAGACTACTTTAATGGTACATGCAAGAGAGATTCTACAAATTTCATGTTTTTCCAGTCAAGATTGGAGCTGTACCTAAAGCAGCCTTTTCTGTATACTTGCTGCAATTTTAAAAATTAACTTGGCTCCATCACAGTATCCACAAGCGTTCGTGCCAGTGTTCAGCATCAACAGTTAGTTGCATGAACTCTTGATACGTGCAGCGTATCATTCTGTTGGGAATCAAAGGAGCGAGGTAAAGTAATTACTGCACCCGTTACTATGAGTCCCTGGTATACACTGCAACAATTTGAAGTCAGTTGCCAACAAGTAATGCATAGATCTGAATTATGTCATAGTGAGTGTCTTCAAGGAAGCATGGCCTATGGATCCATACCTTTAAGTTAAGCAGTGGACTATTCTTCTCACATAATCAGAGATACATAATTGTGAATGAAGAAATACTGTTTCTTATCATCAATGTCTGGGTGCAACTCAGAGATTACAGGCTCAAAGCGACAGTTGATGTTGTCATTGGTATATTGGAAATGGGGTAGGAGGCCTCTCTGAAAGGTATATCTGAGCCTGATATACAGGTAACCAAATGAGCCTAAAAAATAATTCCAGTTCCCATGGATGGTAGAGGCAGTCATTTGTATGTTGTTACTCTGTTTGAATTGAAAGCTAAAATTTAATTTGAACTCTTCACCTTCCTAATAATCTGTACCATAACCTATTTTTTTTTTGCCAAGAATAAAGCTGCTGCAATGTATATTAAGGCCAAAATGGAAGTTTTAGACTTGATCGAATATATTATTCCTGTTTAGCTTTTGTGATGACCTTAGCGTTTACGTCTCTGATAGAATCAAAGCCCAGGAAGTTTGATTTTGGAAGAGCACCCTAGCATACGTATTTAAAAATAAATATATACTTAGATGACCTGAGGACTAAGAAGGAAGATAAGCATTTGTTTAAGTATTTTCCTGAATCAAAGCCTCTGGGAGTTTCCTTCATTCAGTCAGGGAGAAAAGTGCTCATCAATTGACTTTTATGACCAGTGACAGCTAGCCGATATTGAACATATTTTGACTGTCAGATACTCCATACTTGCAGCACGGGTTTCTGTTTGTTCCACAAAATGAAGGAAGATCACGGAAAAAAACATCACCTATGTTCCAATAATCTTGTAATTGCAACTGTAATACCTAAGGTGTGGGGGTTTTAGGGAAGGATAACACCTTTCATTAGACCAGTTGATGCAGCTAGAAAAAGGCAGATAAGCTTTAAGTAGTCTCAGAGAGCTGATGAAGCGACTAAGCTTGAAAACAACCCCTCAGGAGAATGTTTAGTTAACAATGTCAACAGTTGGAGGTTTAAAAATATCTTGAATGATCATGTGCTTTTCTTTGTTACAGGTCCCTCTGCTCGTTTGAATCACGTATAAAGAACAGGTAATTGGAAAATCTGACCCCATAAGCATCATTCACGGTCTGAAGTGGCAAAAAACATCAAGACGTTTAGTTTATTCTCTTTGTCTGCAAGCCAAAATAAGTTGTAGTTAATTTTCTGTGTGTTCCTGCATAATGGTTCTAAGGGGAAAATATGTAGCTCTGCTGTAAAGCTTCTGTGCCAAGGAACTGTGTTTTGCCTCTGAATATTTAAGGTTGCCAATAAACTATTCTTGTTGGCAAGTTAATAAGAATATAAACACCGTGCAGTCCTGTGTTAATACTTAATTGTGTTTATGGGTAAAATTAAAAGACACTGCTAGCTATCTGAGAAGTAACACTGATTTCAAGTTGTTAAAAATACGTAACTGTTTCAAACTGTTTTCTTGGTTCTTCTTTGATTTGGAAAAGGACTGTAAGTGATTAGGGTGAAAACCAGAATAAAGATCTATAAGAAAAAAAATCATAAGAAAAATGTTATGGTACATTATGAAGGACTTAAATTGTCATATGCTGGAGTCATTGGTTTTTAAAATTAGATGAACTTTATATCTCTGCTGGAGCTCTGAGAAAGCAGGCAATCAATAATGAATGTGAGACAGTGTCTATTGAAAAGTTACTTATGGGATATGACGTGTGGAATGCTAATACGCAGAGATATACTGAACCCTAGTAACATTCATGGCACTTTAAAAACATTGAGATACCTTAAAGGATCTCTACTTGCAACAGACTGTGAAGGTTATAAATAAGATTCAGAGTACTGCATAGAGGTCCAGGATTTAGAATTCATTCCTGCACCGCAAAATGAAGTGAAGCTGGTTTTATATCAGTAACCAGGACTTTTGTCGTCTCTTATTCAGGTCATGCATAAGTTGGCCCTTTGTTTCCAATTTGTATGCCTGTTGTATGTTGTCTCACAAGTATTTATAGCAGCATCTTTTTCAAATGTTAACTGCTTCGGTAGTTGTTATTGTACATATTTTGAAAATATTTCATTAAATTGATTAACTTAAAAAAGAACAAATGAAAATGCTTTTTCACATTTCCTATATTGTAATGAAACTGAAGAAGAGCAAGTTTGTACATTTACATTTTTATAATCACTGTCTGGAGTGATGGCAAATTCTTTTTTTGTTTTTTTGAGCTGAAATTTAAAATGTATAGCTATGTAATGTTGAAAGCACGAGAATATTTAGCCATCTCCAATTAATGTGACTATATATTATATACTGTAAAATATTTATGTCTGTTAGTGCCACAAATAAAAACAAAATCAAAACCTGACACCATTTGAACGTCTCCTTTTGCCAAGTATTTTCCATTTACAGGAAGAAGTTAGAACAAGAGATGAACTGAAGCAAAGCAGCATGCTGTGTTTGATAACTCAGGTCTAGCATAAAATGTCTCAAGCCAAGAAAGGACTCACAACTAATAATCTGGGAACACAACTAGAATCAAGATCTCCATGTTATATATACATTTTGATAATAGTACAGTACTGATAATGATCCATTTCCTCATTAGGGAAGTTAATATATTCAGAATTAAGGTGCTCTGTCACACCCTAGGATAAATAAGATCATCTTTGTTGGCTGGTTAGCCTTCTTTTCCTTAACAGTCTTCGCAGTATGCTATAGATCACAAATATTAACATGTTAAAAATGCTGTTGCAGGAAAAGATTCATTCACTCATAAGCTTGAATCCTGTGCATAGTCCCACCAGCAGCAAATACAGCTTCCTTGGTTAGGCGCTGTAAGACAATTCAGTGCAAGTCTCCTTCTTGTTCTTAGTGTTCCCTGAGGACACTGGATCTGTAGCCCTCCTTACTAACACCCCTTTAGCGTAATAAGTTGTATGGGTACATACTTCTCAATGTGAGGGATCCCAAACTGGATTTTGAGATACTAAGATATTCCAGGCTTTGCAATGCAAAGGTTCCAGTTCTAAGTAGAACTAAAGTCTGGTTTAATTCTAAAGTTTAGTTCTGTGCTGGCACTGCATAGAACTAAAGTTTATAAAGGAGTTATTCATGGATAAATTTCTGAGTATTGGATTCCTGCGGGTAAAAAACTACAAGAACAGCTGCAAGATGAGATGTCACCTTCACTGTGACAGCAAAAACATTATGAAAAATCCTGGTGGCTCAGTCACAGTTAAAGCTAAAAATGGAGGGGGAGTTCAGCTGTCTACAGTGGAAAGTAAGACTGGATGTTCATTCCTTTCTCTTGTTGATAGGAGTTGTGTAGGTTTTTACATTGTCACCCAGGTGCTGTTGAACTCCTGGTAGGAGCATAATTTAACCCTAAGTGGAAATTTTATTAAAACCCCATTTATGATCAAGTCTAGTTATAGATGGAACCCTTCCATATAATAAGTTTATATTAATGTTTTCAGTAGTCTTTCTTTGAGAAGTAACCATGCATCGATGTTTTAGTGCATAGCAGGGAAACACTTTTGAAGCTCTCACCCTACCATCCCCTCTTCTTCTCTGCTTCAAGGCTTGGAAACTGAGTTCCTTTTGTATTGAATGAATTTGGGATATGCACTCCAGTACAAATTGGCATTCAGCTCATGGAACCAGACTGGAGCTTATCCTGAGTTAGAACCCCTGAAATGTGTCTTGTAAAAACATTGAGTCCTCAGCACCAACTATTTTCAGCTACATATCTGCTCTTAGTGGTCCACGCTGTTTGCTAGTGCAGGCACAACCTATGTCTAGAGGTACACATGCAACCTAGATTAGTTCTTGTCGTGTCTCTTCATGGCATTTGTAAGTGGACAATGTGCAGGCTGGTCTCTTTTTTGAAGGACTGAAAGAAAAAAACGGAGCTCCCCTTCTCCCCAGTGTTTCTCTCAGCCTAGATTTCCCCCATGTACACTTACCTCAGTTCAACCAGAGAAAGAACTCTCATGCATGCCCAGTCCATCTGGTGCTTTGCATTGTCCTTTTGAGTAAGGTACTGAAATGAGGTGAAAAATGGTATCGCCAAGGAAATTGAATGGAGAATTTGAATTTGATATCTTTATTCCTTGTACAGGTAAAAATCAATATTCAGGGCTTAGAGAAGTCTAGTCACATGTTTCAAATAAAACTTGCAGATCTCCCCTTATTCACATGTTTTTGTTAACTCAAAGCCAGCATTAAATTGCTCTGATTAGATATTTAATTTTAAATAATACTGGTTGTCTGCATGAGCTTTTTTACTTATGGGAATTTATTTTTTAATGTGCACATCAATATACAGTCTTGAATATGGCAGGATTCAACTTCCCTACCTCATACAAGTTATTTGCACAATTTATGCTACATTTACCACAGCCAAAAATTGGCACTTTGTCAGTGTGGCAGAAAAGGAAAAGAACGAGAGGTGTATTTATGAATAAATGGAAAATGCCACCCTGAGATAGTTTGTGATGTTTTCCCTCTAACCTCTCCAGAAAAGAAAGAAGATGTTCTGTGTTAGTACTGCTTAGCATTAAGCATGTGGTACAATTTGAATGCAAAAATCTGCACAAATCTGATTTGAGTCAATTCATCTGAACAAAATGCTCATAAATTGGTTCTTCGTTGGTGCAATATGAAAAATGTCTGTCTTCCACAACAGCTAATTAGCAACTTTTACATATTTAGAGTATTTTTTGTGCATATTGTTTCTCTATTCATCTCTAACCCTCTCTTGAGTTACATGTGCATTATGTGTACCAATTTGCTTTGCCTCTGAGACTTGTGTTAAGATTTATGAGACTATTCCTATTCTTACTCCATGTGTTATTGTTAAGCACACACAATAAAATATGCTGTACCTCTGTTATAGCTATAGCTGGTTGCAGAAAATGCTATTTGCAATGGCAGAGTTCCTTTTTTAAAAACAAAATGAAACAAATAAATTCCTAGTTTTTCGGTAATGTTCACCTGGATTTGGTACAACATTATTATAATTTGCTTTTCTTTTTTGCTAAGTAGGATGTGGAGTTTGATTAATTGCTGAGGTCTTCATTTGGCTGGAGAAAGTTTCCATGTAGTTGAATTCCCAGGGTTGTTCATCAAAGTGCGCTAAGATGGATGAACCTTTCTAAGAGCAAAAAGATGCTATTTTTTTTTTTGTTATTGCCGCTAAATATTATTAAGTATTTGCTAAAGAAATATAATTTGGTTAAGTACTAACAGCCGACATGATGCTGCATTTAAAAGTCATACTCTCCTCTTGGTTTGTCTACCAAGTTGAGAATATTTTTGTTTCTGTTAAACAGTTTTCTGATTGTTTGAAAAGAGACATAAATTGGAACTACCTAACAGGAATATTGTATGTTTTTCTCACTTAAGGATTTTAAGAACAAGCTCGGTTCCCTTGTCTGTTCCTTCCAATGACTCTCTCCACATATATGGGAGCACACATACGCAAACGCAGATTTTTCTTCATTGTTTCTAAAGTTGTGAATAGTCAAAAAAATGTCTTTAACATGAGGTCCTTTACCATTTTTAACAATAGAGTTTTCTTATCCTGTAAAATAGGAACTTCCAGAAAGGGACTAAGTTTTGATGCAGTCACAACAGCTATGCACAGTCACTGCTGGAAGCAGCATCAAATCCAGCTCCAGATAATGCTGTCTTCAGCCAATTTCTTTTCCTTTTGATTCTTTCCTTCTTTATTTTTTTGTCTATAGACCAATGAAACCATATACATGCCATGTCTTTTTTCTCATGTCTGTATTGTGCTTGAAGCCCTAAAGGTTTCCTGTGAATAAAGCATAGTGTTGTTACAGTTGAATATCAGAATGAAAGAGGACATTATTCATATACAAACACCACTGTCCAGTTTGCAATTCAGGAGTTGAGAAAGGAAACGTTATTGAAAGAGCAAGACTGTGGAACATCACTGTCTTCTAAATCATAACCTGTGTTTACTGCAATAGGAACAAAGCAAACACAGTGCAAATATGCATGAGTTTCCATTGTGTAGTTTCATGCATTCAACAGAGGACTTTGTGTCAGGAGGACTGCGGTCTGTCCCTTGTAGTGCTTGGCACGGGGAAGTGGGTCACAAATTGAGGGTTCTGGTTTGGATGGCATCACTGCCTGGTTGTGTCTCTTTTTCTTTTTTTTTTTTTTTTTTTTTTTTGTTGTCTTGCAATAAACCAAAATATTGTTTGATTTAGCCAGTACACAAGATGGCAAGCCGAATGCTTCCACTACGACAATGAGCAAAGGCTCTTCAGGTGAATGGCAATTCAGAAACAGAGTGGTTTGCGATTCAGCCTTTGCACAACTATAGTACCCAGATCCCAGTAGCCAGTAGCCCATGTACTTTCATCTCCTTCTTAAAACACAGGTGATGGTAAAAGAACAGGGAAATGGATGCATCTGCCTTCTGACAAAATACAGGAGTAAGGCACATGTGACCCAAAGAGCTGCTATCCTTCCTTCCAAAGAAACACCTAACAGTGCAAGGAACACACAGGAGGCACCTCAGTAAGAAGTAGGTCCACTGAAACTACTGATACGTCTGGATCTTGAGATCCTGAGGCTGCTCCCTGTTGATACAACTACAGGGTTCTGTGTACGTAAAATTACTGCTTTGCTGCTGCTGGGGGCCAGTGTTTGTACAAAGTGTTCTTCTAAGCCTAGTCACACAAGTTAAAGCTTGCTAGTTTTAGCCCATGTATCTGTTATTAGACAGAATTTTTCCAGGTTCCCTAGAAAAGGGCTGTTCCCCTTCCTCATTCTTACATAGAGTTCTGATGATCCTACCTGTTTTTCCACACAGTTAGCTTTGTGCTAGGTTGCAATTAGTGCCAGTTATCTCCACAGAGAAGGATGCTGTATAATGTTTTTCCATATAAATGCCGTGAAAATCATCTATCATTATAGGCCTTTGCTTTATATTACAGAGCAAGCTAAGAGACTGTTTCCATGCAGAGAGGCCGCAGGTTTCATCCCACCTACCCTGTGGCTGAAGCCTATTCATGCTCAGGAAGCACAGAATATGGACAGATTTGTATATACCTTGGTTAGGTTTCAGGTTGGAAATTGTACCTCTGAGATTCTACCTCTTCTGTGCTCAAAGGGAGATTCAAAGATTAAAGAATGAAAACAAAAAGCAATATTATTGCCACCCAAAAGCACAATTGTAAGGATAAAATGACAGTGAAAAGCTGCAGTAACTTAACACCAGGACACATCTAGAAATGGAGAAACTCAGGGGATTCCTTTGGACTTTGCATCTCAGCTACGGCGTCTGCCATATTCTACAAGTGTTGCCAAGAGATGCTTAGTTGAAAATGCAAATATGTTCAAGGCTGAAGGATCAAAGAGCAATTAAATTAAAAACTGCTGACAGGTCAATCTTAATAGTCATTTCCATGCTCAAATAAGTCAATAAATCTTAGCTTGCAATAAATCTTACCACATAAAGGTGGGCTTGCATAACAGGAAAATGTAGTAAAATATAGCAATATATTTCATGCAAATGCTTTTTATAAGTAATGAGTAGCATGTTTTATTCATCTTGTCCTGGCATTAAAGTGGTCAAGAAGACATTGGACTTCTGGAATGGGTTAATCCTTTGCAGCAGCGGTATGCTGAGAAGGCAGAATATCTCCTATTTCTATTACTATTTACTTATATTTGTAAATACAAGCCTTAATTGAGCTCCTGAGCCCTGCTGTTTGGTACTGCGCAAACACGTGAGTGGCTGTCCTTGCCCCAAAGACTTTTACAAACCAGAAAAGTCAGAAGAAGAAGAGGATGGAAGCAAAGTAGACGGGTGACTTGCCTGAGGTCACCCAAGATGTTAGTGGCGGAGACAAAACTGAAGGCCGGGACTCCTGTGTCATACTTTGGCCCTGCTCTCCAAGTCGTGCAGCTTCCTGGCCTATATACTAAATACAGTCAGTACAGATCAAGTAAGAAAAGAACTCAACCTCTCGTGATGTAGTTCAAACTTCAGAAAGGCAGGGAAAGCTGCTGTTGAGCTGGCTTTCATACCAGACACCTTCATGTACCCTGGTGTTTTCAGTTGTCTCCCAAATGCATAAAAATATGAAATACTAGATAATATTCCAGGTACTTGTATCTATAATTAGACAGATCTTCAACAAACAGAGGATACAAGAAGGAGATGGAATCCAGCTGCTAAATTTAAAACAGACTTTCTGCATGGTAAGAATTGTCTGATCATTAAATAGCCTGTATCTTTGTTACGCCTTCCTGCTCACCTGTAGCTATGCTCCCTGCTATCCCCAAGAGAAGACCTGAGAGGGAAAAATTCCTAGGACTGCTGCTTCCACAGTGCCTAAAGTGCTTTAACAAGGATCTTTCTATTAGCCCCTGTATAAATACAGGACGGAAGCCCAAACAGGCAGCTCCTGGTGGAGGGAGCACAGATCATTTTAAATCATTTGCACATTCTAAATCATTGGGCATGATCTGAGAAAAAGTAGATCTTGTGTTACATACTGAGCTAGGGAGGTGATGGAGACTTTCAGGCAAATAAAATTCCCAACAAGTGACCCAGCACAGGAGAAGTCCTGTTCTCAAGGAAAAGCCTTACATCAGGAGAGGCTCACAACTTGCCCTTTTCACAGTGGAAAGAGTGAGGATTTTAATCCTCATTCTAAAACAAGTCAAAACTTGGTGAGCACAGTAATTGCACAAGCAAAGAAAGGGCTTGGGGACAGGTCATACTTTTTTTCTCCCCTTTTTTCTTTTTGCATTGAATTAGAAGAGCTGTTCTTGGGTTTGTGTGGTCTCTGGCAAGATGCAGTACCTCACTTCCAGAGTGGTTTTCTTGGCACTAGCAGACCACACAGAGCCCAACCCAAGGTAAAAACGTGCTGCATGTTCCCAAAACTGGGAACAAAAGGTGATGATTTCTTGTTTTTCTTGGGATGTTGAGCTCATATTACATTTCGGAGCATGAAATGTGAATGATACTTCAAAAATTAATTTCAACCAGGTCCCCTTGAGTACTTTAAACAGAGGAAAGTTTTCCGTCATTACCAAAAATGGGAAAAATACACATTTGTCTCATATGCCCAAGACAGTAAATTGTCAGCAATAATCAAAGGTAGCATTAGAAAAAAATAGATTAATTTTCAGGGGAGGTTTCTTCCAAGAGCAGGTAACATTATTCTTCATAGCAGCAAACCAGTCTAATACTTGCGCCTACCAGTAAAATATCAATGGAAGATGTAACCCTGGCTTTGTAAGAAACACATCCCAGCCTCTGCCTGACCTGTGCCTAGGAACAGATTTTATCTTTTAAGTCTGTGAGGCAGAATTATCGGAGATGAAGAATCATGAGTCAGACCCACAAAATCATGCGACTGGTTTCCAGCATGATGAGAGTTGCATTTTTTTCTGTTTTTAAGGGAACAGCTTCTGCCGTGTGGTTTGGTCTGCCTGATTTCTAAAGCTCCTTTGTCTGTCCATGGGGTGTGGATACAACTGTAAGTGCCATCTTCTCCTCCCTTGTCCCTCCAGCTGTGCTGCAGGACCAGGCAGACCAACCCAAACCAGCCTCAAAAGAAGGGGTATTTTGCCAGCACTGCACTTGACCAACCCCAGTGAGCACAGCACCTTGCTCAGCCGTCATCCATGCCAGTATCTCAACACAGGGTATTAATTACAGCTTAAAAGGGAAAAAGACCAGAACAAGTGGGATTAAAGCACAATATTCCCCGTGAGCCCCATCATCACACCAGGAGGTCTTCCTGCCTGTCATACTACTGAATATTTCACCCACATTTGCCAGTGAGCATTGAAAGGTAGTTCAAGCCAAGCCAGTGCTAAAAAAAAAAAACCAAAACCCCCCATCCAGGTTACTTATTAATATGTTTTCATAGTAGTGAAGGGAAAAAAAGCCTGTTTTCAAAGTTTTTGCTTGAGCCTGGTCCACTCATAGGTTTTGTACTGCTACAACTATTTTCATTAAAGGTGTGATATTTTTTACTGAAATAGATAAACCAATATAACCACTAGTTAGGGGACACAGTTGTACTGGCACAAAGATTCTTTATACCAGTACAGCTTATTTGCCTTCTTGTATGGAAATAGAAATTTCAGCATAAATAAGCATCTTCATCCTGGTATGGCTGTTTCTACCCTAGGGAAATTTTACCATTTTTACTATACCAGTAAAGTTACAGTTTTGTGTGTGGCCAAGCCTTCTCACTGGTATACCTTCTGTCTAGAAGATCCCTCATGGTGACCAGTGCCTCACTGCGCCAAAAAGCTGCAGAAAGTCAATGAGATTATTTAGATGCTAGTTATTTCCCGGATCAAACTATCAAAATCTGGAGGAGGAAGAGGGGTGCTTTCATTTACTTTTGTTGACTGGTAAATAATCCATGTATCTGACACCATTGACTGGCAATGGTTTTGCTGGTATCTAGAGGCAGCAGAAAGATAAAATGAGAGACATTTTTTGTAAGAGGTCACAATGAGAAAGAGTTGCTCTTACAATGTCTGCCTAAGCTCATTTTAGAAAAGAAGACTAAAGAATCATAGAATCGCTTGGTTGGAAAAGACATTTGAGATCATAGAGTCCAATCATACTTGTCCACTATTAAACCATATGCTTGAGCACTTCACTTACCCATCTTTTAAAAACACCTCCAGGGATGGTGACTCAGCCACCTCCCTGGGCAGCCTGTTCCAGTGCTTGATAACCCTTTCAGTGAAGAAATTTTTCCTTATGTCTAATAGAAACTTCCCCTGGCACAATTTGAGGCCATTTCCTCTTGTCCTATCACCTGTCACTTGGGAGAAGAAACCAACACCCACCTCGCTACAAATTCCTTTCAGATAGTTGTAGACAGTGATAAGGTCTCCCCTCAGACTTTTTTTCTCTAGGCTAAACAACCCCATTTCCCTCAGCCATTCCTCATAAGACTTGTTCTCCAGTCCCTTCACCAATTGTTCTCCTCTAGACATGCTCTAGGACCTCAATGTCTTTCTTAGAGTGAGGGGCCCAAAACTGAACACAGTATTCGAGGTACGGCCCCTCTAGCGCTAATTACAGCTGAAGAATCACTTCCCTGGTCCCACGACGCCACACCATTTCTGATACAAGCCAAGATACTATTGGCCTTCTTGGCCACTGGGCACACTGCTGGCTCATGTTCAGCTGGCTGTCAACCAACACCCCCAGCTCCTTCTCTGCCAGGCAGCTTTCCCAGCCACTCTTCCCCAAGCCTGTAGTGCCGCGTGGGGTTGTTTTGTCCCAAGTGCAGGACTTGGCAGTTGGCCTTATACCTTTGGCCTCAGCCCATCTATCCAGCCTGCCCAGATCCCTCTGTAGAGTCTCCCTACCTTCAAGCAGATTGACACTTCCTCCCAGTTTAGTGTCATCTGCAAATTTACTAAAAGTATACTCAATCCCCTCCTCCAGATCATCGATAAAGACATTGAACAGAACTGGGCCCAGTACTGAGCCCTGGGGAACACCACTTGTGACCAGCCTCCAACTGGGTTTAAGTCCATTTACTGCAGTTCTTAGGGCACGGCCAGCCAGCCAGTTTTTAACCCAGCAGAGGGGACCCCTGTCCAGGCCAGTGGCAGTTTCTCAAGCAGAATACTGTGAGGAACAGTGTCAAAGGCTTTACTAAACTCCAGGTACACTATATTCATAGTCTTTTCCTCCTCCATTAAGTGAGTAACCTTGCCACAGAAGTAGATCGGGTTAGTTTAGCAGGACCTGCCTTTCATAAACCCCTGTTGACTGGGCTTGATTACCTGGTTGTCTTGTATGTGCTGTATGATAGCACTCAAGATGACTTGCTCCATAACCTTCCTCAGCACTGAGGTCAGACTGGCCTGTAGCTTCCTGGATCCTCCCTCCAGCCCTTTTTGTAAATGGCTGTAACATTTGACAACTTCCTGTCAAGTGGAAATTCCCCAGTCAGCCAGGACTGCTGGTAGATGATGGGAAGGATTTTGGTGAGCACCTCTGCCAGCTCCTTTAATACCTTTGGGTAGATCTTGTCCAGCCCAATAGACTTGCGAATGTCTAATTGGCCAAGCAGGTCTCTAACCATTTCCTCTTGGATCATTGGAACTTTGTTCTGCTCTCCCTCTCTGTCTTCTGGCTGAGGAGACTGAGGCAGAGAAGGCATTAAGTACATCAGCCTTAACTTCATCCTTTGTCACTATTATTCCCCCTGTATCCAGTAAAGGATGAAGATTCTCCTTGACCCTCCTTTTGTTGCTAATATATTTGTACAAACATTTTATTGTTATCTTTCACAGAATTGGCCAATTTATGTCCTAGTTGGGCTTGAGCCCTTCTGATTTTCTCTCTACTTGACCTCACTTTGTCTTTGTAGTCCTCCTGAAATGCCTGCCCCTTCTTCCAAAGCTCATAGACTTTCCTCTTTTGTTTTCCAAGATCCACCCAGAACTCTCTGCTCAGCCAAGAGGTTTTTCTTCCCTGCCAGCTGATTTTTTTGGCACACAGGGGTGACCTGCTCTTGCACCACCATGATTTCCTTCATCCAGCCCTCCTGGGCTCCTTTGCCCTTTAGGACTGTCTCCCATGGAACTTTATCAACCACTCTTCTAAACAGTCCAAAGTCTGCCCTCTGGAAGTTCAAGGTGGCCATTCAGCTGACCCCCCTTATTACTTCTAGAACTGAGAACCGTATCATCTCCTGATCACTGTGCCCTAGGCATCTCCCACAAGATCTTCTCTGTTCACAAACAACAGGTCCAGCGGGGCAACTTCCCCAATCATTTCACTCACCAGTTGTGTCAGGAAGTTGTCTTCCATGCACTCCAGGAACCTCCTGGGCTGTTTCTTTTCTGCTCTATTATACTGCCAGTAGATATCTCGTAAGTTGAAGTATCCCACAAGAACAAGGGCTAGCAATTGTGAGACTTCTCCCACTTGCTTGTAGAATATCTCATTAGTCTCTTCTTCTGGCTGGGTGGTCTATAGCAGACTTTCACAATGATATCTGCCTTTATTGGGCATTCTGCTGATTTTTACCCATATACACTCAACTCTAACATCACCATCACTGAGCTCAAGGCAATCAAAACACTCCCTAACATAGAAGGGTACCCAACCGCCTCTCCTTCCTTGCCTATCCTGCCTGAAGAGTCTATAGCCAACCATGGCTGCACTCCAGTGACATGAGTCATCCCACCACATTTCTACGATGAATTTCTGTGTTTATTTCATAGTTGTCTTACTGTACAATGACTTCTATTTCCTCCTGTTTGTTTCCATGCTGCATGTGTTGGTGTAGATGCACTTCATTTAGGCTATTGATCTTATTATGCTCCTGAGTGGAATAATCTTAATTCTAATTGACTACTCGCTGTATCTTCTAACTCATCAGTAACGTTTGCATCTTTTCTGCCACTTGGAGTGGCATGTTCCACTCCTCTGAGGTAGCAGACCACCTCCACCACCTTTAGTAGCAGAAGAGTATCACTAAGTGTCTCACTGCTTTGGAAATAAGTACCCTTCCCTTGCTCACATATGGGTATCTCCAATTTGCCTTAGCACCATATACAAGCAGAAAGCCATTGTCCTCTGAAAAAATAGCCTATTTAGTTATCATAACTTACAAGTAATATATGCTAGGAAAAGAAAAATAAAATAAAAAGATGCTATTTTTAAGAGTAGTCAGCAGTTATGCAAAACTTTTCAACTTAAAATGCTTTGCAAACTCTAGTTATATTTAAACTTGTGTCACTAGAGTACATATGTGCAAGTCTATCTGTGTGGGTGCTCTGTCCTTTTTTATATGCTCTACATAAACATACAAGGAAGGTAGACAGCACTCAGTAGGTCAGTGTATGTAACGGGAAAATGAGTGAACTATGCATAGCAGTGGCTGGAAAACAGTCAAGCTCTGGCCATCAGGATTCCTGTGGGAGGGGAGAGAAGGACATTGTTTCATAGCCTCTAATTCCACTAAAAAATGGAGTCAGCCTCTCCGTTTATGTGCTAAGAAAGATAACGTGAAGAATGGGCTGGAAATAATTTTTTTAATACCTGCTGACAGTGTGATTTCTTATGGTATTATTGATACAGCATGAAAGTTGGTGACCTAAGTCTTATCCTTCTGTATACAAATGCACAGTGTTCTTCTCTTTCCCTTTAATAATTTAGAAGTCATTTTGGCAGTGTGAAAAAGAGATTAGTTCACCTGCTGTCCTGATGGCCATTATGAGAAAAATCACAAAGTCAGAACAGTAGCCTAAGTTTTATGACTGAGGTCTTCTGCAAACATAAGTCTATTATTCATCTGAAAAACTCTGTGGCCCTTGAAGCTGCGTTGTGGGGGTGAAGGTCACTGCTCTACTAGTAACCACATTGCTATTACATGAAGTGTTAATCAGCAAATACTGGGCAAATATACCTCTGATACCGAACTGTTTAATATAATGGAATTTGCCCCACAGATGACTGTAGATCTTCATAGTTAAATCAGCTCTGCTTATTTACCTTTCAGTTGCAGCTTAAACATGTGAAATGTGCCATAACCCAGCTTTCTCCACGTAAGAGGCTTGAAGAAACTGCTTTCCTATAGCACTGCATATAAAGAGGTAACATTTCTTCATTTGCATCGTATATCAAAATTCAAGGCAATCAGTCATTCATTCTGTGTCATAAATAATACATACACGAAACGAAACACAAAAGGTTGTACTTCTGTCTGCTTTCCCTCCACACTTTAATAAGATCATCTGAATTTCAAGATGAAATGTGGAGTCTCATATTTAAATCATTAGGTCCCAGTGTGGTATTTCATCTCATTTTACCAAGGTCAGGGTGACCAACATGGTCAAAGAAAGAAAAAAGATAAAGACTTTATCAGCAGAGCAAATGTAACTGATTCATGTTGAAGAGGAAATAGGTTACCTAGAGAGGGTAAAGACTAGCTGGAGATCTGCAAAGGAGCTGTAAATCAGTGGTTTCAGACCACGGTGAGGTGCACCTCCCCTGTGTTACAGTGTCCCAAAATAATGAGACCTCAGCTCCTCTGTTGGCCCTGTCCTGTGTTTCAATGTGTTTTGGTGAAAGGGTAGCAGTCCAGCTTCCAAAATGCATGTGGCAATTTGGGGGATCTGGAACAATCGCCCAAAGGAAACATAATTTCACAATCTCAGTATGTGGCTGGGAGCTTGGTTTCTGATCAGTTTCTGGCCACAAACAGGGAATGGTCCTGAGCTCCAGCAAGCCTATGTTACTTTTCTTCCTTCTCACAGAGTTCCGCTGTGATCCTCAGCATGTCACTTCATTCTTGATTACCCTGATTTTCACTCCTTTGTTTGTACAGAGTATCCCCTCTGCTGGCCTCCCTGTCCCATCTGTTTCAAAAGAAACCTGGCAGCAAACGAGGAGGTCTCTGAATTACTGTGTATTTGTTAAGCATTGGGAAGGTCCAAGTGTTGGGCAGCGATTGAGGTCTTCCTAGTATAGCACTATATAAGAAAGTAATTTGTTTAACGCAACTATGCTAGCTTCCCTGGATGTGAAATTGTTATGGTGGGTTGCTGATTTATAAAGGTGTCGTGGGTAATGTTTGTGAGGCACTTTGTTGATTAAGGGTGTTAAGTTAACTTTACTGCCAGAAAATCTCAGCAAGTGCTCATATAAATGCATTGGGCACAGGGGTATCTAAGTAAATGCTACAACTCTTATTAAGTTTAGCACAAGCAGGAGCAGAACCTCAATCACAAGCAGCTTCCAAAAAAGGTTGAGACAAAAATTTGGCAGGCAAAGTACAATATATTCTCATGTCATCTTTATATAACCATTTAGCCAAAAAAAGAAGGTCACCTATAAATCCAGACAGGCACAGAGAACTGAACTCTAAAGCTAGTTTACAGAAAAGATTTCCAAAGCCCACATGGTCTTATACGAGATTAAAAATGAGTAAAAATCTTACCTCGGACCACAATAACCTGGGCAATACCAGGACCACTCTCAGTAGTGACAGCTTAGGCACAGTGCATGATTAAACGATGTAGAATAAGTAACACTAGCAGAAGTGTCACGCCTTGACTCCTGGTTATACCATAGTAAATTTTGCCCAGCTAGTTAAGTCTTCTGTGATGCCCAAAGTGGCTGTCCTTCTTCAGTAATGCCCCTCACAGGACCTTTCAGGAAGCAGAGAGAAGATCAGAAATAGAGAATCTTTGAGGGGAGCTAACTGTGCTGTGGTGGAGGACTACCGACTGTAACTGCCAGACAACTTGCACCCAAGTAAGCTCATTCAGTCATAGTCCAGTTTGTGCTAGTTGTGGTCTTTTGAGCAGGCTGCTTGTCCCTTCAACCATGTCAATCTACTAGAGGCACCCAGTGGCGCAGCACTGAGCTATGGCATGATGTGCTTCCCTCCCACTATCATGCAGGTAGCCCCCCAGCTGTGATGCTGGAGGCAAGAAGAGACATTGGCAGCTGGAATGGAGCTCATGGCACCACTGCTTGAAGAAGAGATCAGAGATTTTCAGAATTTTATGTCTCCTCACAGCCAGCACAGCCAGACCATGGTGGGCAACAGACTGCTGACCACAGAGCAGTCACTGGACCGCACTGAAGATTATTCATGAGAGGAATAGGTTGTTTCCCCTTCCAATTATCTTTTTATTACAGAAAGAAAAAAAAATAAAAATCCTTTAATGATATGTTTTTTTTCAAGTCCTTGCATTCAAGATAAACTAGCAGGCTTAAGAAAAAAATGTCCTTAGAGGACAAAGTGAAGAATTATGACTATTCAAAACACTACATAAACTTTCCTACTGCTTTTCCTCTCTTCTCTATACTACAGAAAGAAGATAGGCTAACAGACATGTTCCTGAAAAATCTTTTGTACATGACATATCTAGAAATTGAAATAAATACGTAGAATAAGTTATATTGAATGTCTTCTGTCTAAATTAATCACAACCTAGAGGGAATAAAGATGTTACACACATGCACACATACAAACAGGAGTCATACCTCCTGAGGAGGTTAAAAAGGGAATCTATAAAGTTATGGATGAAAAAATGAGTCTTCTCTACATTTAAATATGTATACTCTGCAGTGCTTATCTTAACCCTGAGCTCTTAGAGGCACTGATAAGGAAGACAGACCTATTAAATCTTCGTTTGAAAATCTCCGGAAAGTGCAGCCAGACCAGTGTCAACTGAAATCCTGCTGTCCCCAGAGTCCCCAGGCTCATGCAGAAGCATTAGTGATGTCTGAAAAAAGCATGATGTGTTGTTACCTCTCTGTGCCTCACTGCTCCCAGGTTCCCCCTCCATACTCAGTGATTCCACCACATCCTCTCTCCTCTGCAAATACAGATCAAGCATTAAGAAATATTTTCTTGTCTTCAGATCTTGACTCCCAGACCTACTTCATCCCTGGGTCTTGCACACACACTTTAAGCCAAAGGCTGAAGTTTTCCTTAGAAACTTCCTCTCTATATTCTCCTACTCTTCCTGTCAAGCAACAGGCTCAGCTGCCAGGATAACCCTGGCTGGAAAACAACCGAATGAGCCTGGCTTTCTTCCTCCTGGAGACAGCAGGTCTTTCCAGCTGCCTGGATGGCTCAGGCTTCCTAGAGGACTTTTCTTATGCTTAAGAAAATCTTATGGACAGAAGGAGGATCCACAAACAGAGCAAAGGTAGGCAGCTGCCTTTCAAAAGCAGCCCCATGCAGCACGCCTCCTGGAGTGTGGTGGGGCCTTTTGGGGTGGCCCTAGAGCTGCTCTCGCTGTCCTTCAGTGAGTGGATTCACTGGCGATAGCCTTAAGCCCTTTCTATGCATGAAGTCCTAGATTCAGCTGGGATCTGGGCCAGTCCCTGGAGTAATTACAGTACTAAGGGGTCATTCGACAACAGACAGTCTAAGGGGCACAGCAAGGACCTGCTCATACTTGGTCTTAAATAAGCACAGTCCCAGTAGCTGGGGGTTAGTGAAGAAACAACCACAAGTGCTCTCCACATCCTGGGGCCTCCCTTCTCCTCATCTACCATTTGCTAATTAGTTAAAACCCTACCATGACTGGTTTGCCTTGCAAAGCAACTCCCTTTAGAGTGTAAATCTTGCCCTCAGATTCCAGACAAAATTTTGTCAGTGACAGAGCTTGTATTTTGCTCCACTTGTATATGGATGGTTTATGAGCTGCCATTCCCTTCTGTCAGGTCTTGCCTACGTATTGTCATTAGCTTGTGAGCTTCCAAAAGCAAAATCTCCCATAGCAATGTAGAGCTAGAAAGGGTCTTGTCTTTCACTTGCTGCAAGACACTTTTACTATTATCCCATTCACAGATCGTCACTTTTCTAGCACTAAGGTCTGGATGCTTAATGGCAGCTGAAAGAGTGTTTCTGTTCTTCCTTCCCTTGTTTAAGCCTAGTTAGCATGTGCTCATGGGGACCTTATATCTCTTCCACTCTTTGGAATTGCTGGAGAGACGCTGAAAATCTTGTGAGCTGAAAAATGGACTAACGATTGACTTTCATTTACTTCATCTTCAACCACACTGAGCTCCTAGGTGCAGCCATACCTCTGCTCTGCAAGTTCAAACCTTATTCCTATGGCAGGCAGATGCCGCAGGGACTGAAGAGGTGTTCTTTCCCTTATGTAGAGAGCTGAGCTCAGTTGCAGCCGGGTAGCTGAAGAGTGTATTTGTGCAGAAGAGTAGCTGGTAGCTATCGTGGTATAAATGGGCTCTGTAGTCTGCTCGGCCTCACAGGGAAGTACCTGCCTGCTTAACAAGCTGTTGTTTTGGAGCAATGTTTAGGATTGTCTTGTATTGCAACAGCTGAATCTTAAAAGCTTTGAAGTCTCTGTGATAATTTCTGCTCAAGACAGGTTTTTTTTCAACTGTTATTATTCTAAAAGGGCATGAAGAAGACCTAAAAGGTTTGCTTATTTTTATTTTACCTGTAAAATAGTTTTATGATAGCCTTGTTCATGCCTGCTGAGAGGACTAGTGAAGTAGATTTGGAACTTTCTCTACCATTTGTTGAAGAGGCAAGGTCGTATCTTTTTTGAGAAAACTTCTTTCTTGAATGCTGGGAGTTCAATGTGTATAAACAAAGAGATGGACAGATTCGGGTTCACTGGCCTGAGTGCTTTGCTGGTAGTAGTGGTACTCCACAAGTGCTTAGTGCTTACATCAAGCAAGCCAACAAGAAACAGGTCTGAAAGTCTGAGCTGGAAGAAGGAAAAGGAAAAAAAATAAAAAAAAAAAGGGAACTTGAATTTCTGAGCTAAAGTTTGAAGAAAATATATAAATGGCTTTCCATCTTTTTGTGAGATGAGAGAAGTGATCAGGCAGGTAGACTGGGTTCTTTTTGTTAAGGTTCTCTTTAAGGCATTAAAGGAGCTGAATAAAAGACACAATCTCATATCGTTTTTTCTTTTCTAAGGATACTGAGTATAATAAGTGTTTTTATCTGATTAAAGGAGCAAAAACCAGACAGAGGGGGAAAAGATGTATCATTTTTTGAGGGAATGCTCCCTGCTGGTTTTTGTAGCTCCCGCACCAGGCTGTAAGCCTTTGGACATGATAAACTCTGTGACCTCCTCTTGGGAATTAAAGGTGGCTTGATTTTTTTTCCTTTTCTTTTTTTTTCCCTTACTGCTCCAAGTGATATGAAGCTTGGCTGGAGACATTAAAGCACATTAAATTACTCAGTTTCCAGAGATCACTTTCCTTCTTAGAAGGACTGCTTCTCTTTTTTTTCAGCTTGGTAATTTGTTGCTGCTGTCTGGAGAAAGGTCAGACAAGCTGACATCGTACAGCATTTCTTTTAGCTTTCTGGATATTTTCTTAGATGCAAAAAGGCTCGATGCTGTCATCCTCCACGCTGCACAGATTCTGTCTTGCAGCGAATATCGGAAAAACTTCCTATACTTACATTAATAAGATTGATGTCCATTTGTAGAGGAAAATTGCTCTGTAAAGAATTTTCAGAGGTGATTGCTGTATAAAATAGAGATGATGTCTTAATTGCTGGGTGTGGACAAAGCCTCTTCTTCTAAAGTAAAGGCAAGCCCTGCTGAGTCAGCATTTCTAGCCTTCCTGTCCTGGTCTGAACACAATGGCCTGAAATTCTCTCTCTAATATACTTCATCAATTATGCACATGATAGTGGCTCAGCTAAAGCATGAGCTCTTTCTAGGCAGAGAGGGTGTTATGATAGCTTAGGTCTTTTTCTTCTAACACTGAACAAGGAATTGTATCAGAAGGAAAACTGTGGTACCCCCAAACCTGTTGTTTCTCTGCAGCATTGTAGTATCAGAGCTTTCCTGGCTTTTTTCCTAGCTATCCTTTGCACTTCTTTCTACTTTGTATCTGCAAGGAAGGCTTTATAACCTATCTTCAGCATGCCCCGTCCATGGCAGTGCAATGACACTAATTTTCATAACAGATTGACCTAGGAGATATGAGCCTTTGAGGGAAGAGCTGGATAACATATGCCTCTTCTACGGTTCTCTCATCCTGTCTCCAGACACTACATCACTTCTTACAGCCATGCCATTGTCTGGCCTAGAGTATGTTGACTCTTTCTTTCACCTCATTCAGACAACGTTGCCCATCCTCCTACCTTTTCCAACTAAGCAGCCTGTGTCTTCTCCTACTGTAACAACTTACACTGTCCATTTCTGCCAGCCATGCTGGCAGAGATCTCTGCCTGGTGCATTGAAAAACCCTTTGTTATTTAAAAAAGCACAACAAAACCCACTGTGTTTTTTTTCCAGGAGTCTCTGGCACTTAGCTGCTTTAAAAGTTTTTACTGTTTCCCTTCCCCCAATACTCAAGGGAAAAACACTTCCTCCTGTGTCTCCTCCAGCGCTCAGGGATGTGCTGCCTTGCAAATCCACAGCTCCTGCCATACACACATGCACATGCAAACACATGTGCTGTGCCATACTCCTGCAGAGCCACGCTCAGCTCGCTGTCCTCCTGCTCTGTATGAGCCTTGGGGCCTGCCACAGGTTCTGTCACTGATCCTGTCCACAGCCGCCCGAGTGGCTGGGTCACCAGTCACCAGTGTGCTCTGACTCATCCCATCCCACTTTTCCTATGATTGCTGGAATGGCATTTCCAGTGATTTTGCATGAATACTGATATTTCTTTCATGCTTCAGTCACATCGGGAAAGTATTTGAGATTCTGAAATGAGACTGGGAGGTATGCTTCCTCTCAACAGCCCAAGTAACTAAAAAGTATAGTGGATTGTTCTCCTAAATTAATGAGCTTAATTTAAAACTCTACTTTTTTAATAGTAGGTATGTTAGGTTCTCTCCTTATTTTCTCGTTTTGGAGTCACACACAGAATCACACACAGAATCACAAGGTTGGAAAGGACCCATTGGATCATCGAGTCCAACCATTCCTAATACTCCCTAAACCATGTCCCTAAGCACTTCATCCACCCGTTCCTTAAACACATCCAGGGATCAGGACGAGTCAGAAGTACCATTTTGAAAATGAAAGTTGTGCTTGAAATGATAGCACTACATCCAGAAAGTGGGTGGAGAAGGGAAAAAAAAACCAACCAACAACCACACAATGCAAAACTTGTGATAAGATTCTGAGTTGTCAACATCAAACATTTCAAGATAATTAGAAGACCAGACATACCTAGTCCAAGTGGATATTTGATTTACTGTGTACCATCAAAAGTATATACTCTTGGGTTGTTTAATCACTGCTTCTGAAGGAAAGTAGTGACTGTAGCAACTGCAGGCAGCAGGTCCACTGCCTTCTGGGAATGGGAATGGGGACTGCTTTCTCTTTGTTGATTCTGATCTTCAAAAGAGAAGCCACCAGGGAGCACAACAGGAGTAAGGAAATCTTGTTCCTATCATCTTTCACTGGCACTTTTCTCATCTCTGGTAACCCAAATGACCATGTAGGTAAGCTCTTTGCAGCATTCCGGTGTTAAAGCATTTTGAGTGGGCCTTGGAGCACATGGTTCCTATGCCTATGCATAGAAACAAGGAATGGTGATTGCACTGGAGTTCCCTTGAATGGACCGTCTCCTAGACTTACTCTTCATGGTGAGATCACACAGTTTGCAAGCAGCAAAAGAAAAAGTCACCACACAAGAAACTCAGTATGCTGTGGCATTTGTATCTCCTTGGTTTTAATCCCAGTTCTGCTCTACCACCTCTTCTTCAAGTCCACAAAGAGCAGTGAGATGCTTTGGGGTGAGTGAGGCGTTTCTGCGTCAGAAGATTGGACATATGGGCAGGGGCTGGGCATGGTATGTGGAAGAAGTCCTGGGGTCAGGCACGGGGAATAAATGAAATATGAAGGAACAAGGTTTTCCACACCTTAAAAGAGTTAAGTGATAAAGTAAAACCCCATGTGAACTGAGGAAGAGTGGAGTGACGCTAGGCTGGGACAGGACTGAGAAGTCACCGATTGTGCCCCAACCCTGAGCTACGCCTCCTTTGCCATAGGGAAATACAGGGAGGGGATGGGCAAAGGACAAGCAGTTTTAGTGCTGGAACCGCGTGGCACTATCCCTAGCAGTTCTGCCTTGGTGGGGAAGCAGATGAGACCCCTGGCCTGAGGGGGCAGTGGAAGAACCAAAGGGAAGCAAACAGGGCTGTGGAAGTGGGACAAGCCCCGGCGAGGCACTGTTTTCAGTCTGTACCATCAGCCAGAATCTGTTCAGGGACAATATATTTCCCCATCTTGACAGCGCTGGTGAACAGTGCAAGAATGACTGGTCCAAAGACCTGCCCAGGGGTTCACTTCCTAATTAGGAAGAAAATTCAGGAAAAGTTCCTGAATTTTGATTAGAGAACATTACCAATGCACCTTGCTAGGGCAAAGCAATTCTGAAATCAGGAGACCTTTGGTAAAAATTTGCCAGAGGAAGGTTGATGGAGAAAGTGTTCATGGTATGAAGCATCACACAAAGATTCTGTCTGCACATGAAGGGAAGTACAGGCTTGGAGCTGATAAAAAAGACAAAGGAGCGATGATTTTTAAAGATGTATTTGAAGTAGAATAGTGAATCTTATATAGAAGGTAGCCATACTCAGATTGCAGGAACAGGAGAGACTTGAGCAAATTAGGAGGCAAATGTAGGTAAAATGCAATACTTTCAAGTCAGCTTTAGACACAACCAATAATTAATTTGTGGAACCTACTGCCCCAGCTGCTATTTTTGAGGTCAGCAAAGAAATAAGGTTTAAAAACACCCATGAATAATAAAAACACCAAGTCTTGCTCTGAGTAGAATAACAAATTGCAAGGGATATAAATCACCATGCTTTAGATCATAAATAACAACAAATTTTCCAGTGATTAGAAGACAACTTTTGCTAGAGGCAGGTTCCTAAGTAATTGCTCATTTTAGCACTTCTTGCCCTTTTTTTATTCTGAGTGTGTTGTGTTGGCCACTGTTTCAACAAAAGAAATTAGTTTAGGCGCCAAGCAGGCATTTTCTGTGCATGGTATATTGAAGTGAAGAAATTCAACTTCTTGTAGATAAGAACTATTTAGGAGGGCGTTTCCCTTACAAAAACACTCAGTAGTAACTGGAAACCGGCAGTATGCTATTGTAATCTGTAATGTTGGGAAAAAGCTTGAAATAAATACATTTCTCATTACTTTAGTATTTTTAGCCTTCCCACGTTTGTTCATAGTTTTTGTCATAATTTTGTTTGTTTATTTTATTTGGGCATTTTTAAGTAAACCGTAAAACGATTTCAAGGTGAACACTGTGCTTAGACTATTGTATTTTTGTGACACTAACTTTTGGCTTCGCTGTCACACAAACTGATTTATAGACTGGATAAATGCATGTTGCTTCAGTTGACACACCAGAAAGCCTAGGTTCAAGCTATTTAGATTCCAGCTCCTTGCTAATAGAGATTAATACAGTTCTCTGAGTTAACATTTAATTTCTGGGCTGCCAAAAAAGAAAGTAATTTGAAGCAGCTAAGAGACAGTCAGGGAGCTGAGCTGGGTACAAATTGAATCAAGGCTTTCAGAGCTACTCTCGCTGAAGCATTGCTCTCTGGCTTGCTTCCTAGAAGGATGCGGGGCAATGTTACTGGCACAGGCACTCCACAAAGACATTTTGTGCTGTATCCCCATCCTGAGGTTTTCCATATGCTTTCTTTATACTCTAGAATTAAGGGGGTTCAGGTGGCACCACTCAGCTGCGCTTAGGCTGAGGAATGTGCGCTTTTTTATCTTAGGTCCATCTGTATAATGAGTCAGACTGGACCAGTGAATGTCCTGGTGCTGTTCAGCTCATCAGGGCATCTCTGTGGGTATTTTAGCCTTTCAGCATGCATAGGCTCCAGTCCTTCTTGTTAACAGGTTTTTTTTCCTATAATGATCCATTATTGCCTCCATATTATTTTGAAGAAAAGGTTCTGTTTAAATGGCAATTGCATTATTTTTCTGTCTCTCCTCCAGCACCCACTAAAATGAAGCACTTTACCCTCCCGATTATCTCTAACCCTTTCCTGAAGCTCAGCTTGCCACCACAGCAGGGCACAGCCAGCTGAAACCAAACTTGGTCATGTCTCTTTCACTGGGCAGCCAATTTGTTGATACAGTGAAAAACAGACCTCTGTGTGATACCAAAGCTGCTCCTAAACTGCATCTGCTCGTTCTCTCCATGGGAAAGCACGATCAGTCCTACCTCAGAGAGAGAAACTAATAATAATACAGTCTCCACTGTTTTGAACCAGCTGCTTTCCTAAAATTAAATGCATTGGAGTGCCTGGCGTTTCTTCTGAGGAAGTGTTTATAAATGTTAGGCAAGGACTTTACACCACTGGTTATCATTTTGCAGGATGTGCTAATAAGGCAATGCTCAACAGAGCACATACATTGCTCGTACTGCACAAGCAAAACCGGTGGAAATATTTGACTCTTCAGAGGGAAAAAGTTAACAAGTTGGTGGATTTAGATTCAGATAGCAAAGAAACTAGAAAAAATGTGCTTACAATAAAGGCAGCCTGCATCTTAATTCTGTACTGAGAACATGGTTTTCAGGTTTTCCACAGTATTTTTCATATCTGCCATGTTTTCATACACAAACACACACGCACACATATATTTATTGTTTGTAAAGGCAGGATAGTCATGGTTCTTTAACGACCTCTAGCAATTCAGGCCAATGTGGTACTATCCTACCACAGCCCTGTCACAGTCAGCTGGCTCCTGACACCTTGGTGGGAAGAGGACACAAAGGTGAACAGTTGTGTTCATGCCTGGTGACCTCCCAGTGCCATCTTATGAATGGACAGCGTGTGGTTGCATAGTGTTTACCTGCAAACACGAATGTTTAGCAACAGGCTTTGCCTTGTTTTATGTAGTGTTTCTGTCTCACCACAGGGCATTTATCGGCATTTACCTGATTATTCAGTGAATAATGGTGTCAAATGGTTCTGCTAACTTTGTTCAGCTGGGCTCTTCTCAGGGAAGGACGACTGTTCCCATCCACTGAGTCCTTGATGGAGCAGTTAAGTCAGCATGATCCAGCCTTTTTTTCTGGGCCTCCAGATAGTGGGAAAGTAGATGAAAACTAATGGAGCCTTGAGACCAAAAGAACAAGATTATTATCGAGGTTAATGACGTCTTAGATTGAGTTTTGCTGGATCACAGGAAGAATTTGTGGTACTCAGGGATGAGAATCCGCACCCACATGGACAACTGGGCATTCCTTCCACGGCAATTTTATTTAGCCTGCTGCATGTAAATCTACTTCTGCTTTTCTGTGTAAGGCATCCCATGTGGGACCAAAAAGGCTTTGGGCAGTCATTTCCCTGGCCCGCTCCTACTTTTCCAAGAACTTTAGCTTTTGGTGTCTCTAGTAATGTGTATGGAGCTGTGGCATGCGCATGTACCTACCTGTGTGGACGTGAATGAGCACACAGGAGAAGTCATGTGTAGATGGTGCACAGTTTCTGTCACAAACACTTCATAGAAATTCTTCCTCTTCTGCCACTGCTTTTCACTGCAGCTCAAGAAAATGTAACTTTTCACTGTGGGCTGAAAGTTATTAGGAATGTTGTAGCATTAACAATAACTGTGAAAAGAAACCCTTCCCATATGGCACTGCAAACTAACTTAGAGAACATGTAGAGACAAAACAGCATCCACAAATCAAGAAAAAGGAATGATTTAAAATGATACAATTAAATAATTTTTTCCCTAACTGTTGTTAAATAAGTTTTTCTCTGTGACAGAGTTTTGTTGGGAAAAAACCTTACTTCATCTATTGATTGCAAACAGATTACCCAGAAATGTTTGTATGGTTTTTTGTTTGTCTGCAGATTACCCAAAAATATTTCTATGTTTTTTTGTTTGTCTGCTTACAGAGAGAACCTTGTTGGCCTTTGAGAGAATGCGTAAACTGGCAAACCGCCCACGATGGCTATTTGCTCATCCTTATTTAAGGCCTGTAATTGATACTCTAAATGATGTGATAAGTTTCTACTCTCTTGGTGCTGTGATTAGATGACTAGATCTCTCTTAGAGGAATAATGAAATAATGACTAGTGAATAATATATCCTTGTTTACATACTAGTACTCTGTTGCATATCAGGTGTGGTATAAAAATGTGGCTATTCCCCAAGCAATTTGCGCAAACAAAACCCTTGTTCTGAATTCAAACACTGTTTCTGCCATATCCAGTCATCTGTAGCTGGAGGCTTTGCAGAGAAAGTGTGTTTCAAGGAATGATTTAAATGAAAACGGGTGGCTGCTGGGATCATAAAAGATGGAAGGAGTTCCAAGAATGAGAAACAGTGCAGAAAAGGGCCAAAATCATAAAAAGTAAAATTGTGCTTTTAGGAATAGTTCACTACTTCTCAGACAAAAGGAATTGCTTATCCTCTGTTCGCTGGTAAGCAGGTCCCCAGCTCAGGGATGTGTGGAAGTTATGAGTTTGATGGGAAGACAATTGAGATCACAAAGCGGGAGCTCCAACCTGAGCATGTGCTGCTTCCTCATCCCTGAATTCAGGCTACATTAGGCTGCCTCTGATGCCCTGTGCCGATGGCGGGTCAAGGAAAGGCTCCTGTTCAAGCCCAAGGGCCTTCACTTCTCTGCATCAGCATGGCCTGCAAGGATTTCACCATCAATACTATGATGGAGATTAGGAAGGAGCATGAATTTTTAAGTGTTACAGAACACATACATGTGCATAAGCAGCATGCCTATAGGTAGCAGATAGGATGTGTCTACGGAACATGGGTGCATGTATGTGCACGTGCTTGTACAAAGCATCAGATTGACAATTGAAGTTGGTTTCCAACAAATTATTTTTTTCTAACACAGTTTGGAGATGTGATAAGCCTGAATCTTTGCTGAGGTGGAAGAGTTAAAATTTTCACATGTTATGCAAAGTTTTTTTACATTGTTATATTAATCTTAAATTAATTTTAATAACTTCATTAGATTTACTTAGGTATCTGCTTTGTTTGCTTGATTGGATTACCCATTATGAGGACTAGATTTCCCTCAAATGTGGCAATACACATGTTGCTATAGCTACCCTGGTTCTGGCTATTTTTTCCATAAAGCAAGAGTTCTGAACAGCCTTCCTTTTCCGGTATTTGAAAGAATTCACCAATAACTTTTGTATTCATGTGTATCTCACTTATAAAACTTTAGGAATTTGTGTTTTGTTTGCCTCTTAAGAAATAGTAAGGACCTTCATCTGAGGACAATTAAACTCACTTATGTACAGGAGGCTACAAAAGGTGTTTGAAGAAAATTTTTGTAATTAAAAATTCACAGGAGGGACAATGAGAAAACCCTGGGGAAGGAGAAGTAAAAGATCTTCTCTGCAAGATTTTCCTAGCAGGAAAGGCCAAAACCTAAAATGCAGCAGAGGTGTAAAATCTCAGCAGCCAGACACCTACTAGGAAAACCTAGAGACGGGGGAAAACATGAACAGCTTTTTGTCTGTGCTCTCCTGATGTTTGAGGTCATCACTGGAACTTGCTTCCTACTAGGACCAGGGAGAAATCTGACCTGGGGTTTGATGTCTCCATGAGAAGCCTCACCAGAAAGAATCCTCTGGAGATGTTCTCTGAATATCAGAGATTCAATACTGTCTATGCAGAGTGCACACTGCAGTCTACATACACCAACAACCCCCTGATATTTGTGGTCAGATAACACTCTTAGGGAGAATGAAGGGTTGTGCAGGCAGGTGGATGAAGGAAGAGGTGAGGAAGAAGGCTTGCGACTATCATACGGACAGGGAAGATGAAATTTTACTGCCATGGCAACTACGATCTATCTCATCTGCCCTTGTGGCCACAAATCACATGTAAGCAATCATTCTTACATGGCTTCAGATGTTCCTTCACCTAGAATTAAACATAATTTAGAGCTCAGAGTTTCTTATGCAATGTGGATCAACAAGCTAACTGAGAAATATGTAGAGTCGGTGGCACGAATACAGAGCATGGGGTCAGTGGGTGCACCAGACTTTTCCTATTTGTGCTTGACAAGCTGTGTAGACATAGCCTAGAATTACCACCACCCTCTACTCCATCGACATCTCTGGTATTTCCTCCAGGCCTTGCAACTGGCAGCACTGGATTCTTATTTTACCTGGCATCTGTTGTTTCCTTCAGACCAAATGGTAGCCAGTGTGTCTCATACACTTTAATATCATATTAGCAAAGCCCCTGAATATGTTTGAACACTAGGAATGTGCTTTCCTAAGGTTACACATTGTCAACTATTTTCAAGTGTGATTCAAGGGTTTTGAATTAGGTTAACAAAATAGTGGGGGGGAAAAGTTTCTACGCAAGTAGGAGTTTTTAGCTTTCAGTGTGCCTGAAAATCCATTAGGTTGGTTCAACAAATAGCGAAGAAACAGTTGGCTCTGTGAGGTATGTCCTTCCCCCCTTTCAGCAACCGACCACCTCACCTCAACCAGCTCCAACTGTTTGGACTGAAGAAATGACGTTTAACCTTAATTACACATGTCATGGAATGCCAAGTCCAAAGGGTTTTATTATTCAACAGTTCGTCTAAGCAGAAGGGTGTGACTCTTTGCAGAAACTGAGATTTCAGACTTGATGAGTATCAAGTTACACACTTATCATGCATTGAATTACTTTATGATTTCTAACAGTGCTGGGTAGACTACCCAGGATGTGCAGTAAAATCTCATCATTCATCAGCAAATACTATAAATGCGACCTTATGTTCCTCGAATGAGCTGTAGAGGCAGTTCGCATTTCCCTGACCCCATCTATCACCCATCTTGCCTCTCCTGAGACCTCTCCCAGCTCCCTAAGGGCACCCTTTCCAAGAAGTAGGCGGGTCCCTCCACTTCTTTCTCAGTTACAAGCTAATAATCTCCTTACTTTCATCTCCAGGCTATACCTTCGTGCTAGCTGAATAGGATGCTTGCCCTTTACATGCTGTGGGATCTCTGCCTGGAATGCAACTCACGCTTTGGTAGGCATATCTCAAATGCCCCCTTTCTCTGGAGAACCACGTTACACTTTGAGGTCAGGTTCTCTGCATCCAGCTTTTGCTAGATGTCATTTCCTCTCTTCCTTCTTCGAGGAATCAGGCCTATTGCAGATCACTGTCTTTCAATTGCTTTCCACTTTGGCAAACAACTTTGCCACTGGGCTGAGGAGCACAGACTGAGGAGTTACCTTGAGGGTGTAAATCTCTTTGAGGGAATGCTGCTTACTCAGGGCACTGTTTTGATCTTCCTTCCACTGCTTTTTAGCAAACCAGCCATGATCTAATGTTAATTATTCAGATAAGGATACTCTGCCACATAGCTACACTGGGTTTACATGATATACAGCTAAGTAATACATATTAAAGTTCAAACTTTGTGCTAAGCAGCTAATGATCAAGTTATCCACGCCAATGATATCTTGACCTGGTAGCCTTAATAAAGACAGCTTCCTTCTTATCATGATGCAGAGGGCCATGTTTAAGTGCCGGTTCCTAATAATAGTAAAACAGTGCTTAGTCTAGAGATCAGTATTTCTTCCTCATGTCTCCCAGTCACAATCTTGGTCATTACCCCTACTCTACTTAGTCAAATGCCTTCTGGATATCAAGATTCAAAGTATGCAGAATATGTGTCAAAAGTCAGTATCCTGCCAAAATGTAGCAGACACTGACTTCTGTAATGTCTTCTACACAAAGACATCTTCTTCAATGTGTTTGAAAATCAATAGTAAGAAAGAAGTGGTGCCTTTCCCAGCCACTGATGACCTTTTCTTGAGAAGGTTATTGTCTTCCATTCTCTACCCTTGATAATGTCATGTTCACTTCTCTCCCAGTCTCCCTCACAGGCACCATTTCCTTTGAGACCAGTTGATATCGCTGTTAGTCTTGTTTCTTTTGTTTTTTCCTCATACAGGCAGCCTTACACTACAGAGCATCTTACCTCTTTTTTATGTGCAGGAGAGAAATGTGGAATAAGAAAGAATTAAAAAGTCTGACTTTTCATTCATCTAGTTCCATGGATTTAAATCTTTTTGTGCTAGAAAGATCCGCAACACAACATATCTGTCGTGTGTTTAAAGTCTTTGCTCAACTTTGGCCTCACTCTGTAATCTGTATTTTGAGAACTAGCACCTTGCTTTTATCGAGGAACTTCGCTTAACTAGGGAAATATGATTTATTTTTAATGTCAAAACTATGCAATATTCAGCATTAAACTGTTTAAGAGGGAATTGTTTACCTTATGTTTTAGAAACAAATAAAGATATTCTTCGTATTTTCTTAAAGTAGCCATTGTGCAATTCTCACATGATGATGACTCAGATGATCAGAGGGCTGGAGCACCTCCTATAGGAGGACAGGCTGCGAGCTGGGCTTGTTTAGCATAGAGAAAAGAAGGCTCCAGAGAGACCTTGTAGCAGCCTTCCAGTACTTAAAAGGGATCTACAAGAAAGCTGGGGAGAGGCTCTTTATAAGGGAGTCAAGTGATAGGATGAGGGGGAATGGTTTTAAGCTGAAAGAGGGGAGATTTAGACTAGAATTTAGGAAGAAATTTTTTACTATGAAGATGATGAGTCACTGGCACAGGTTGCCCAGTGGAGTAATGGAAGCCCCATCCCAGGAGGTGTTCAAGGCCAGGTAGGATGAGGCTTTGAACAGCCTGACTAGTGTCTGCCCATGGCAGAGGTGTTGGAACTAGGTGATCTTTAAGGTTTCTTCCAATCCAATCCATTCTATGATTCTATGATTAGAATAGCAAAATAATAACATCTAGTTATACTGGGATACACTGAACTCCCAGCACACTTTTTTAATCAAAACTAAATGTTGTATCTGTAGATTGTTTTTAACCATGTGTTATACTACAGTATGTCACATAATATGTTATTAAACATAATCTAGAAAGTAGTATAAAAACATCTGTTCTACAGAACAATGATATTTTAACACAAATATATTTCTGTATTACCAGTTGTCTACAGAAAATGAAAAACTGTAATAAATATGACTGAATTATCTAATGTTTTATCTCATCCTATTTTCAAATTCAGCTTTGGCATCTTTCAACTTTCAACTACTAACTGCTCAATATGGTATTTAAGTTACCCAAAGACGTATTATATAATTTATTTATATAATTGGTTCCAGCAATATGCTGAGTGTTGTTTGAAGCACAGTGATAAAAACAGCTCTCACTGCAAATTATTTACAGAGGCATAGTCCAATTCCCTCACAGCTTAAAAGCTCAAGACACAAACAGCCTTTTAAAATGTTAAGGATCGCATTGGTTTCCAGAAATTTCACTCAGTACTAGCAAGATGACTGTGCGCCTTTTACCCAAAGTCTCTGTTGTGGCAGCAGTGTCACGTGATGTTACCTTCCACTCTAACCATCTGACTTCTTCAGGCACCCTCAGTCTCTTTCTGATGGACTCCTGAACTGGACAAAGGTGATTTTGGTTATAATCCACCTCATGTCCAGTTCTTCTGTGCTGGAGTGCAGGAGTTTGCCTGCTCAAGAAAGAGGCAAGGGTCCTTCCGCATTGCTTACACTAGTGAGGAAAAACCTGTGTAAACTGTGAGGGGAAGGGACAGTCTCTATCTCAGAAAAGCAGTCTTCTAAAAAGGACAGTGAATCATGTAAAACACAATAATAATGTTAATTAAGACATTAAGAAGAAAAGGGGTTGCTTCAGCAATTTACTTCCATTAGGCATTTCTAAAATACATGCTGTCCCACCCAGATTTCTGATGAGCTGCAATCTCAGGATCTGTCTCTATTACCAGCTGTGCAGGGGAGAGAGCATCTAACATGCAGCAAATCAGAAGCAGATGAGACAGAGATGATTAGCGCAAGGCAGCTTAAACAGGTTACAGAACCTCACGATGCACCACAAACAAGCCTAATAGCAAGAGCTTTGCGTGAAGCAAAACTTCAAGATCACTGCTGCTTTATTCTTACATGAACCACGTGCCAGCTGGCACTCACCAGCTATCTCTCTCGGAATGATGTTAAATGTATTGAATTGTTTCATTTATCAACCACAAGGGTGCTCTAAAGCTTGAAATGTATTATGTCATTAAGAAATGCATTCTCAGAGATTGTGAACTCTCTTGCTGTCACTCTCATTACTAAGATCATTAAATAAGATGGCAGGAGTTTTAATTGTTCCCCTAATCATTGCATCATATCTTGTTTAGGTTAGGGCAAAATGCTTTATGGGCTAGTCACTGTTCCAGAAAGTGTGAGAAATTAATCATCTTCTGTCTCACTGTGATCTGAGGACACTGACCCTAAGGAAAACAATCCACAATCACCTCTTCATTAAGATGTGATGCTGCTGAGCTGTACAGTTCTAATTGCCCCTGTGTTCATAGGAGAACTGGGCCTGACTCCACTGGCAATACTAGGAGAGTATTCCTCCACTTTGGGAAGACCAATAAACACCACCCCAATGTTTTCCCCTTGTCTTCATCCCACCAAGAAGGAGAACCCAAAGGAAAGGTTAGTTTTCTTGAGGGCATTGCCCAAAAGTCAAAGAAGAATCCACATTGATTTTAGATGGTAGCTTTCCAGAGGGATTCGGCATGGGTTTTATCTTGACAACTGCCTCAAAATGAGTTGCTCTAAATCAGTCCCCTGGAATCCAGACATTGTAAACCTTTCCTGTCCCCAGCACATGCCAGCATTCACAGCTGCTGAGATGTGGGCATAGTCCTGCATCCCAAAAATAAATTGTGACCATAGTCAATATGCCCAGCCCTGCACCCGTGGCTGCAACTGTCTTAGAGGCCAGCTGCGGAGAATGCGAAACACTTAGACGATTAGGAAATGCTGGCTATAGAAGGGAAGAGAACACGGCGAAATGTTTTTCATAACATGTGAGTGGAGAAGCCAGGAAGACGGATACAAGTTAAGACAGGACAAGAGCTGAGGTGAACTAAATAAAGGGGTTTTAGAGGGCAGAAAGCGCTGATGTATTGAACTACCTCCAAACCGCTGCCTCTATATTCTCTGGGTGGCTTTGATGAGTTGTGCTTAATTATACCAACCAGACACTCTGATGAGGTTGACTGAGAAGGTTTGTGTGATAATCTCTTAGTGCTTACAAGACGAGAGAGAAGAATGGGAGAGTGGCACACTGCTCCAGTCAGGCAAAGTGCCCAATAATGTAAAATGCCCACATTACGTCACCTCTAATAGGGACAGTCTTGTGATTTCAATTGCCAAGTTAATGGAACTTAGGAAAAATGAAAAAGTGGTGAATAGTGATTTCAAATGGATATGGCTCGAGCTATGAATGTACCTTGTAAGAACTGCCTTGTATCTTGAAGAACATTTCCACTGCAGGAAAAACAAATCATGCCCCATAGTATCCAGTCCCTTCCGTCCTTCTGATCACAAGAGGTGGGGTGATTGCCAGAATTCTATTTTATAGGAATAAAGGTTGGATCTGCTCAGCACCTTGCAAAGGCAGATTCTGTGGTATTTATAAGGAATATTTGTATTTAGTGATGATCTTAACCACTAGATGAAAGAACATTGCAGTCTGCCATAGTCTCAAAAGCATCAGACAAAAAGGATAGTAAAAGAAGATGGTTCACTGGGACTGACTGTGCTTAAATTCTCAGTTTTCCAAAATGAAGGAAATATCTATAAAATACAGCCTATAAAAAAATAATATGTCCTACAAGAGTAGCCTGGACACCTTTTGTAAAAGACAAATGGTTTAATTATAAACTGATGCTTCTCAGAGTACATTCTTCTATCTTTACTACTGTGACTCTTGGAGATGAGGGTTTGTTCTTATACTTTTTAATTGTCATTTTGGCTGGAAGAAAACTATTTTGAGAGGAAGTAGAAAAAATGAGGTCAGGGAATTTAAGAGAAGACATCACACAGAAGCTTCCTTACTCCTCCCAGTCATGAAATAAATTAAGTAAGTCCCCCTACACTCAGTATTCACTTTTCAGAGCTGGGGATGAGAGTTACATTGACACAACCGCAGGAAAATCTGTCTTCCTATAAAGTAAAGAAAATGACAGGGCAGGTTGTGAATTGCTGACACAGGCTATAACTTGCTGCTAAGAAAAAAAAGACATGGTTGAAATGTGCTGGATGGAGATCATCGAAGGGATGATTAGATAGTTTATGAACTGCCTGAAACCTAAAGGCCATGTTCGATGATGTACCCCCCTTTCATATGTGCCCTCTTGTCTGACTTCTCCCATTGTCTAACCATATAGAGTACTGCTTCTATTTTTCCCCCACACCTAGATTGTACAATTGGCAGCCAGTAAAAACCTCCTGAGAAAATAAACCAAATCTCCATTTCCAAATGACATAAGAACCATTAAGAATAACTGAGGATCCAGAGAGAATTTAATTTCACTGCATATGCATAAATCCATAGTCTGTTTAAAACATGACTTTTAACCACAAAAATAAACTTAAAGATGTTTTTAAGTGGGAAGACCCACACCAGAGTATTATATGTACCAAAGGGCTGTGTCACTTGCTATGTGATGTGTAGAGTTAATTATTCATTTGGAAATCAAGTATGGATCAGGAAAAATGGAGCCATTCATATTAAGAGCAGCATCTGCCTATCTACCTGACTGTGTTAGTACTGTATGCTATAAAGGAATTATTCAGTTCACTGCCGCTCAAACACTATGGTAGTTTGTCTTGTGTTTGGTATTGTCAATAATTTTGAGTTCACTCTTCTTGTACCTCGATTTGCCTACTAGATAATCTATAATAATTTCACAGTCACTGCATATATGCAAAGAAATGGTAGAATTGTGATACTTAATAATATGTAAGAAAAGCCATCAAACAAAAACCCCATAGTCCAGCCATGCTGGCACACCACAGATGATTTTATTTCATCCTTGTTTTCACTTACTTTGTTCACTTTCTGCCTTATCTGCCAGTCTCATATCCTTCCCATACCCTCACCAGCATATGGTACCTCTCCCCTGACAGCCCCAGATGGGGTCTGTGTGTACAGACTTGGCCACCACTTGGCATGCAGAGCAGCCACCCATCGAGGTGCCGAGGTCTGACTGCTTCCTTTCCTGCCATGACCACCCACAAGGATTCCTCAAAATAATAAGATAATTACACTGAGAAGGAAAATTCTGGCAGGGCTGCTACATTTTTACGATCCCCTAATAAAAGGACTGTTCCATGCTCAGCCACATTGCTTCTTCTAGTTTAACTAGGTCAATCCCCATCAGATCTAGCTTGTCTCTTTCTGCAGGCCCCATTTCAGGGGTAGCTTGCTGAGGTTTGGCTATTCATTTACTATTCACTGGATGGCTAAGAGTCTTGGACCCATCATGACGAGCATTATAATGGGCAGATAGGAGCCAATTTGATGATAGAAAGGCTGACCACAAAAAAAAAAAGGATGGCCTCTTACACCTCTGGGTTTGCTTGGAGGATGCACAGCTTCTTTAGGCTCCTACTGACTTGACAGACAGGGCTTTTAATGAAGTTCCTCCATGAGGCACTCATACACTGAAACACCTTCTGACAGATACAGAAATGAGTACACAGGACAAGATGGGTCTTCAAATTTCTTCGCATTTGCACATCATAGATGTTCAGCTCTGAAATATCCAAAGATTACCCATTTCCTCTTAGACCATCTGCAACATCCTAGAACGAGTGCAAATGCCTTTTAGTTAAAACCTAAAATAAAAGCTCACATTCTGCAAGAGGCAAAACAAAGAAGACCCTGATCATGGGGTTGAATTTCTAGCACAGATGCTCATCTTGGCTTCATTTCAGGAGACTCTGAGTCTACGACGCAATAAGGCAAACTCTATACCTTTACTTCCTAACACCAGAGCTCTATTGACTTGCATCAGATGTAGATGACGTTCTGACCCTGCAGTCCAGCAGGCTCCTTCAAACTGGAAAAAACTAAAATATGACACTTCTCTCATTCTCCCTGCTATAGTTTTAGGAAAGATAAATTTTGAAGTGGAGAAGAGTAAATAGCACCATCTCATTCTTGCTCTAGATCTGGTAGCCACTCTTTGCTTCTGTGCTAAGCAGCTGAAGTCTTATGGGATGGTTTCTGAGACACAGAAGCTGGGACCTGAACACAGAAAGATGGATTGGCAGGCGGCTTGGGAGATTTTGTCCTTTCCTAAACTGGGACAACACTGAAGAATACAATAGACATCCTAATCACGTTCCCATGTAGGGGCAAAACTATTCAGCCCTTCAGCATTCATAGTTTATTCAGTCAAGAAACACATTATTGCCTCATAAAATGGGACACTTATCTCATTGTCTGTTAAATATTAGCAGCAGTACCATAGAAATGAACTGCAATAGTTTTATTACAGTAATGTTCTGGGTAAATCTTATTGTAGTGTGGATGTCAACAAACAGAAAGAAAATATGAAAATATGGATTTTACATGAAAATTGCAGACTGGTGTGTTTTACATATAACTACATCCTTTTGGCACAGGTAACAGCATTGACTGCTCCTTCATCATTCAGTGCTGCGCTATAGAAATGGCAATGTTTATCACTTCTGAAGTATCTTTTTTTTTAATCTGTAGATATCAAAGCATTTGTCAAGGAATGCAAAAGGCCTTTCCAGCGTGCTTCAGTAGCAGAGGAAACCAAGGTACAGACTGCCTCTGGAGCAAGTTGCATCAGCCACAAGAAAAGCACTGCAGAAATAAGTCCAGCACCCTGATGCCTGCTCCCTAGCACCCTCTTTTATCCATTTAACACATTTTGGTATATAAGGAACAGCACACCACGTTTACTGGTGATCTATATCCCAAACTAATCTCATTAGCTGTGCTGCCTGGCTCATGAACTTTAGCGGCAGAGTACACTAAACTGGCGTTCTGAGACTCTTGCATTAAAAAGTTATGTACTTTATGCTTCTTCACTTCAGCCTGGGCAGAAAGCAACAAGCACAGAAATACTAGGCCAAAGGCTATTCCTGCCACTTTCTGAACCTGACTCTCAGCATCCCTGTTCCTTGTGGATAAGGATCCAGAAGCCTCCAGATCAGGCTGGGACTCTCCAGGGTACAGAGTTTTCTGGGGTCTTTCCAGTTGATCCCTGGTTTAGCTGAGCTGGGAAATCTGCAAGAAGAGCTTTTGTCTTACAGATGTTTTATTCCTGTTTCCCAGCCTCGTTGAAATAAAAGAGGCACAGGCAACATTTCTGATGTTACAGATGAATAAGATTTTCCTGGAACAAATGAAAAGGTCAAATTTGGTTCCTGTCACAATTTCTGCACATTTCTAGCTCACAGGCCTTTGCTTAGGTGCAGCCACTTTAGGTGAAAAGCCAGCCATTGCCTTTTTGCACAGTTTTAGTCCTTTGTACAGTAATTTATTTTCAAAAAAACAAGCAAATAAAAAGTTAACATTCTTTTTTTTGGACCCAAATGTGATAGATATGAAAAAAAAAAACTCAAATCCCTCAGTTTTGGAGTTTCGTCATGTTTCTCAAACATCTCCAGAAAGCAAATCTTCCAGTCTAGAACAGAGGAAGATATCCTGGGCCAGGTGAAGCTGTCCTTAAAGGGCTCTGCTCACTCCAGTGCTATCCAAATAGTGCAGACAAGAATACGGTAAAAATTGAGCAGGGAAATGATCACTTCAATTGAAATTTCTGAGTTCTCAAGACTGCCAATAAAAGAAAAATCACCCCAAATACTTGGCAATAAATCTTTCCTATAAAGTACCTTCATACACCCTCCATAAGCTATTTCCTTAAAAATAAAGAAAAAGGCATCACTTTTAGAAATAATTCAGAGAAGTGTTTAATATTATTTATATTTTTCAAATGATTTGGTCTGTAATAAAGGTGGACTCCTGTCATGCTATGCATCTACCATACAGAGCTTGAGGGGAGAAGGAAAAATTACGGTGAGTAATTTGTGGAAACACAAAAGCTGTCTGCAGTAGGTTTTCCATATGTAAATAACAGTCCTTAAAGGGAAGGAATACGAGAATGTATTCTGTTATGAAATTATTATGGCAATGAAACTGTCTCTATTTCTTGCTTTGCTAGAGTTTATACCTGCTTACAGTCTCAGACTAAACAGTGTGTGGGAATTAGAGGGAAAGTGGGAATTCCACACTTAAGGAGACTGGTTTTGTAGAGGTATTGTTTGGGGTTTTTTTGTGGAGGAGTTAACAACACTTGGTATTTGGAGCTGGTCAGGGGCTTTTCAGATTCAGTTCCAGGACAGATGCTCAGAGATTTTTACCATACTATGTGCCTGATAAATGCTGTTTGGGACTATCCCAGGAGCTGGCTGAATGATGAGGAGAAGATTTACAAATGTATACATGAATAAATAACCTTACAGCTGCTTGTAGGGTAGCAGTTTTGTTACTTGAGCTGTTCGTAGAGCTGCAGTATTTGTTCCTCTAAAAAATTTATCTGATCTGAAATTGTAGGAGGTTGTTGGTTTACTGTTGATTTAGGGTTTTTTTCCTAAATGCTCTTGAACATTATCCTGTTAAACTTTTTTAGTCAGCTAGTCAGGTGCTACAATTGTGCAGTATAGCCCGGCATAATAAAGCTAGTGAATAACCAGAGCAAACAGCTTGCAAAGTAACTATGGGCAGGCACACTACTCACTCAAATCTGCTAGCCATTTTATTTTGCAACAAATGACATTTACAGGCAAAAGTAGGGAAAATTTCATGACTGGTGTAGAGTCCAGAAAAAAAGACAGAATGTCATAGAAATATATGCAATGCTGGCTTCAATGATCTTAGTAACTTTTCTTCCAATTTATGTTATTTATACAGTATTTATAGAACTTGGCCTTAAAGTAGAACAAGAACACATCAAGTACATTCTGTACCTTACAGAATTTATATTCTGCCATTAAAAAAACAGTATTCACAGATACTACAGTGTTTCAGATCATAAAGTTCAATTCTGAATTAATGAAGAGTATGTATCAATGTTGTATTTTACTTGAATAGACAAATCCTTAAAAGGATTTTCTTTCCACACAAGAGCCATGTCACGTTTAATGTCACACACATGACAAAAATGAACTTTTAATTGCTGAAAGAAAGCTGTTACTTAGTAAGTTATTTATACAAAATTAGGAAGGACAAAATGGGGAATATGGAGCTGAGGTCTCTGCAACTACTCTGTGGCTGAAAAACATAAACAAATAGAAAAATAGAAGCAATAATCCAGTTCAGTTGTGTCTAATGGTAGATAATGTTGGTGATAAGTACTGTAATATGTTCTGCCTTCTTATCTGGAAAGACCACAAATAATGACTAACTACTGATAAAAATAACAATTCCCTTCTCAGACTCGCTTTTTCCCTTCCAACTATGTGTGGACTCCGTGAACAAGAGCCCTGTGATTATGATGACATCTGAGTAACTTACTTGTTGTCTTGGAATAAATTTTTAATTTATGGCTGTGTTGATTACCCTGGCTGAGGGGGAACAAGCTTAGAACTACCAAACCCCTGCCTCCTCTGTTTTTTCATCCTCCCATGTTCTATTTTCCCAGCAGTCCAGCTGTACTCTCCTCATACTGTGTGTATTGTTGGGATTATCTTCAGCAATGTGAACTATAAACATGGCTCAATGCAGCCCAGCTAACGGAGTGGCAGAGGGCCAAGAAGGAAAATGGTCCTCTCTGTCTTGGAGGCATCTGTAAAAAAGACCAAGAAAGGGTCTTTCCCTCACTATACTGGAAGACCTCTGACACCATTCAACACGCACCAGCCCTGTCACCTCTCAGCCACAGCTTGCTCCACAGGGTATATTTTCAGTAGAGAATGGCTTCTGAGTTTCAATCTTATTGAAAAACTCATTGGTACTGTTTGAGAAATCACCCATGCCTCTCCATTTAGCTCTGGAGCAGTTGATGCAGAAAAGTAGTCAAAGGATGTTCTGATTTTGTGAATGACAATGACAAAGTAAAGCCCCAAAACAATGGAAAAGCTATGGGACACTCCTGGGTAATGATGAAGACCACAGGGGTTTCTTTTTCTTTTTTTTTGAAGTTACGAGGGAAAGACTTGACCCATTTTCCACCAGATGTAGAGATGTTCTTCAGCATTACATTTTCAGAGACCAAAAAGCAGAACATTCAGTTTCCAATTGCTATAAATTTAAGTAACACAGGTCCTTCGTGTCCCAGGTTCCTCACACACAAATATGGAAAGCAAATCCTCCCACTGGTTTGTAATGTGTCCTTTCAGCTATAATGTCCAGTGCTGAGCTTACCGCTATGAAGTATTTTATTTTACTAAAATCTGTCTGAGGAGTAAGCATGAAGTCCACAAAGGTTTGAAATCACTTAACACTTCTGTGGAAAAATAACTGCCTTTAAAATTATTGGTTAGTAGAGGCCATTAAGAACATAAAGAGTTCTCTGTATCTGTGTCTGTGATGCTACTGCTATAACAAGGCACACCAGGCCTAGCCCCTAATTAATAGAGAATAGTTGTCTGATTAATGGGCAGCACCAGATGGCATCAACGAAAGTGCCTTTTTTAGCTTTACTTAGCCATTCTTCAAAAAATGTTTATTTCAAGCTGCGGAGAATTTCTGCTCAGCAGGGTATCACCTATAAAAGTATGGTCCCTCCACAAATTCCTCAAGAGCCTGGGAAATGGCATTCAGAGTAGAGCATCTCATCAACCTTAACAGGAGCTGTCATGAACACTCAAACTGTATTTCTACTTCCTTACATTACATGCACTTACTTTACCATTCAGTGAAGAAGAGAGAAGGGCTTCATCTCCAGCCCTGGTTACCGATCTGCTGCACAGCTACGCAGAGGTTGAAGTCAGCAGTCTTGAAGCACGAGTGTGAGTCCTATCTCCAGCAACACCTTAAATGTATCTAAACTTTAGACTAGATTAAAGGTCAGACTTGGATTCTGCCTTTTTTTTTTGACTTGGAGAGCCAATATCCTCAAGCAAGCAAGCTATTATGTTTTATTTCATCAGCTAGTGGAAAGCAGCTGTACTGCTTAGCATAATTAACGAGGAGGTCAGACAGTAATGCTTTGTATACAATAGTGTTATATGAAGCACTAAGGCAAGTAATTGACCATAAAAACAGTATCTTGTAAAAAGGGAGGGGAAAATCCACCTCCCTTGAAGAAAAAAATAAAGTGAAGTACTTCCTTTTAGATATCACTAAAATCATTCACCCTTCAGGTCGCTTGAAGACAGAAAATAATTTACTAAAATTATTTGGGGAGTAATCCACAGCAATATTCACTACTGCTTACCTAAAATTTGCAAATGACTGTTGCAAATATAGATAAAAAATATCCATGTAAAAGGAAGGCAGTTACACACTACCCATCCTGGTGTGTCTAAAGGTAATTTAAAAGATAATGCATTGATGTTCCCAACAGTTTCCTGTCAGCTCTGTTGTGGATATCTTTTGTTCATCTCTTCTCTGATTGCAAAATAATACATCTCTCCAGACAGGTGAAGGAAAAGCCATTGGTATATGCTCATTCATGATAAAATGTTTACTTCAGTCCTGCTGAAGCCAACCGAGGCCGGAGAAGGAGGCACACTTTCAGAAACACTGAACAAGCTAACCCAACAGTAGTGACTCATCACAAAACTAAGTGTGCTGGAGAAAATGACAAGACAAATGGTATTCCTCTCAAGCTAAGTTTCAGTGTCTGATTTGTCTTCAGTTTTTTTTGAGACAATTGCATGTTGGTTTCTAAAGAACCCAAAGGTGGTAAAATCGGGGATTCACGAGCAGCTGTATGCTTCACTGCACTGAACAGGTGATAGTCGAGTCCAATGAAAGGCCTCTGGCTCACTGCCTTGAGCATCTTCCCTTTTTACAGTAATGAGGAGGTTCCCAGTGCAATACTGGTCAGTGCAGTTGATCTGAAAAGATCTGGTCCTGTACAAAAATGTCAGGGCCCAGTATGAGAAAATATATTAATATATTAATTCCTCTGTAACAGTCCATTTTATACATTTTGTTTATATGCATCAGATGGTACTAATTGCATGTGAAACAAGCTTTCTAAAACATCTAGTTCTGTCTAGTCTACAGGGGACATCATCCCACCCTAAGAACTTCATTGACCATAGAGACAATTTAGACAATTATTTGGGATTAGACACCTAAACATGAGGTGGTGAAAACTAGTTGAGATGAATTCCCTCCATCATTTCAGTAATATCTTAGATACACACACACAACAAACAAGAACATTTACATATGCACGTTATATATTTTAATATATTTATGTTACATATATCTTAGAGAGAGAGAGAGATCAGCATTACTGAAATCCATATAACAAGCTATTTCCCATTTAGTATACTACTGCAAATAGTGATATTCCTGGCAAAACTTGTAATAATACATTTAATGGTGTTCCACTTTTTTTTTCCCGATTCTTCTTTTAATGACCTGCTACTTAGAATAAATAAAATAAAATAAAATAAAATAAAATAAAATAAAATAAAATAAAATAAAATAAAATAAAATAAAATGTTAACTAGTGCTCACTGGTTTTGCAGAGGGTTGCAAAGATGTGAACCATTTGCTACAGAGACAGGAGGTTTACTGCCTCCCTCTCATCCCCCACTCCCTCCCTTCCCAGTGAGATGAAGGTAACTTTCCCTGGGGAGAATTTCACTTTTGTTTTCACGTCTTTATTACCAAGACTTTGTCTCACCAAAGCTGGGACACCACCTCAAATAAAACAAGCAAGTGGAAAGTAACACAGTTCTCATGATGTGCTTCATCAATACCTTACATTGGAAATACACTTTTATTTCACAGCTGTTTTGGCATATCAGTGACTGACTTCAGGACTGTAGAAGGAAGCTAGAGCTTAGGTGGTGGTTGGTTTTTTTTGAAGCCTAGAATATTCAGTAAAACCTTCAGGCACATTTTTCAGTGCATCGAAGAGACATGCTAATATTTTGACCTAAGACACAATGTTAATAATAACCTTATGGCTGTCTCTTGGACTCCCTCCTCACAGAGACAAATGCTACCCACACATTCCTTCACCCAATACACAGGCAGTCCTAACTTGGTGATTAGCATGGTTCCAAGGCCTACTGAGATAAATCAGAGAGAAGTGCCACATTGCTTTATATAGACTAATAACTAGAAGTAAGTTAGGAATGCAATGAAATTCGTAGGAAGGAATATTTCTAATGAACAGCTCTTTGTCAAAGATAACAGCAAGGAGCAAGAGTGACGGATGGCACAAACAGAAGATGGAATGTAGGAGAACCAGGGAGGAATTTGAAGCCCAAACAGCCAAAGATATAAAGGCAATTTGTAAATTCTCAGCTGATTTTGCCATCTCGGAGATGTGACTAATGCGGAGGCAATGACAGCATGTGGATGTCTCAGGGAGAAAGAAAACAGTGCAGGAAGGAGAAGCAGAGTTTGTAATTTCTAAACTGAAAGACAGCTGTGTCTATTTCTTATTTAAAATTAAGCATCATTATCAGAGGGACATTGTTGATTTTCAGAGGCAAGTACTCTCCTGGCAGTGGCAAATATTGGTAACACGTGTGGTCAGTGTGCCTGCAAAAAAAAGCACAATCACCACACAGCAAAAAAGAAAAGGAAAGACTAGAGCATTCATTTGTCCTTTGCAGAACAACTGAACACATGAAAAGCTTAATTAACAGTCCTTAAATATAGAACAATACACAACTGCAATTTGACCCATTTGCTATGATGCAAGGCTAACAAAAAGAGGGGAAAGAAGTGTTGATTTTATACAGAATTTTTATATTTTGTTTGCATTCACACTGCTTTGAGGCATTTTCTAATAGATTTTCCCTTCTCGGAACCAAAGACATATAAAGCATTGCCTGTAGATTTATTCTGATTGCTGCTTCATTGATTCTGAAGCTGAAATAATGTACCCTCCAAACCCACTAATATTTCTATTGTAACCAGACTTGTCCAGAGTTTTACAATCCTAATTAGTTTCACAGTTGTCTTGTTGTTTTCCTGTACTCCCCCCTCTGTCTGCTCATCACCATCTGCTGTCATCCACGGTAAGATCTTAAAAGAAGGACCATCTCTTTGTTCTGCCTTTACACAGTGCTTCACAGAAATAGCTCATTATTGGAACCCGGGGCTGAAATTCCTAAACAACATGGCAATAAATGCAGCGGACATAAAGAATAATGAGACTCAGAAACAGTGGAGAAATTCCTAACTCCTGGCCTTTGGATAGAATCTCCTGCTTTCTGACTCTGTCTTTTGTTCCTGTGCCATTTCTGCCCTGCCCATTACAGGAATTGGTAGAAAAGGGAGTTAGATGAGAACACAGAGCTTGATCACAATGCAGGCACAATGTGGGAGGAAAAGGCAATGACAGATGTAGGAAAAGGAAAAGTGAACATCAGAACAAGTCTTCTACCAAACTTACATGAGGGCAACAGGGAAACACCACCTTTGTCTGTACCTGTTATGCAGACTGTCTGATTAGGGGGTTTGTTCTCCTTTTAGCAGGCTAGAAATATTTAAATGAAGACAGATTAGTAACCAGTCAGACCCAATACTGAACTTTGGTGGGCACAGTCAGTGTCTGCATAATGAAAAGAAGCATTAGCCCTAGCTCTGTTTCTCCTTCAATGAAGTAAGTTAAGACCCTGCTTGAAAAAGCTAGATATTATCTCTGCAACATGTGCAGGCTGTCTTAATCTAGGAAACTGCAAGATGACTGAGCAAATGTTGAAGTCATAGTATTTAGTTATTTAAAGTGACTTTAGAAGACCAAGATGACTTTGCAGATGATGACAGTGTTCCCAGGATAGTCCTTATCGGGGGTAGCATAGCAGTTCATTGTGCAGGGCAGCAATTAGGAGTGCCAGCGCTGACTGGGATCCTGGGGCACATTGTCCTTTTCCAATTTTCAGGTCATCCTACCCAATGGTCAGATGCTGGGGAAGTCTTAATAGAGATTACCATTTTGAAGGTGCCACTTCAACAGATGACCATGGATAAGTGTGGGATTTTCACTCTTCTAGACTCTTTGCTAGAGGAAATAACTGCACCTGAGAGGAGAAGCTAACTACCATGAACACAAATATTTGGTGTTGTGTTTGGGGAGATAATTGCCAGTGTGCCTCTGGCACCTTAGAGAAGCCATCCGGGCTCACATTCCTTTCCTTCCTAACACCCTATAATCACTGGGTTAAAGATTGTCATTACCTGCTCCCTGCAGAAATGTTCCCAGGACATTTTGACCATTTCACCTAAGCATATGGATATTTGAAAAACTTCAGTGCAGCAGCAGATGGCCCAGAAAATGTCTGCGAGCAGTCTGACTTGCTAGCTTCAGGCAGATTCCAGGGGACCTGAACCCTTTGGGTACTCTCTGCCCCACGCTGGCAATGTTTGGAGGTCAGTGCATTGCTCTTGTGGGGGTCAGAAAGTGGGAATTGGAAGTGAAAAGTCTCCAAGTTCTGCCACAGACAGACCTGTTTGTAAAACCGACCTTTTGCATGAAGGAGAGCCCCAGTGCAAGAGAGGTCAACAGGGAGTGTCCCACATTGTAACACTCCTCAGGGAACAAGTTTTGTTGAGAGATATCACAGAATCATAAAATGGTTTGAGTTGGATATTAAAGATGATCTAGATTCAACACCCTTGCTACGGGCTGGAAAACTTCCACTAGATCAGGTTGCTCAAAGCCCCATCCAACCTGCCTTTGAACACCTCCAGGGATGGGGCTTCCATGACTTCTCTGGGCAACCTGTTCCCATGCCTCACTACTCTCACAGTAAAAAATTTCTTCCTAATATTTAATCTAAATCTAGCCTCTCTCAGCTTAAAACCATTACCCCTCATCCTATCACTACACGCCCTGATAAAGAGCCTCTCCTCATCTTTCCTGTAGGCCCCTTTTTAAGTACTGGAAGACTGCTATATGGTCTTCCTGGAGCCTTCTTTTCTCTATGCTAAACAAGCCCAACCGTCTCAGCCTCTCCTCATATGGGAGATGCTCCAGCCCCTGGTTGTCTTAGTGGCCCTTCTCTGGATTTGGTCTAACAGATCCATGTCCTTTCTGTGCTGAGGAATCCAGAACTGAATGCAGTGCTGCAGGTGAGAGCACTGAGAGCAGAGTAGAAGGGGAGAGCAACCATCCTCCTCCAGCTGGGATACATCTCTCTTCATTGCCTTTCTCTTGGACCAGACCAAATTAGGGTCATCTGTGTGTTCTCCTTCCCTTCCTTTGCGTCCCTTATTTTTTGTCCCCATTAGAGCTGCTGTAAGCATTTTCTGGTAGTGGCATAATGAGCATTGCCTGTGGGGCTGATGGGTAACAGACTGGGAGACGCCTTAGCATTGATCCTGCATCAGGCTCCTCACTGGGTAAGTCAGGCTGGTCAGCAGTGCCTACTCCCACTGCCAAGGGATTACTCCTTTGTATTGCAGGAATAAAGCAAGCAGATCGCATGGAGGCAGTATTCAGGAGCGCAGTGACCTGAACAAAGACTAAGAGTAGTGGCACATGGCTAATCTGACCAGGTCTTCAACTGAGATGCTGCTGTTAAGAAGAGAGTTCTTAGGTGGGTGAGTGAGCTGGGGGACAGTGAGCTGCAACAGGGAAGAGAGATTCCTGTGGCTGCCTGGGGAATACAAAGACTGAGGCTGAAAGGCTGAGATTTAAACTAGAAAAAGGACATCAAAAAGTTGGAAAAAAGTGAGAAAAGGGCAATGAGAATGGCTGAGAAGACATTGTCTTATAGCAAATGACATAAGGATGCAGATCTGTCTGACGATATTTAACAGTGAATGTAATTAATTCTTGGTCCAATATACTGAAGAATATGGTCAAATCTAAATCACTTCGTACTTTTAAATCAAGCTGGCTATTGAAAATATAGGAGAGCTGAAAAAGGACTTGAAACAATGAAAAAATAAAACGATGTTCTCTACCCTGTGTGCTGAGTAATCAAAAGATATTTGTGCTGGCATCTCAGAGCCTAAGCAAACTCTGAGTTTCCACTAAATGCAACATACTGTTCTTAGCTAAAACAATACCTGCAAGCTGAGCAAATCCCTTTTAAGAAAATACTTCTAACTTCAAGCTAAAGTGCTTTTTTTGTGCCTATATTTTGCAAATTTTTCCACTCACTGTACAACAAGCCATAAGGAGGCAGGAAAAATTGTGATCAGGTTCCTATATGGGTGTATGCTGCGCAGTGGTAATGTATTTACTTGCAGCAGATGGAATGAATATGGGAGAACATCTAATGTTGTAATTGATGCTAAAATCTAAGGCATTAATTAAATGTGTGTTCTACTTAAGGAGTCAACTGACTGATGAGTGACAATTAAAAATGATGTCTTTATAATTGTTCAGATTCCTATTTATGAAAGTAGACCGTGACTGCATATTAAAATATGATTGAAGGTTTTATGACTCCTTATTTTTTCACAGTTAAAACATTTGCAATTATTTCTCCCTCAGATTAAAGCAATGCATAGCGATATAAAGTAAAACAGCGTAGGCTTGATTCTGCAGTCACTTAACACAGGTTTTATATTGGCATATGGTGACTCCCTTAAGCAGAGCACTCCTTAGTCAGGGTGATTTGAATGGACAATTAAGCTCAGCATGCTGAATACGGCAAATTCAATATGAACATCTGGGGATCTATTTAGGGATCAATGATTCGTTTTTTAAAATAATATTTGGTCAGGTTTGGAAAGTCTGCTGCAGCTGTAAGGGTGGAGATTTCTCCTTCCATATGAAGGAGTGGGAAAAATCCTTTTCCTTCATAGGGAGCCAGATTACTCCATTCATAGAAGTCAGAGGCCTTTCCCTCAATCTGCATGAGTCTAGTGTATTTCTTTCAAAATTCTTAATTAGTATAGCTGATTCAGACTTTGCAAAAGGGCTGCATACAGCTGACTTTGTATTAGGTTAACTTGAAGTTGTAATTGGTTGTAATACCAAGAGATATTCTCAATCCAAATCTCTTACACTTCCACAATGACTCCATAAAACATCAAAAGGTGGAAAATTCCTTTCTCTCACCAAGTTTTTACAAACTCCTCACAACTGCAGCCAACATTTTTTTTCTTGTCCATTATGTCACCACTTAATTTTAATTTATTTTTCAGAAGTTGTATTGCAAATAATCTTCTCCAGGAACAGAAATTTGATTTCATACTACATCCAAGAATTACATGGTAGAGAAGACGAGACCTTCCTTTATTTGATAATTTTTTTTAATTTATTTCTGTTATGCATATCTTTTGCCTTTCTTTCGCCCTCAGTACTTGTTTTGGATGTGCTGTGGAACAATCATTGCATATCTTTGAGAAGGCAGTAAGGTGTAAGGTAGTTGGTAGTGCTCTTGATTATTTTTACTGCAACTCTGAAAAGAAAGAGAACAAAAAGTGCATGTATGTGTATATATCTACACGTTTATATACATACACACTAAAGATAAATATTCACAGAAGCTTTAAACTCAGTGCCAAGCTTGAGAAGCTGTTTTTTGTACTGAAATCTTTCCTAGCACCCAGCGCAAAGGACTTTCCACCTTTGGCTGCAGAGCAGCCACGGGGCATCCTTGCAGCCATTGCGGTTGCTGCTTTCCTGGGTGGAGAGAAGGCTGGCCAAAAGCCTGCTTCATCTGGCTTTTTCTCTTCCTCTGGTACTATTACCAAGTCTCCCTTTCCAGTCTCCATGCGTCTCGCCTATTCTCCTATTTAAATCTGCTTGACATTTTGCAATAAGAACACTATCCTCTCCCCCACCTTGAGCCTTTTTGCTAGACACTAGTGCTTGCTCCCAAGTGCTACTGCAAAGCACCTTCTCTGCCTGCCCCAAGTCTTACACTGCACCCAGCTCTCCTTACTCTTTCCAGGTGCTGCACAAGCATTTCTACATTTTCATGTGGTGTTACTGTCTGGAAAACATCTTCTCTCTCCCAATCCATCACAGGTCTCAGACATCTCTTTTGTGTTGATTTCCCGAGTCACCTGGTGCATTGCAATAGATCAGCTTTTCTATTTATTTTGTTCAATTAGTTTTTATTCTGCTCCAAATTGGATTTTAGCAGCTCATAATTTGTATTTAGAATTAGATATATTTTTGTAAGCCATTTGAAAAACAAGGATACCAAGCTTCCAGATGGCATAAAATACTGGTTTCTGGATTTAGTACTTCTCAAGATAGAACCTGTTAAAATCATGCCTGACTGGAAGGGTGGGAAAAAAAGCAAGAGGGCAGTCCAAGTACTGTGCTTCTAGGTTTTGGTTTCTTTTTTACTTCTTTTTCTTCCAAGTGGGCTCATTACAGTTGACAGTTACATGGAAATAAGCAGGGTAATCAGTTCCTCTCTGCATAAGATACATTTAGAACATGGTCAGGACAAACATGGGAAACTAATCAGACACTCAGAGCCTTCATGCTCCTCTTCATGTTAAACAATTTGAAATGGGTTCGTGGAAGTCCTGACATTGTTCGTAGTGACATTAGTTTTATTCATATCATAATGCAAATTCACTAGTACAATCCTGTTAATGATAAACAGCTGTGTAATTTAGGATTCCTTTAATTTGATGTATGTTAATGCTGCAAATTATAAAATCAAAAGTTTAAGTCCTGAAGCAAATTGATTTTTAAGGTCAGCTCTCCACAACACGTTCAACCCTTAAAACACATCTTTATTTTTCATTAGTGCCACTGCATTTAGATTTTTTCCTGCCTCTAGCTTCTTTCTTACATTATAAAGCTACTGCTTATCAGCTCCCCTGCAAAGTCCCCCACACCTTTAATCTGTTTCGCACATGTATCATGGACTTTCTTATTTTTTAACTGCTGGAATTCAAATATTCTCGCTAACAGCCTATCTTTTTCTGGGAAGACTGGAGTATCTCATGATTTTATAGGCAGAATTATGAATCAGGCATAAAACTCATATCATAGCTTGCTCCTGCTAGGGAGAGTTTCCAAGTGCTGCTCCCTGAAAATCTCTTTGCCCCAAAGCAAAGGGCTAGGAACATTGCCTGGCTTTTCTCCAGCAGCAGACGACTGATGAAACAATATAGGAAAGAGAAGTCTAATCAGCAAGTTCCTATCCGAGGACAGGGAAAGCACCTCTACCACATATGGCAGGCCTCCAGAGGAATGCAGGTCTTGATAAACATCAAAGAGAATAAAGCTACAGGATTTTGGACACAGTGGAGAGTAAATACCAGAAGTCCATCCCTTTGTTGTCCATAATATGACTGTGCATGGAGGAAAGAAAGCCACCAACTGAGAATCCCATTGAGCAGAGAGCCTACAAGAGAAAGTCCTTTATTCTCTGCACCTGCTGCATCAAAGTCTCCTCTGACGGCTCAGCACTGAATGCCCACAGAGAGTCATAATTATAAAAATGTATATATTTCCCTAACAGTAATATCTGCCTATGTGCTATGCATGTACCAGGCTACATGTGAACTGCTTCCTAAAAGACCTAGAATATCGTACATGGTGATACAATCACAGAAGCACATGCTGTAGTGCAGCTGGCAAACCCAGGCATATGGCAGTCTTTAATTCAGCAATCTTATTTCATAATGTTGACAGAGAAATCTTTCCATATTTGTTTGCAGGTCTGCTGTGAATGTAGTGGTGTTTACATTACAGACGCATTTACATAATATTTATATATTAGTATTGTTTTCATTAACCAGCTTTCCTATCCGGCAGTTGGTGATGAGGCTGACAGCTAGTAATTGTAGATTTAAATGGAACTGTTGTGCTCTTTGAGAAGACAGGTACATAGATTTTTGGTGGATGCAAAGCTCAGGTAGTAAGGTAGGTATGAGGTAGTCATGCGCATTATCACGCTTATGTGCTAGGCTAAAGGAATCATAAGAAATTTAAAAATGTACAATGCTTCATTTTTATATCTGACAGCAAGTGAGAGGATCACTAGCTTTGAGTAGAGGCTCACTCATTCCAAGAGTTAGACAGGCCGACAAATTACTGCTCTAAACTAATAGCAGCGTTGAAGACCTCTCTGCTAACATTATTAGATAAATACATCTACAATCTCTGCATTCCACATTTGACGCTTCTTAAGGGCTTGCCTATACAACAAAGTTGTTCTTACATTGATTTTTAAAAATGTCATTTGGTTTATGAGTGATTTAGTTCAACCTAGTTCAAATAGATTTGTTTGGAAAATATGTGTTTATATAAAACATTGCATATATGCAAGCATAAAAGCTCTGCAAAAACCAACATTATCCAGGTTCTGACTTGGATAGAAATTGGATTGTTGTACAATTTCCAGTCCTGGACTCAGATAAAAGTTTGTGTTTTGTTTTAGTTTTTTAAAAAGAAATGAAAATGTCTCTAGGCATTTTAAATTAATAAAAAAGATTGATATATATATGTGTATATAAACCCATATAAATACACATATTTTATATGTATATATACACGTCTTACTTCCATTGGCATAACTAATGCCTTTATTTAGATGTCCTTATGTGCTTAGAAGCACTTTCACTGAGTATAATTAAGAGAAGTATGTGCTACCTGAGACACTCTCATATAATATTATTATTTCTAGATTGCTTTCCTTTGTGAAATACGGGATATTTAACAGTGCCTTATAATTTATATGTCTGTAACTCGTGATATGTCCTTTGCCTGTTGTCTATCCAATTTTTTAACACCAAAGTTAAATAAGAATTGGCACAAGTGGGATTACTCTTGTTCTGCACTGTAGAAGAACAACCAGTCATGTTTTTTATAAATTATTTCAGTCACAGTTATATATGATATAGTTTCCTAATGAGGCCAATTCCCTAGGCAACAGCCCAACCCTATAAATGTCTAATCATGGGAATACAGCCAGCAGGATGTCTAATTCAGTTGATTCAATGGAGATATTTGTACTCATAATCACCTCACCTCCACAAGCTGTATACCCCTTATAGGTAAAATATTCAGGAAAAAAAAGTATTTAAATACTCTTTGTGAGGTGAATAATTTTAAAACCTCATTTTTCTATGCGTTTCACCATCCGTGTTTTGAAAAATTGTTTCTCTCCTGAAATTCAGAACAATCTTTAAGAAAAACAGCTAAGAAATTATACTGAAGAAGCTCTAAATATATTTAATACAATGCCTTATAGTTTGAGTAACCAAAGAAGTTTACTTGTGACCATTTTATATTACTGAAAATAAAATATGTTTCAGTCTTTCAGATCACAGGTCACAATCTGATCTACTTTTCTTTAGACTTGCCTATCCTTCATTCCACCTCTTCTTTCTCATATCTTTATTCATCTGAGTGCAAAACAGTGTAAAAATACTTCTATTGCAAATCAGTGGGATATTTTGCCTTCTTAGTCCTTTCAGGGAACTTCACATGCACTTCTGCATGTGTTGCAACAAATGCATTTACTGTACCTCAATCAAAAAGTAGACCTAATTGATTTTTTACAATAAGGCTGGACAGCAATGAGGTGACTCATAGTGACGATTTAGCTCTTTTAGACGATTTAGCGCTGTGTGTCTGGGGCACCACAAAGTTTGCCTATATTCTGACAGTATCCACAGACCTGAAATCCACTGTTCACTGGACCTGATAATTGCCCGTGTAGATCACTACAGTATTATTGTGAAGACCTGTGTGAAATGGCCCTAGGATGGAAGGAAATAAACTTTCAAGTTATTTCTGTATCACTGCCTCCCAGTCGTGCCAAGTGCTGCTCAGCCCATCCCTTTCCAGGAGCACCTATGTCAGACCACCTTTGCAAGGCTAATAAAAAGAACAACAAATTTTTATTCCTCCTAAAGGACAATGCAAAGCATATATGACTCAAAGCCAAGCTTTAAAATAAAGTAGACTGTGTGAGGGTATTACAAGTTCATAAATGTGTGATTCACTACAACCTGTTTTCAGTGAAAAAACAGAGACCATGTACACATTGGTTGCACTTTCGTTCTCAGTGAAGACACTGCACCATGTAACATTAAACTGCTAAACACACTAATGAAAAGAAGCTTGAGAAAAGTATGGGTACATTTCTCCCTATCTGTCAGAAAACTGCCTAGGGAAATAAGGTCAGCTACCTGCTCAGAAATTGTGCTTGAGCGTGAGGGAACTTAGATTTGGTTTTGTAAATTACAGGAGTTTGGCTCTGCTTCCACCAAAAGTGAACAAAAACTCCTTACACACTTGCATTAGAATAGAGTCAGTAGCTTTAAAAAGCACAAAGATACAAGAAGCATGGAGATGTTATTTGAGCTGAATATGAACGTTTCTTTTAAGCATAAGTAGCATTCAGCCGTGTAACAGTAAAGGAAGGACTGAAAAACTCACCTGTTTGGTATTGCCTGAATTATCTTCCCACTGCTTTTCATTTACCCTCGATTATCCTACTGCCAAAGTCATATGATCCAATGGAGATATATCTGATATAGAAGCATGTTGTCAGAAATAAAGGAAAAGGATTTTCCTTTAGTTGTCTAGAGGGACCAGTAAGGTTTAATATTCAGAGTTTTAGTATCATCTTGAATCTCCTGTTCTGGAAAATTTCTTTTCCACTTGAGTAGATTTGAACTGCCTTTTAGTAACACAGCGAAGGAAATCTTCCTAGCTACGGCTATTCTCTCTACTGGACCATTGGTTTGGTACATGGACTCCTTTTAGATAAATGTAAGCAGGGGAGAAAAATAGATAGCAATTGAAAGGAAGTCTCTATGATTATGACTCTTTGGAAGCAGAATATCCTGGGCCTGCTTTCTCCTGTATAGTGTATGAAAAGATCTGCAATTTTCTTGCCCTTTTAAGTCCTGTAAAGATAAGAAGGAACAAGGTCTGTTCTTTTACACAAAATTTTCTAGGGGAGGTTAGGGAGAGTTTACCAGCAGATACAAGTGGAAGAAGCCTTTGAGGGAATGCCCTTCTACCTAAAGGTCTATAGCGGGAAGTTCCTAAAACTGCTACAGAAACTAGATGACTAATTACCAAGATTATTAGAAGATTTAACCACAACACAATACAAACACTTAAAGTCTGCAGAACAGGGTGCAAGGTCTCAGAACCAATCATCATAAAAGGAAGAAACTATTTTTCATTTCCCCTGTTCAGCTTTTTTGGGTAGTCTGCCACTGAACTGTGAACTAGCCTGGGAAAACTGGGTTTCTTCCATGTTTAAAGTCATGGTGTCCAGTTCCGGATTTGCGTTGAGAATAAAGTCTATTATTCTGGGGCAACTCATTGAAGCCTGGAAGACATTAGAGTTACTGACATCTGTAAAGAATTTCAGAAATTATGAGGTTATATAGTGATGAGCAATATGGAGGCCACATAAGACCAAAGCTGCATGGTCACCCAGGAGTTGTGTAAATAAGGAAGATAACGCGAATTCTTTCCTGAAGACGTCAAATACAGTCATCTGTACTGAAGCAGGACTGAAAAATGCACGCAGTGCTCAAGCAGTCATTCAAGTGAAAACTCAGTCAGAATTTCCTTTTTACAACTCTATCTGATGTCTAGGTCTGCCTTTACTATGGTGGGTCCCTTTACACATCTGCAGCAATACACTTCTCGTTATCTTTAAAAAAGAGAGACGAATATCCACATATTAAATGCCACTTTCCTTGTGTTGATTCTTTTATTATTTGCATTCCTCCATAGCACCCTCCCTCGTTTCTCTTTGTTCTCATTCCTAGGCAAGTGGGGGACATAATTAATTAGTACTCTTATTACTGGGCTATAGAAACATGTAGCTGAAAAGCAGGGCCTTTACAAGGATTCAGTAGAGATATCATAGGGACTGGATAGGAAAAGCTTCATCAGAAGCCTGGAACCTCACAGGTTTCAAGCAACAACTGTTTCATCTTTGGGTTCTGCTGTTCCAACCATTGTAGCAGTTTGCTGTTGGATGTCCAGTCCCTCACAGCAACCACAGAGGCATTCTCTGTTCTGGATTTGAAGGAGCCTATGCTGTTTTACAGCATAAGGGAAAGCTTTTTGTATGCTGAACTGCCACACTTCATACTATATTTTGATTGCATCTCACTCCTTTCCTACCCCTGCCCCATGCACTGATGTGTTTAATGCAAACCTAACCATTGTAGCTTGCCTGGTGGCTTACATCCATGTAAATGACGCATAAAATACCAGGAAACTAGCTGCAGTAAATTTATCCATGTCTGATGAACACATTGATGACCATGGACAACCAAGACAGAGGAAAGCAGTGAATGAGACCGGAGAGAGCTCACAGAGGCTGCTGTTGAGCAGGTGTTAATGCTCTGATTGTACATCAAATTATAATCTCTCTACTACAATAATAAACATTTTCTGCTTCTCCTCGTATGCTTCTTGCACTTCTGTTAGATGCTTTTCTTGGCCATAGGTCCTCTTTCCTACATAAAAGACATCAACTAGAAATTAAAATTCATTTTTTCTTCAAAGACTGGACTAGAAATATGATCACCTGCAAATCCATCCATTTTGGAAGGAAAGCAGATTACAATCATATTTGGCTGTCTTTCTAATGTTTTTCTTTTATACACCATCATGAATAGGACTTGCATAAATACCGAGAACTGACAAATAAAGAGTAAAGACATTGAAACTGAAAATATCAAGAAAGCTGTCAAATCTATCGAGTAAGTAGGGAAGAGTAGAAATTTTCTTCTAATCTCTTTCAGCTATTGTAAACACTTCTCATTTGCAACAGCACATCTTATCAACTGATGTTGGCTGTTCTTGTCTTTAATTGCTGTTGTCACTTTAGCTTCTAACAGTTCCTGCTGCTACGGCTCAGTCACTGAAACGACACTTCTCCACTAACTTCTTATTGCTCTGCTATCCTGCCCCCTTCTTGGTGTGTGTTTGTGTGTGTGCTTTCTTTGCAGCTTCCAATCCCTGCTGCCATGGTTGCACCATGGTGTGGGTGTGCGTCGGCGGGTAGTGTAATCCCTCCGTGCTCAGACTGCACCACTGGCTCAAGGGACAAAAAATATTGTCTTCCATCTGGTCCCAATCCTCAGAGGCCACAGAAGAACTGTGTGGCAGGTGCTACTTAAAGAAAGCTCTTATGTTCAGACAAAATCTCTTTTTTCATCCTGCATTAAACAGCAGCAAATAATTTTTCTCCACATCATCTTCTCAATTCCTGCCTCTTTGCTACTCTTCTTTTCCTACCCCCACCACTGCCTTTTCTTTCTCCCATGGGACTAGCAGAATCTCAGAGGAAATAAGTAAAGCTTTCCTAATATAGAAGCTCATCTTCTCTGAAACCCCTTCTCATCCTGTTAATGGAGTTCTGGAAACGTTTCAGTTCTCTCCCTACACTAGTACTTTATTCTTCCTCTGATAGCTGTCCAAGCATGAGTGTCATCAGTTTTCTTAGCTTCATTAGCTCATTTTGCAAAGAAATGCATAGACAGTCTAACAAAATAATAATAAAACATTGGCTGGAGAGATTTATAGCTACGTACTTTCTTTAAAAAAAATAAATATGCATCTAGAGACATCTTTCTGAGGCCATTCCTTTACTCAGGTTTTACACTTCATGAATATATGTGCTCTACATACGAGTATCAATGGAAGACAACACGGGATGATTAATAGATTTACACATATTCCTTCCTCCTTCTTCTCTTACCCTGATATATGTTTAAGCCAGACTCTTCGTTCAGAGCCTTTCCACCTTTGTAGATGTGACATCAATGCTGAATATTTGCAAATCCACTCTTAAAATTTTGTATAACAAAAGCATGAAGTGCCTGTAAATCCTCCATGTGGAAGGGAGTGCTTTTTCTGTGCCTCCCTCCTCCACAGTTACACGTGTTCTGGGGAGAAACAAGGGAAGCACAGAGCAGCAGACGTGGAAACGTTCTTGTTCTGCAATGACAGTAGGGTTTTTGACCAGGGAGATGTTGCAGGTTAGTACCAGGGAGCAGGTGGATCTGCCATATGCAGTCCTGGCTTTGCAGAGGTGCGGCAGAGATGGAGGGAAGCTCAGTTACCCTCCTGCCCCCTCAAAACTCCAGTTTTGGGAAGGAGGAGGGGAGAAGACGGCCTTCCACCCTCAAAATAGAAATTGTGGGGAGCAAGGACATGCTCAGCAGGAACACTTGGGAGGGTGGGAAGTCGTGGGAAGAGTTGTTCTTCAGAAAGGCGGCATCTGAGGAAGCTATGGCTGAATGCAGGTAGGTGGCCATTAAACGGAAAAATGCCTGCAGTCACTCTCAGAGAGAATTAGTTGTACAAAGCATATGAATGAGGCTCAGTAAGGGCATGCTCAGAATACTCCACATGCATTTTGGAGGCACTGATTACTATCATCTACCTTTCCTGTGCTCTACCCTGGATGTCCAGGTCGTGCTTTCCTGCCTATCCTTTTCTAGACAAAACATAGGTAAAAATAGGAACAGACTGAGATAAGCACCATGCTTATGCACAATTGCTGGCAGGCAGTGACCTGTCTAAATGGTTTCTCCTAAGTGCACAGGAGGGAGGATGGGAGAAGAGTCACCTCGGATGGTCTTCCATTTCTCACAACTTCTTCCAGTGAAGACTAGCAAGCATCCCAGTCAGAGGGTGGCTCAGACCAGAACATACAGACTTTCCAGGCAGGTTGTAGCATCTAGCCTGTTCCTTCATGACCCACAAGGATGCTAACAAGACAGTTCCTTATCCATTGTACGGTCTACCCAACACTGAAAGCAATGGTAAGGAAAAGAAACTGGATCCCTGCTAGCAAAACTTGGTTGTATGAAGTGTAGTTTGGGAAATGAATTGGTCTTGATAAAGCCTAGCTATACTAGCCTCAGAAATTTGGAATGAGGATTTGGTGATAGCAATGTGCACAGAGTGCTGAGACAGGAAAAACCTGTGCCAAAAATGTGTGTTCTCCAGCAGGAACACAAAATTAAGGTGCTACTTTTATGCTGCATTTTTATTAGTGGCATCTCAAAAATATCACTTTCAGCATGCCTTTTTCACTTCTCCCACAGAAGCATGAAAATTAACATCAGCTAACAAAATATTCTAGTGCTCTGGAGGAAATGTTAAGAGATTTTTATATATTATTTGTCTCATTTCTGCTTTTTCGTTACTTTAATAAAGTCCAGTCATAATGAAATTCCTGTGGATTTTTTTTTTAAGTCATGATTTAATTCCTTCCCCTTTCCCAGAGCTTAAGACACACACATAACCCAAGAGCAAAACACAAGACTCTTCATGCACAGTCATTTTCACATCAAATTTCACACTGGGCATGATACGCCAACTCAGATAAAATATAGAAGTGAAAGCCACATGGTCTGGCACACAGCTCCCAGGTGCAGACAGCAATCTTGCCCTGTGGATGGCTTAAGAACATCTTCCCCAATCAGATTCTGGCATGTGCAGGAGAGGGGAGGTACGATCACATTTGGGGGTCACAATTCATTCCCTACCTGTCCTTTACGCGAAGGGAGAGGTTTTTGAGCTCATGTTTTCTCCTGGCTGCTGCTGTGCCACCTGAAGAAGTCATAAAGAGCCTGCCCGTACCACCTTACCTTCCACCCCAGCACCTCTCAGTCCAACCCAAGTGAGCTAAGGAGACATTGCAACTGCACATCTGGGTGCACACACCTCTGCTGCTAGCACAAAAGGAGAAGGCATAGTAAAATACTGGGCATTTGCAGCCCTTTCCCTGCTCACCAAATACCCAGACCAGAACACCTGCCTTTCCTTACCAGATCCGTCATTGCACAGGAGCGACAACTAGATGTTTTCCCCCAGGATGAAGTGCTACCACTTACTGGTAGCATTTGCAATCCCATACATGAGTTAGCTCTACCCCAAACAGGAACATAACGAGAGTGTAAGTCAATTCCTGCGAAAATATTAAAAAAAGGTAATTAGATAACAAAGCATATGAGATTTCTTTTCTTGGATTGTTTGTCAGCTTTTTCCTAAATTGTCACTGCCCCTTTGGACTTCAGTGGAGTTGCTGCCAGGTTTCCAGAGAGATGCGAAATAAATTCTATACAATAAAATATCATCTCTACATAATTTAAGTCCCAAATGTATGTGGTGACAGTTTTATATTTGAAGAATATGAAAATCTGAGATATTGGATGTAAGTATAATTTAGGATTGAGAGCTGCAAATATTTCTGTGCCCTGGAACCCGGTTAAAATGCACTATTGCATATGCTGTGTTTTGGTGGTGAAGTATTGCTTCTCTCTGATTGCTGCAGAGAAGGAGTTTTATTTTCTTTACCCATGATTTAGTACTTTCCACCCTCTGTAAAATATAACTAACAATGGCCTCTATGTGAGCTGTGGTAGCTGAGGAGACAAGGGGCAGATGGCTGCAGCGGAGAAAGTGAAGGGGGGGGAATAGAAAGGGAAAAAAAATAAGGATGTCTGCAATGCTTAAACACGCCCAAAATGTGCCTTCTTAAAGAGCTGGAAGCTGGATATTGGGCCAAACCCCCAATTACATTGTGGCAGTTGGAGCTCCACTGATTTTGAAGGAGCTGAGCCAGCTTGAACCAGCTGAGAAGCTGGCCTGAGGTCTTGCATTTGGTGCCCAAAGTGGTTGGAGCAGAGGAGGTTTGAAACTGTACTCCTCACGTACTGTGGAGGGGCCTGTGGGAATAATGTTTTCTTTGGCATGGAAGTAGGTTAGTATAGACCTAGCAGGTCCTGCACTGAAAGGCTCCTTTCTGCTCTGAGTAATGGTAACTTCCATAAAGAGAGCAAATTCATTCAGAGATATGGCTTAACCCACATCCTTCTTTAATGCACAGGTTCCTGCACAGTGCAGACCTCAAGGCCAACCCATATGGATACTCTTGTCCCTGTTTTCATCCCTGGATGTCCTGTGTTTCCTTGCAGGGCACAGATCTTGCAGTGTTTTCCCTGGATACTTATACCAGACTCCCTCTTCAGCTACCCATCAGCAAGAGAGTCCATGTTGGGAGCTGATAAACTCAGATGTGTTTGCAATGTCTTCTTCCACAGCTCTGTGTCTGGGTTAGGGAAAAGGAGCTGCTGCATTTCCTTCATCTTCCCTTTATCTTACAGGCAGCCCTTAGAGGGAGTCTGTGCTAACACTTTTCCCATTTCTGACATGATTTCTGAAATTTGTTCTCTTCTTCCCTCCTGTCTTCTTCTTTTTTCATATGATACCTGCTCTGACTCTGTCTGATATACGAATACTGTCTTCTCCCAGCATGTGAAATTAAGAAGTAGATGCAAGGAAAAACTGGAGGTAGGTAAGAGGCTTCTGTCACCACAGACAGCCCAGTGCAAAATGCTTCAAGCAATGCAGAAAGACCTGAACAAGGGAGCGATACAGCAGAGCTAACATTTCAGGATCCACCTCATGGGGCAGAGGACAGGTGGAAAACAAATGGTGCCTTGTATACTTTTCTGGTATAATAACCAGAGGATATAAAAAAAGCATAACAGGCAACAGGTTTAAAGTAGACCGAGACACTACTTTAAGCAGCTCATAATAAGTAGTTCCCCAGTTTAATAAAAGAATTTCATGAAGACCAAAAAATTGCATGGATTCAAAAAAATTATTGGAAAACACATTAAATTAAAAGAAAATAATACTGATGCAGAGAATACCTGAGGTGCAAAACGTGGAGAACAGGAAACTGTTGAAGGAAACACCACCTTGTGTTTGCCCTGCTGCTACTCTATCCCATAAGCATCCACGTACTGCCTGTCTTCACAGGTAGGACATAGGGCTGGTGGGCCTTGGTCTGATCCAGTACTGCCACCCTAGAAATGATCAGTCAGACGCTATGTGCCACCAGATGTGCAGCACTGTTCTGTTCAGGGACTCTGAAAATAGCAGGCTAGATTAATTTTCTAACAAGACTAAATGCTGCCGTGGGATTGGCAATTCCAAATACTCTGTCCAGAAACTCCGAAAGCATTTTCCTTCCAGGTAGAGGACAATGAATGCCCATTACAAATACTGAGTATATTTACCTATGAAAATGCATCTTGTTGAAGTATATTTAATACAAAAAAATCCTTATACATACCCAATTCAATGTTAAGATGGATATGTCACTAGTTCTAGAGTTATACGCCAGTCATTCCTTGTTCACTTCTTCTAGGCTTATATTTGCTGATATTCATCACTTGACTACAGACATGGAAAAGCAGCACAGGTGAGAAAAAGAAAGCGTTTTGAAAATCAGAACAGAATGAGGCTTGTGTGGCAAAACTCCAAAGACAACCTTTTCCCATTAGCAATTGAGAAGGGCAGTATTGGTACGGACAAAGCACACACGCTTGCTGTGTTCAGGAATGGATGCTGACAATTGAATAGCCACACTGTTTACTTCTGATGGCAGATTTGTCTCCCCTCCAACATCATTACAACAGACCCCAGAAATGCCAACCCATAATATGTAGCCATCATCTTGTGATTGTGTGGCCATCAGCTGCTGTGATACTTGGCTTCATTGCAGGCTGGTAGATGGTAATCTCTTATCGACTGATATTTGGCGAAATGTTAAACATGGCAATTTGAGCAAGACTTGGGGCTCTCAGATAGAAATGCTTTATGACCAAACAAGTTGCTTTATTTGGGTTAGCTGTTACGTCACAGGACACCACAATAATGAAATGGTGGTGTTCAGGTTTCTCAGGATGTGAGTAATACTTACCATTTAAAAGCCATACTAGTAGCATGTCTGGTTTTTTGATAGTTAAAAAATCTCTACAGTTCTGCCTTACAAGTACCTAGGCTTTCTTTTTGACCAAAGCAGAACAGATGCCACAGCTTACTACTACCGTTTTCTTCTAAATTATAGAATCTATGTCAGAATGTCAAGCCTGCTTGCTAGGAATAATTGGAAATATCTCACTGTTATCTGTCTGGAATAAATGTCTCATGCTCTGAATACCCTGGTATCAGCTGAAGAATAAATTAATATTGAACATGGGAACTTATAAATTCTCTGCTGAATGAGGATTTATGGCCTGATAGCATTTAGCAGTGGAACAGGACATTCATCACAACAAACTGATTATGAGCATTTGTAGGAAAATGAGACAGCATCCACAAACTCTAGATCCTGTCACCCTTCCTCACATCAAACACTTCCTCAGTGAGTGGCTGTAACACCTTATGACTTCCAGGGCTACTCCAGGCACAGGGTTTAATCAGTAGAATAGCAGTAGCATCTTTACAAATAGGGTACCAATAATGTATTTCTTCCACTTCCCAGTTTCTCTTGCTTCAGCTCCCTGGTTCTGGACACATAAGACAAAAAAGAAGCCATATTAATCCCAACTCAGCATGTTTGAATTGGCAGTGGTTGTGTGCTATCTGAATTATGAGATGTTGCTCCAGGTCTTTGGGGGATCTATCTGATGGTTCTTGAAGCTAATGGGGACAAGGAAAGAAAATTATTGTCTTTCAATTAATTTTATGTGATTGATTTCAATGGGATCTTCAGAGATTTTGAAGGCACAGCTTTGCAAATTCACATTACTGTGCAAATAAATATCAGATTCATAGGAAAAACGTATGACTGAATTAACTTATTTATTTAGTGGTTTTCAGTTTGGTGTTGGGATCTTCTTAGTTTAACAACATTTGGTCCTTTCACCCTTTTTTTTTCTGATTATTACTGTTTGTCACACACTCCTTTGAAAAAGGTGATGTCAGATTACAGGACTTTACACATGTCAGCATAGACACCTGTACAGCTAGCTAATCTGCTATGGTGACAATTGCTCCATCAGATCTGATATTATACTTTTAGATCAATCTGGCAACACATTTGATTTCTTCAGTATAAATGTTATGGTAATTTCTGGACACTTCATTACTACAATGTGCTGGTTATCCCTATTAGCTTTGATATTGAATATAAAAGAGTTGGTGTCTGCCTCTGAGAGAGAAGTAATTAAGAGGAGAGAGAGGAGAGTGATGAAGACTTTTTAGGGCTACATTCTCAAAGACCAGGAAGATATCCTGATATGCAGTTTACTACACATATTAACTTACTCTGTTCTGGGTTTTCAGTAATTCTTTGCATCTTGCCGACTTATGACGTGTGAGACTGCCACTTCCTTAAATTATTCTGTAAAAAATCTGGAGCTTGGTTGGTTGGTTCAAATTCTCATCACTCAAAGAAAAAATGCGTTAACGTGGTTTGAGCATAAGGATTCTGAGACTGTATGACTAGATGGCTCTAAAGGTGTGAAGATTTTGATTATTTACTTTTTTGAGTAAAATACATTCAATCTCTTTTAGTTTGGTCAGTTACAGATCTAATCTCATTTCAACTTATATTAACAGGAGTTCATCTGCTGCTTCAGTTGGCAGAACCCTCTACTAGGGTCAACAGTGGTATAATCAGAGTTCACATTTCAGCTTGATTTTCAAATCTTTTCATTTTGTAAGTGTCTTTCAAACTGTGACATGGTATTCCAAAAAGCTGATGCTTTACAGGCAATAAAATATTTTGAGGAGTTTTATTTGAGGGGAGAAGGAGAAAAGATACATGACTTGAAGAGTAACTTTCAAATAAAATGGATATTTTACACTGGGATGAAGGCAGACTTATTTGGAAGACATGAAGGAAGATGAAGGAGTGAGAAAAGGGAGAGGACATCTATGTGTATTGGGAAATAATAATTAAAAAAAAGTTATATAGGCCAATACTGCTGTGAGAGATAATGAAGAAGTTGGTATTACCTCAGTCCTCCTGGTCTTTTACTATAACTAAATCACCTTTTCATATAGTAAGTCTCACTTGCTTCACATCCATTTCCATCATACAGAATTAAGTAACAAACATTGTCTTCTCAAGAAAGAAGAAATGTTCCAAACACACACTAAATCCACAAATAAATTTATGAGATGCAAGCCTTCCTCTTACTTCAACCTAGAAATCCTTTACTTCTTATATTTGAGCTTCTTGTCTTTGCCTGCATGATATTGCTTTCTGGAAGAGCTTGGATTGTGAACATCACAAGATGGCCTAAGCTGAATTTTTTTCTTCTTCTAGCTACATTTTATTTCACTACTGTTCAGAATTTCATCCATCTCATGATAATATCTCCAGAGTGTTTAAAAGACAAGTAAAAAGCATGTAACAGTTTAAGATCCTACAGCTGTCTTACCCTTTCAGCTTTTCTTTCCATCTGCATTTTCATTCTTTTCTTCTTCATTTCATTGAGAACTTGTCAAAACTTGGAGAGTAGAAAAATTCTTGTGATAGAAAGAAGAACCAATTCTGTGCCACCCAGTCTCTAAGCTCCTGCTGATTGCTCGCTCATCACAACCACTCACACTGCACAACATATCTGTCCTTCTGCCCCTTCTTGTCCTGATCTACTGTTCTTCCCAATGGCAAACTGCCTTTCCCTCCATAGACCATCTCTTCCACCTTTTCATCTCATTCTGGTTACCTTCCTTTCTTTCTGATGCAGTTTTGCAGCTTGACTATGCACATCTTATTTCGTCTAGAAACACAAATTGATGGGTATGGTCTACCATGTGTTTACACTTACTTTAGAGATTTTTGGATGTAATTATCTTCCTGTGAAGTATGGACTGTAAAGCAATATGTTATTTCTTCCTTGTTGGTTCTAGAATGTTCCATGCAATACTGCAGACTCAGTCCACACCTTGCACACAGCATTCAGAAAGTTGCTGAATGTTGCTTCTGTGCTGTACATTTATTGACTGAAACATTTGAGTTGTTGCTTTTCACACTGGTAATTTTAGAGCACAGATGCCTAGCATGTTTACTCACATACCAGGGCTCACATTTAATGAGCAAAATGTCAAGAATATTGTTATCCACCATAAAAACTGTGAAAAATATCCTTGCCATCTGCAGTATGCCTTCTGCTTCAGACTAAAAGACTTTTACAAGCAACTACATGAAATTAACATTAAAGTCAATATTTATAAGTGGAATTACCTCTAAAGAGCCGGATCTTCTCCCCTCCCACACCCTCATTCCTCCAGGAGTTAATGAGCTGGGGAGGAGGCTGGGCGCAGGAAGGGGAGCCGAGTCATGCTTGGCTCCTGGCTGCAGTCAGCCAGAATAATCTCCCTGTGCTAAGAAAGAAGCGGAAACAGAAGAGTGGCACTAAATGGCATTGACAGCATCTGAGGGCCAGATCCTTTGCCGACGTCAGTTGACATAAATTCATTGACTACGCCAAAGAGATACAGTAAGCATAAATCAGCACAGCAAGGCTGACCTACATGGTCATGATATCATCATTAAATACATGATATTTGATTTGTGCCAGCTGAGGATCAAACCCCAAATAATATTCATAAAATAGATGATAGATAGCAAAGCTGAAACTGGGATTTCATACACTGCCATGAAACAAGACAGCATCTTCCAAGAAAATGTTTTCTATTTCTCCACCATATATAAGACTCTTGGGGCAAGAACTGGCCATTTGTTCCGGCTTTTTGTGGTGCAGAGGACAACAGAGGTCTCATCTGATGATAAAGCCCCTAGCTTGTCCTGCAAGAATAATGAAATGGACAACTGCTACCAAACTTTCTCTAGACAGGCTATGACCTTTTAATTTTACTCCTGCAGAACCTTCAATCCTAGCATGATTAGTGTGTTGCAGAACTGACATCTAAGCACATTTTGAAAGAAATGCTCTAGTCTGCTGCTGTTATCCCAACATCCAGAAGCAGCTGAAATTCCAGCCGGACCTTTATGAGGCAGAGCTGACAAATCAAAGCCAGAACATACTCCCTCGGACAGACAAGCAAAGATAACTTTTGCCATTTGTTCCAGTTGTTCTGCCAAGTCGCCCACATACCCTCAGCTCCACCAAGTTCATCCAGACCACAGTCTGGCACGAACATCATGATAGCTGCTCACTCCCACAATGTGACGCTAATGGAAGAGAGAAAGGTAGTGTAATCATGTAAGTGACACTGCCTTGCCTTGTTCCTCATACACATGTTGAGCAAGAGGATCAGGGAGAAAATTGCTGCAGTAATTAGCAACCATAGCATAAATATTTATTGAGGAAACTTCAGGTCAAATGGATTTTAAAATTTTTATTTAGAGTTGTTTAGATGTAAACATATTTCCTTAATTGGACTTTAAGAACGGCACTCACATGTTTCCTTTTGAGTGTTTCTAATATAATCATTGCTTGGGCAATTAGGCCACTCTCTAAGCCACAAATTTTATCTTTCACACCAGTGAGTCATAAATAAGGACTGAGTCACAAATAGATCAGACAGACAAATGGTGGCAGGAAGGAAATAAGATTGGCTGTGAATATATTTAGACTGTAAATTGGAAGATGGCTGCAGAGTACCTGAGGAGCGCAATTCTGATATAGTTTTCTGTTTGGGAGGAATTGAGAGGAGAGAGGTAACTTAAATTGCTTTACCATTTAGCTTGATAAGCTCATGAAAAGGATTGTACACTAAGTAGGAGAATTTCTTAAGACTGAATTAGATGATACAAGTCCCCAAATATTCAGATTTTCTGCCTGCCATGGCTACCTGCAATTAGAGGGTTAGTGGCATGATTACCCAAGTTGTCACAGCCAGTTCTGTTGTTATCAGTGGTCCTTAGGACTCATACACAGCAGCGTCAGATTGCACAGATACAACTTCCCAGTGTTGTCATACATTCAAGGTTCTGTTTAATGCAGAATCTAATGTTTGCATTGTGAGTTTGCAGCAGTGCAGCTACGTTGCAAAATCCTCCTGTTAGAGAAAGTGGGAACAACTTGGCTTCTTATGATTGCATTTATGGTCAAGTTCAATTATGGGGTATTCAGTGATGGACTGTACCTAATAAGATGAAGATTGGCTAATAGCTCTATCAGGTAATTAAATGTTTTCCATTGTTTGACCAGCACAATGTCTTTCTGTCATGCAATCAGAGTTCTCAGGAACTGTTGTAATAGAAAGAATGGAACTTAGGAGTCAGGCTACTCTTTACAGGCTTCTGTATTTTTCTAAGAAGAAAGGGAGACTGGGATTTTTGCTGGTCATTGAAGACCAATTTATTTACTTCTTCTGTGTAAGTAACACTGAATATTGCTGACAAAGCATGTAATACAGGCTGGAAGGGTGACTGAGTATGTGAATGCTATCTGTTAAATGAACAAAGTCCCATGTCTGTCAAAGCATGGGTTACAATATGTCTTCCCGTTGCACATCAGCTATGTTCTGCATTGGCAGACTTTTCTTTAAATGTGATCCTTCTTTTGCTGTGACATCGTGTAACTCAAACATGTTGTGCTTTTAATCAGTCCCTAGAACATGGATGCACATACCAGATCATACTGGCCATGAAAACTGTTTTACCAGTACATCCATGGCACAGCCTTCTCCCTCTTGTTCCCTTTCCTGCACGCCCTTTGATCTCTGTCCTATCTTATGATACAGGTACTGGTGTTTCCCAGAGATATTCATGCTTGGTTATACAGCAGGAATGCATGTGACATGACGTTGAAATTATATAGCTGTGTGACTATCATGTGCTACTGGGCGTCTGCATTTTCTTAGGATGAGGGCCATGCTCCCCTGTCAGTGTTCTATGCATTTGAATGAAACGATTCTTCGACTGCAAGTATCAGGGCTATCTGACCACAAAGTGCAGTGCTAGTGCTTTAGGATCATAGAATCATAGAATGGTTTGGGTTGGAAGCGACCTTAAAGATCATCCAATTCTAACCCCCCTGCCATGGGCAGAGACACCTTCCACTATATCAGGCTGCTCAAGGTCCCATCCAATCTGGCCTTGAACACTTCCAGGGACGGAGCTGCCACGTCTTGTCTGGACAACCTGTTCCAGTGGCTAACCAGCCTCATTGCAAAGAATTTCTTCCTAACATCTAATCTAAATTTTCCCCTCTCCAATTTAAAGCCATTCCCCCACGTCCTATCACTACACGCCTTTTTAAAAAGTCCCTCCACATCTTTCTCGTACACCTGCTTCAGGTACTGAAAGGTCACTATAAGGCCTCCCCAGAGCCTTCTAATGTTGAGGGTTCTAGAACTGGACACAATAGTCCAGGTGGGGTCTCACGAGAGTAGAGTAGAGGGGGAGAATCACCTCCCTCAACCTGCTGGCTACGCTTCTTTTGATGCAGCCCAGGATACAGTTGGCCTTCTGGGCTGTGAGGGTGCATTGCTGTCTGATGTTGAGCTTCTCATCAATGAGCACCCCCAAGCCCTTTTCCACAGGGCTGCTCTCAATCACACCATCCCCCATCTTGTATTGAAACCACAGATTGCCCCGACCCAGGTGTAGGACCTTTCATTCAGCCTTGTTGAACCTCATGAGGTTCTCACAGGCCCGCTTCTCCAGCTTGTCCAGGTCCCGCTGGAGGACATCCTGTCCTTCTGGTGGGGCAACTACACCCCTCAGCTTGGTGTCATCTGCAAACTTGCTGAGGGTGCACTCAATCTTGCTCTCTATATCATTGATGAAAACATTAAGCAGCACTGGTCCCGGTACGGACCCCTGAGGGACACCACTTGTCACAGATATCCATTTGGACATCAAGCCATTGACCATTACTCTTTGAATGTGACCATTCAACCAGTTTCTGATCCACCGAACAGTCCAGCCATCAAACCTATATCTCCCCAATTTAGAGAGAAAGATGTTGTAGGGAACTGTGTCAAAGGCTAATTTATACAGAGGTCCAGACAAATCACACCTGTTGCTTTTCCCATACCCGCTGACACGGCTACTCCATCATAGAAAGGCACTAGGTTAGTCAGGCAGGACTTTCCCTGGTGAAGCCATGCTGGCTGTCTTAAATCCCCTTCCTATCGTCCATGTGTTTTAGCATAGTTTCTAGAAGGATCTGTTTCATGTTCCATCTTTCCCATGGGTTAGTTACTGCTTGTTTTCTGCAAACTTACAATCAGATAGTATTTTACTCTCCTGGAGAAATACTTCTATTTCTTCTTGTTTCTTAACATTTGGTCAGTCCACACATGGCAACAGAAAGACACTTTACCTCACAGCCTCAGTGCATGGAGGTTTTAACTAGACAAAAATATAAAGACCTCAAAGTATCTCACTTCAGTTTCGTAGAAATAAACAATTAAAATATGAATATGTAAGTAATTACAATAATAAGTCAGTTTTAACCATGCAATATGTGTTGAGGAGTTTAGAGATGAAGAACTCAAATCTGACTTGATCTTGCACTTCGATCTCACTGGAACCAGAATTGCATCCTAGTATACAATACAGCCTACTTTCTAGATAAGTAGCCTATCAGAGTATGAGTGTCAGGATTGAAATACATTCAGACTAATATGTTAATTAAATTCTATAGCACATAAAAGCTCTTATTTTTTTAAAGTAAAGTATATTTGTTCTTTGCATACTAACTCTCTGAACTGTTCTGTTGAAAAAAGGGATTTGCCTCTCCAGAAACTTGTATTTTTTGTCTCCTATGTGGTCTGTAATTGGTTCAGCTTTCTTTTTCTCCTTTGCAACCTACATGGTGAAGATCATTCTCAAAAAACTTCCATTTTGAAGCAGTCAACTTTCAAAAACCCCTAAGAATTCACACTTCCATAAGCACGAAAGAAAATCTTTGTGAGCTGAATCCTCACTTCAAATCATGTCAAAGTTCTCAAATCTACCTAAGTGGTGGTGTGAGCTTTGCAAATCATGCCATGTAGTTTACACAACATATACCTGGAGATAATGTTTGACAGATATATATTTTTCTAGCTTCACTTCAGTAGAGAGTTTATATCCACTTAAGATCTGCTGTTGCTTATATGCACTGTAATGTACAGCTGTGTACCCAGCTTTGTTCATGCCTGTGGGGTTTGCTTTAGACCTCTTTACGTATAGAATATGGTCTGAGAAGCATGCAAGCTTTTTCCTGCTCTCAAATTAACTTATTTTTCCCATCCCCCAACACCTGGGCTGAAATTCTTCAAGGTTCAATATTGTGGCTGTATTGGTTACTGTATCAGTGTAAGAAGTAGGAAAATCTTCCTGTTTTTTCCGTTGTAAAAATGTCTCTTTCATTACCGAAGAGTGTGCTTGGCCCTGGCTAGGGAAGCATACTGAATGCCTGTTTGTGGAGAGTTTCACCATCTCAGCAGGTTCTCTGTATTCAGCTGTGCTTCGGGGTATAACGCCTAGCTGGTATTCGCTTTCAGAATTTCAGTTGCACTTTAAACAAGTGCTTAACTTGTCCAAAAGGTGCTCTGTGTTGGCAAGTAGTTTTAGGAGCAGCCAGGTACTCCCTGTGGGCTCACAAGATGAACCTATACGATACAACCCAGGACTGAGCTGCCATGGGTCCTGGTCCTACTACGCATTTTCTTCAATGATTTGAGAAAGTCTCATTATGCCAACAGCTTTGTCTCTAATTAGCATCCATTAATTTCATGTGCTTGATGTTTAGGTGCCAAGAAGGTGCCAGAATGCTGGGATTTTAGAGATGCCGATTTTTCTTCAGATGGAGAATGGGATCACTAGTAAAACTGTGGGCATGGGTATGGTATAAACTTAACTTCCACATGCATCAGTTTTCCCACATGCTAAGGCAGAGAAATCCTACTCACTGCTACCAGGGCACTATAGAATTACACTTGTTACTGTTTGTAAAAGGTAGCAGGTTTCTTAGATCAATACTACTTCTGATGCACAAAGTAATAGTACTTCTTGAGGAGGAAGAGGATTGCCTTTTGAGTTGCCATCTGCTCCTGGCCTGACTCCAACTGCTTCCTGGTGAGTAATCTGAAGGCAATTTTTTAGAATCAATTTTGTGTCACATTTTCTCAATATGACATATGTAGCTCTAGGTCTTAAAGAGGAGGAACGATCCACCAGTAGTCTGCCTCCCACTGTAGAAGAAAATCCTCTCAATTAGAGGATGGCAATTAGACAGATTAATTGATTTGCTGTAAATATCCTTGCTGTTTTGTCACACCACTGTGGTTCACAGAATGAAGTCTTTAATTTTTTTTTTTGTTGTTTTTATGTGGCATTTTCTAAATTATCTCATCCCTGAGGCATGGGTGAAACAAAGGTCAATGTAAATGCTTCCTGGACAATAACCAGTCTAAGAGGATCACCAAATCTTCGGAGGGAGGAAGGAGAATCTACAAAGTGATCATGTAAGGCCAGAAATGTCATCTGTCATCTTAGAACAACGACTGCATGGAACAGAATCCATGACCTTGAAGTGGGCACATGCTCACAGAGGACCCACATTCCTGCTTCAAGGAAGCCTCCTCGCTGGAGCCCCAGTCCTGCTGAGGCCTTTCAGCCATTCTGCAGCATGTCTGCACCTTCACAGGGCAGTATATGTTCAAAAGGTGCTTGGTCAAGGAAAACAAACTGATCTTGCCTGATAGATGCAAATCTTCTCTTCACTTTCTTTTTTTTAGGTCCAAATGGCTTATGGTATTTGGCAGAAGTGCACCTTTAGACTACTAAGTTTAGAACAATAGAATAGATCATAGATAAATCTTGGGCTATTGGTGAAAAGCTTGCCTACCCCAAACCTCGAGCTATAGATGGTGAGAACTTCCTGAGGAGCATCTTTAGCATTCTCAGCCACTATAGTGGCTCCTGTAAAGCTCCCTCATACTGTCTTCTTCTTGGTCCTACTATGCCGCTGAATCATAGAATCATAGAATCACCAGGTTGGAAAGGACCCACTGGATCATTGAGTCCAACCATTCCTAACACTCCCTTAAACCATGTCCCTAAGCACTTCATCCACCCGTTCCTTAAACACCTCCAGGGAAGTCTACTATTCTGTACCATGTCTTCATTTTTCTACTTCACATCTGATAAAGCATCAGAAGGAACCAATTAGGGGCAACTTCCACTTAACAATTTTAATTATATTCTTTGAGAGCTAAATGAACAATCCCCCAAAATCTAGTTCGCAAGGATATTACAAATCAGACTAAGAATACATGAAGGTTATTTGCATACATCTGACAATCAAGGAAAGGGTGTCCTTTAACAAAGAACAGCCTCCATAGTTTGAGTGGAGATCTGCATTTTGTCAGGATAGCAACTATAGTTCCTTTCTGTTTTGAAAGATCACTCTTTAACAAAGGATGTATATCACAAGGAAATAAATAATCTCTCTAATAAAGATAGAGCCAATGCCTATTTCTGGCTAGACAACCTGAAGTGAGCACATCTATCACCATCAGCCTCGTACAGATACTGGGAAAAGATGACCATCTGGTCATTCTCTTCTTATGTTTAGATGAGGTGACCTATACCAAGTGAAGTAAACAGTTTAAAATCTCTTCTTTGCTTGAAGTGAGACACTCTCCAGAGAAATTGACCCTCTGACCAGGCCAGGTGATATTATGTCATGAAATTCTTTCAATATGTCTTTTAAAAATAGCTTTATGTTAGATCACTAAGAGAAGAGCAGAAATAGTTAAAAGAGTACACAAAAGTTAAAACAATAAATAGTAAACCTTTCTTAATTGGAGATTGAAACTCGGGTCTCTCTTGCCCAAAAAGGCATGCAAATTGGTAAGCTTCAGGGTTGTTCTCATTTTCTTGCCTTGGCTGTTTAAATATTTTTCCACACAAAAGGGCGTAATTTAAACAGGAGAATGACTTCTGCTTCCTCTCATATAGTCAAATCAATAGACAAGATGTGTAGAAAATATAATTTTAAAACAACATACACACAACTTGTATTTTAATAGAAGTCCTCAATCCTCTGTGTAAACAGCCTACCCACTGTTTGCTATGGATGCAGCAGGGGAATCTCCTCCTGTCAGATGATTTGTGAGAAAGTTTTGGCTTAATTTGCTAAGGAGAATGTGAAAAAGAATTATAAGTGTATGACAAAGGATTAATTTAAATTATAATGAACTATACGTTTGGTTTAGTTTGGTTTGGTTTGGGGAATTTTTTGGTAATTGCTGCACCAGGAAAGCAAAATGTGACTTCCTTTGGAAACTGCAGACTAAATACAAGTAGTCCAGACTTAATTGACTATTACACATCTGCGTTTCACTCATTTGAAGCCATGCGATGAGAATGCTCTCAAAACTTCACATTGGCCTGCCCTGGAGAGTGGTGTGAGAGTGAACTGGCTGATGTGGAGAGTGATGGTTTCTACATGACACAGAGAAAACCTGCCTAATGTATGCCTCAGCTCTGCATCCTTACTCTACAAGCCAACAAAAGGCATGCTGACACCTTGTAAGGCTGTGTTGTACAAAGGAGCATTTTAATTCAGAGAATGCTGGGTTCTGCACACAGCTCAGTGCACAAACCGAGGGAAGATCTGGTTTGGGTCCAGCACAGCTGGATTGCTATCTCTCTTCTCTCAGCTTAGTAAATTCTACTTCTATGTAATCCCTTCTTGTTTACTTCACTGAAATGTTTCTGGTTTTCAGATGGTACTAGCTTGATGATCGTGCTACGGCAGCAGTGAAAATCTGCTCATAAAAGCTTCAGTAAGCAGGGCAAGTTACGGCATTTGAGATTTTTATTTCATTTTTACTCATATTTTAAATCTCTTCCCGACCCAGGAAGCAAGAAAAGACTCGAGACGAAATCATGGTCGTTGCAAGCTCCCTAAGAGTTTTGCCACTGACTGCAGTGTGGCTGGATTTCATTCTGAGTCACAGTTCTTGTTGTGTTCTCTCCTCCTCTGTGGCAAAGCTGTGAATGAGCACTACATGTTTTGAATAAATCCCGAATTTTTATGTCAAAAAGGAGAATATACAGTATAGCTTGAACTAAATCTCCCTCCGCTGCAGTATAATTTTGAATTTTTCTTCCCATCCAGTGTTATCTGGTGTATTCATTGAAAACTTATACATCTGGAAAGCAGCTGACTTTGATTTGGAAAAAGCAAAATACTTTTAACATATCATTTCACTTAACATCTCCGATGTCCAAAAGTACTCATTTTCTCTATCACTATATGGGAAATGAGAGAATACAACAATTTATAGTTATTACTGTTAAATCAGTCAATGTGTTAATTGTGGGGCTAGCACTGGGAACAGATGTGGCATTGTAGAAGGGTAGGCTGTTTTTCTGTTTTGATGATCGGTATCTCTTAAAACGTCCTTCTTCCCTCTACTACCTTGTGTAACTGCTTTATTTTGTACAGCCCAGAAAGAGCACATCCCTCTCACTGGAGCTTAGGACTCCATCTCAAATTACAAAATGTCCCTGACTATTCAACCTTTTGAAAAAAGCTGTAAATAGAGATATAACTTACCTAGCAACAAAAAGTAGATCTCCAACAATGCAGTCTATGAACACAGTGAGTTTATTCAGTTACGGTCATGCCGTAGCTCTTCTTTTTCTGTTGCTAGTCTTTTAAAGACTGACTATTGACAGTCTTTTCTATACTGATCTAGTGTTCAGAAATCCTATCAATAACGACTGGGCAGAAGATCATTATCCAAACTTCTAAAATTAATGTGCTTGATGGAGTTTCTGCTGGGTCAGGTGAAAAACAGAATCCAGTGAACATTTAGGAAGAACATGTAAAGTTTTGAAAACATCAGTCTTTTGGTGAATATTGAAATACAATCTGTATCTTTCAGCTTATACAGCTATATTTAGTGAATGTTCTTACAAACACATTTAATTTCTTTCTTATTGCTTTCCTTTCTGCATTCAGCTTTTCATCTCCACCATACAGTGATAAAATAAGAATAATGGAAAAAGAATGATGTAGGCAGAAAGGAAGGAGAATATTTTCCCCTCATCTAAACATTAAAAAGGCTTCTTTTGTATTTTTCCAGATAGCTTTTAAAAATATTTGAAGCATTTGCTTCAAGTTTAGTAAAAGCGACAGAAATATTAATTATGAATTTGTTTTGTGCCAGATTAAGCCTTATTAGAGCTCTAATGTGTTAGAAGGCTTCCTGTCTATTTAAGGTGAAAAGCCTTGTCTATGACAAAAGAATCTTTTTACCATTTCAAAGGTTGGTCAGTGTTTTTGCCTATATATCTACTGGGTAATAATGACCATGTTGACCCTTTTTTGATGGCTGAGGTCTTTTATCAGTGTATTCATACTAGTTAAAGATGATGCTCAATGCCGACTTTCATACAATGCTTTCATGAAAGTGCCTTTGAAAATGAAAGCAGTGGTCAGATTCTGATCTCTCCTCTTCAGATCTTCTGCTATTGGATTTTCATTTCTTAAATCAGCGTAATAGAAAAGAAAATTATGCCCGTTCTCAGAATATATGTGAAATCTAAGAATGTTTCTAAAGAAAACATCATATCCACCAGACAGTTTTCATTAGTCAATTTCATAAAACTTTAAAATGACCTTTCTCTCTCTTGGAGCTAACTGAATTTTAGAGCTAAGTGTCCTTTGGATAAGTTCCAAAAACGAAAGTCACCCTGCAGAGGTCAAGTCTCTGTGGAAAGCAAACCAAGTCCACTGCACTTGAACTCCAACAGCCATTTATTATTAGGTCTTGACTTTTAAATGTAGCACTAAATAGACAGATAATGTCTGTATTCTGCTTACATTTCAGATGTGTTTCTGAAGCCTTAACACATGAAAAACTTATGTTAATGTAAGATTTCTAAGCAGTAAAAACAGAAAAAAAGAGCATTTTCCAGGATTTCATGATATTTTGAGAGGTGTAAAGCGGAGGATAAATTGATGGCCTAAGCCCAGTTGTACCACAGCCTTTGAACTCAGTAGCCATAGGATGGCAAAAGTCTGAGTAGACCTTATTGCAGACTTTCAGTACTTAAAGGGGGCTTATAAAAAAGATGGGGACAAACATTTAAGCAGTGCCTGTAGCAATAGGACAAGTGGTAATGGTTTTAAACTAAAAGAGAAGTTTAGACTAGAGAATAGGATGATTTTTTTTACGCTGAGGGTGGTGAAACACTGTAACAGGATGCCCCATCCCTGGAAATATTCGAGGTCAGGTTAGATGGGGCACTGAGGAACTTGGTCTAGTTGAAGATGTCTCTGCTTACTGCAGGAAGGTTGGACTGGATGACCTTCACGGTCCCTTCCAACATGCCCCCACCCTCTTCCTTCTCAGAGTCCTGGATACACCTGAGCATGGCCAGGGAGTCTCATTAGTTCTTCCATCAGAAGACAGTGGAATCGGCCTTCTCTAACATGAACCTCAACCACTGCAAAGAGGAAGAAAACAGGGAGTTGAAGCAAACTTCTGCTGAGCACAATTCCCTGGTTTAGAAGTCCTGAAAGCACTGAAGTTTCTGCACCGATGTTTGCCTTTACTTTTTGGACTGTCCTTGAAGAGGAATAATGTTTGCACAATTACAGAATGTTATTGCCATCATTACTTCTTGTGTGTTTTTTCTTGCAGAATATGATGACTATTTTTTTTTCTTAGAGAAAATACTGGAATTTTTGGGTATTATTTTCATGATATGCCTTATTGCAGGTTTTTTTCAGAAATTCGTTAGTTAAGAGAGAAGAAGATGATTATCATAAGTATATCCTTCGCTGCCATTGAAAGGATGCATTCCTATGTTTAATAGTTTTAATATTTCTCTTTTGCATAAACAATTTTATGACAGTACAGTTTTTCCTTGAACAACACAGCTGTAGTCTAGGAAACTAAACATATCTTTCCTAGTGTTTTTATTTGTCAGAAGAATATTTTCAATACTCATGGGTATCTATTTTTTTTAACCCACCACAAAAAGAAAAATATTATACTATTAATACTTCAGCAATCTCTTATTTTTTATGTATTAGAAAGACATTTAAGTACAGAAGCATACTTAATGACAATAATCCATTTGAACATTTTATCATTGTCAAAGGCATTTGTAGAGGAATCCATCAACTCTTCTGATTTCCACACAAGTCAATTTACTGTCTTCAAAATGTAACTTTAATGGTACTCACTGTAGACACTGTAATCCTTTAAAATAATGTACATGGTAAACGGATATGTTCTCATGCATTAATAATTTAAAAGTTAATTTTAGGTACTTACTCAATATGATTAACTGATGGATCAGCAGTCTTATATAGAGAAACAGTGCACACACTTAGAGAAAGGGCATGCTGGAAGACAGCCAGGTAGCTGTCTACGTGGTGGTTCAAAAATACCTGGGCTTTATCCCTCCAGTTTCCCTTCAGGATTGGATGCAGTGCATTGTGGTTGTAAGGGTGCCTTTGAGGTTAAGGTATCAGGCCTTTTGAGGCAGAAGGGGGATATTTTAGAAGGCGGGAATCCCTGCAATGCAATCCTGACGGTGGCTGGCTGGCTCTGCAATGCTGGCCCAGTTATATAACTTCTCCCTTTTCACTTCTTGCTTTTTGAGGACACACTGTAATGCCAAGCTGTAAATTGATATTCTAGGGTGGAAATGCTATGGATGACAAAGTATAACTGTTTCATTGTGCGGCTAAAGAATGTGCTGGGGCAAATAGCATTAAACAGTATGTACAAGAGGCGTGTGTTGAAGCTCTTGGCTGTGCCCACGGCAGCAGGCTCTGCGAATGCAGCAAGAATTGGACATCTATGGCACAAACCCTAATCAAATTGTAAAGGTACATGTATGGGTACAAAGGGGGTGGAGGTTCTCTCTTCATAAGGAGCCACAGGGAGCAGACAAGCAGTAATGGATACACATTGCACAAGGAGAGGTTTCATCTTGATAGAAGAAAGAAATTTTTTGCAGTGAGAACAATTATCCACTGAACAACATTCCCAGGGACACGGTGGAGTTGTCATCATTGAAGGCATTCAAGAAAAGATTGGACAGAGTACCAGATAATTTCACCTGGCTCCCTCTCCTACAAAAGGTTGGACAAGACAATCTTTGGAGGTCCCTCCCAACCTGGGCTGCTCTATCATTCTACAATCTGTACGTGCAGAACTTCTTAGGTAAGCACCTGGGGCTGTGATGCCAGCCACACTGGTCCTGGGATCTGGCTGGTAGTAGGTGCCTCTTTACCTCCGGAATAAAAAGAAAGCAGAAATCTGGTACCATCTACCTTTCCCTTTTCACTAGATAGAAAGACTGACAAGAGCCTTCTCCTGGCATCAGAGAGGAGACAGCTTCTCCTCCGGTGAGGTACAAGCTGGACCCTCAAATTGCACCATCGGTGTGAATGATGTCAAGACAGACCAGACCAGCGGTGGGAAGAGAGAGGTGGACTGGGAGGCTGAGAAGTGGCCATGTGTGGAGCAGGCTCCTAAAGGGCAGGATGGGGTGGGGGTGGGACAGGATGGGGTGGGTGCTAGAGGTGCTGACAGGCTGAAAAGCAATGCTCAGCATCATGTCAAGTGGAGATGGCATACGGGAGAGGCCAGAGGGCCAGCAGCAAGCCGGTGGCAGAGCAGCACGTGCCTCTGAGAGGCTGAGGTGACACACACGAGGAAACTGGAGAGATTATTTGAGGAGCCGAACAGGGAGAGCGAGTGTTGACAACAGAGTGAGGTCAGAGCAGGACTGGAAACGCAGGGACAAGAAGGCAGGCTGATAACAAAAACATTCTTTTAAATACAGCAAAGAGCCACGGAGGAAGAAAGAACAAGAGCGAGTAAGGTATCGTGTTACATTTCAAAATGCATTCAGCTCGGGCGCTTAGCTGCAATGCTCCCATTAATGTCTGTGCATCTCTCTTAGGAGGAAAAAGCCCAGAGATTTCTCTCATTTCTCCTCCAGGGAATTGATTTCCTTTTATAGTGCTGACCACTTCTTACCAGAGGTGTTTTTTGCATCCGGCAAACAGAATATTCCTATCCTCCTGGAGCACGGCAGCTTGTGTTGAGGTCTGCGTACTTTAAAGCAGTTGCTCTTAGGGAAGAGTGCAGCTTCACTTCTACACGATCTTTTTCTCAGTCCAAGTTATTTGCACAGTAGCAAATAGCATTGCAGCTAAGCAGCCGAGCTGGCTGTATTTTGTAATCTAACACTATACCTTCCTCACTCTTGTTCTTTCTCCCTCCATGGCTGCTCTTTACTGCATTTATTTGCAAGGTACTTATTTATTTTGCAAGGTACTTGCAAACAGGATTAAAAAATAGGATTGCATGGAGGTACAAGCAAAGGTCTAGTGTTCAACAGAGAGAAATACCAAGTGTCCCACTACGCAGAAGTTAGCAGCAGCCTGCAGAAGTGCTGGTGGCAGCATGAGCATCCAGGGAGATAAAGGTGCTTTGCAATACAGAAGAGCTCTTTTGAGGAGTCCACCTTACTGCTGGTGCAAGCAGGGGCACCTTTCCTTGATAGTCTTGTGGCGGGAAAAACAGATAAGGCAAAACACCTGGGTTGGAACAATACCCGATTTCAGTACAGGATGGGGGATGACTGACTGAGAGCAGCCCTGCAGAGAAGGACTTGAGGGTGCTGGTCCATGAGAAGCTTAACATGAGCCAGCAATGTGTGCTCGCAGCCCAGAAGGCCAAATGAATACTGGGCTGTACCAAAAGAAGTGTGGCCAGCAGGTCGAAGGAGGTGATTGTGTCCCTCCATTCCTCTCTTGTGAGACCTCATCTGGAGTATTGTGTCCAGTTCTGGAATCCTCAACATAAGAAGGATATGGAGCTGTTAGAACGGGTCCAGAGGAGGGCTGCAAAGATGATCAGAAGGGTGGAGCACCTTCCCTGGGGGGACAGGCTGAGAGAGTTGGCAGTTGTTCAGCCTGGAGAAGAGAAGGCTCTGAGATCTTATAGCGACCTTCTAATACCTGAAGGGGCTACGAGAAAGCTGGGGAGGAACTGTTCACAGAGGCTTGCGGTGCTAGGACGAGGGGGAACGAGCATAAACTGGAGAGGGGCAGATTTATACTGGACATTAGGAATAATTTCTTCACCATGAGAGTGGTGAGGCACTGGCAGAGGTTGCCCAGGGAAGCTGTGGCTGCCCCATCCCTGGAGGTGTTCAAGACCAGGTTGGATGGGGCTTTGGGCAGCCTGACCTAGTGGGAGGTGTCCCTGCCTACGGCACGGGTGTTGGAACTGTATGATCTTTAAGGTCCCTTCCAACCCAAACCATTCTACGATTCTATGAAAAGTACAAGCCGGGCGATGCCCCTGCCGCTCTGCCGGCTTTCTATAACAACCCATCCCCTCCGGTGCTACCTGTGTGCCAGCGCGCACACGCCCCTCTGCCCCATCCCCTCTCCCCCTCCATCTCGGCGGGGCGGTGCCGGGGCTGCGGCTGCGTGCGGCGGGGGCGGGGCGGGGCGGGGCGGCGCGGAGTCAGCTGGGCGCGGGGCGGGAGCGGCGGCAGCGGCGCCCCGAGCACCCGACGGCGGCACCACAAGTTTCTCTCCGCATCGATCTCTCCCCGCAGTCTTGGGAGGGGGGTGTCGCTGTGCGGAAGCGCCAGCGTCCCCGTGCGCGCCGGGTCTGCTTTGCTTTAGTCTTTATTTTTTTTTTTTTCCCAGTTGTTTCATTACATTTTCTTTTTAATTTTAATATTTTTCTTTTAATCTTTTTAGTTTTGTTTTTTTTTTTGTGTTTTTTTTTTTGTTTTGGGTTTTTTTTGTTTGTTTAATTTTTGCTTTTTGTTTTGTTTTGTTTTGTTTTGTTTTTTTGGCTTTAAGCGCTTGCCCGTGCCCCCCCCCCTCCTTGTCCCGCACGACCCCACAACTTGAGTGCGCGGCGCCCGGCGGGGACGCTGCAGCCCCGCAGGTAAGGGGGGAGAGGAACCGTGTGTGTGTGTGTGGGGTGGCGGGGGGGGGATGCTGTCGGTGTCTGCCCCTGGAGAAGCACGAGCCGGTGGCGGGAGGGTTGGGGTCTCGCTCCTGGGCGGTGGGAAAGAGGAGGAGGAGAGCAAACTTCCTTTTCCTGGAGCCGGCGCGGTGCCTGCGGGCAGCGCCCGTCGCGCACCTCCCGCTGCCCGGCTGGTGGCCGCGGGGCTGCAAAGGGCGGCTCTTTTCCACCCCGGCTCGCGTTTTCTGCGCTCGCCTGTTTCGTGTTTCCCTTCCTCGAGCTTCCCCCCCCCCCCCAAGTCTCTCAGCGCTGGAAGTGGGTGAAGAGCTGCCCCGCCGGGTGGTGCTGCCCCAACTCCTCCCTGTGTCCCCGTTCCCGACCCTCGTTTTGCGGGAGGAAAATGCCACGCCGGGTGCTGCCACCTTCCTGCTCTCCCGCTGCGAGGATCCGTGGGAGAGCATCCCTCCTCCTTCTCCTCCCGAGCCCCGAAACTGGGGGCAGGGAGCGCTGGTTTATTTTCCTGCCTCTTCTCCCCGCGCACGCATGGCTCTCTCGCTCTCTCTCTCATTGTATAACTGTGGCATCTTTATTGGAACAGTTTGCAGTTAATTGGTTTGGCAGATGAACTCCTGCGAAATCCTCTCGGCCCGCTTCTGTTCCTTAAGTGCCAGCGGTGGTGTCCTTCCACCCCCCTTCTCCTCCTCTTCTTTCTCCCCCCCGTTTTTTCTTTTGAAGCGTCGCATAACTCTGTATTGCCAGCAGGATGGAAAATGCTGATTCAGCAGCCTGGAGTGGTGGTCTGCTTGAAAATGTTCCCGTTCGTTGAAATGGGAGCATGTGTTGCTGTTATGTCAAAGCAACGTTGATGTTTTTTTTTTTTCCTAAAGCGGTACCTAAGAATGCAGTTTGCTTTTCTTTTCGCTAAAGAAGAATGAATTTGGGTCTTGGGGTGCCAGCAGGAGGAGGATAAGGAGGGATATGGGTAGCTACCACCTTAAATTATACTTCTAAGGGACGGTTGAGATTGTGTTGCCTCACAGAGCTGCTGAGCAATTACTTATTTTAACAGAGATTTTGTAGAACACGTAGCAGTGATGTGTTAACAACTCAAACCAGATCTATTCCTGCATCTAGAGACGAGTTGTACTTAAAGCTCTAGAAAAAGAATGGAGAAGGGCAACAAGGCTAATCCTAGGATTAAAAGAAGTGAATTATGAAGGCAGGTTAAAAAAACCCACTGCAAATGCGTGGAGGTTAGAAAACCTGCATGGAAAAAGGAAAACTTTTAAATGGCAGTTCTGGCTGTGCTTTGTGATTGTTTTGGGGTTGAGGAACGGTACAGGGGCTCAGCAGGATGCTCTTCCTGTGCAGTGCTCATCTTTCTGAAGGGCTTACCTCTCAATGGAGTGGAAGAAGGAGAGCTGTTCCAGAGCCATATTCCTAAGGCTATCTTTGTACAATTATATGCTTATATCAAGGCTGTTTGGGTTTTCTTTCTCTAAACTTGAACTCTTTAAAATTCAGCACAGCGTAGAGCAAACAGCAAATCCTGAAGAGCAGTGTTTGGTCGCCTTATTGCAAATAGCAAACTGGTGGAGCATCAGACCCTGATGCTTGCCTCCAGTGGTCATTTTACCATGTTATAACTCTGATTTATTTTCTTCATTTGGACTTTATTTGTTCTTAAAGTAGGTCTTGTTTACCCTGGCTAGATCTTAAAAATCTTGTGGTACTTCCATGGTTTTCTTTGGTTTTATTAATCAAAACATCCCCTCTCTTAACACTGTGTGAGTTGGCTTTCATCCTCAGATACAGCCACACCTGGATTTCAATAGTGTATTCCTGTGTTTTTTGTTAGGTAGTCCAAAAGCACTGCCTAAATGCAAGATGGATCTCCACATTTTAGTTCTACTGAAGTGTATACAATGTGCTCTGTGAATAAAACAAATATTTGCAGCTCTCTGTCTTGCAAGCACTGAAATGACTTCAGCAAGAATTGTAGCAAAGATTTTTTTAGAAATCTTTAGTTGTGTTCTCAGTTGTGCTTAGGGTATAAAAGGGCAAAAAGTATTTGGATCTCCTTGGCAAAGGGATCCTTCCAAGGCGGGGAGTTCCCAGCTGGCAGGAAAAAGGCATAGTTGGGTCATGCACCGCTTCTGCCAGCAGCATGAGAGTATTGCGCTCAGAGTTTTTCTGACAGCACTGAACTAGCAGATGTCCCTATAGGCTGTGAGGTGCCAGCAGCTTCCCTGGGTGTGCGTTGCAGTGGGAGCTCCCAGGTAGTATCACACTGGGTGGGACTGTGCTGCATCTCCTGTCCTCCCTTCTGCTATGCACCTGCATGTGTGGTTGTGGAGGTTTATAGTAGCAGTGCTAAATGAAGCCAGATTTCTAGGCAAAACTCTGTCTTGGGAAGCGTGTGCATGTTGGGAAATGCACCTGGGTGCTTCTTCAGACACCTGAAAGCTTGCAGGGGGAGAGATGTAGGGTGTGCTTTGTGATGAGAAGCGGTATCTGTTTTTAGCTTGCACTTAAGTTTATTTCCTCTGGTAAAAATTTCACTGATCACAGTGAACACTGTGGTGCAAAAACCCTGCCAGTTTTTGCTGGCCTTTTAACTCTAAACCTCTGTGTGAACTTTATTAGAGGGGTTGAGAGAAAAGCTTTTCTTCATTTTAAGCCAGCATTTCTGTTCAAATTAAGACTAAGGAAGCCTGCTTTTCTTCGGATTGGTCTCAGCTGTGAAGGTATTGATGCCAGCTCTCAGTGCAGTATTTCTTAAGCGTGCCCACCTGGCCCAATGTTTTCACAAACAGGGGAGATAGATAACTGTTGAGACCTCTGCCTCTGTCAGGCTTGCATGACACTTGCCAACTGGCTTGGCTGCAATGTGATTGCATAAGCCTCCTTCTGTAGGAAAGCAGGCTAAGGAGTTAGGATTGTTGTTCTTGGAAACGAGACCTGCTCCTGGGTGTGTCCAAAATGTACCAGTTGTGACTCTTCACCTAGGGAGATCTAGGAATCTAGGATCCTTCTCCTAAAAGGTGAAACTCCACAGTCTTTTTAGGAATTATGAGGAATGAGGTTGCCAATGAATCCTTTTACAAGTGTTGGACTTTATTTACGGGTTTGCTATCCTTGCACTGCCTGCTGATCAGTTTAGGCTGTGCAACCTAAACTTGGATGTGGCAAAGTAGTCTTGTTTCTCATCACTTTGTCTCCAAACCAGCGGTTGTTATGAAGCATAATGTTATCAAGTAAACAGATGTCACCTCATTAACTTTTCTTTCTTTATACTTGTTGAGCTGTGCACTTCTGAACTAGCCCTGTGTGCCAAGTCTTTCCTATTCTCACGCCATCTGTTGAATTGGATGATCTTGGACAGCACTTCTTCCATTCGCTCAATATGGCTCCTCAGTTGTGCTGTGGATGTGGAGAGGGCTATCAAGGGAAGCCAGATTCCACTGAGTGCAGCATAAAAGAAAATTGTTGATTAGTATGAGGCATCCTGTCTACAAACACACTGTTAATCTCTTCAGTGATGAAACAACCAGAATAGCCTGACTTTAAGGTCTGATTGGATATACTCTGCAGTTCCTTTGCTGGCATGCTTTATTCCCCTGGGTACTATCTGTTCAGCAGATATCCAATGTAAGAGACAGACAGGCACTACATTTTTCATATAGGCACATTCATCTGAAAGTGGTGGTGGTTGTGGTTTCTAGAAGCTTTTGGACTTTGAATGTGCATAAGAACACTGAAAATTGAAGGATGCATGAAGTGGGTCACCACCAGTGCCAAGTTATCCCAAAACTCTGAGTTATCTTTTCATTTGTACCGATGTGCATCCACTGACTGAAAACTCATCTGTCTCTTCGCTTTCCTAGGGTCTTGCATAAGTTACAGATGGATCAGTTCATGCAGAACAAATGGACGTGGCTACCAGTCCTGAAGGCAATGCAAGTTCAAGCCCTACTTTAGAGTAGTGCCCTTGTGAACAGTTCCCTCTTTCCTTGCCTCCGACAGAAAAGACCAGCGGTTTCTGTTTAATGGTGAGAGGCTGCTGCTGCCAATGGATTTGAAAACTTTTTGGAAGACACTCATGAAAGCATGAGGTTTTGAGCACTGAGTGAGTAATTTTCTGTTAGGAGAAGGCAGTTGCAGCAATGTGGCTGCTTGGGTTTTTACAGGCAAATGGCCCATAGTGGGAAGGACCAGAGATTCAGGTGTGTGGATTGAACAAAGGTATAGATGGGATGAATCATATGCGTTTTTCAAAACCCAGCATTAATGCTCATTTACAAGCCAAGAGAGCTTTTAATGAAATCTACTAATTGCATTCCAGTTAGTTAAACCATGGGAAGATGCTACTCCTGAATGGCTACAGCAAAAGGTGGCCATCATGAAGATGGATTGTTCTAAGTGGGTGATCTTTTTAGCAGTAGTAGACCTTCTCCAGTAGCATGGGTGTTACAGCATGTGACTAATACTATAAGTTAGTGTGAGGGAGGTTTTCCTTCCCAGAGACTTTCAGAAACCTTTGCTAAGTAATTTTTGGTAAGTCATGTCTTTAGGTATCAAATAGTAGCGTTGGAGAGAGGAAAGTGGTAGAGGAAAACGTGTAGTTCTTGTGGTGTATGGTGTTGGGTAAAATTACAGATTGTGTCAAGCTTCTAGATTGCTAGACTAGGTCTGCCATAATCTAGACATATGGAATGAAAGCCTACCTCATTGGTAGTGAAAGAGGTGGAATGTGTCAATTTTGGAGCTGTTTGAAGCTTTCAAAGCTGCTGGCTTTGAGATTGTGCTGATTCAGGTATGATGCAATAGGCTTGTTTGCTAGAATAGTTTGACCTCTTCTTGGAGAAAGAATCAGCAGTGAGAAATTTCCTCTTTACCATGTGAAGGTACGACAGACTGCTTATTCTTTCCTGAAGTGAGAATTGGGGAGAGAGTGAGAGGACCTGCAAGTTTTAATTATATTGCGCAGTGTATTTCTGTAAAAAGCTTTGGGACTGCGGTGATAGTCATAGTCCCTGGGGGGAGAGATGATGAGTGCCCTAGATGAGTTTGGCAATACTGCGACCATATCTTCTTTTTCTTCTTGTGGGCTGATACTGTAGAATATCTGAGAAAGAAATGTGGTGTCCTGATTCTGTTATATTCTTTTTTGGACTCTAGAGGAATACTGCAAGAGGTTTTCCCATTATCTTACCCTCCTGCTGCTAAGCTGTCATCCTTAAGCCAAAAGCAACAAGTTGATCAGCTACGTTCATCTTAATGCCCAACAGTGGCATCAGTGGTTATAGTATTAACTATTGGACCGTTCTGTTGCTCCAGCAGTACTATTCAAACAATGTATTTCTTAGTGAGTCTGTATCAGCTTTTTTGGAGGCCAAAACCCAAGGAACACGAGCAAATTCCAAAAAGGCACTTTTAGAGAGTCAGGTCATGATGAATGGGGTAGTTGTAAACACATCTGGTTAAACCACCAGCAAACCAGCCTCTGATTCCTCCCAGCCTCCATCAATGCCAGCTTCTACTCGTTCTCAACAGGACAAAAATAGGAAATTACTTTCCTGGCAAGCAAACTGTAGAGGAAATGCCTTGTAATCCTATAGCCCAATGGGAAGGAATTCTCCTACTAGGCAGTGATGGGGATTTCTACATTTGTTCACAAAGTAAACTTCAGAGTACGGACCTTGTGCTTCCTTCACGCTTGCTGCTGCAGAATTTGTGTCAGCAGAAAAATTGGAGAAACGGAGCAGCCGCTGTGAAGCTGAGCCTGTGGTTGCTAAAGGCTGCAGATGAGTAAGGGGAGATAATACTCCATGACACCACTATCATTCTTCCATTATGCATGCCTGGTGAGAAAATCAATAAGCAGGGAGAATCTCAAAGCCCATAGACTCTTTTCATGGTGGAGATTAGCACTTGACTGAACACTTGGAAACTTCTTTCAGTGTCTGGGATCTGAATTCTGCCTTTCTGATGACTTGATCAAGTAGCTGCAGCTCTGTTGTAACTCCTGTTATTGGTTTGTAGCACAGACTAAATTTTCAGAAACTGTTTTTTCCTTCAGTTAGCTTTATTTCTAAGTAATCTTCAGGTGCTAATTTCTGTCTTGAAACCATGGGGATGGGAATCCTTGCAATGTCACTCATCTCTTTCGTTGCAGATGCTGCTGTTACAGAATGGTTTGATTCTTAAATGTTTTCTTGGTTAGGTTGTTGCAATCAAACTCTCTGTGTATGCCTCATTTTTTAGAGTGCTTCAGATTTCAAAACTAACTGGTGGCAAGGTTTTGGATTCTTTTCTAGAGTAGTAACTGTTAGAAAATTTTCTGAGATATTGATTTTAATGGAGGATGACAGGACAAGATAGTTATATATTAGAAAGGATTAGAGCAGAAGCTTTCAAGAGCTGAAATATAAATTAAGTGGGTTTTTTTGTTGTTTTTTTTTTTTTTACCTTACCTCCCCCCTCCCTTCTTTCCTCCTTTTCTTTCCATGATGTTCATCTCTGCCACAGTGCTAGGTACAAATTCAGGTAGGAGAAGGTTCTCTCCACTTAAATGGGAATTGGGAGAGGGGGGTGAGAAGGACTGGAGAAAGGTAAAATCTGTAGGTGGGTTTTGTTTAGCATACTGTTAAAGCTCTGAGCATCCTTGGAAAGGAATGAGGAGCTTTCATTATATCAAAGCACAAGTGTGGAATTTAACTTCAAGGGTCTGGAAAAGCTACAAATTCAGAAGCTTGTGGTATTTTTGTCTTGTGCCAAAGCCTTTCTTAAATGACCTGCTTTCCTTTATGGTTCAGATTTTTTAAAGTCCATTTAGGAGAATGTTAAGGGAGAAATATGTATTGCAAGACCATTGATTCTTCCTGAATTAGTGTCTTGTGGGTGATCATTCTTCATTCTAATAGCTGCTTATACTGACATCATCCAAGATGTCAGGGGATTATGTCAGAATTTAAGCCTTGATATTTTGCAGAACAATGGCTCAAGTGCTGGCAGATGCTTTCTTGGTGGGTCAGGTTGCTTTTGTTTTTCCTGTCCAGCTTTGACTGTGATGTTCCAGTTACTGTACATGGTCACAGCAAGGAATGCAGTAAACAATTTCCAAGAGAAGGATATCCATGCAGTACAATTGTGAGGACAAAGCAGTACTTGCTGCTAATTCTTATGCTAGAGGCAGATTTGCCATCAGTTTCTATACTCTAGACACAGAATGCATGCATTTTTAAGGCTTCATGAAAAAGCTCACCAACTTTAATGTTAAGTCTTCTTTTGTTTTATTTCGTGTTGTGATGAAATATGTCATTCCAGGAATCCTGAAGTCCAAAAAGTTGAAGCCAAAAGTATGGTGCATGTGTGTGTTGTTTAGGCTTTTTTCTTTCTTTTTTTTTTGTTTGGTTTTGGTTGCTTTTTTTTTCTTTCCTTTCTGGCTGGTGGTCACCTAGCTTTGGCTTTTGTTTTTAAATGATGGCTCTTAATGAGGGCCTTGTAAGGGGAAAGCAATCAAAAGCAGTCCATTATTATGCTAGACAAGATTAAAATACAATGCTACAGATTATTAATTATTTTCATGAACTGATAGCTTTTGATATTCTTTACCAGTAGGCAAGGTGGATTACTTTTGATGCTTCTCTGAGTTTCCATGTGTTAACAAAGAACTGCAGTTGATGCTGTGCATGACAGGATGAGTTTAGGTATGTGATGATGCTTGAAACACGTGGTTAAGTTGTTGTGGAGTAACTTCCCTCCCCGGTATCCTCTGGAAAATAGTACTGCTCATACAGCCTTTTATAGAAGAATGACATCACAAGATGTCTTGCTAGTCACAGCTTTGGCTACATTTTTATAAATGTACAAAGTTCGACACAAAGAACTTGAGACTGTGCCTGTAATTTTTCTTATTCAACAAATTAAGAAAATCAACTACGATCACCTTCAAAATAGTTCCCTTGTGAGTTGACACACAGCTGCATATGATGCTGCCAACGTTCAAAGCAATTCTGCAGGTCATTTTCTGAAAGATTATTGAGGATCTCCTTCATTTTTGCTTTCACATTTTCTGCCAACAAAAAATGGGTTCCTTTGGGCACCCACCTGATCTTTGGAAAGAGGGAGCCAGGTGTTGCAAATAGGGTGGTTGCTCAAGCCCAGTGACATTATTAGCTAAAACTTTTTTCAGAGACGAAGCATTGTGGGCTGGTGCATGCTAACATTTTCTGACTGAGAGTAAGAAAACTTGTGTATTTGAACACCTGTCCACTCGTATTGAATAAAGCAATTGAGTTGAGCCTTGTTCTCAGCATGACAGGTTAGAACATGTTCTATAACCATCTCTTTGTTTGTCCTTTCCCACTCCTGGTTCCTGAGCTGTAAGGTTAGTCTCATTTTTATTTTTTTGTGTCAAACTTGTGTAATTTCTCCTGGTTTGCTTGCAAATGGTTCAACTCTTCTTTCCAGCAGTGGTCGAAGTTCTCATGGGTGTTTGTGAAATGGGCAGTTTTGAAAAGTGGAGTGAATAAAGGAATTCTGTGCCGTAATAGCATGACTTTTAGTTTTGCTTGTACTCATCTCTCAGAACTTCTTGGGCTCTCTACATGCAGTAGTCCAACTCTTCCTTATAAGCTTTGTTACTCAGGTCTCTCATTTAAAATTCAGATAAGCTAAGGTGGCATTTCTGTAGGTGATGTGAAGTAGCTTATTGGGTCAGTTTGGCAGTGGTCAGTAGAGTTTTGGAGAGATGGCTGGTGTTCAGCCAACAGTAATGATACAAGTCGTTTTTTCCTTTTTTAGAGTGCTAAAATACAAATTTCTGTTGTGGAAAAATCAACAACGTGAGGAAGTGAAGAAGCATTTTCCCTAGAAGAGAGGCGAGTCTTGTTTCTTAAAAGATGTGGGCCATGCTAAGAGCTCACTGCTTCTGGAAGATGATGTCTTTGACAGAGCGTTTGGGTGTCTTTCCTCAGTCAACTTGGTAGTTCACACACTCTGACTGGGTAGAAAGTTCTCACGTGTACTTGTTGTTTCTGGGACTGGATTTCTTCTGGATTTAGAGTATAGGATCAGCTCTTGGAAGCACGCAGTATTGGCAGCCGAGGTGAAAGGGAAAGGAAGAGAAAGACATGGTAAAGAGAAGAAAGAGAGTCCCCTCCTCTTTCTGTGGTAGCAAACTGTTTAACCAGGGAAGCCTACTGATTTTTCTAAAGACCTAAAACAGGGTTTTTCTCTGTGAATTCTAGCAAATGCTATGGAGATACACAAGCAAGCAAGCTAAAGACTAGACCTGGCTCTGCAGAGTGATTCCAGAGCCTGCCTGTATTTGCCGAGTTTACCTGTTGAAAGCAGTTTTCTATGATTTGTGTGAGTGTTTAGGGAAAAGAACTTGTCTTAAACTTGTGTCTGATCCGTATGCTGCCCTGAAATGTCAGTCTGAGCAATGGTGTCTTTTATTTGTGTCCTTTTATAAATTATTTTTTAAAGGAAATGGACACGGGTTTTTGGGTTTTCTTCAAATGAATATGAAATGTCAGTGCTAGGTGGGGATTTTTGTTGAGCAACTTGCCTGTAACAAAAATGTTAGTATTGCTCATGTACATTTAAAGAAGTTTAAATTTTCGGAAGATTTTGTAACATATCTGTAGCTGTATCATATTATATGATTGTCATAAACCAGAGCAACTGAGGAAGTAACTGGTAATAAATCCGTCATTACTCATATTATGAAAAATATTGAGCATAATAGCTGTTCATACTTATGACAGTGCTATGAGGAACATGGGGGATTTGGTTGACTGGTTCTGAAATGTTGTGGTAAAACATACTTGTTTCAGGGCAGTTACTGGCTGAAATGCTTTTTTTCCTGGAATGTCTTGGCTGTTCCCAGTCTCACTGTTCCTGAGCTGCCTGTGAGCTGGTCCAGCTACTCCAGTCTGATCAAGAAGGGTTCCTGTAGGCAAAGTCAAATAAAGGCATTAGGAACGATTGCTCTTGTGTCTACTGTGAAATTGTCTTGGTGGCTGTCGGACAGATCCTGCCAATAAACTCACTGACACTCCCGAGGGGCTGCTTTGGATAAAGCTGCAGTCTTATCCTTGCTAAAGCTCATATGCCTTAGCCTGAAAAAAAAACCCCAAAACCAAACTAACCCACCCTATAAATGGGAAACTAAAGTTCTTTAGTATTTTCAGTTTTTATTCTTGTCTATGGTAAATGTGGAATCATCTTTCGGGGTGGGATGACATGTAATGGCTTTCCTTCATTTTACCAAACAGCTTGGGAAGACCTGGAGTTCGGGTTCTTGGGTTTTGGATTGCACAGAAGTGACTGGTGATTCTCTTCAGAGACACTTCTGGTTGACTTTTTCCATAATTCTAACACACAAAAGGTTAACCTAACTGACTAGCTTGGTCTTGATGACTGGATACCAGCTCATTGTGTGAACTCTTGGATGGACTGAGAAAGAGATCTTTTTCTGATTACAGAGGTTTGCCTCCATCTGCAAACAGTCTGTCTCTTGGTTTTTTGGGGAGTGACAAAATATGTGTTAAATGTTCTCCCTGTACCCTGTGTTTTACTTTGAGCGCTCTATACCAGCTGCTTAAGGAAGTTCAGATTTTAAAACAAATGTTGCATTAGTTTTTTGGGCTGTAGAGATGAAGGAAGTAATGAGAAAGAAGTAATTTTATAGCCACACCAACATGGTTGCATACGAATACCAAGTTTCTTCTCAGGATATCTTGTATGCTTGACTTCATCTGTGTCATATCTGTACTGACTTTGGCAGTGATTCAGAGAACATTCATCCAGCCAGACACGCATCCATGGGATGACTACTTTTAAAATATTTTTTAATTTATTTTTTTTAAAGTGTGTGGGGACTAAAGCTTTCTTCCTGTGCGCAACTGCGGCTTGTCTAAAGTCATTGTTTGAGTACGGATCTATGTTCAAGCTGTGTGGTCACAGAGAATTTTTGCCTAAACTTTTATTTGAACCATAAATCGTTGCAGTGTGTGGGCAATGTTGCTTTCATCCATTAGCTGGTCTTAGTTCACCTCTTCCTGGCAATATCCTCTAATTCTGCAATTGTAACTCTGGGAAGCCAAGCAAGGAAGTGTGTGCTTTGTTTGAGGAGCTTGTGAACTCTTCTAAATCCCAGCTTGCAGGAAGACCAGAGGTTCCCAAAGCAGCTTTCTCTGCTCCCTCTCCTGTCTCACAGCAAGAGCTGCCTCCCTGCAGCTTGCTTGTCAGCAATATCACCTGCTTCCAACAGCCCAGTGGCCACACTGTCTTCCCTCCTGGTTACCCAGATACCCCATTTATTTCTCAGGGGTGGGTGGGATGTATGCATCTCAAAGGTGTAGCAACTGCCAGAAGCCCCCAGCTGTGACTAAGTACAGGCAGCTGGAGTTGGTAGTGAGCACCAGTATTGTAAAGTAGAAGAGGAAGCTTTGTCTTGAAAAGGCGTGCCAAGAGGGAGACAATATTGCAACAAGACCAATTTGCTGCTTGTGCTTTACATGTGCTTGTACCTACACCATGAGTTAAAGGAGGTTTTCATGGTGAAGACTGTGTCTATGGGACAGAAATATCTTGTGGTTCTGGAATATCTTGTGAATATTGAAGACTTGCTCATGAAGAATCTTTGAACATTGACGTAGTTTGATGGTATGCTGGAGTTTGGCATAGGCCTTATGATTGATCCATAGATAAAGCTGACTATTCATGTGGGAAGATGAGGGAAAAGGTGAAAGACAGAATGTGCTGCTTCTCATGGGACAAACGCCCATCTGCAGGTCAGGGTAAAGGCATCGTCAGCATGGTTGCAATTGAAATTTATTAGTTTAATGTATTCTGACTATATTTACTATATCATAGAGCCCCTTTATAGAGTCTGAGATAAGTATATCTCCTCTGCAGATCAATGTGTGGCCCATCCCTCGTGCGTTTTATGCTTTGTTGGTACCCTGGGACCTTTACTATGAAGCCTTTCAGCAAGAGGATGTATGCCGGCCTCGTTTGTTTTGGAGTGTAGAATGGGAGCCGTTGTTCCAAGGTGGGCTGGGGGGCTGTTGGGCTCGGTGGGAGTGTGGAAGCATTGCAGGGCTGTGGCTATGTTCGAAGCTGAGGGGCTTGGAGGAGAAAGCTTCAGGTTATGTCTTCCTGTGGTCTTCCGGGATCCTTTTAAAAGTACTGCTGTGATGGGGTAGCTCACTACCTGATGCCTTAGCCTTGTTGAATGAAGTCCCTAGAAAACCAGTGGACTGAAAGTATTGTATTAAAAGTGACTTTCATCTGAGATGCTGCCTCTAAAATCCATCAGCAGTTTAAAATTAGCCAAATACTCTAGGTAGCTTAAATGAATCTTAATGACTTTCTGCCACTTTTATTAGAAATCTGTTTACAACCTTGTTGCCTCAGTGCATCCTGGATTACAAATGTTTGTTTTAATCAATGAAGATGGTTTTGCAGCATGGCTGTAATCTCCCCAAAGATTTGTCTGGTCAATGAAGAAATAACAGGATTTGTATAAACCAAGGCAGAGCAGCCCAAAGTAGCTGTATCTTAAAACTGACCTAACCTAAACCTTTGAATTGCCATGTCATCTTCCACCAGGGAGCACTTCGAAGTCTCCCTGCCCTTTTGCATCCTGTAAGAAAGGACTGAACCATCCCATGGTTAGGGAGGAAAAACTAGACACAGACTAAAGACCTAAAATTTAATTAAGAATGTAAATTTACCGTGGCTTTTGGATGTAAATGAACACCAACCAAAAAGGATTGGCACTTTTTTTTTTAGTTGTGATACTTATGTATAAAATAATAATAAAAAAAGATAAGAAACTATTCTAGTCCGTTGTTGAGGATTTGGCGCACATGTTCAAATTGACCTCTCTGCTCATTTGTGTGTTTTGTAGCAGTGGGAGGGGAGGGGAGAGGAGAGGGAAAGCTACTTTAAAAGAGTTTGAGAGATATGTTGAAAGCCTGGAAGTGAAGGCACGAAGAAAGGCAGTAATGACATAACTCTCAAATTGTTAGTCAACTTGATTTTGGTTTTTTTCCCCCTCACAACGCACCCACTCCTCAGCAATATGAGAGGAGAAGGAATCAAATGGTGTCACATAGTCATGTAAGTATTTGTAGTGCGATGAAGAGAAAAGACAAAGCAGGGCTGTTCCCTTCCACCCCTCAAGTGAAGATGATGTGATAGATGGGGGAGTTTCTTAAGTCAGAGCATGGCTAGATTGTAGCTCTGAAAATGATTACTGATAACAGTTATCTTTTCAGAGTAATGCTAACACTTTCTTGGAGTTGCTGTTGGGTGTCTGTATGGGAAAGCTTGCTGTTTCTGGGGACTGTGTTTTGCCTGTGCGATGGCTGCAATGCTCTGCATTGACTTCCATGTCCTAGCTTGTGGAAATTAAATTCTCGGAGACGATGATTGCCTCTTCAAAGCCAGAGGAAATGTTAGGAAGGAGAAAAAAATTGGGGGAGAAGGAGTATTTATACCACAATGCATAGTAAACATCCTGCTTGTGATACAGGTAGCTAATTCACATCTAAAACTTGGCCCGACTTCAGTCCTGGTCTAAACCACAAGTGTCACTTTTGAGCAGATGTTTATTTGCCATGTCTTGTGGTCTGGTGGCCGTTTGGACAGCTGAGGATTCCAGGGTTTACCACATGGTGAGGCGCCTGTGCAAAAATGCTTCTCCTCTGAATGGAAACAGTGGCATGTCTGAACTCTGAAATGGCAATGCCTGCTCAACTGTCTTGACTTACAAAATCAGTAGCTGTAGGTTTATTAAAAAGTATTTTATTTGTCCTTCTTTTTAATTTCCCAGCCCTGTCACTTTTTAGGAGCGACTAGTGCTTTGCATTTGTGGGCTGTCAGCCTTGTATTCCCAAGATCTCAGTATCTGCAGTTGTAAAGATGCAAAGTAGGGAGCAGTCAGTCATTCCTGATAGCGAGGGAAGGGCACTGGTGCTAATCCTGTAAATCCACAGTGGGCCCCTCCCGTGTGTAGAAACCTGATCTTCACTCTTGGATCCTCCTCACTGTTGCTGTGATATTTACATGTAATTCCTACTTAAGCGAGCGGGGGGGTTAGATCTGGTAAGATATAAGGAAAACTGTATGAGCTAGCCTTATAAATATTTATCCCTGCATCAGCATCTTACTCCTGGCTACTGAGGAAAAGATGGCAAATGACTGTCTTTTAGACAGTATGATATAAAGCAAAGGCAATTCCAAAGCCTCCCTTAAGCCTCTGTGGCATGCTTAAATGTCTTCCAGTTGCATGGTTAGAGGCTAAATTAAATCTTGTACGCAGAAGTAGTGGATTTGTGAGACTTGTGGAATGTGTGTCCCCAGCTACTTACATTGATGCAAATGGTGGGGGCAAAACGGTGGTGTGTGGGGAGGGGAACTCGAGAGGGAAACTTGGCTGAATAAGGTGATAATGCTTGCAGTTATGTCTAATCGGAGTTCATTTCCTATAAATACTCCCAGAGGTTTTGCACAATGAGAACAAACGCAAATGCAGTTTGGAATACACCGGTAGGTACATGAGCTAAAAAAAAAAAACAAAAAAACTAAAGGAATCGGGATTTTTAATTTATTTTTTTTTTCCCAGCCCCCCTCAGATGCTTGCTACTGAGTAAGCTTTAATGCCACACTGCAGAATGTTAGGGTTGCACCTTATGGTACTGACTTCAGTTAATTGTGCTGCCGGTAATCATGCAGAGATGATTCTCTTCCACACTGTTCTGGAAGAAGAAATTTCTCCACTCCTTGTACCCTTCAAAAACCTGATAGCCATTGAAACCGTAAGATTTTGATCTACAGCTCATAGATTGTGGCTAAGCATAAAAAAAAAAAAATAGTCAAAGTTGTCTTTCTGCTGTTTGCCTTCCAGAGTGAGGCTGGAGAGCAGCCCTGCTTTCCGCAGGGTGTTGGCCTCGTGCACCTCTGCTGTCAGGTTCTGGTTTGTTTGTGATGTTAGGACATTGATCCTTGTATCATCAGAAGCAAGTACGTGGGTTAGACTATAAAAAAAGATACTTTAACACGTAAGGTTTACAGAGGTTTTTTTTTTTTGTTGTTGTATTTTTTTTTTAAAGTGTTTAATAGAATCATAGAACAGTTTGGGTTGGAAGGGACCTTAAAGATCATCCAGTTCCAACCCCCCTGCCACAGGCAGGGACACCTCCCACTAGATCAGGCTGCACAAGGGCCCCATCCAACCTGGCCTTGAACACCCCCAGGGATGGGGCAGCCACAGCTTCCCTGGGCAACCTGCGCCAGTGCCTCACCATCCTCATTGTGAAGAACTTATTTCTAATGTCTAGTCTAAATCTGCCCCTCTCCACTTTATACCTATTCCCCCTGGTCCTATTACTACATGCCCTTGTAAAAAGTCCCTTTCCAGCTTTCTTGTATGACCCTTGCAAGTACTGGAAGACTGTTATAAGGTCTTCCTTTGTAAAAAGTCCCTCCTCAGCTTTCTTGTACACCTCTTCAGGTACTGGAAGGTCGCTACAAGGCTTTCTCACAGCCTTCTCTTCTCCAGGCTGAACAAGCCCAACTCTCTCAGCCTGTGCTCGTATGGGAGGTGCTCAAGCCCTCTGATCATCTTTGTAGCCTTCCTCTGGACCTGTTTCAACAGTTCATACACTGAGAATTCCAGAACTGGACACAATACTCCAGGTGGATTTCGGCTCTGAAGATTACATTTGGCATACAGCTAGTTGGTGTTCTCACTTCGTGTAATGTCCTTATAAAAAGAGGAGGAGGCAGCACATCTGTGCTAAGCTTATTTTTCTTATATGATGGTCCTAGATCTGGAAAGGGGACTTGAGAAAGGTCAACTAGTCAATGAAAAGTTGCAGTATAGTTGTGGGTTTTGTGGCAGTTTGGTGACAGTGATGGGAAAACTCCATGTGCTCCCCAGTCAGTCTGTCTGTTGACTTGGTTTTTTTTTTTTTCCTTTTAGCAGTTTTGACTTGGTGTTTTTCTTTCCTCTTTTCCCAGTGCCCTCACACCACGCCCTCCCTGCCACTCCACCGGGTAATGTTTTCCTTAATCTTTTGTTGCTTTTTAAACCTTTCTGTTTCTTCTTCTTAAAGTTGTGGGCATGGAGAATAGACTTTTTTTTTTTTTTGCGGTAGGCTTTCATATATTTGAAAGATATCTGATGACCCTTATTTTTTCTTCTTTTGGCTGAGCTCCAGTTCATTCTGTTTTTTCTTTTTTCCTCCCAGATGTCATGTTTTTCTAATTCTGTGATGTTCCTATTGCTTTTGCTTGGATTCTTTCCAGTTGATCTTTTCTGAAATTTGCTGAAGACTGGATACAGCATCGTGCTGGAAGCTTTATCAGCCACGAGTAGAACAGAACTGTTGCAGCACGATTCTTGCATATGTTCCTCTGTACATTCCTATATGGTATTTGCATCTTTCTCAACAAAGATCTTTCCAGTTTCTAGAACTTGCTTTGAATTCAATCTTCCAGCAAACTGGCAGCTTTAAGTTGGCAGCTTCCCCAAGTTTAATGAGTGTCATTTTCTCCTTTATTATCTAGATGATTAGTATTAGAATAATAGGGACCAGGGCAGATAGCTGCAGAGGTTATTCAAGTATGTCATTCTACTTTGTGAGTCTTCCCATTTTTTTCATTCCAAGCAATCGATAAATTAGTGTAGTTACCCAGTCACTTTTAAATATGCCATGAGATGACTATTTGCATTGATAACTCTTAAAGTTTTCCAGACTTCTCATAAGAATGTCGCTGGAATCTTTTGCCATTGTTTTGCTAATGCCAAGATTCAGTGTCTGCTGCTCCTGTGTTACTAAACTGTATAGTTCTGCCATAATATGAAGTTGAGTTGATTTGACCTGGCTTGTCCATGAGCCATCAGTTTTTGAGTTCAGTCTTTTATTCTTGGTGCTAGCAGGTGGGTTTAATGGCAACACGTGCAAATAAGCAACAACTATAATTCTTCAGGTTCTTTCCACTCTTTTCTTTTCCCACTTCTTTAGAATATCGCTGTTTGCCATTCTCTGTCAATCCACTATGAACTTGCAAAAATAGCTGCTAATGGTTTGAAGCCTTAAGAAACCTCCAAACTGTTCAGTAATTTCATGATTGAATTCCATGAAGACCATCTGAGAGAAAGTTGATTCATCTAATCTTTACTGAGTCAATGGATTTTTTTTCTCGCATCTATACTATCATCACTAGTATTAATTTTGTTTTTTTGTTTTGGCCTTCTTACCTACAATTTTTCTTGAGAAAGTGAGTAACTGACCTTTCTCTTAATCATTATTTTATTGCTGTGGAATTACAGAATGAGTTTTTGATGTCTCTTACTTCACCTTTGCTTATTTTGGTATTGCAATAATTGTCTTCAGGCTATTGCTCTTTTAGCGGAGTGCAGATGAATGGACTTTGCCTGACCTCTTTAGCTAGCAAGGGAGAACAACTAACTTGCTAGCTTTTGGTCATGTATGTGCAGCAGCACAACTTAAACATCTTGGGTCTGAGGATTAATTGAAAGCTAAAAACCGGAGATGAGGTAGAAAAGTCAGTGGCAGAAAGCTCTCTTTGTGTACAAAGGCAAGTTCTTTCATCTGGAATCAACCCATTAAAATGGTTAATAAGCAAGTGCCAAAAGGTTGAAACCTCAGCTGGTTCTGTCAGGTTTGGATTTGAGAACATCATTTAGTTGGTGCCCCTGATCAGCTCAATCATAATTCAGAAGCCATGTAAGGTTTTATATACAATGCTTCTACTGCTGTCTGAAACTAGAATAGTTTAAAATAGAAAGTACTGAAATATACCGATGAACTCTGAATGGCTAGATAATAATTTGAAAAACTAGAAGCTTGGTCCTGTGTCACCATCGGATTTAGAAGCATGTTGGATAAGGGGATGTTTACAGAGTGGAGGCAGTGAAGAATGCTAATACTGTTCGCAAAATAAGAACCTTTCTGAAAAGGAACGTACAGTTTCAAGAACAGATGGTTTAGTGGTAATAGAGACTAGCAAATTTTTGTTGGCTGGCAACCATCTTTCAGGTTAGGATCTTGTCCCGAAAGCTTTCAGTTGACTTCTATTCTGCAAAGTACTTTGTAAAAGGGTAGAGTAAATCCCTTATGGAACTTATTCTTCCTGGTCTAAGAAAAATGACCTTATAGTGAAAGCACAAGGTAAGTGACTGTAAACCATGGTAGGCTTTGTTGGAGCAGCCTTCGGCTATTTCAGATTTTTTTCTGCTCTCTATGCTCCTGAATTAGCATACTGCAGGACGGTTGTCACCCCTTTGATGGAAGGTGGGAAGACTGACTTGGAAACTTGCACAAGTCTTGCTTTGATCTTCTCATTTTTTCTGTAGAAGCAGCATATTGTTTGTGAGACAGAGCTTACATAATCCTCCTTCTCTGTGTTTGTGTAAACATATTTAACACAGGGCTTTTGTTTCTTGACTAGTTTAAATTTATCCATGGCTTATGTGCGTTGTGGAAGGGGAAGGAAGAAGCATGAGTTGCAGGATGCATTTTGGATTTCTCCTTTCCTCCAGTGCATCAGAACTTGTAAGGACTCATAATAAGCAAAACAGAGGTGAAATAATCCCATTCTTATCTTATATCTTTGCCCATCCCTGCTAAGAGCAGACTGTGTCTTTAACTGATCAGTGGTATTGCAGTTCTCGCTCTTTCCTTGCTGAGTTGATTCTCCTGTCACACAGTAGCTGGTAGAGAGGCTTTAAATGCAGAATTAGCATATAAACCTGTGCCATTTTTGGCTGGCTGTTAGTGTTTAAAGTCTTTAAAGTAACCCACTAAAGACAACGCAGAAGAGCAAAAGTCAGCCTGGCTATGTGGCGTGTGTGTTCTTGTTTAATATCGGAATTCCTGGTATGGCCAGGGATGCATGCCAGCTTTGGCAGTTCGGGGCACAGTTCAGATACTTAAGTACTGTACTAAAAATAACGGGACTGTTTTAGACTGGGACCCAATTAGGGAGAGAATAACTTGTTGCTCTGCAGTCAGTAATCTGAAGTAGCAGGCAGGCTGCAATGTGCAACTAAACTCTGCTGTTTTGCTTGCGGAGTTGCCAGTTCTGATGCTGCTTTCTCTCTCTGATCCTCAGATGCTTTTCCAGACGTTAAAAAAAAAAAAAATAAATCGCCCTCTTAAGGCAGACTGTGTGCTTTAGTTCAGATTTTAATACTGCAATGTTTAGTAGCATTACAGCTCCTAATCCTCCAGTGGTGGCTCAGGAAATTCCTAGAATGCAGGGAGTGGGAGGTGAGGAGCTGCAAGGTGCCCTCCTTGTCACAGCAAGCAAACTTCACCCTGCCTTGCAGAAGGGCAGCGAGGGTGAATCTGCGTAGCCAAAGAGCAGAGGGGGCTGGTTTGAAGATGGTCACTTTTCCTCTGGTTTGCCTGCTAGGAAGAAAGCAAAAGGTAGTATGTTTCCCAAAATGTGCTTCTGCTGCTTGCTTTCCTATATCAAGTACAGTGGAAATAAATTGCACATTTAAGCACCTGAGACAAAGCATTACTTTACACTTCAGTAGTTTCTCTCTGATGGTTTTATTTTTGGTGATGCTGCTTGCTGCCACCTTCTATTAGATCACTTAGATTTCAGTGAAGTGTGTTAGAGGAATCTGAATTTCTCTGTGTGCTGGGCATGTAGGGAAGGAGCAAGCACCCTCCAGCATCCAAATCCTCTGGTCTTGGAGGGTTTTCAAGTGATCAGCTGCGTTTGGTCCCAGTTGTCTGCTGCTCATCAGAGATAGTGATTTGTGGAGTCTTAAGCAAATGCTGCAGTGGATGTGCTTGTGCTGATGCTTGAGATGAAAGCTAAATGCACCTAAAAGTTCTGTTTTTGTAGACGTCTTTCTAGCATTCTATTTTGAGAACATGAAAAAGGCAGAATCTTTTTGGTGTTGTGACTCTCGTGCTATTTTGAAACCAGCTTTTCATTTTAACCAAAATAAGAAGCTGATAAGAGGCGTTCAAGGCCTTGTTCAGCTGTGGTCTCTTAACAGCTTTCAGTAGGTTGATGGGCTTACGTTGTGATTTCAAGGGGACTTCATTACATTTGTGCAGGAAGCTTAATGTTCCTAAAAATCTTATCTTTTGATTTGCTCTTGTCCTGGCCTGAAATGCGAAGGAAGAGAGTTCCTAAGTGCTCATAATGGAAACCACACCTTTTGTAGTGGGCCTTACTGCATCCTGGATATCACTAATCCCCATGGAAAAAGTGGGAGAGGCGCTCTGGTGAAGTGGTTCGTGCTTTGTGTTATAGAGAGTCAGTGTTTAGGCATGTGCTTGTCAACTTGCAAGCTACATGTATTCTACCTTCTGCATACTGCAGCAGCCTGTGGGACTTGCTGTTAAAAGTAAATGTTACATGGAGGATGCCTAGCAACTGTAGATTTAAGTTCTGTGCCAAATTGTTAAAGGTGCAGATCTGTTAATTTGATGCAGTGTTTTCTGGAGGATGCAGTGTGGTGGTGCTGAGATTATGATTCTGGACCTCTGTGATGTGGCTATCTTTCCAGCTCTCCTTCACCATCCCTGTTAGGTTAATGTCTAGGGCCACAATTCACAGCCAAGAATTATTATTTTTTTAAAAATATAATTAATTATGTTAATTTGAATTGGGACCTTAGTTCATGTGAAAGGGCTATGTTATTGAGCCTAGCTGTGGGGCAAGCAGCCCTCTGTCCTGCTGTCTCTGGAGGGGGCTGTGAACCTGGAGCAGAAGAACTTAGGACCAGCAGCTGGGAATAGAAATGCCTTGAATGGAGAGCTCATGGAGTATTCCTTCTGCTTCATGGTGAGCTGTGCGGCACTGTGCATCTCCATTACTGTAGCCACTATCCCGTGGCAGGCTTTATCCAGTGCTTAGCCTAAATTATTATTTTAACACACTGATAGGTCCAGTCACCACATGGGAATTATTTTCATGTTTCCTGTGCACTTCAGATCTCTTATCTACCTCTTTATTTTGAGAGGGGATTAGTCATTCTCTGGGTACCTAATGTGGGTTCTCCATAACCAGCTATATGTCTGTCCTCTTCTCCCTCAACTGTCTCTTCTTTGTGCTTAGTGATCCAGGTCTGTGTGTTTCTGCTGTAGGAATTCCTGTTCTCGGTATTCATTCTGATTCTATTTCACCCTATTAGTGTCATAACAGCCTACAGTTTTCAAGAAATGGGTGTGTCCTTCGTTTAATGACTTGTCATGATTCTCCTTTGCTTCTGGCAATTCCGTGATTCTTAATACTGTATTTCTTTGTGAGGTCTCGTCTGCCTTTTTTTTTTTTTTCTTCTCCTAAGATGATACTTTCAAACAAGACTTTTAGACTCCTGACTCTTACTTCAGTGGTACACACAGGTTTTTTTTTTTCTTCTCCTTTTTTGCATGCTGACTTGAGTTTGTGGAAATTAAAGCAATGTTGCCCTTTTGTTTGCCCATTTGCTTGTGATCATGAGATCATTCCACTGTGCTTTGTGTGAAGCTTCAGCTCTGATGCCTGAGCAGGTCACGCTGCCAGTAATATTTGTTTCACCTCCTTGTTTGTCAGGTTTCAGGTAGTTTATGGATATATTGAAAAAGAAGGCTGCTACAGTCATTCTTGAGACTTCTTGTATGGTTCTGTGTTTTCCCACCTTTAGTTCTTATCCTTCAGCTGGTGTTAAGGGGGGGAACCGCTCCTGCAACTGCAGCAGCTAAGGTCCTTTTAAGAGTCTCTAGTTGGGGATAATGTCCAAATGTGTTTTTGTTCATACAGTGGCTCAAACCTTGCATAGGTTTGAATCATAACTTCTGCAAAAGCTATACTGACTCTTCCTCATGCCATCTTATTTATTATCCATGTCTATGTTATTTAGTTTTAACTAGTTCTCTTGGTAGAGTCGTCACCTCCTGATTTTTTTGGTTCCCTGATTTTTACCTCACACTCACTTCTGAAAAGTGATCTGACTTACCATCTTTCGTGCTGTGTCCAAATCAATTTAGGTGTGATAGTGTATATATGGCACTTAACAGCTTGGCAGTTTGGTGTTTTCCCTTAGAAATCTTGGCTGAATTCTTTCTATTCTAACAACTTATTACAGTCTTTTTATGTTGCTCTTAAAATATCATGTATCAGCATTTACTTAGTGTGTTTATGTGTGTGTATATATATACACACACACAGAGACACAGTCACACATAAAAATATGGTGCCTGGTGAACTTTTGCAGATTGATATTGATTTTTTTGTTTTCTTTTATGTTTTCCTGGTGACCAAACTTAACATCTTTTAAGGAACTAAAACAAAAGTGGTCCTTATTTTTTTCCTGTCAGACCTTGAAGGTGTTTGCAACTAAGGTGAGTTTTGAAATAAGAGGGAGGAAAGACTTGATATACTGCATTTTGTATTAGAAATGATATTGGATACCATTCCAGTCTGGTCTTCGTGTTCAGCCTTATGTCCAAGTTCACTCTTGGCATTTGTTTGAAGGTAAATGTAAAGGTGAAACTGATCTTTACTATCCTGACTTCTAGGGCTTTTGCCTTAGGTTATGGGGAGTGCCTGTTGCAGCATCAGTACATCCTGTGTTCTGTTTCTGAACTTCAGTGTCCCTCCTCAGCGTTGCAGGTTCTCAAGTTACTGGGACACCAAGTTAATATCTTCTAGTACATTTGGCAGAACAAAGTCAGAGGAATGTACTTCTGGGTTAGAAAGCTTAGGTGTCTAAGTTCTGTAGCACAAAGATTAATACAAAATTCCCATGCATGAGCAAGAAGTCTCAAGCAAGCCTACCACTAGCAAAGGAAAAGACCTGTGAAGCTCTTGTGTATCGTTTGCGGTGTTCCTAGTGCATTGGGAAATGCTGCTTTCTTGTCCAGTCTGAGAAGTTGTTTATGAAACCTAATATTGCCCCGTGAAACTCAACACTTCGCTTCTTAATACTACAGCCTGAATGATGGTTAATGAAGTGGACAAGGTACTTTGTGTATCAGCTGTTTCAGGCGTCATGAAGTCTAAATACAGCTCTTCCTTAGCTGGCACTTGGAAGCTTCACTTGCTTCCAGGGAGGGGAGAGAAATACCGGTGTCATGGCGCAATCCTGTTGCAGATGTATCCTCTGAAAAAATAAATAAAACAGCTGAGTCATTTATTCGTTCTTTTTCTTCCATGCTGCCGGCCAATCCTAATACCCTTGTATTTCACACAGGAGGGAGAAGGCAGACAATACTGTCTTTTATTACTCATACCCCGCAGGACACTATCTTCACAAAATATGGGTGGCGTCTGTCTGTCTCCACTTCATGGGAAAGATTAACAACAATTAAGGTCAATACAATTAAGGTTGTGAAAACCTTCGAATAACTGCAACATCTACTTATACTAGAATAAATAAAATAAAGCTGGAGCTCTAATTGCCAACAGAATGCTTGCTCATATCTGTTTTGTAATTGCGGGCTTGTGAAATTCATACTGTTAACCGGTCCCTTCCCAACCAGTGCAAATGACCAGTGGTCAGTGCAAATAGTGGTTTGGCCAAGAGCTGCAGGCTGAGAAACTGAGGTTGCAGGATGAGGGGTGGTAATCCTGTATAAAATTTGGGGCACTGTGAACCTTGCCATGACAGTGGTGGTCACATGCCTCCCAAGAAGGACATGGGATGTAGTCAGCCCTTCAACTCGGGCATGGCAATTAACCCCCTGAACTGAAGGATAATTCACTGTGTCTCAACTGACTCTTTCCCCCACATCCCCAAGCTCCTTAAATTTGATGGCAAGAGAGCGCCCAAGTGTGTTCAGAGACAGACGTTTCTAGAAAAACTGACTTACAATGCATGTGGACATTTTGCTAGTATATGAGGAAAAATTTACAGGATAAAGAGAATGTCCTGAACTTTGCTTTAGGAGCATTAATTCATATAAAGCCATTTTGGTATAAAAAGATATTCTCCTATGAGTAGAACAAAATGTTTTGAGCTGGAAATGCCATACAATGATCATCTAGTCCAACTGTCTAATCACTCAGAGTTGACCAAAGATTTAAGTTTATTAGGATGGGCATTATCCAAATGTCTCTGAAGCACTGACAGGCCTAGGGCATTGATCATCTCTCTAGGAAGCCCGTTCCAGTGTTTGACCAACTCTCAGTAAAAGAAATCTTTTGTAATATCTAGTCTGAACCTCTCATGATGCATCTCAGAACCATTCCCACACATCCTGTCACTGAACACCGGGGAGAAGGTTTACAGTAACTAGGAATCACATATTTACTTAATTTTGTCTGACTATACAGGATGATTTCTTAACTTTGCCGATTGTTTGTTCTGCAGATGTGTTGCACCTTCCTTCCGGAAAATGAAAACCTCGGTGCTGCTCAGTTGCTGGGAGCTGAAGCCTAGTCGTTCTTGTCACATGTGCTCTCTACAGAGGGAACAATTTGTGTTCTGACTTGGTGCAAAAGTGGAGTGACTTTGCTGTTCTTAAGACTTCTTTTTCTGTGTTTAAAAACTAACCTCATGAGACATTAAACCTTAAAAGGCTTAACCTGCAAGATAGGGAGGTGTTTCAAAAGACTGTTAGGTATCTATCAACAAAGTCTGGTAGAAAACAGCAATGTCTATCTATCTGTCAGACCAAGGGGGAAATTCAGGTGTGATGTTCCTTGGTTTACTCAAATTTCCCCATCTACTGATAGCGGTTTTCTGCTACCCTGCATTTCCTTACACCAGCTGCAAGGAAAGTGGCCAGTGCTGCTACTTACAGTTGTAGGAAATTATACCCATATTATTCCTTACGCTTACTTTGTTGTTCCAAGGAGTGTCACTGAGACTGCTCAGAGTGCTGTTATTAGCCAGTGTGCTGTTGTAATTCAGCTGGAACAGAGTATGAGGGCATGCCTACAATTTAGAAGATGATGCTGAGAAGGTTTACAACTGGGAGCTTCTTTGGGAACCATAGCTGTCTTCCCATGCCATGGAGAAGAACGCTTCATTCCTGTGAAGTAACTTTTTCAAACCTGACTCTTGAGAGCCATCCAGCTTTAATAAACTTTTGCTTCTGTTTTGTTGTGAATGAAACCTTTTTGGTTCTAATTAGTTAAATGTGACAGTCCTCGTGAAAATTCTGGTGCTTATTTTAGGCTGCTGACTTACCAGACTAGAAAAGATGCATAGGCAAAGACGTTGCAGGAAAACATGATTATTTCCATGCCATAGTGTAATTTACCTGAGAGTAAGGTGAAAGTATTGGACATGGATGGCATATTCTGTGATACTGCTGCACAACTGAAGGAGGAGGAGGAGGAGGATGTTAAAGGCTCTGGGATCTGCAAGTATTGGAGCCTTGGATGAAAGAAATCTTTGTCCTTTTCCAATAACTGAAAGTAGCATGAAAGCATGTGGTATTTGTCTAAAGTCAAATTAGGTGGTTGTGTGAAGCCATCTCTTTATGCAGAACTGAGTTTGAATAAAGTAGTACTGCTAATTAGGGGGGCTGAGATGAAAATTGAGACTTTTCTGATGCATCTGTCAAATTGATTGTATTAATGATGAGTGAGTTTTAATAGATCAAAATACAAAGTAACAAACTTCTGACTTGTTATTTCATCAATTGAGAATGGCAGTTGGAAATTTCGAACTTCGGATATTCAGAGAGCCTTTGCAAGAGAGCTTTCTTGGTGCTTTTTTTTTTACAGATCTTTTTGTTTTATTACACTGCAGTATATTTGGGGAGGGGAGAGAATTTTTTTGAAGAGCAAAACATAAACAGAATCTCTGCCTCAACAAAGGAAAATTTGGAAAGAACTGAACTAGATATTTATTTATTGATTGATTGATTGTGAGATGGAGCATTCACAACACTGAAATCTCCTATGCTGACTGGAGGGATTATCTTTTGCATATTGTGCTGCTGCAAAAGAAGCTTTTCATCTCCTTGTTGAGTTCAGATATGTGTATGTAAGTGTGTGTAATATATGTTTATGTACACATGCGCACAGAGCGAGATTAAACCATAGAAGTCGCTGGGGGAAGCTGAAGCTTTGTCAGGATCAATTTATGCAGTCCAGAGCCTAAGTCTGGGAATGCTGTGGGACTTTTCTGGTGTGATTGTCAGTCTTGTCCAAAGGTGCTGAGAGTTTGAAGTTACAGTGCTGTATGTTGGGGAGGGATTCCTCTAGCTGGTTTTGAGTCTTCAGGCTATGGATGTCTGCATCTGAGCCAGTCTTCTAAATGGCTGGTGTTGTCAGTGGAAGCAGCTGGGCACTCTAGTGATGTGCTTCACTGAATTGTGTAAGTTGTCAGGGGCCTCTTGAGATCATCTGGTCTAAACTTCAGCTTGCTCTGACCTCTTCTAGATAGCTGCCTTGGAGTGAGATGACCTGCATGTAAGGAATGCCTGTTTCTCCTCACTGACTGATGAGACAGTGCAGGGGCATATGTTTCCTCTGTACACATAATAGGGTATGTGATTTCTTTCCTATCCTGTAATAGAGTTGTGGTCAGCTCTGGACGTAGCCTGGATGTTGATTTGTTCTGTGGACAGTGTACTGCAGGACTATAAAATGAAGTTGTGTATGGGGATGCTTATGTACTGTCTTCTCCTTCCTTTCTACTGCTGCCAGTACCATTTGGACAACCTCGGGGGTGGGAGAATGTGGATAGAACCCGTGGGTGGGTTCCAAGTTTGTACTACAGGTGTCTTGTGGGTTAAAATACAGTGTTAGGTAGGGAAGGCACTTTGGCTACATCTGGAGCCTACACCCCTTGAGAACAAATGTTCCTCTTCAGTGGCTCTGTAGTCTGAAGGTTAACTAGGAGTGTTTCTCGTTTAACACATATCTAGTTAACCTTCAGTGCTGGTGACATTCACTGTTTCATGCTTCTGTTAAATAGTCTTATGAGGCCTGAAACAACAGATCTCCTTCATGGCATCGTGGAAGAACAGGGAAGTAGCTCTTAATGTAGGTGGCTTGGCAAAATTTTCTAGTCAAGTATTTGGCCTGCTACCCAGCCTTCGATATGTAATCTTAGGTGCTGCCAAAATACCATTCTAATTAAGTTGACAGAGTCTATGAAGCCTGGGTGGTATTACTTCACTTTTCTTTGCAATGCTTTCCAGCACTGAGTTTTGAAAGGATTGATGAAGCTGTGACACTTGCAACCTCACCAGAGTTTTCATTAAGATGTGATTTTGGTCACCTTGTGACTTTCAGGATCAAAAGAGGAATATTCTCTTTTTTCCTTGCTCTGCAGGTGCAAGTTAATAGCAATAAATAATGTACACTAATGCACATGGAACATGTGATCAGCTGGCCAGACTTCAGCTTTCTGTTGAACATTAACACATTAACCCTTCTACAAAATATTAACCTGTTCTGTAAGGTTATTTTCTGTTTTGTTTACACTTGGTTGGAAAAGCTATGCTCTGTTTGTCCCAGGGTGGTATATTTACAAGTAGGTCAACATACTTACTTTTGAGATGTCAGCTTGAAACTGTTCAAGGACTGAAAAACATAAGGGAGTAAGAAAGACTTTTGCTTTTCCTATCTTCTTTTAATTAATTAATTAATTTATTCATTAAAAACTTCCAGCCTGTATTTAAGAATAGAACACCAGTAAATTTTTACTTGTGTCTTGAAAATCAGCTAGGCACTGCTGCATCATTGATTGCCTGCTGCTAACTGTAAGCCACCCGTGGATTTGGAGCTTGTGTGTTGCATAATACCAGCAAATGCATCTGAGATTACAAAATGGTCTCTTTGCTCTAAGAAGAGATTGTTGTGATTTGTGAGTAAGACAGTATTAAAATACGCAAAGTATCTATGACATCAGTATCGTGAAAGTGCAAGTAGTTTTTTACATCTGAGTATACGCTGGCACTGCTGGTGCTTCATTGCATTGGAGTGATTCAGGGCAGTCTCCGAATTGTGTACTCCAGGTTGGAATGGCACAATTTTTGTTCCAGTCAATCGTGTTTGTGTATTGCTTTAGTTTTCTTTGGGTTATCCTTTGCATTACTTGCATTTCTTCAATATAGCTTTCTTGAATAAGGTGAGATTTTCCATTTGTCTCGAGAGGAACCTAGTGTTTGCTAGAGTTGCCTCCTTGCACTCTTTGCAACTAGAAGCAGAGTTGGCTGCCATCTGCTTGTGGTTGATGTAGTCCAGGGCTTGCTTTCATGATTGAATTACTCATGACTTTAATGGGTTATTGCTTACCAGGTATACTATGGTAACTCCTGCCCTGCTGTGCATGAGAGGTAAAACGTGTTTGCTTATTTATTTTTACTACTTTACTGCTGTTACTTACTCCTGTGCTGCATTTCACCTGATTTGTGGTTGAACAGTTGAATTATTTAGAATAAACTATATTTGGGAATGCGTCACTGCAAAATTCTTTGGAGGGTGGGTTACTGTACTGTTGATATTGGGCACTACATCTCTGCTCACAGCATATAACTTTTTTTCAGAGGCTAAGCAAAAAAACTTTCTTTTAAGTGTACTAGCCATGCAAACAAGAAGCATATTGAGAATAACCTGTGCACTTAAGTGTACCTCTTATGGTATCTCATCTTAGTGAGTAGTATGCTGCTTGAATTGAAATGTTTTAACTTGCCCTTCAGCTTCAAATGTTTATATGGTATTAGACAATGTAAATAAACCAGTGCTTATTCGCTAACATAAATTATAGATAGCTGTAAAAGCTGCTGTTAATTGATTTGCTTTAAAAACATGAACCATGCTGTCTAAATAAAAGCTTTTGATAATCCTAGTTAATAACTCTTCAAAAAAATCTTGTATGAAGAGGACAGCAAGTGACACACGTATACTTACTCTGTTAACTATTGCTATTAAGCTCTGTAAATCATCAAAATGAATAACCTGTCGTAACGTCCTTGTTCTACAATGATGTGTTTTTTAAAGCCAGGAAAAGTATTTTGACTCACCTGAAAGCTTTGGAGCTCAGGAGAGACCTAAGGAGGAATGTGGATGGTATTGACGGATGTCCTCTGCTTTTTCTTTTCTGTGCATGAGTATGGGTCTTAGTTTTAAGGTCAGTCTTATGGCCAGTGCTCTGTAGCTAGTAGTGTGTTGGAAAAAGTAGCAGGATTAGTGAGGTGCTTTCCTGAGTCCCTTGCATAAGTCTTACTGAGAAGGAAGATTGCTCTTAAAAAAGTATCCAAGCGAAGAAAAATAGGTTGTGAATAACTGTAATGATTGATGAATGGATCGTTTGGATGAAACAGACTTAAAATGCTCAACAAACTGATCAGTGGGTCATTTGATAAAAGATTGCCTTTTGTTCTTTGTTTCTTTTTTATGTATCTTTGGCTTCTGCATCAGTCAGAAGAGGAGGAAAGGCTTCTGCATGCTTTGGAAGATTCTGTTCAAAAATGAAAGCGTGTTCCAGAGAAATGAGGGAACGGAAACTGGGAACAAGATATATAGGTTCTGTAGATTATTTTATGATTGGAGAATTCCTCTGTCAGGCCTATGTGTATATAAATGTCAACTATTCCCTTTCCTAAGTGTTGTCAGGAGGCTGTAAAGGTTGCAGCTGTGGGCAACATCCTACTATCTTGTCACCTTAGTATCGGGAAGTTGAGAGAGTCCAGTAAACCTTTGCAGTGTAATGCTTAGAGGTAGGGACATGGATTGGTCTGTGGTTTCAATCAGAATCTGTAATGATCTGACTTTCTCAACAAAAATGCATTGTACAGAGGCTGATGAACTTGATCTGTAGGTATAGCAGTTAGGAAGAAAATAATTGTGTGTGTAGTTTAGTCTGTGGCTTGGGGGTGTCTGGCTTTCAAGTCTCACCTCTATGCAGGGAGAAAGACCATTCACACCAGTGGCACGTTGAAAATGGAGAGGCTTACTAGTGTGTTGGATGCAGAAAGGGGTGCTTTTGGCAAGTATGGAACAAAAGCAGACCTTAACTGATTTTCTACCAGGGGAGGAAAGTAAATGTCGTTTAGAAAATGCAACTTTATATTTTGTTTGGAGACTTAGCAAATGTTTATCTTCTGTGAGATGCCTGGAAAGCAGTAATTCTCACGGACGTGGAGTAGGGAAGATTTGCCAGCTCCTAATGGCAGTAAACAAAGAAAATGAAAGTTCGCAGGTTGCCTCTGCCACTGTAATAGTTTGCCACGACTGGGAAGGGGTGATCCTGTTCCTTTCCCCTCTTGCTCATGCTGCCCTGCCTTTCACGTTGTGCCAGCCGAGCTGCTTGTCAGCTCTAGGTTTACTGCACTTGCTTCCTTAGCAGAAATTTAACCCAGCAAAACAAATGAGTTAATTAACAACAGAAAATTTTACTTTTTTTTTTTCCTTCCAACTGAACTCATTAAGGACCGTACACAGTACAAAAGAGGGAGAAGGGAGTGCCATGAAATTGCTGGGAGGAAGTGGAGGAAGAAAGCAGAGCAAGGGCTGATGAAGAGAGTGGGATGTCTGTCCTGTTCTTGGCAGTAACAAGCTATTAAATCATCTTAACTGTTGTATAACTTCACTGTAAGTCTTCAGGTTGGATAATAAAAGCCTAAAATAACAGAAGGAAATAATTATTTAGACAACTTCCCAAAATTACAAAATTTTGAATTCTGTGTTATGAGAAATGTGACTAGATTGCAGAGATGGGGGGATACACGCACACACGAAAGAAAATAACACAGACGATGACAGGCAGTATTTGTCAGTTCCCTGGAAATGAAGAATGTCGTGGGGAAATGTGTATACAAAATTAGAGACACGAGTTGTGGCATTTTCAGCTGAAATTGTCCTCTGGCTGCGTCACTATGCATCTCTTGTCCCAATCATGCATCTATGGACCTGCCCTAATTCTGCATATGGCTTGCTGATGGGATTGTGTACTATTTGCTACATAGTTCTTTATTTCAATTTCTAATTAACATTTTGTTTAGACTCAGGTACAGTCTGTTTAGTTGTCAAAGTTCCTGCTTCAAAGCTATGGATTTAGATATTAAGAGGCAGAAGAGGATTTCAAGTGATCAAGGGAGATAGTAAAACTGCAGAGTTCAATAAATGTTTGCAAGCTTCATTACAGGTTTGTTTTTTAAACTGGAATACTTCCTTAAGGGATAAGGGAGAGAATCCTTACTTAAATGGACTAGGTGCAAAGTAAATGTGTTTCTCCAAGGCATTTTTATCTGTGCTGTCAACGAAGCTGCGATCTCAGCAGGTGAACATGAATTCACAGGCTATGAGTCTTAGGGAGCCTTTTCAGAATTTTAGGCAGCTTCGGGAAACAAAAAAATGCTGAATAAAAAAAATATTTAATTTTATTTGGCAAGACTTAAAGTGGGATGGCATCAACTCTTCTGTGCTGCTTCTGAAGTATCTGTTTTGGCTTTCAAAAGCCTGAATTGCCTTTGCCAAGATTCTTCACTTTCTGGCAAAATTACAATGGCAAATGGCTTCCTTTACAAGGTGTAATATTTAGACTAACAGCTTTGCAATTAAGAATGGCAAAGAGAATTATATTCTCTTTTTTTATAAGACCAGATTTTTTAGTATGGAATCGTGGGAGTGTTTGGATGTAACTGAAGTGCTTTTGATTGATGATTTATATTTTGAACAGTGCTTTTCATTTCAGTGCGCAACACTCACTTGAAATTTTAACTAGAACAATGCTTTGTTTTCAAAGATATATTAAAAGTATTACTGTAGTCAGGCAGTTGCTCTATGTTATAGACTTGCAAATGCCTTTTGGGTACGTCTGTGTAACAAAATGTATGTACGCGTGTCAACTTGTGCAAGGAAAGTGGAAAGAAATCAAGGAATCTGCAAGGATTCTTAAATACTGTCTGCTACTAATCTTCGTAGGCCATCAGGATGTCAGTGATAACATTGTTGAATCCTTTGTGGTTGGAGTCTTTTGGGGAGGTGTTTTGGAGTATCAGGCAAAATAACTTGTTTGAAGGGGAGTTGCCCAAATATAGTTTTTTGTTGTGAGAGAGCTGGAGACTTTATGTGTGGGGAAGGACATTCATAGCTGGGAGCAGAAGTAAGCATATGTTTGGAGGGAGCAGAACGGAGAAGTGGAAGATAAAGGATGAATCCAGTCCTCTATATTGTGCATTGTCTAGGAAGCTGCCAGCAGTAGTTTGAAGTAGGAGTCTTGGTTGTGTTTTCCAGCATGCACTCATGAACCTTTGACTCCTGCTGACCAAGTATCACTTTGGGGGTGGAGACCACCCCCCTTAAAAGTGACACAGTCTGCACCTGAAACCAGCACCGAAATAGATTAAATTGCTTTAGAAATACTTACATGTACTGATTGCTAAAGCTATAATGGAATCTAATTGCAAACGTGCTACCAAGGATCCAATCTCCTTGGTCCAGCCAGCTATGGGATCTGGCATCACTTGCTTTCTAGCCCATGAGGTCAGGGTTTCTTCTTGTGAGAAGTTGCGTAGATTTGGTTCTTTCATGGAAAAGCATATTTGGGTCCCACGTTTTAAATGCAGCTGTGGACACCATTGGCTGTCTGGTCTTTCAAATACAGAAAATTCACTGGTGTGCCTCATGCTGCTCATATCCAAATCTTATTCCCATTGCAACTATGGCAATAGGAGTAGACTAGTAAGAAAGTGTAAGTGTATATATCCTTATGACCTGTGTTGGTGTATAGAGGTTTCGTAGGCACAGCCATTTAACTACATTATATTGAAACTATTTGACAGATCTTATTAACTCTTTTTTTTTTAAGACTTTGTTCTAATTTCTTATAAAAATTTAGGTTTGCTCTGCTAAGCCTAATGCTATAGTGTGGGGAGAAATTAAGTGGTGACACTGGATGTCTGAGGGAGAGAAAGATACATAGAAGAGACGAGAGATTTTTAACCTGTATGTTAAACCTGAGGTCTTGGAGAAAGGTCTTCAAGTAGGTCAAAATTTAAGGCTATATTTAAGCTTTTTTCCCCTCTTCCTCTTCTGTAGTAGTAGCTTAGTTACAGAAAGCAGAATGTTACAGAAGAAAAATAATTAAATGCCTAGGACTTTAAAGGGAATATTACTCAACATATTTTTTTAAGTTACCTTTCATAAAAGAGCATAAGTTCAGTTTTCAAAAGCTCTGGAGCTTGTCTTGCAACTCTGACAGGTTAAAATATGTGTGAAAATATATATATTCTTTCTCCTGTTCCTAAGTAATCTACAAGTGATTGCGTTTTAAAAATTATTTTTCTCTTGAATTTAACGACTTTGACAGATGGCACATGTAGAACCTGGAAAACTTCCTGAATTGGCAGAGTGACCATACCCCTGCTATCTTCCTACCGCAGTATCTGTAGGTGCGTAGGCTGTCTGTGCTTCCAGAGTGCTGGGTGAGATAGTTTCCTCTGCTGGGAATATGCAGAGCGCAAGCGATAAATCAAAAAGCATACCTACCTGGTGACAGGCTTAATTTGCCGTTAATAGATAATCTGCTGGTTAGGTGGGTAATTTGGTTGTGACTAGAAACAACTCTTTGAGAACAGCAATAGTCTCCAGGGTGCATACCTGCCATGTTTTCCATGCAGTATGAATATCCATCTTTGTTTAAATGGTGTGAGTTGGTTTAACACTTCTGAGAGATCAAGATATCAAAGCTACACCTCATAACAGACTATTCTTTAGGCTAGAGAATATCATACCAAAATGTAGGACTTTGGAAATCTGGTTTATCGTGACTGTGCTTTCAAGGGCTCTGCCAAGAAAGACCTCTTAATCCAACAGAAGCAAGTGAAGTCACTTGGGTTTGAATGTGCACAGGGTGTCTGGCTTGATGCTACATGATGGTTGTTCTCACCACTGGATGTCCTGAGTTTTGAAACAGCGATTGACTATATAGGTTGTTTTCTGTTTACAATTTAGAGTTTCCCTCCCTCATCTAAGGCATTTTAGGGAAAGGACAGGAACCTTGACACTTAAATATCTCTCTGCAGTTTGTGCCATTCAACTTGCCTGGAAGGAATATCTAAGTCTGTATGCAGTTACAGTCTGTGAAGAGAATTGACATGCTAAAAATCATGTTTAAAAGGAATAGCAAAGAAGCTGATCTATTTTTCTTTTGAAATCCTGTTTATCTGCTGAAGACACGAATTGGTATAGAGGTGTGTCCCTATAAGACTTATTACTTGGTGATATGGTATAACAGGGCCTTAGACCTTAAAGGTAAGGAAAGGCTTTTTGTATTCCCAGGGTAGGACTACTTTGATAAACTGCTTTTAGACAGACAAAAGAGATGCAGTCTTAAATCACTATTCATGTATGACTGACTAGGAATGATATAATCTAGAGATTATTGCTTTCCTCTGTTTCTGTGGTGTTAACAAATGAATACGCAGGAATGTAGCAGTGAAGTAAATGGGTCTTGATAAATTATGCAGTCTTGACTCCAACTATTGTTTGAGGTAATTGATGATCTTCCGTTGGTGTAATGGGGCTGTGGCATAAACTGCAGCACGCCCTAGAATAGACAAATTGGTCTGGTATTGTTTACGAACATATTTAGTCTATCTTGCTATAAGTGAATCTGCCTTTTCCTGAAGCGTTGGGAGGAGGACCAGTATTTGGTTATTTAGTCCTAAATAACCTAATATTATATTTGCCTTTTCCTCTTGTCTAAATACTGAAGTGATAATAAACAAACTGTTGCAATGAAGGGCTGAATTCTTTTCCCTTATCCCTTTACCTAAACTTTTTAAATTTGTGGATTTACAGGTTAATAGTACATTTATCTTAGTTCTTGGTGTGTTATACCAACTGCAGAACATCTACTCCAATGGCTTGCCGAATTTCACTTCACATTCACTTACAGAAAACTGTACGCCCCAAAAGCTTCTTTTTTTATTTTTTTTTTATTTTTTTTTTTGGCATGCGTCAGCCAGGATAAAAGGGATTTCTATAAATCTGTACTTAATTCTCCCAGAACAGACTGGGTGACTGAGGCAAATCTTGCTTGAAAATTAAATCTTCAGATCCCCTTAACAACTGACTGCAAACTTTTTAAGTGTGGAGTGGGAGTTAGGTGACTGTAGACCGCTGTTTTTGTGTTTCAAGATTAGCAACAGTACAAGTTGGGATATCATGCCTATGGAGTTAGATGTTTGAAGTGTTCTTTTTCCTTTGTCCCCTCTGGCCCCCAGTGTGAATCTGTAAGATTTGAGTTTTAAAATTTAGTAAATGCTGTGGAAAAATATCTAGAATAAGCAACTGGATTTAATACGTATTGGGTTAAACAGGTTTTCAAACTTGCTGTTGCCAAACCCGTTTTCCTCCGCATGTCACTGGCTATATGAATTAACCACAGACAGAGTTACCTTTGGAAATATGCAGAAGCCCAGTGATTCCTTCCTGGAAAGAATCTCCTGGGAGGCTGTCTGCCTTTTTGATAGAGGGAAGGAGGCTACCATATCTCAGCCAAATTTATCCTGGAACTAGACAAAATAAAGCTTCCTTGATGAGGGTGTGGTTTATGTGGACCATAGGCTGCAAGTCCTCTGTGATAAGTTTTCTCAAGATGTCTTTTATCCTTGCCCATGACTTGGCTTTCCCATAAATCTTGCTGGGAGCTTTAGTTTAGTGACAGTTCATGTCTACTAGAAAGCAGTGGGTAGCCTATTTAAAACTCAGACTTTTTGTTTTGAATACATCATTGATAATTAACAGTGAACAAGACAGGAGCTTGCTTGTGGTAGGTGTAAAAGTTCTGGCTCTGCTTTGCAGTCTACTCCTTCTCCCTCACTCACCCTCTTTTCATCTGCTTGTAGGTGGCATCACTTGTCTTGTACTGTGAGGTTGTTTCCAGGAGAAATGCTGGGACCAGCAAATAGTGCTTTATATATTTATGTGCTTTTGTTTAGTTTTGTTTCCTTCTTTATAAAGCAGCACTTAAAATCACTTTTTTTGACATTGACTAAATACTGCCTTCTCTTTTGCATATTCAGTTCTTCAGTCGTATGCACCTCTAAATATGTGTGCAGTAGATTTCTTTTCAGGCTTGATCTGATCATGAGGGTGATGCTTAAAAGGAACACTACTAATCTTATAAAATTTCTTCTAATAGTCATGCAGAAGAAGAAATGCAAGAAATGCAGATTTGTATGGGACGCTCTGTTGTTTATATTGCATGAGACTAAAGCCATGAGAGAAAAAGCAGGTGGGAAAGGATAAAGAAGAGTTGTGTAACTAGGTGTTGAAGGCTAATGCTGCATAATGATCTTGATCTTATGGAACTTTTCCAACCTAAATGATTCTATGATAAGTGGCTGTCATCTTAATTAACTCTCAGATTTCGATGTTTTCTTTCCACAACTGAAAACATAGCCTCAGTTGGCGAGAGCCAGTCTTCAAATGGTTAGGGTCTAGGTGTGAAGAGGGGCTTTCTTTTTTATTGAACTGTAGAAATAAAGGGGGAGCCATCCAGCCTGGGAATAGTTGTGTTGGGCTTTTGAATGAAGTATCAGGTTGAACATGTTTTCTAGGCTACAGACAGCAAATGTTCATGTTTGCTACTCCAAGTTGATTGAAATCCTCATCACCTCATCTTATTCTTCTCGGTCTCCCCTCTCCAACTGTTTTCAATAATAAGTTGATGAAATGTCTTCAGTATGGTTTCTGACAGTTTGTTTGTACTCTGCAGGTCCTGTGAAACAGTAGATGTAATTTGAAGAAAATTTGAAGGAACAAATGGCTTTAGCTGGCTGCCCAGACTCCTTTTTACATCTTCCTTATCGGATAGTAAGTTATAAAATTGCATGTTCCTGTCAGCTTGTAGCATCATATTGCTGTGTGCCAGTGATTGATTGTGCGTTCAAGCTTTTCATCAAACTGCTAATAGCTGTCTGGCAATTCTCTGGGTTTTGCTAATGTTTGGGAACAGAGCCTCTGTTACCATCCTGTATTCAAGACCTGCTGCTGAGAAAATACAGTCACTAATATATATTGGTTAAGATTTCATACCTGTACTGAAAATAGCCAGTTCATATTTGAGCAAAGGCACTCTTAAATAAAAAATAAAATTGGCAAGCTGCAATGCCAGTGAAATGCCTTATACCAAAAAGTATCAATGTTCACTGAATGCTGTATTTGTAGGAACAAAGGCAGAGATTTTACACTTGGTTAGATTCTATGTTTTTTGAGTCCTTATGCTGTATCTAAGCAGCCAGTATGGCATATTATGAAGAATATACTTAAAAAAAAAATCCAGAACCCTTAATTCAAAGGTGTTAGGCAAAAATGCACAAGAAGTTTTCTTCTTTTTTTTATCCCCAGGCAGTTGTGTTGGCATAATGCATGCTCTTTTTTTTTTTTTTTTTTGGTGGAACTGCAGTTTTGTTATTTTGGGCATGAACTGTTTTTTGCCCTTTTTCATAGTGTGCTTACCACCGTAAGGATTCAGTTATAATTTTGAGCTCTACGGATAGACAAGTAATTAAAGAGAATATCATATGACACCGAAACCTTTTTCCCTTTCTCCCAAGGGAAGCTCTACTGGTAGTGATTACTATAGTCATGCTACTTTATTTGAAAAGAAAAAAAAAAATCCTCAACAAACCTCTTTGGGATTTATACATCTGTTTTGTAATCTGCCAAGTTCTGTTATTTTCCCCAACAGGAAACTTCAAAATAATTTAAAGACTAATGCTAATATATGCTGAATTGTCAGTTGAATGCACCTGAATGTTTTTCCTGATAACAAAAAAACCTAACAGTTCCTTTAACTGCTTTTGCAGCTATGAAAATAGAATGGACTTCGAGAAATCTGGTGTCTTGAAAATCTGTTATGATACTTGGATCTCTGATATTAAGACTGTGTTAATAGATGTGCCTGGACTTCATAATTTTGATGCACTGTGAAATTATGCTTCCAATTCCTTTAGAACATCATCTGATTCATGATGCGAAGCTGAGGGAGTGGAGAGCTACATAAGGGAAACTTGACATTGTAGGCAGTTATTTTTGAGCTGCGAGTACTTTACTGGATGTCAGACTTTCTCATGAAAATAGTATCTTTAGTGGTTCATAAGCAGTAAGAATGTGAATCCACCTTGGTACTTCCCCTTGCTCTTACAAACCCTGTAGAAAATCTGCTTTTAGTCTAAAGCAGTCAACAGACTAGAAGTGTCAAAGCAACATGGGTAACTTAAGACAGTGCGAAAGTGACTCCCTGTTAATAAATCATTTTTGGTCATAGCTTACTGTGTGTTAACTATCCTAAGTGCTTGTAATTGGTTAAAAACTAGCTTTGGAAGCCCATTCACAACTACTGTGCCTTCTGTCAGAAGTGAAGTTCACATTATAAAACCCCTGAACATCTGTTTTTCCACCCCTGCTAAATCTGACTTAGAAGCTTTCATCAACTTGTCTTTCAAATTTGGCTACAGTGCCAGTATTGTGTTGGTAAAGGGCTGAAAGAAGGCAAAACTAAATATGCTATAGATTAGAGTGTGAAGAAGTATTCTATTTTTTCAGTACATTTTTTGACTTAATATGAATGGAGGGCTATAGAGAACATTCCTCCAGTGTCACCAAGATTGGGACTTTAATGCTGTAACTTCAGTGTTTAGAATAAATTGATGCATTGGAGTTTGGGATTATGTTCAAAGCAGACAGCAAGTGAAAAGAGAACCTAGATAGTTGAATATGTACTACAGAATATCGATTAGGATACCTTGTTGCCACCCCTCCTTCTACCCTTCCTTTTTCTGTTTTGGGGTAGATGGGCCAGGTACAGATCTCTTATTTTCTTACTGGGCTCTGTTTGTAATGCTTGCTGCTTTTAGGAGCTTTTGGGTCTTGTTTAAGAACCTTTTTTAAAAAAAAAACACACCTAACTTTCTCAGGAGTTACCACATAAACCAGTCACACTGAGTGCATTCTCATATAAACAATCTCTAGCTTTGTGGAAAAAATCAATACTACCTTTTAGTGGCTTTCAGGAGCCCTTTCCAAATTCTCAAACTCTTCAATAAAAATCCGGCAGTGAGAGTTGGCAGTGTTTGTCTTCTGTTCCTGGAAATTCAGAACATAGTCCCAGAATTTCTCAGAAAAAATGGGATGATTTACTGTGTTTCCGTTCTTTTGCAATCTGTAGTCACAACAGTATGCACAGTGACTTGAACTCTCGGGGAAGATTTAGTTCTTTAACCCTTTGATGCATGAATGGTGCAAGTCTCAATGACATAAATAACAAAAAGATTTTTTTTTCTCTCAGATAAAATCTAGGCATGCAGGAATGTTGTGTTCATCTTCTCCTTTCTGCCTTTGTTTGTATTCTTATAACCAAGATGCAGGCATGACTATTAATTATTGATAGAGTTTGTTTTCAGAGAAGTGAGTTCTTATTAGAGAAGGGGCTTGTTCATGTCATACTCATATTCCAACTTGACGTAAAATGCACTACAAGCACTTGATCACAAAATAGGGAGAAAATGGAAGGTGCCTTCTCCTACACATACAGAGCTATGGTTTCCAGGATTGCTAATGGTACTCTTCACCAGATAAGTGAGCAGAGTATTGCACATCATGCTTGAGAAGCTTTGTGCCCTTCAAGAGCAGAGAAATAAATACCTGATAGAATCAATCAGTTAGAGGCTAGCTATTGAATAAAAGCCTCTTCTTATAATGATGTCAGATTTGTGGACGTGAAGATGTAGCACTCATACTGCAACAGTCAAATTTCTTTGCCTTCAGCTGGAGGGACAACGAGGTACAAGTTCTGCAGATTTTAGTATACCAGCTTTGATCCCCATTTTCCATGAAATGTTACAATAAATTAGAAGACCCTTTTGGAGGTCGTCTTTTTTTTTTTTTTTTTTTTTTTCAGGATTTGTTTGCTTTGGCTAAGTGTTCAGAGAGGGTTTCTGCTTTAGCAGTAAAAAAGGGAAGATACTTATATTTCTAATTCAGAGTTAGTGTGGTGGATGCCATAAGCCTAAACCCTATGAAATCTAGATGTCTCTTAAACTATGATCTGCTTGCCATCACTGAAACTCGGTGCGATGAATTCCATGACTGGAGAGTGGCTATTGATGGCTACAGGCTGTTCAGAAGGCACAAACTGGAAAGGTGGAGGGGGAGGTATTGCCGTCCATATCAGGAAATGGGTAGTGTGAAGAGCCGTCTTTGAAGAGTAGCCATGAACTGGTTGAAAGCTTGTGGGTCAGAACAAAACACCAAGGCAGCAAAAGGAACCTTTTGGTTGATGTGTACTGCAGGCCACCTGATTAAGGAGAGCCAATTGATGTAGCCTTTTTCCTTCAGCTACAGGAGGCTTCATGCTCACAAGCTCTTGTCCTACTGGGGCCTTCAACCACCCTGACATACACTGGAAAAGAGGCACAGCAAGCTGTAGGCAGTCCAGGGGACTCCTAGATTGCATTAAGGATAATTTCTTAATTCAGCTAATAGACACCCCCACCCAAGGCGATTCAGTACTGGACCTGATGATCACCAATACAAACGAATTCATCAGTGACGTCAAGTTTGGAGGCAGCCTGGGCTGCAGTGATCACGCACTGGTGGAGTTCAAGGTTCAGAGGGATATGGGACAGGCAAGGAATGTAGTCAGCACCCTAAATTTCAGGAAAGCAGACTTCCAGCTCTTCAAGGAGTTATAGTCCAGTAGGAGCCCTTGGCCTCAGGGACAAGGTGGCAGAACAGAGCTGGCAAATACTTAACGATGCTTTCCATGAAGCACAAGAGCACTCAGTCCCCATATATAGGACATCAGTCCAGGAAGGGAAGAGACCAGCATGGCTGAGTTGAGACCTGCTGGTCAAACTGAAAACCAAGAGAGAACTGCACAGACAATATAAGCAGGGACAGTTAACCTGCGAAGAGTACATGGATGCTGCCTGGTACTGTGTGGATGGGGTCAGGAAGGCCAAGGGGCAGCTGGAGCTGAACTTGGCAGGGAAAGTGAAGACTAACAAGAAGGACTTGTACAGGTACATCAATCAGAAAAGAAAAGCTGAAGAGCATATTCCCGTTGATGGAAGAAAATGGTGACCTCATATCAACAGATAAGGAGAAGGCTGAGGCTCTCAACAGCTTTTTTTCCTCAGTCTTCACTGACAACTGCTCTTCTCACCCCTCCTGGGTCAGTGGACAACAAGATTGTGACCAGGAGGGTAAAGCCTCTCCAGCAGTCGAGGAGGATCAGGTTTGTGAACACCTGAGGAACCTGCACATATATAAGTCCGTGGGACCTGATGGAGTGCGTCCCAGAGTCCTGAGGGAATTGGCTGATGTGGTTGCCAAGCCACTCTGTGAAATATCTGAAAAATCATGGCAGCCAGGAGAAGTCCCTGGTAACTGGAAGAAGGGTAACATTGTCCCCAGTTTTAAAAAGGGTAGAAAAGATGACCCTGGGAACTATTGACCTGTCAGCCTCACCTCTGTGCCTGGGGAGATCATGGAGCAGATCCTCCTAGAAGTTATGGTAAAGCACATGGAGGAGGGGGAGGTGATTGTTGGCAGCCAGCATGGTGTCACCAGGGGCAAGTCCTGTCTGACCAACCTAGTGGCTTCCTATGATGGGGTGACCACAGCAGTGGACACCAGAAAACCAACGGATGTGATCTGTCTGGACTTCTGTAAAGCCTTTGACATGGTCCCCCCCAACATCCTTCTGTCTAAATTGGAGAGATATGCATTTGATGGGTGGACTGTTTGGTGGATAAGAAATTGATTGGATGGTCATATTCAGAGAGCAGTGGTTAATGGCTCAATTTCCAGATGGAGGTCTGCGACCAGTAGTGTCCCTCAAGGGTCCATGCTGGGACCAGTGCTGTTTAATAATGTCATCGATGATATATAGACAGTGAGATCGAGTGCCCCCTCAGAAAGTTTGCAAATGACACCAAGCTGAGTGGTGTAGTTGTCACACTGAAAGGGTGGGATGTCATCCAGAGGGACCCGGATGGGCTGGAGAAGTGGGCCTGTGTGAATCTCATGAGGTTCAACAAGGCTAAGTGTGAGGTCCTACACCTGGATCGGGGCAGTCTGTGGTTTCAGTACAGGGTAGGGGTTGATGTGGTTGAGAGCAGTTCTGCAGAAAAGGACTTGGGAGTGCTTATTCTTGAGAAGCTCGACATGAGGTGGCAGTGTGCGCTTGCAGCCCAGAAACGTCAAAGCATAGCCAGCAGGTTGAGGGAGGTGATTCTCCCCCTCTGTTTTCCTCTTGTGAGACCCCACCTGGATTATTGTGTCCAGTTCTGGAATCTTCAGCATTAGAAGGATATGGAACTGTTGGAATGAGTCCAGAGGAGAACTACAAGGCTGGAGCACCTCCCATACGAGGATAGGCTGAGAGAGTTGGGGTTATTTAGCCTGGAGAAGAGAAGGCTCCGAGGAGACCTTGTAGCGACCTTCCAGCACCTGAAGGGGTGCATGAAAAAGCTGAGGAGGGACGTTTTACTAAGGCATGTAGTGATAGGACTAGGGGAAATGACTAAAAATCGGAGAGGGGAAGATTCAGACTAGACATTCAGAAGGAATCCTTTGCAATGAGGGTGGTGAGGCACTGGAACAGATTGCCAAGCGAAGTTGTGTTTGCCTATCCCTGGAGGTGTTCAAGGCCAGGTTGGATGGGGCCTTGGGCAGCCTGATCTAGTGGTGGTGTCCCTGCCCATGGCAGAGGGGGTGGGACTAGATGATCTTTAAGGTCCCTTCCTACTCAAACCATTCTGTGATTCTATATGACTTAGTCTTTTGTCTGCCAGTTTGGAATTGAAGTGTCTGATACTCAGTTTTAATATAGGTACACATGCTGTTTTCTGTGGTTGTGTGAATAACATCTTTAGTCCTTAAAAATGCAGCATGAAAAAGAATCGGTTGCAGAATTTGTATCCAAGTAAACTGAAAACCTGTGTGGAAAGGGCTGTGAAGAGCTGTATTTTGGCACTCAATCTCCCTGACAAGTTTTGAAAAATCTTCCTTAACTTAGCTATTGACAATTGTTTATCAAGACTATGGAGATCTAGTCTTTCTTAAGATATTTTAAGTTTCAAGATAAACAGTAGCTAAACTTATTCTCATTAGACTTAAATGTATAGGAATGCTACTTGAATAGATCATCTCAGAGTTCCTGTTTTCCATGCCAGCTGGGCAATATGGATGGACCAGAGTGTGCAAGCAGGCTTTCAAAGTTGTTGAGTGTAGCTGAGTGAAGAAACACCAAAGAGTTTATTGCATTGTGTCATCCTTCTACATATTGTATGAAGAAATGAAGCTGAAATGTTGCTACTGCCAATGCAGAAAGTCATCAGATTTGTGAAATATGGTGTTAGTCAACAGATATTTTGCTGAAGATGCTCTTGCTTTAGCAGTTTACATGTATGTCGTGTAGAGGGTTGATGGGCTGCTGCAGACATAGAGTACAAAGCAGTGAGAACACTAGCAAATGCTTTTACAAGACATGTTGCCTTCAATATGAAATTACAAAATCTGTCTCCCGGAGTGCAAACTGCAAATGCTTTTTACAGATAAGAGCTGTTTGGTAGTTTTTGTTGAAGAGCGACTGGAGATGGATTTCTGTGCTCTATTTTTCTTGGAAATAAATCTGTTTTAAAAATTGTTACAAAAGCAGTTGTTTTTACTAATATCAAAATAGAAGCGTGCTTGCCTCTTAAAAGAGGCCATTGGGAAATGTATGTGCCCCTACTAGCACGTGTCATCAGAATATTGTATATGCAGCAAAATAATATCAAGAAAATTTGTATCTCACTCTAAACTATTATGCAATAGGTTACAGTTTCACTTATTACAAGAAATACCTACCAGTTGCTCTTTCTGCTGTACTGGTTTGCCTCTCTACAATTCCAATTGAAAGTCTGTGCTTGACTGTTTGCACTTCTACTTTTGTATTCTAATTTATGCCAAAGCTGGTTGGCTAAGCATGAGGTTGGTTTTCGAGGGGAATATAAGCAAGAAATTTCAAATGGCTAGGTCCAAAATTATATAAGATGTTTCAACCCACCAAAAAAAGAAGACTTTAAGAACTCTAATGGTCAGTCATACCATTTACTACTTACATTACTACTAATAGTGGTGAGGAAACAATGTAAATGTTGCAAATCAAATGCGGAAATAACAAGTAAAGGTTAATTTTGCATCTTCCTGCTAATCGTTTCATGCTCATCCTTGAACAGTAGGTTGAGCCTCTCTTTTAGTCTTGCTGTGTCATTAAATACAAGTTGTCTCTTAAATTTGTCTCTTGATTTAGCTCTAGTTTCCATGCATGTTTAAAACTACAGTTTACTACATTTTACTTGAGGTGACGCTGAGGGGGGATCTTATGAATGTATATAAATACCTGAAAAGCAGATGCAAAGAGGACAGAGCCAGGCTCTCTTCAGTAGTGCCCAGTGACAGGACAAGAGGCAATAAGCACAAACTGAAACACAGGAGGCTCCCTCTGAACATTGGGCAATGCTGTTTCACTGTGAGGGCGACTGACCACTCGCATGGGTTGCCCAGAGGGGTGATGGAATCTCCATCCTTGGAGATATTCCAAAGGCATGTGGACACAGTCTCAGGCAGCTGGCTGTAGGTGGCCCTGCTTGAGTAAACGACTGGGACCAGCTGATGCCCAGAGGTTCCTTAAAACCTCAATCATTCATTGATCTTGTGAGCACCAAAAGCTATGAATCTCTCTGGGTTCGGACTTGTGTGTGACTTTTAAGATGCCTTGCAGATAGTAAAATCATCCTTGTTGGTAAAAACAAGCCATTTTCTGGTGTTTTCTCACAAAAGTTCATGAGGCTATCCTGAAGTAATGGTAACTATCAGTTTAGCAGTATATAGCACCAAACTAAATCCTGCATTTTGAATTCTTATTAATAAGATCCTTTCCAGAGTAGATATTTAACAAGCTGTTTACCCACTGGTTATTTTGGAGAATTACCAGTCTGAATGCTTTCATGTTAGTAACAGCTCTTGCTTGAGAGGAGCTGATGGACTAGTCTTAAGGCAGCTTCATGCTTTAAACGTCTGTGTAAATATAAGAGAATAGAAGCTTGGAATTTAAGAGAAGGAAAGTGTTTGTGTTTTGTTGTTTTTTTTTTTTTCTTAAATTGGAATTGGCTTTGTTACAGTCAACTGGAATTATGTTAGTGATAGGTTGGGGGAGTGTTTTTAATGGATCTTCCTCCTACAGATGTTCTTCGCTCTACATATCAGTAAATAATAATCACTGGAGAAGATTTTTTTTTTTTAAGAGGATGATAAAATTGCTGTGCATTTGGAAATGTCACTTTTCAAGAAAGTGCTGTGGCTCAGATAATTCTTAGTGTTGATGTCCATGCCAGTTGGCTTAGCAGGCCTTTTCTGTCCTAGGAAAAAAACAGAGAAACAATGTTGTCTTCTACTTGAGTATTTCCAAGAAATATATCTAGATACACATCTTGCTAAAATTTATGCCCAGTGGATTTTCTTGCCTTACACGGCATAAAAGGAGACTGATCAAAGTAAGGACAGCATTTCATAATCACTTAAGATTTCCTCTTTTTTTATAAGTTTAAAAAGGACTTGGGGAAACCCCAAACACCCCCATTACCAAAACCCTGTGATTCTGCATGAAGTTGTTAAAATGTCATCAACTCTGAGAGGAGAATTCTTCTGTTTCTAAAAAGAAACTGTGGGTACAGTTTCCATACCTCATTGTTAGTAATGTGGTGTCTCATGGCAGAGATAATTTTTCTACACTTGCAGACCACCTAGTCATAGTGCTGCAGTTGAATCCTGAACTGAAGTTGCTGATGCAAATGAGAATGGATAGCCTAAACTCACCATCATTTAGATGGTGGATGTGCCACTTACATTCATCCCTATTTTTGCAAAAATACCAAGTCTGCCTTGCGTTAGCTATGACTGAAAGGAGTCTTTACCTGCTTCTTTTAGATCCTGTAAGAATTTTTCATTTGGTTTCTAATATAATGCAGTCTGAAATACTCTTTTAAAACTTCTCCCTAGGTTCCCACAAAACTCTGCTACTTTTCAGGTGTGTCTTTCATTCCTAGAGTCACAGGTACTTTCCCTGCATGGAGATGTGGGAATGGAGAGTACAGCGGAGAAGAAAGACTTTTTTCTTTAAGGATTGGCTTTGCTTTCTTGGGATGGAATTTTACCAAATTGATCAGCTTTCAGGAATCCTTAATGTAGCAAGGACCAGATTATTGGTATTAATGCCCTTTTATGCTAGATAGTATTGATATTTTAATCTGAGGCATTAAGATACAGTGTTTTTCTTTGTGGTTTTGAAAGAGTAAGAAGCTATCAAAGGTAGAACACAAATGCTCAGCAAAGCTCTCAGGCTTTACTGCTATTTTAAGATAGCTTTGGCTTGTGTACTGGTAAACCAGTGTGCATATTTGAAATTCTAGCCTCTACAATGAAAGACAAGCCCTCGGAAACAGCCAGTGGTTTTGGAGCATACTTGTCCTTTGCAAGCTGAACATTACACAATGACTTAAGACTCTACAACATGCTGGCTGTGGCTCTTGATGTCTTACACACTGGCTCCATTTTGTGACATAATTTTGGCAAGTGGGGGAACCTGGCAATCCTTCGTGCTAGAGGCCTTAGCTCTAATAAAGCGCTTTAGTTATTAGCACAAGTAAATAGTTGTCCATTTGTGCTTCATTAATGCATATTAGTCATACAGTAAATACTGTCATGCTGGCAAGTTCCCCAGAATACTGAATACTTCAGCACAGTTTAGGACGGGGGTTTCTGACAAAGTGGTGTTGGCACCTTTCTTGAAGAAGTTCTTGAAGCTATTAGTGTAGGAGACTGACAGACCATTATTTCAGGTCATGTGGGTTTTTGTAAAACTGATACTTTAGTGGAGGCAAAGAAGTATTTTTGATGAATTTTGAGCTGTTGGAGTAGGTCCTTCTGAAGTTTGCAGTTAACTTTTCTACAGTCTTCAGTTGTGTCTGAGGCAGATTGCTTTGGGCTACAGGGAGTTCAGATTAGGTGCCTACTTCTCTGATGAAAATCATTAAATATTCTAAAATTCCAGAAGATTGTCCTATATTGTAAAATTCTAACTGCATAATTGAAGAACCTAATATATGCAACTGTATGAGGAAGTCAAAAAGCACCACAGTGATCCATGATTTGTGTATTTTGGTTTCTTGAGACATGTAAACAGTATAGAACTGTGAGCTGCAATGTCAGGTATGACTGTTCTTTGGAACAGCTAGCATAGGTTTGCCAGTTGTGGTTTTTTTTGTTTTTGGGGTTTTTTGTCCTTTGTGTGACTGGTAATGCATTCCAGGAAGACATGCTTCATAGTCTTCCAAGAAACTGGGCAAGGCTGACCAGCTTCTGTTTCCTCATATCCTCATCCTTGCCCATTTTGAGAACCAGTGTGATTTTTGTCTCTGCAGTCATGAGGATCCTTCTCTAATTAGTGACTTGTTTTTTGAAGATAAGGAGGAACAGCCTTGCAGGGGTATTGGCCAGCTTCCTTAGCACCTTCTAATAAATCCCATCTGGTCCCCGGGAGCTGGTCCAGTTAGCTTTGTGATCCATAACCTTCTTTTGCTGTTAGTAATGGTTCAGTCCCTTAGATAGCTAACGCTATACTCAAAGAACTGGGAGATGTGTGGATGAACTTTACTAGGAAAAACAGAAGCAAGGAAACTTTTGTGTCCTTCACTGATGGGTCTTGTGCACAACTGAGCATTAACAAGGCTAATATAAGCAGTGGTAAAAAGATTGCTTATCTATAGAAGCATTCCTTATTCTTAAAATCTGCTTGGGAAGTAGCTCCGTGTTGTTTCTGTGTAACCCCTTCTTGCTTCAAACTGCTTTGCATTTCAGTATTTGAGCTGAGGGCATGAGCTGCTTCTCCATTCACCCTGTCTTTCTAGTGTTCCTCTTTGATTTCTTGCATGCCAAAATGCACTGTTCTTGAGCTTTGAGGAGGCTTTCCTGGGAGATCAGCCTGTCCTGTGCCCTGTGATCCTTCAGAGCAGTCTCCTGTGGGAACCTGGCAAGCAGATTCTTAGGCAAGTGAAAAATCTGCTTTCCTGCAGTCTAGAACTGTAATTCAGCTAGTAGTCCTGCTCCCTGTGCTTGCCCTTGTTCTCTTCATCTCAGCATGATATCAGGCTGTCATCAGCCTCTACCTCCCTAGCCAGTTCTTTGCCCATGAGTTGGCTTTGTTAGCTTGCCAGTCAAGCAGACTGCTTCCCTGGTTGCCTCACTGATCACTTGTGATGTGAAGTTACCTTCAACTTACTCTGGAAATCTTTGTAGCATCCGGTGCTGGCTACAGGTGGAACTGCACTGTTTGCTCACGTGCGGGTAAGAAATGTGATTTAGCTGAATTTTCTCCTTGTCCGATGCATCTGGTTGCAAAAATGGACTTGTTTGGCAGGCAAGACACAAGATGTGCTTTCATCTTTTCTAAGATGATGGATGCCTCTTCTGGAAACGGGTATTGAAGTGGAAAACGAGAAACGAGGTACTTGCTAGTGTGACAGAGCGAAGGAGAGCCTAGGTGTGCTAGCCAATGGCCCTGGTGTTTCCTGGCCCACCTCTGAACTTTGTAGCTTCCCAGCCAAACTCTTAGTACTTAGTCTCCTGCCATGATACCTTCCTACTTTCCATGAATGCTAACTCTCTCTTGCAGAGTTTCCATCTAAGTGGACTGTCTCCCATGCTGCCTTTTCTGAGAACCCACTGCCAGCTGTATCACCCCAGAACCATCTTCGGGGCAGTGTGGGGAAGCTTCTCCTTCCTAAGTGACTAGTAAGCTTCTGCCATCAGGTCTGACTGGTGCTGCCATGCCTTGATCATGAGTGCCCCTGGCTCCAAGTCATTTGGTGGAGATGGACAAGAAGGGCTAGAAGTCTTGGCCAGACGTTCCTCTTTCTTCTTCATTGAGGGCCTGTCACAGAAGAGATGATGCTCCTATGCCTGGAGTGTGAAGAGGCAGTGCAGGTCAGGAAGTAAGGGCTGATGTGAGCCTTGACGTGCATGAAATGTTTTATTGATTGTAAGGTGACTATGCCTAGTCTGGCAATGCTAATATATCTGTTTCCTGCCTATGGAAAGGAAACAGTCTGTCTCTTCCACCCCTCTGATGGGGTCTTAAGGTGCCCGGGATTTCCTTGAGTGGTCATATGCAGGCTTACGGAGAGCAGTGCCTGAGGGAGATTAAGAGAGGACATCTTGACCCTCCTGGAAGGAGATCACTACCTCTTTCTGGAGGACATCTTGGAAAAGATGGCATCGGGAGACAGAGATTGTACCATGAGCTCTTTTTTCCACAGTCTTTCTGTGTGCTTTTGTCCTGTTCCCTGTCTGCATAGCCTCCTTCTTCCAGAGCCTCTTTCTTGGCATTATCTTTCCTTGACTAGCAGCGAAGCAGGAACCCCTTAGCAAGCTAGGAGAAGTTGCTATGGTTGCACTGCCATGTCCACTTGTCGTGACTTGTTGGAAAGATTTCTGCAGAAGATATCTCTAGAATCATGTTACATACTCGTTCTTTGGTGTTTCATGTGTATTTGTACTTATTTAGATCACTGCAGTTGATGTGTTAGATCACTTGAATGTAGCAGATACTCAATTTTCAAAGCAACTTAGAGCATATTTACCCGCCCACACCCACACTCAATTTATGTGTTTTTTTTTCTTTTTAAATTCATGACAGAGTCAGAATTTTTAAAAACAAATATTAACTTCAACATTTGAGGTAGTAACTTAAAGCCTCTTATGGTTGGAGGCACTTCTAGAGCCTGTTCTCTAAGGTGAGTGCAAGTTAAGACTTCCGAGTGCCCATTTCTCTGCTTCTGTCTATAAAGAGTTACAGGGCAGTGTATCGCAAGTTTGATGGGAAGAAGGCCTTCCTACATGCATGCTGATGAAATTTCTGCATGAAATATTTTTTTCTGGCATGAACAAGTTGTTAACCAAGTGCGCTAAAGATGTGCTGAAAAGCACATCTCTTTGCAATATTGTTTTTTTTTTTTTCTGGAGTCCTTTATGTCCTCAAAATTGTTACAAACCAACAAGACCAGAAACTTCTCATTGACTGTCCCACTAGAATCTTCTGGAGTATTGATACAATACCATGCATTATTAGAATATAAGATTGCACATGTGCTGTCAGTGTTATGGTAGTGTACTAATGAGCTCCCAGGTAATTTGCCCTGGGACAACTTTCTTGTTAACTTTTTTGTTTTAGCTAGATAAATAAAGTTATTCAGTTCAATTGTATTCAGAAGGTGGCTTGTTTCTCTCATCCACAGCTTGCTTCTGAAGCCTAGTTGAAAGATTTTGTCTTTTGTTCCTCATCCTATGATTCCTTTTTTTTTTTTTTTTGATCTCTGGTTTGACTTTAATCTCAGCAAGAGTCTTTTCAACTACTTTTATTCCATAGATCTGCGTTTTTGGGTTAGAAAGAATAGCTCAAAACTAGAGGAAACAGTATAATACATAACAATTGTGCTGTAAAAGTTACCATCTTGCACCCCTGAATTAATCCCCATCTCAGCTGAAGCATGGTAGCTGCTCATGTGTAGCTCTTTGAGCTGCAAAGTAAACAAGTCACATATTTCTTCCTACCCCCCCTTGCCCCCATCTTCAGCAGTGGTTTCAGGGAAGCGGAAATAAGAAAAAGGTGTTTTAAAGCCACCTTAATACTGAGTGATTAGCAGCTCATCTGATTTCATCCCATCTTCCTTGGAGTGAACAGTAGAAATCCATTTGCAGAAACATTCTCATGGTTATTAGCTGTAGTGTTTCAGCATTGCTAAAGCCAGCATGATAAAATGCTGCACCCATGGCAGTATTGTAACAGTGGGATTTCTTGAACTTTTCTTCTGGTTGACCAGTTTTGTAATTTCTGAAATGTTTCCCTATTTGGAGACCCTGTACCTGGGTAGGTTTGCTTGGGGTGGTTTGCTTGTTTTGTTTCATGTGCCATCTTGGTAATACTTGGCACATCAGACCTTCCTCCAGTAGCATACTGGTAGTTATGAAAACACTTTGGTCTTTTGAGGTCTTAAAATAGCCCAATATTCAGATGATTTGTGCAGAATTAAAATAGCTGCTGGTGCTAACCATGTTGAATCATTGCACTGTATGTTCTGATGTGCTGTGGGTAACTTTGTTGGGTGTGTCCAGTAGGCATTAGCAAAAAGTGGGGACAAGCTGTGCAAAACTAGCGGTCACTTGACACACTTATGCTGTGATAACTAATTATAAAACCAAACCAAACAAAAACCTTCCAAGCATGAAGAAGTGATTGAGATACTTGTTTTTAGCCAGCAGGGTTTTTTCCAAGTACCAGTTTGTGTAAAAATTAAAGATTTACACTTTGTATTGGGTTTTCCTGGAACAGCTTGCAACTTTACATGTAATCTGTTACTGTTTAAATGCAAATTGATGAGGTTTTGCAAATTTTCTCCTTTGGAGAATGTTAAATCAGTAAAAATTTTCTGATAATGCCATCTTCTTGATGCAGGATAACTGGTAGAGCAACCTGCAATTAGTTCTGTTTCCTCAAGGAGAAGAAAACATGACAGCCGTTATGTTTACATAGATATATGTATAAACATGTATTTATTAATACTGAAACAAGTGTAACAATTAAGTATATTTCATATAGTACCTAGATTTTTGAAAATCAGATGGAGACAGGTAAAGTATCCAGAGTGCTGAGAGAAGTTTTGAGTCTAAAAGCTACCTCTGAGCTACTTGCACTTTGCCATAGTCAAACTATTTACTAGTTTTTCATATTCTGATAAGATCTCTCAAGATGTAGAAAATACTGCAAGTTTCTTTGATTTTGAGAAATAAGGATGAGACACTGTGACACACTGAAATATCCAGGATGATCTTTGTTGTTAGCCTTAGCTTAATGTTTGTTTTGTTTTCATTCCAACTGTTGTGAATTGACAATTTGTACATAAGCAACAGTGTGGCATAGTTGATATTCAAAACATTGTCCAACTGTTGCTAGCACTTGGGGGCAGTAACTTTATGAAATCTTGGTAGAACATCACTATTGTTTGGTTGGCTTTTTGTAGGAAAACTGTGTTGAACATCAGTGTGAAAGGTGTGGTGATGTGACTTTCTTAAAACTATGAAGGTCAAATGAGATTCAAACATAGTTAAAGAAAGAAATGCAGAAATACAGCCATCTTGTTTTGTTGGTAGTAGTTGGTGTGGGGGTTTTTTTTTTTGTTTTCCGTGGGACTGAAAAGGAACCTATTACTGCTATGTGAGGAGTACACAAGAATGTTTTTTTTTAAGTAGCTGTCTATTGTAGAATATTTCTTACATGCCATCAGTTTATTTGCATAAATTAAATTACTGATTTGCTCTGAGAGGGTGGAACCCTCCATTGGGTTAGGGGAGAGCACAATGGTCTGTTCCAGTACAAGATCTGATGCTGAATTGTTAATCAAGGTGTGTGTGATTCCTGTGGGTTTGTTTGGCCTTTTTTTTTTTTAATAAGTTGTGGAGCTGTTAGCTGAGGTGTATAAATCTCTACTGCATATCTGAGATTCTTAGACTTGCTTTTCTGGAGACGTGTGAAGCATTAGTTCTGTATCTAACTGAAGGCAGCTCACCTGAACTACAAACCTCCCTGTCTGAGGTGGGCAATTAGTTCTGGGGCAGAGTGCCCCATGTAACAGCTAAAGAGTTCTTTATCTAATCAGAAAGGTGTGTGGTCTGTATAACTAGGATCATGGGATTGATCTGATGGGAAAGCCATTTCTAGACCTAGTTAATTACTTATCTAGTGCCAAGGATCACTCTTTAGGGAAGGAGGGGAGGGGTATCAAGCACACCCTAAATTGCAGCAATTGAGCAAATTGGCTAGGAAGTGGAGAGATAAGGTCCATATTACTGATAGTTGAAGCAAGTAAGCATAGCAAAATGTACTTGAATATGAAGTTCAAAATGATGCTTGAAATTCATCAGGTTTTCAGTTTGAAGACCTGGAGAACAATTTCATTAGCAATCTGAGAGTTAGTTCGCTCACTGATGTCCGGTGAATTTTAATGGTCTATGTGAGCACAGAGACTCTTGTGTTGCAAGAGGTTTGTTATTCATCAGCTCTGAGGGCTGTGAAGAATCCTCTTCACCTCTCAACCTGTTCAAACCCTCAGTTTGAATCTGAACCATTGAGAAGACAAAAGTGCTACTGCCTTTAAGAAAGCAGCCCTACATTCAGATGGCATAAACTCCTTTGCTGTGTGTTACATGCTTTCATTCCTTTGTTGGACTTTCAGCAGTGATGTTTAGCTATAGGCATGCAAACACCTCAACGTAATTCAGGTTATCTGACGGGGGTTACTGCTTCCCAAAGCATAAAGATTTTAATATCTGTCCTTAAAGAGAATGCATTTACATGGATATAGTGATTCCTGCAACCTAATATCTTCATTCTCTGTGTTCTCCCCTAGCCCAAGACACACAAATGTGTTGCTGCAGTGCCGCATCCCAGAGTCCACCTGGTCATGCTTTCAAGCGTTGAGCCTTCCAAGGTTAATGCAGGGCACCATTAGCCTGCACTGGGACAGACTGTCCAAGGCAGTTCACAGAATGTCTCCCTTCCGCTTGGTGCAGGAATGCTGTCAAAACCTGACCTCCAAAGCCACTCTTCTTGGAAGCAGCTGGCCAGCAGCACTGCTATAATAACCAGAGGTTTTGATGCCAAGTAGAACAGACGAGCTACCTTGTATTTCACAAGTCTGATGAGCATGGGGAGGGCAGTGAGTTGGAAAGGATCAAATACCCTGTGCCTTCTTCCTGTGTGTTACAACTTTCCTGAAAGAACATATGATGATTTTTTTTCTTTTTCTTTTTTTTTTTTTTTAAATGCAAGCTACAATAAACCAAATTTTGAAGGCATTTTCTCAGAATGGACAGATATGTTAGAAGGTGCAGGACATGCTGAAATTTTCTGTAGCACCTGGGTACACATATTCCCATTATGGTTTTTCTCATCTTTCTGATGATGAAACTTGGACATGCACTTCAGAAACTTGGACAAGACACAGAAAGTGACCCTGCTAAGGATTCTTGAATAGGCTGAAGTTTTCACGAGCAACAGTGCATCATTGTTTTGCATTACTCCCTTAGATTGTGCGAGTACTGTAAGGTAACACATAGGGATTACTAGGTTTGTTAGGGCCTTGCTGTGCTTTTAACTCGGTTTAAGTGGTGTATTCTATTAAATGGCAGTTCTTTAAGAGAGTTACGCAAAACCTCACTGAAAAGGCTTCAAAAAGAAGAGGAATATGACACATTACTTCGGTTTACTGTGTGCTTTCTCAGGGTAACAAGCTCACTTTTTCCATTTAATTTCTAAATGGTAAATACAGTTTTCTCTCCCAGAAAACTTATTTTTCAAAGACTTTATTGGTTGAGTCAATATTGACGAAAACCAAAGAGCTTGGAACATGCAGTAAATTGAGGTTTTGGTGGCTTTGTCAGTGACAATCCCTCACCAGTGAGAGTGATTTCTTTTAGGAAACGCAAACTTACGGTTAAATAGAAGCTAAAGTTACATTATCAGGATCTGTGGGCACCAGCAGAAGAAACAGAATTTCCAAAAACCACGTAATTTTTTACAGTGAAGGATTTCCTAATATGAACTTGAATTATTCAGTGGTGTTTTGTTAGAAATAAAAAGGACCCTGGCTTGTTTTTAAAAAAGAAGCAAAAAGACATTTTATCGGAACGTAACTTCATTTTTGTAAGTGCTTTCTAGCTGGAGACAGCTCTAAGAAGTGATTGCTTTCACGGAGAACCTTATGCATTTATTTCTCTTCTGTATTTCAAGACCTAATTTTAGCTGTAAACTGTGTAAACTGTCTCTAACAGCCATAGTGGTTTTAGTCTCATTAAAAATAGAACAAAGCTTTTAGCATTTCTAAGCCTGTCAGTTGGATTCCCTCCTTGCTAGCTGATTAAAAGACAGCAACCATGATGCACTGAATTTTCTTCTACCATAATAAATAGCAGTCTGGTTCAAGAAGTGCACACTGTGGGATATACTATCCATTTTCTCTGTGCAGAGTAGTAGGAGAGAGCTAAATTCTTGCAAAAGTGGTTAGTTTATACTAAGAGAACATTGCATCTAGTGAGAGAAATTTAATTTGACATAGTTCCTGCCAAATTCTGAGTGCAGTAGTGTTGAAAACCCTGTTAATGCCAGTTTTTGCAGAGACCAGCCTAGAGAAGTTGAATCTGTAACGCTAGCGTGTATGCATGCTGCAGAAGTGCATTGCTGACGCTGTCAGCCAACATGGTATGCTCTGTCCTGCCTTACTGGAGGAAAACTTCTTATGAATAAAGTGCTGATACTGCATACTGTTGGAGGTTGCTAATCATGGTCCAGCTCTTGGCAGATCAAGTTTGTTTGTTTATTTGTGCATTTATTTGTTTTGGAAGCAGTAAAGAGCTACCCTTTTTTTTTTTTTCTAAAAGAAACTGGCCAGTAGGTAACACTAATTTCGGGTGTGAAACAATACTTCCCTGGTAGCAGTTGCAATGCAGATAATGACAAGCCACGTAACTGGTAATACTCCTTAAAATAAATCTCAAGCACCTGCAGAAAAATAACTTTCTGGCTCAGCGATAGCAGTGTGTTGTATAACTATGCCAGTCCATGTATTTAGGAAGCTATTTTTTCCCTTTGATGTAGGAGAAGAAACGCTTTACTTATTTGGGCCTTCTGCCCTATGGGTTTGCAGTATTGGCAACAGGGTCCAAACCCCTAGCTTTTTTCTGAATTGAAGGACATTCTGGTTAGTGGGTTATTGAAAACCCAGATGGGGGTCGGAAGTTCCTCCAAGGTCAGCCTGGCAAGTCTTTCTGCCTTCTCCTGTATCATGGGATGTAATATAATTCCTGTGATTCATTTAACAAATTCTCTACTGCTGCAGAGACCTAGACCATAGACACAGGTCTGTCCTCTCTGTCAGTTTTCCTTCTTCCTGTGCTAATTCCTGGTATTCTGTGTTTCTCATAGCTGTTGTATAATGGGCTGGTAAGTCTGCTGAGGGTTCTATGAATGCGTGAATAGGTCTGTGTGCCCTGCCAGGTTATTGCATGGTCTTGGTCATTCGTGGCACCAAGGATCAGAGGTGCTGTGGTGTGTCGGGAATAATGTACTGCTGCCTTTGCTACTTCTGTAATCCCCAGCTGGGCTTGTTTGTGCCTGGTCTCTAGGGTTATTGCTCTGTCTTTACAGCCAGTACTGTAAAATCAGAAGGATTCCTTTAGTTAGTGGCTTTGCTGCTTAAGGAGAGAGAGCCTGACTTTTGACAAAGCTAAGAGGCTTTATTTTAAGCCCTTGTTTGTACAAGCTCACTTAGCAATGGGAATGCTAAAATTCTAGGTTCACAGTTACTCTGTTGGCTTACTGAGCCTTTTGCTTGGCTCTTACCTAGTCAAATGACTATAGTTAAAACGCAGGAAACCTAGTTACAGGTCTTTAATTATGTAATATGTAGGTTGCCTGAAAATGCATTTTGAAGGTTTTTGCCTAGTGTGTAAAGCCTGTTTTTTTTTTCTTCATTTCTATGACATTTTAAGCACTAGCCCAGGGAAGATGTGATTGGAGCTCCAACAGAAGACAGTAAAAAATACAAACTGTTTGCTTTGCAAATGATTTCAACTTGACTCAGTGACTTTGGACAAACCAAAGAGCCTTGCTCTTCCCTCACGACTGCACTTGACACATTTACTCAAGTTCCTGGTTGTCAGCAGGCTGAAAATATGTTGTACCGAAGACCTATCTGGTAGAGGACTGGGCTGCTGTATTTAGCCACTAAGAAGCCCAGTGACTTAAATCTTTTAAGAAAGGAGTGTCAGGTATTACTAATTGATCTAGGCTGTGGAGTTTGGATTAGAGCTTGAACCCTGGTCTGGAACTGTCAGTTGGATTTCTTCCTGTAATAGCCTACGTGTTTGCCTTCACAGGGCTAAAAGTAAAATTGAGTGACAGAACAGAAACACTAAGGATGGCTGCAGATACTAGTAAGCTATAGGAAAGATGACTTAGAGGAATAGCTGGCTACTCTACACTTACCGTAATTGATTGATTCTCTTCTCCTCCTTTTACGTATCAATGCTTTCAGTAAACCAAAGCTGCAAAATCAAGATGTAAAGAAGATGCATATCTTAGAAAATAATGCATACAGTTGCTTTACATAAATCCAAGTAGTCTTTCATTTGGGAAGTGAAGAATCATATGAAACTGTCCTCAGAATAAATGCTTCCTGATCTGTTTATTACCTAAGGAAACTCCAGAGGCATGTTAACAACGGTGGTACTGGGTCAGATAAAAAAAATGTTTCTCTACCTCTGTCTCCTTTGTCTATGAGTAACAAGTTGCAGATCTAAAAGGAGAATGTAATTTTTCAAAGTATCTCCTTCCTGCTTATGGAGCCTGGAGCTGCATCTGCTTTTTCACCACCTTTGGTGGTCACCTCTTCAGGGAATTTTAAAAATTGCTTTTTTTTTTTTGGAAACCATTTGTACTTGAACAGTTCTGCAATAGTTTCCTAGTCTGTGCTAGGAAACACAGACTAGCACAGTCTGTGCTTTGCACGAGTTTCCTGAACAAAATAAAGGGAAGGTGGGTCAAGTGACCTGGCTAATTTTCTTTTTATATGCAGCTAGTGTGAAGACCCCTGCCTCAGTGTGATAAAGTAGCACCACCAGGTAGGCAATGAGCTCCTGGCAAAGCTGGAGTGCTTCTGTGCAAACTGAGGTGTATCTGCCTTGATAGTTCCCTAAACCACAGCGGGAGCCATCAGCATGTCTGATTTGGCTGTTGTGCTGGATGGTGTACAAACATTGGAAGTATGCCATGATCTTAATTTGTTGCTGTGGGGTTGCTGGCATGAGTATGCATGACTCTTGCTCGATTGAACCTTTAGTTTAGGGGCATGGCTGTGCAGGTTTGCAGATAACTATGGTAAATCCAAACCTAGGGACTGTCCTCTTGGTGGTCTGGACATCCCTGGTCTGGACATACTCGGAGGAGCCTCTGAGAAGCTGTGCTGCCGCTTTGTAGCCTTCCTTAGTCTCATAAAATTCTAGTGGCTGCTGAAGTTAGAAAAAGTTGAAGCCTGCAGTAAAAGGGGACTTCCAGACCTCCAGAGAAACCTACTTGGTCTCAGCTGAAGTCAGGTCCTTTTCTTGGCAAAGAAGGCAGGAAAAGGGAAATAGAGATGTACATTATCTGTACTTTTGGATCTGTTTCCTCCCATCTAAACTCTGTTTACCTTAAGATTATCCTGAATTGACTGACTGGTAACCTTTGCTGAAGGAACCCGAATGGGAGTAGCAGCAGTGGAGTAGCAGCTCACTGGTCAGCCTAATAACGTCTCTACTGATAAATAACTCTTCTGAGCAGAACTGCAGGTGGGAACAGTAGCACTCCGAGCCAAAGAAGTGATTAAAGAGCACCTGTGCAGACAGCAGAGCTTCTGTAGTATATGGCTGTCTGATTCTCCGATTAAAACACCTGATTTAATGTTTTCTTTGATAACTGAAATGCTTATCATGCTAGCACAAACAGCAGTAAACATTGTATGTCATAGCTGAAGGAGTGCAACTTGAAAGGCTTAGTTATACATTGAAAAATAAATCCAGATTGTCCTGGTTACTGATACGTAGAGATAAGAGCCAAAGTCCCCTCACAGGCAGTGTTAAAGCAATGCAAATGTGTCACATTTTGTGTTGTGCAGTGTAGGTTTGCAAAAAGACACTGAAATCTAACCTGTAATGATGGTACGTTTGGCTATGTGAAATACTAATGTTTTAAAGGACTCTGAAAAAAAATACACCCTGCTTCAGATCCTTCTAGCACTCTTGATAGTCAGTTAAATCATCCTTGGTCGTAGATGCTGACAGAGGAAATAGTACATGCAAACAAGTCAGCAAGGTCTAACGTTCAGCTGGCTTCTAAAAATACTACAATAGCTGGATGGTACAGTAAGTTAAGTAATACGCTTTATATTCATATTGAGAGCATTTATTGGAAGAGAGGGGGGAGCTGAGGATTAAAACATGGAGCAAACATGTGTCTGACTGGGAGCCTGGTTTCAGTGGCAGTGGGGAGGATGATGATGGGCCAAAGCAGGTGCCCACCTTGCTGAGGGCTTTGGCCACAGCCCCGAGCAGGAACCCAAAAATGAGTCCACTGGCACAGAGCAATTATATAACTTTTTTTTTTTTCTTTCTTCTTTTAACCTTGTTGCAGTGTCTGTCTGATCTCTGCTGCAGCTGGCCAAGTGCCACTGTTTGTGCACAACGGACACAAACAGATTCTGGAGGGTCATGTGAAACTACCCTGAGCTCTTTAAATTGCACCGCCCTTACCTTTTCTCCTTTGCTACCTGCATTGCTCTAACAGGTGTGGCTTTGTTTATGCATGTCTGTCGCTTTACTTTAGCACCTGTGGAGTAAAGCACTGCCCGGAGGAAACCTTTGGCTCCCTGCTCTGCTCAAACCGCAGGAGAACTCTCTGGACCTTCTGGGCAAGGGTTTGGGCCTAACGAAACAGGCAGGATCATCAGCTTTGTAAAGACAGCACAGGCAGTCATTAGTCATTGAAACCTCTGCTTCTGAGAACTTTCATATATCTTACCATGACTTTGGCTTAAGCTTTGTGAATAAGGCCTGTGGTTCTCAGCACTTTCTGGTACAGCGGTAAAGTGATGCCAGGGAGGGAGTATCCTATTCCTGTAAGCTATAGGCAATTGCCAGTTAAAAAAAAAAATAATCTGTTTTAATTGAAGAGTTATGGGCTTGCAGCCAACTGTAAGCCTCAAATAATGTCATCTCAGTTAAGTGTGTGTTACTGCTGTGGGAAACCCAAAGGTAAAAAGATACATCTTGGCCCGATCTCACCTTTGCTGCTACATGGTGCTGCATGAATCTTGCCTTCCAGTAGGGACACTTCCGTGTTGGGGCAACTGAGAACACGTGTAAGTTTGTACAAAATAGCTTATAAATGTTTTTCTTGTTCTAGTTCTCATTTGCCAAGAGGCAAAAAGCAACTGCATCCGTGTGTTGGCCATCCGGACTTCTTCCCGGGAAGTAGAATTAATGCTGCTAAACTGCATCCACAGGGTTTTAGCTACCTGATAAAAATACATGATGTTGAATTGCAAGGAGAGAAACGGAAAAATAAAAGTTCTGTGCTAAATGGAAGGATGTTCTGCTGTGTTCTGCATGCCTGTGATGCTCACCTCTCATGCTTTGTAGTAAGAGCAATCAGCTCCAACTTTTAAGTTTTTTTCTGCAGTTGCTTTCTTGTGCTGCAAGTCTCGGTTTTCCTGCCTGAAATTTAAAATTGAGAGCAGGTTAGTGCTGGATGCGTGGTGTCCCAGAGAAAATGATATGAATCCAATGAAAATTACTAGCGCTCCAAAAGCAATAATAATATTAGTTTGCAATATCTTGTGGTTGCAAGAGATTTGACAGAGGTAGTAGCTCATGAGTTACTTGTTAATACAGGTTCACTGAAAGAGCAAACAAATATTGATGTGTTTCAAAAAAGTAAGAACAAATCCAGTCATGCTCACAGGAGGTCTGTTTTTGTGTTTCTGGTGTTTTTTTGATTCCTAAGAAGCAACTACAAAATCTTGTGAGATTAGCTAGATGTGGTTCATGAAACAAGAACCAGTGCTATGAAAATCAGTGGCCGGTATGTGAAGAGTTATAAGGGGAGTTAGCCAATACAGAAGCAGAAGTCTGAGTGGTCCCAGTTGTATATGGGATAGCTAGATAGATGCCATATGTATCTTATCATGTGTTTTCTACTTGTAAAACCCTCCCTTAGTCATACCACTGTTGGCAGTTTTTGTCTTAATGTCTGTGCGCTCCTGAATTGATCCCTCATGGTGAAGGCACTTAGCGATGCTGGAGTACTTGAATCAAAGTTCAAGTATTTGCTGTTTAAGATGGTCTCCCTGAAGATGAGATAATTTATTTCATATCCTGTATAACTCTATACAGTTCTTATCCCCAAACACTACAACTATTGTATTTTTGAGCATTAGTTTATATGCTACAAACTGGAAATGCTGGGCTGAGAGCTCATGGTTACACATAGTTGAATTGCTGCTCACTCTGTATGTGTTATTTACTCTGCCATAATTACGATGTCGTTTGCTGTGAAGGTGGTTCCTATGTTTTGACACAAATGCAAGTCATGCCATTGTGTATTTATCCCACACTTTGGGCACAGCACGAACATGTATAGAGTCACGTATATCACTGCAGCAGTTTATGGTCAGTGATACAGCAATGCAGTCAACGTTATGCACTTGCTTCTTTTTTTCTATACCCACCCTTAACTGCTATATGCAGAGGTATGCCAACTTTATAAAATTATACCTGCTCTAAGTTTCCTTCGTATAGTTCTAAAACTCAGTGTGACTTACCTTGCTTTTTCTTATTTTTTCTGTTTATATTTCAATTTTCCTACTTTCTCTTAGCCTTCTTTTTTGGCAAGTTCTGTGAGAAACCATGGTGTTTTAGACACAGCCAAATTCAGTCTGTGTTAAAACTTCTTGAAACCTGATCTTGTGAGAGTTCTAGCATGGAAAAAATAAAAAACATCCCACCCCCCGCAAAAAAAAATGTTGGCATCCAGAACGATGGATGTTTCTCTAGACTGAACTTTTGATTCCCCTTGAGGTTTGGTAGTTCACTACTGAATCTGTTTCAGTCGAGTTAATTAGTTACAAACCCCTAAGCCACAGTCTTGGATCTAATGAAAACAAAGCCCTGAGCCTCCACATAATTTGATAGAAGAAGAAACTTCTCTGAAACTAGGAAATGCATTTACATCACTGTTTCCCAGTTTGAAATGCAAAACTAATATACGTTTGTGCCACTAGCATAGTTATTGATTGTGGATTCATGCCACCTGTATTAATGTGATAGTCTAGTCTCCCCTCTCCTCTCTCCTCTGACACTGGTTTCTCCTTTCAGAGTAGTGGCAGAGATTATTTTTTGTATCAGTGGTTTGGCTCTATGCAGTGGTAGCTTACGAGGAGTACGGAATGCTTGTTTTTGATAAGATATTCTGCTTTTCTTTTTATTTAGGACAATGTAGATCAGACTTCAACTCATGGTCGGCGGGATCTGGTGGAATCAGGTTTCCAGGAACCATCTAATCGCATCTCCCTGAATCACCAAGGTAAGGAATGATGGGTGAGAATCCAGGCTCCTCAGGGGAAAGCCAAGGCACTGCATTTGCAGGAATAGTTTTACCTCCATGTTGCCATTCTCTTTCTCATTTAAAAACAAAGAAACAAAAAGAAGTTTTGGGTGGCTGGAGAAGGAGAGATGAAAAATAGTTTTTTCCCGCAACATTCCTTCGAGCTTTATGGGATGAAGACGATGAAGAGCATCTGGTGCATCTCAAGCCTTGTAGCCCAAATTAGGATTGCTAGTCTGGGTGTCAGGTATATTCTGGTTTTAGGAGGGGCAGGAGGGAAGTACTGAAATAGAACTCAACACTTATAATGTTAAAGTTGCATTTCAAATAATCTTTCATTGTTGTAAGAAAGGTTACGTGCTTTGGCTTAAATTTTACTTTAGAAGGAAAGAAGAGAAAAGTATGTTTACTTGTTTTGCATGACAGGGAAAGAAAGTCTGAACTAGCTGTTGTAAAATAAATTTTAAAAGCCTTTCATTGCCATTTTCTCTCTGTTCAGATACCTGAAAAAAAAGACAGTTACTAGCAAGCAGACTTTTTAGCTCAACTTTATTTACTTGAATTTGAAATAATAATAGAGACAATTGTCTTAACCCGTGAACCCCGACTCTCAGATTTTGTGATAGCTTAATTTGTAAGTAAGTCCTTGAAGGTCATTTTCAAATGTTGTTTCTTCAGTGCAACAGCTAGTAGTACTGCAGTCAGCACAAGGCTATTGAAACAAAGTTCACAAACATATTAACATATTTGCCAAATATGACATGCTTAACTTTTCCTTTAAAACTCCAGCTGCTTTTGTTTGCCAAGGACAGCAAGACTGGAATTTTATCACTTATAGATCCTCAAGACTAGTTAACTTTCACAAACAAGTCCTAATATATAATGAGAATTATATTTTAATTTACTTCTTCACCCCATGCCACAGTCTTCCACTTTTTTTTAAAAGCTTTGCTTTCAATTGAAAATAAAAGATAATGGGTTGTCAAGTTATCCAGCCTAAAACTTCTGGTAGCACCGGTAGTGTGTTGTGGCATGTTTGCATTCTTACAAAACATAGTTCATGAATTCTACTTTTCATTCGTTTTAGAATGGTTCTGCTACATTAATTTCGCCTACCGTGGGATGGACAAATACTGGAGCAGGATATTTCTTCTCAACTTCTTCTGAAGCTATTTATAAATATACCCCATTAATCAAGGGATTTTTTGGGGGGAACACATCCTGTGTGGACTAAGCTTGTGCATTAGAGAGTGTGTGTGGCTGCTACATATGAAGTCCAAACATTTATTGAAGAAATAAGTAGCGTTGTGTTTTGATGGCAAAATGCTAGCTTTGTAACCTGACGTTTTGCTTATAAAGTAATACTTCCTTTCCAAATCCTTTTCTGCCATCAATGCTGTAGTACTGCAGAAGGATCCATACAGTGTCGCTTGTTGTGGGGACTGTGCCTCAGCCATTTTGAAATATCTGTATGTGAACGGGTCCAAATTAATTTGGGAAACGGCTATCTGTAAAGAGAATGCTTTTCATAGAATTGCAGGCTGTTTAGAGCCTGTTTGTAAACAAAGAGCCTTTTAATGTTTTTTCTTGATAGGTGCTGAAATAAAGATCACTCTTGCACCCACAAATTCTTTGGGATTTTTTTTTCCTACACCAACTGACTGACAGCAATCAAATCCAGTGTTTCTAAAAGCTGATTTTTTTTTGTAGTAGGCATTTAACACATTATTAATCTTGCCAGCCCCTGTGACCATAAAACACTCTTCAATAAGTGACAAGGATTGAGAACTGAAACTTGATTGCCCAGAGGTAGCCTTTAATGGTGGGCTGAGCTGTAGCACTTCAGTGGTCTTGTAGTGTTGGAGGAAAGCAATGTGCCTTACAGGCATGATACCTGCTGCTTTGGTGTCTTTTCAAAAATGGAGGAGACCACAAGCTTGATGTCTTGTGAATTTGTTCTGTCAGTGCCTACACTCTTTCATAGTTTATGAAATACATGTTCTTGTCCAAGAACTTGAAACTGGAAGTATTTTAAGGGCTGAAATGTATTCCAGTAACTGATTAATGAATAATACATAGAAAAATATAGCATGAATAGTTTCAGAAGGAGTTGTGACATGGTCTGAACTAGCTCCCATGCAGTCATATTAGTCACACAATAATTAGAAAGACTAGATTATTAACATAAAGTGAGTTTTCAGATTCTGTAGCAAATGTTTGCTTTGTTTTTTTTGCTCTTACACTGAACTGTGTTATCCATTAGTTTCTGTTAAAGCTTTGCTGGCACGGACTTTGATGAAAAACTTGAAAATAAACCTGTGTCCAGAAGGAACTTGCAGGACCATTTCTTGCATTTGATGAATGGATCTGGTGGTATGTCTTGATTACACTGATGGTAAAGATATTTACAACAGACTGCCAATTTTTCCTTCCAGTTACATACAACATTACTTGCTGACACCTACTTACACTGACTAGCTTTTGTTCTATGTTTTGCAAGACTTCTAAGGAAAACTGTTAGACTTGCAACAATGCTGGTTTAATACATATTTAAAGCAAGCAGAAATTGTGGCAGGATTAGAATTGGCTAAAATATTTCATGTATTAGGTGCTCCCTCCGTTTTCCCTTTAGTGTGCTGTGTCTTAAGTGCATCTGAACTTTGAGCAACTGTACCTATTGCATTATTTTGTGTATACACTTAGAATTCATACCTGACTACATTGCTCAGTGAGCACAGCAGATCTGCCAGTTTCTGTTGAACATTAACTTATAGCCTTTTGCTTTTCACTGAGAGAGCTTTGGTACAAGCACTTGCGATTCTTAACCAGACCCTGCTTTCCACGGCCTATAAAAATGGTGATTAGCTTCCTCCCAGGCATCTGAATCCCTTCAACACAAGCTGGAAAAAGAGCATTCAAGTGGAGGCTGAGATATCCCTGCCAACTGTCCCTGCATGAATAAGCTCTTTCTTGTGAAGGGTATTTCAAGTACATGTTTCCTGCTGAATCACTCTTTTTATACAAGCAGATGCTTTATAACTGTTCAGCTTTTTATTTTAAAAGAATATCTTGTAAAGATTGGGGATCAGAGAATACTTATTGTAAAGTGAGGAGTCTTCAAAGTATGCAGGTTTCATTGCAACAAATGTAGAAAATTGAGTGCATGCAGATGAAATAGCATTTTTTTCCTAGAAATAGTTCAATAACTGCTTATGTGTAGGTATGCTGATAAACTTGCTTACTTTAACAATAAGTATTTTTGTGTCTAAGCCATTCTTTAGTACCCACTTCTCAATGATTCTGCTAGTTGGGCAAATTTCATAAAGATACTAAACAGAGAGAATAAGAACTAGGATTTCTTCCCTGTTTCCCAACTGCTATTTCATAAATTGCATGCAGTAGGAAAGAGCGAGCTTCATGCAGCTGAGAAGTATTAGTATCCTCTGATATAAAGGAACAGGTAGGCTTCAGCTACCTGTTGAAAATTATAGAAAGTTAATAACAGCCAGGTAGGGTTTGACATTAATAAACAGCAAGTCAAGTATTTCTTGAGCAGTCCCTTCAGAAGCTGTAGTAAAGCCTCTAGGAATATGTCTAAACTATATGGTATTTTCTGAAGAGTTAAGGAGGTGAAGAAGCAATCAAAACAATTTATTTACCATATTTATAAACACAAAGAGAAAAAGAAAGTGAAAGCATGTGTAGGATGGGACAGGTATTGTTATTTTTCAGCTTTCTTTTCCCTTCAGGAGTAGAGTGTGGAGATTTAGGAAACTGTAGCCACCTCAGCGACATCCCACTTTGCAAAGACATTTAGCACTCACAACTGTTTAATATTTTGCAATGACAAGTTCTCTGCAGTGTGTAGCCTACAGAGTTTGTACCCTGTCCAGCAGCGAAGGACAGAGCTGGGGGAGCCTCGTGGTGGTTTCAGTCAAAGTGCTTTCATTCATGTGGTGATGATGTTTTGAGGCCTTTCGTAGAGGTGATGGGCTCCAGCACTCGTTCACCCTGTGCCATGCCAAAGAGTGCTGCTGGTTCTCCTCTCTTCCCAAACACCCTAGCAGTTTAGCCTCTGTTTCTCTTGACCAAAGTTAACCTTGAATGTGTCTCAATAACAAGATAAGCCTATCCTATGCTGCCCAGGAGCAGCCTTGCTGCATGAAATACAATATCACAATACATGATGCTACCGACAACCATAAACCTTACTAGATTTGTTTACTCTTGGACTTCAGAGGGGTCTGACCTGCCAGCCAAGCTGTTGCTGTTACTTGAGTCGCTCTGCACTTCTGTGTTTTCCTTTGGTGAGGTGTGTTTGGGAGCTCATTTTTCTATTTGTTTTTCTAGCAGGTAACAAATAGTGCTAAATCTAGTACTGGTTGTGAAGTTTATGAGCAGTACCTTTTATTTGTACTTGATGTGTATGTTTGAAGTTGTGTTCCTTATTCAGGAATTTGCAGCCAGGCATAAATAAGATGTGTTCTGTCACCTTGACTTCTAGTGGAAGGATTAGACATGCAATTCTGGCACTTTCTGTATGTGTGTACTTGTGGGATGATGGTCAGTGTCTGCACAAATGTGCTTTGCCATAGGTCTGTGATGAAAAATGTATCTTTCTTTTATGCATGTGTTCACATATGACCTTCTTCTCCTGAGGTGCTCTTGGCTCTTGTTGCACTTGATGCTTTTTATCACAGCAGTTCGCAGACAGAGCTGAGCTGAATACTGTCATCTCTCAGTCTCCAAAACCAGGTGGCTTTGACAGCAGAAAAAAAACAGTGATGTGAATTGTTTTAGCTATCAGCTGTCTTTTGTCAACAGCCAGCTCATCCTTTGATCTTTCTTGGTTGGTTATAGTAGGAAATCTTGCCTGTAGTGACATGGTGAAGGTGCTGTTGTTATGGATCAGTCTGCATTAGGTTTCCTGCCCACATGTAAAGATGACTTGTTCCCACTGAAACTGAAGGCATCCAGAGCAGCTTCCAGTTGCGTTGCACTGCAGGTTGCTCTTTGAGACAGGTGCTCTCTGATACCTCACTGGCTAGTAAGTAATACGTTAACTTTTATAGAGATAGTAAATGTCAGGAGTGGTGGAAACAACCATTTTAGCACACATATTCTAGCCTGAGCTGGCAGGGTCTGAAAAATACATGCCCATGTAAATACGGACAGACTTCTGAATGACTGTATGCTTAGATGAAGTATTATGATGCCCAAGATTTAGCCAATCTTGTATAGCACTGCTATGATGTTTTGCTTTTAATCTTTGCTTCTGTAGCTGCCTTAGGATAGGCATCTGAAGTTGAGGCAATTTTGTTATTCTTTTTGTAGCGAAGGAGGAGCGTGTTTAGTAATGGCCAGTGCTGATTTTGATGTGCTTGTGGGATCCCACTGGAATGAGTCAGTTATTTGGTAATCAGAACTAACCCATGTTTTTTCACAATGCAGCTGGTACTGAATTGAAAATGTAGAGGGGAAAAAATAGATAGTCTTGTTTGTATTGCAGAGACGGCACCAAAAGCTGCCAGACATTCATGAATTCTCATGCTTTGTATAAATGTTGTTGTCGTTGTCCGGCCTTAGAAAAAAAACCACCATTAGCGCCAGAAAGATTTGCACTGAGGCAGAGAGGTGAGCCCTCGCACCCTGCTTAGCTCATTACAGTACCTTTGTCTTGTTTTGGAGAAGGCTTCTGTTGTACTTGGTGATGAATCTTGTTAGCACAGTTACTAGGAAGGCACCCATAATACCTGAGTAGAAGTTTTACTTCCCTCATTATGTTGATTCCCAATCCTTTGGACTGACAGAAATATGGGAAAAAAAAAGTTGAAAAAAAGATGAGAAGAAAAGACTAAGTAGGTTGATGTTTAGTACAGAAAGTTTCAGAGATTTGCAGCAAGCCTGCAGGAATACAAAACAGACCAAATGATTGCGTTTAGCAGGACGGCTGTCTGTATAATAAGGCTGCTAATGAAGATTGAGTGAAATCAGTGAAATGAGAAGAAACGTACAAAAAATGGTTTAAAATGTTGCATGTTCAGAGAAACGTTCTTTTATTTTCATAGTATTTTTTAATTTTAATTTTCATGTATCAACTTTTTAGTATCAGCTTTGTGAATCTTCAATTTTAGACATATTTAAAATTAAATGCGTTCCTCTGGAGCCACCTGATATGAATAAAAAAACGCTCAACTATCCCATAGTTGGCAAGCATGGGATTTTAAGCCTGTTTGTAGTCTCTCAGGATTCATTGTGTCTTCTGGGTAGGGTAGGATGCCTACCCTTGTCAGATTCAGTGCAGGGAAGGAACCTGCTGTCTTGTATGCACAGGGTGTAACATGGTTTGCCTTGGGAACTTTATTCATTGGAAGTTTTACAAGTGGAGATGTAGAAAAAATAGAAAATTTTAAAGTAAGACTAAAGCAGAAACTAGTCAAAATTTAAAACTTAATCTTCCCTATTTACATAACTGTCAAAGTAAATTTTAAGCCCATTTTCTTCTGTGGCCTATGGAGAAATAGTAAAGTTATTACCAGGTTCCAAATGAACTTCTTGCCATGTTGGAGGGAGATGGTTGCTACAGCAGAGTGGTTAGATTGGGAGAGTAGATGGAGCTGGGCTGGGGAGTTAAGATCAGCGCTTGAGATAGTCCACAGTGTGCTATACCTGTCCCTTGGAGACTGAAGCTGTGTAGGTGTGTGGGGGTTTGGGCTTTTTTTTCATACTGAAGACAGAGGGATGGTGTTCCTCCACCTTATCTTTCACGATTTGCATCTTCAGCATGGCAGTGAGGCCAGGGCCAGCGTGTGGGAGTAGATTCACAAGATGTGAATTTAGGGTGACTAGAAGCTAGTTTCTTGTTGTTATTTTGTTGATTTTTTGTCTTAAGGCTCTGGGAGGGGGAGGTGTAAATTGGGCACCTGGATGGAGTGATTCAGTTGCTCCATTTCAGACCCTTCTCAGTGCAAGATGGCGTTTACCTTCTTTACCCCTTCTGTGTTACCTATTGGAGAGCAAGTTACCTTAGTACTAATATAAGCCTAAAGTGGTGACTCTTAAAGAAACTCACCATGAATCAAATAGGGGGAGGAAGATACTGTGAAATAAATTGTAAAACAAAATGTTCTTTCAGATACACTTCTGTCCTGAACATTAAGGAATGTGCATCTTCTGCTATCATGGAAGCAGAGCTAAGACTGACTGTTGGAGCATTCGTCATTTTGCATCTTTTGGCTGGGTAATGCAAGAGATAGCATAAGGATCTCCTCTGCCTGTCTGGAGGGCATGCATCCTTGGGCATCTTGTGGAAAACTTTCTTTCTGTGCTGCAGCTACTGTACAAGAACTGACTGAGTGAAATCGCGTGCTTTGGGGGCTTTCAGGGAGGGGTGGCAGTGCCGTAAGGTAGGTGCATAAACCTATTAGTCTGTTTTCCAAGTGTCTACTCTGTTAGCGGAGTGCAAACGCTCACATCATGTGTTTGTTTACTGTTGGCACTCTTCCTCCAAGAGGTGAATCAGCTCGGTGAGGTGATGTCATTGGGGGCACATATTTCTTTTGTGCTGGTGTGGCTACTCCAGTTGTGTTGGAGTGGCTGGCCGCTTGCCTGTCTGCCAACAGCCTGCTGCAACAGCCTCGACGGTCACTGCTTGGGAGGAACAGCATCTTACACGGGCTTTGAGAAGCCTCCTGGAGGAAAGCAATCTGCGAAAGCCCTTCATGGACGTGACGTTGTCCTGGCTTTTAATTTCTGGGGCTTGAGCTCGTGAGTCCAGCTTGTCTTTTGCAAATGGTGTGCTTAGGGAAATTCAGATACCGGAGGGAAACTAGTGTCTCAATATCTCCTCATAATGAGGTCCTTCTCCCAGGGGCCTGATCTGAGCTCATTTCTTGTGTGTTTCTCATGTCTCTTGTGAGCAAAAAAGTCCAAAATCCTATGGGCAGTTTGCATTCTTCTTTGTAAATTTAGTTAGCAACTTGCATTGTGCATATCCTTTCTGTAAGCAGATTACTAAAGCAGCCAAATGTGATAGATTTCACTGTTTTTAAAAATATATATACTTATTTATTTACTGTCCAACGGATACAGAGAGGCTTGTGATCTCAGCTTGTCTTCGCCTTCTAGGTTCATAATTGAGTTAATGGCCCATAATTGAGCTTAGTGATCTGAAATACCCCTTTGTAATTTAATCAGTACAAGTTAAATGTAAGAACTTGGGATGAGCTCATATGTTTTCTGGCATAACTTTATTACCTTTATGTTTTCTTTTGTAATCTGATTAAGTTTGTAACGCCAAGATATGGGGAGATCGGAAGGCTGAAAATTCATGCTATCTGCAAAGGCTCTTTGGATAGTTTCTTGATGACATTCTTAATGTGACTGAGTTGAATTCTTGCCACTGCACCATCTTCCTGCATGGCCTTGGTTTCTGCATAGTCTTCTCTGTTAGGGGGCATGTTCTAAATGTATTTAGCTTTATGTAAAAAGCTTTTCAACCTTCCAGTAGTTTTTAATCATGCTGTAACAATGGCATTTGTTCAGTAAAAACAGTACCTCTGTAGCATCAGTATTTTAACTTCAAATTCTGACACTCTAACCAAAATCAGGTTCTGAATTTTAAAGGCAATTTCACATATAAAGGGGAAGGGTGTATGTAGAGATGGAAACAATCTGTATTCACAGCAGCTGTACTGCCTGTTAGGAAATACTGCTTAAAAGAATATTTTCAAATGTGTAAGCATCTCTTAATTTTTGAGACAAAAGTGCAGTGTCTCTATGCAAGGTCAGCCTTAATGTAGAGAGAACTGCCTTTCAGTATCCGGTTACATGGAAAGCTCTAGGGCACCAATATGATTTCATGACTTTTTGTGTTCAAGTCTGAAATATAGGTACTTTGCTTTTTTAAGAGTGCTACCTATAAATAGATCAGCAATTGATTGCCATTTATCTGCAATGCATGTAATGTTTGAAATTACCGTGACTGATGGGAGAGGGGGAGAGCTATTTTCTTTTTTAAATCTGTCTACTTTGGAAAAATCTGTATCAAGAGCACAATGTTACTGTACATCTCTGCTTTCTGAAGGCGACAGGGGAAACCAGATTTCCTTTCCTATGGAACTTATTTCCAAGGTGTGGTACCAGTGGTATGGCAATGTGGAGACAGTTATAATGCCAGGAACGGCTTCCTGAATTCTTGAGATTGGCTGGACTTGAGCTTTGCAAGAAACTTCTTAACAGCCTTAGTTCACCAGTACATTTAGCAATTTTGAGACTAGATGTATTCCATACCTCTCCCCTCCCCCCAAATGAAATCTATTTAACTTCTTCAGATAAAGCCCTGAATTACTCCCGCCCTCATTTAAAGCATACCAAACTGATTTCTGTCCTGTCTCAGATCATCCATGCACTTTTGATCTCTCTTGTGATGGCAGGTAATTTCTAATAGCTGACACAGTGCAGCTCCCTTGTCTGCAAACAATTCTGAGTCGTGTGTTCAATTTTTAGGTTTTTGTTTTTCCCTGACCTTCAAGGTTATATTTTTGGTCTCTGAGACCAAAGTGGTGAGAGGGTGGAGAACAGGCAGTGCAGCTCTTGGTTTCCTTCCATTGTTTGTCCTAATGATAGAAGTGTCCTAACCTTTGATTTCTGTCTCTTCTCTCCAGTGCTTCAGATGGAGCAAAATATAAGTTAATTTTCATTTTTATGAGCTCTGTCCTCTAAGCAGAACTTTTGTCGTATGAGGAATAATTACAGAAATTAACTTTACTTCTCTTTTACAAAACAAAAATAGTTTAAAAAAAAATAAAGCAATGTATAAATCTGTAACATTTCCATGGATAAGAAACAGAACAATGGGGAGGTAAGACTTGTTTGCAAGAGTGAAGCGGGGCATATTTGTGATAAAGCAGTTCTCCCGGCGAAGGCTTCTGTTGCTATAGGGTTCCTACAATTCAACAACTTGTTGTTCTCCTTTTTCAGTTGTTAGCTGGTCTGAATTGGAGGAAGAACTATACGTGCTAAACAAAAGTTGTCTTTGTACTTAAAAATGGATGATTTTTGAATGGATTTTAAAGATTGGCTGACACTATTAAAGCAAATTTAGGTTAAAAAGTCTGGACAAGTATAGAATTTAGTTTAAGGTTTTAGTGTCCTTTTCTGCCTATTAGAAATGTTTTCTGGAGCTTACATACTAGAGAACTGGATTGTCACATAAAGATGTAACACATCTTGAAATGTAAGGAAAATGCCCAATTCAAGTTACAGATTAAACATCATCTTTCTTAAAAATGCCTTTTCTAATGTGTTTATAAGAGTTTGGTTCTGCCAGATGACTGGGAAGTTGAAGACTGTGGATTTTAAGATATTTTCTAGCGTAGGAATATATTTCCTTTAGATGAGACAAACGAGTTCCACTGGAATGTGCTCATGGTCTGTATCAGCAAGTACAGCTTAACTTAGTTATGTCAAGAAGAATATATGCTATGGCATATGTGAAAAAATGGATGTCACTGAAAAATACCTAGCCAATAAATCTATGTGCCTGCTGGGTGAACGTGAAAGTAGGCTTTCTTAGTGGCAAGTTGTGTTTATTCAAATATCAGGATGATTTTCTATGTTTAAAAAATGATCAAAGGTTCATGGCTGAAGTCAGACCGAAGATAGGAAGAGTGGTGTAAAACGGTAGAGGGTGTGATGACAGAAACATCCTGGTTCTTTCTGTAAGTCCTGCATTTATGCAGTGTGTATTGCCTGTACCCACAGTCAATCTTCGCTGAAAGAGAGTGATTTGAAGGCAGTGAGTGACCTTGAGCTGGCTGCCTGCTTTATTGATAGCAGAGTTTTTGTTGGGGATGGTTGCTTTTTCATTCATTTTGGAAGTTCTGTGGCGTAACAAACCTCTGAAGTCTGTGCTGTGACATTTCAGAGAGGCTCTTGGACTTGTGTGCAAATGAGCAATTGCAAACTTTAGCAGTTAATGATGGCAGCAGCAGACTTGACTCCTGTGTATTGTTAGTTACCCATCTATATACCTCAGGCAGATATAAGCTGCTCAGCTTAATTGGATTCAACCAAGGTTTTGATGAAACTGGACTGCAGAAATCTTTGCAGGATGCTAAGCGTACATTTCTTCACGTGAGCGTGCAAAAGCAGTGATGGGCCCTCTGCACCCTTGACCGTCCTTCAGCAGGAGTTGGGAAATGCTTGTTGGGGTTGGCCACTGTGCCTGTGCAGAGTGAAGCAAAGATTTAGAAGCTCTGTTTAAGCAAATTAGCTGTTACATGGGATGAAATAAATCACTGTAGCTACCTATCTACACTGCCTCTATCAGCAAAATGAGGATATTGCTATTGCAAAACTTCTGCTAAATATGTGGTTGAGATCTGCTTTGTGGTGTGCATGCTGTTTTTGAAGATGAAGTCCTGTTTTGTTCATGGCATTAGGTTGGGAGCCAGTTCTGGAAAGCTGAAATCAACACTGAAACGTTTCTGACTTAATTTTTTCTGAGTTACATATGCCTTTCTGTGGAAACCCTCCTGACCTCAAAGGCTATTTCAAAGGTGAAAGACTTTGTTTTGAGGCTCTGGTGTTATATGAAATGTCATATAAAAGTCTGTGGGAAATACAGAGCCAGCCTTTTCTTGCCCTGGCTGGTGTATATTCAGTAGTGGATGGGGCTTTTCTGATTGATAAGGAAGTAGACTATGGGGCTTTTCTGATTGATAAGGAAGTAGACTATCTGTGTAATTTCTGGTCAGTATCTTGGTTTTTAGATGACAAGTAAAGGGGTTCTGAGAAAAAAATATGAACATATGTGAGAATGTATCCTAATATATAAGGTAAACCACAGAGTGTTACTTCGACATACTGGGTAGCCTTTCTGTAGATCTAATTGTTTATTGGCAGTGTGAGACTTGGAAGTGGTGAAGGATAATACAGCTTCTAAGTACTATAAATGTGCTTTGATTGAAGGTACATAACTCTTGACTCACTATAGGGAGAGTGTCAGTGAATTGAACTGAAGGGTGATTGAAACTCTTTCTGTATGTTCGATGGGGTGAGGTCAAAGTTGGGAACAATGACCAGCCTTGTAGATTGACCTTGGAACTTAATAACAAGAAAAAAAATGGCATTAAATTCACACTTTAATAATAATGAGATAAGGGAAAACTACTCGAGGCATAAAGCATGGTGAAAAGCCAGGGAGTCTCTTTAAGATGTTCTTAGCATGTAGCTGAAGCGAAACTATTGAAAGAGATGTAATTAATTTTCATTACTGTAGGAGCCGAGATGTCTACTAATATAGTATTTATGTTTGTGGTAATATCTTTCCCCCATTGTGTATCTCTATAAACTTTCTGTTTGAAAAAATGACCAGACAAAGCAAAACAAGAAAACCTCCCAACCCTCCCTTCGTATGGCAATAGTGCCGAACTGTTCGGGCTGGGATACATGTCTCCTGCTGTGTTAGGCTGGTGAAATACAAACAAGAATGATCTCTTTTTGAAGAGCAAGCTTAGAGATGAATCTGGCAGATTGTTGGCTCCAAGGCAAATTGGGACTACCGGGGAGAAAATTGTTGAAGGCATGGCTTGGGTGAATGCCTCCTTTCTTATAGCAAGGATGTTTGAGCAAGAGGACTTGGTGATCGCTGCACTGATGACTTTGCCCCTCCTTCCAAGTGGGCTGTTCTCAGACCGTTTACATTCCCCCGGGTCTGGTGTCTCCCAGGGGTTTGGTGCTGGCACACTTCCTAATGTACTTGTAATAGCAAAAAAACCCACTTCCTCTGAAGGAAGTTTATTCTGGTCTCGGAAGTGAAATGCAGTGCAACAGTAAAAGCATTCTTAGACATTTATACTGGGCTAGAAATACAGATATTTTAACAGGAAAAATAGTTGTAGTGTCTAGTCATTTGTGTTGAACTGGTTGTGAACAACCTTTCTGTGTATTTCAGGCAAACATGCAGACCTATAGAAAGTGAATGCAGTGAACTCAAGAGTTTAATGCTGAATGTTGTGTATCTCAGCTCCAGCCTGAAATTAGTCCTTTTGATCATTGTGCCATTTAAACAGAGGAAGGCTCAACCACTTGCCAACAAATCTGACACAGAAGGGATAGAGAAGAAACACTTTTGTACTCTTTATTTATCTACATGATGATTTCAAATCTGTGGGGTGGAAGCGAGATGATTACTGCCGTGGGTTAAATAACTTTTAAATAGGCTTAGGGAGAAACTTAAGAGATACCCTATCCCTGAAACCTTTATGTGTATAGTAATACCAGTCTAGGTTTGTGATCCTTTTACAGTGTTTTACACTTGTAATAGATCCTTGTCTATAGATTCAGTTGTCCTGGAAGAATGCTGCTGTTTAGCATACCTTGCTTTATTCACTAACCTGATGCAAGCAGTGTGAGTGCTTTTCATGTGTTAATGAATACTTGCCTGAAAAACATAGGTCAAAATACTTGACATGTCTCAGGCAGGCATCTAGATTACTTCAAGATGCATTTTATTGAGAGCATGTGGGAACAAAGAGTCTTCTAATGCATCCGTAGTATTGGAAGGGCCAACAGAGGGAATAGCTAATGAGGACAAAATTGAGGAGTGATGTTGTCAGAGTGGACGCTATAGAGGTTAATAAGGTAGAAAAGAGCAGCAAGTGGCTCTCAATCAAATGGTACCTACTGTGGTGAAAGAAGATGGTAAGAATCTGGAATTCATTTGAATCAAGTAAGAAAGTGTTACTCTTCACCTGATGCAACATAACTCTCAAAATTAGTTGACTGGAAGTTGAAAGGAAGCCCATGTGGGATGCCTACTCTGGAAGACCATTGGGGACCAAGAAAACTTTAAAGCTGGTTCTACTGCTTTATGTGGTGCAGAAGCTCTTAATGGATGTTGGTCTTGTTCTCAAAACATTTGTTGGGGTTTCATCTATTCTATGATTAGAATTAAGGACATATAGTTGCATAAACACACCAGAAGGTATAATCTTCATTTATTTTTTAACTACTAAAACTTCTAAATATTTTTAGATAACTACTTTCTGACATTATGGCGCAGCTGCTGTGGCTTGTGCTTTAAGCTGTACATTTGTCAAATAAGAAAACAAACTCAGTGCTTGTTTCTTTTCCTAGTCAGGTGGTCCTTAGGCTCATCCAAGAGAAGACTGATGGACTTAAATGAAACTATATTGTTGTTCCAAAGAGAATTATTTTTAATTTTGTAAAGAGAATTAAAACAGCAAGAGATAATATTGCAGTGTTGTATAATTTATGGTGCCTGTAGCTTTGAAAATAATCTTGCAGTGTTAACACTGTCCCAAAATTAACTGGAATGGGACACTTTTGTAACTCAAATTTATTACGTTGTCTATAAAGCAGATATACTAGTTTGAGGCTTGTATTAAGCTCACTTAATAAGGGAGGAACACATGGGATTTCATAGTTTAGTGAAATAAGCAAAATCTATAGAAAAACAACTCTTGTGATTTGATGTCAATTCTGCACTAAAATTTTTCAACACAATGTAGCAATGTAACAATAAAACTCTTGTCATCACTGTCTTTGAACTTATCTGACTGTGATAAGCTCTATAGAGTATTTATTTCTGCCTTTATGTAAACACTGTCCTGCAAGTGGTTTGTGACAGCACTTCAGTGTGGCAAGCTGTGTCATATGAGGATACTTGAGAAATGCATTATTTCAAACCATGTGACATTCTTGCACTGAGGATGAAGAAGATTGCGGTACTTTTCGTCAAGCCAAGAAGCTTCAAGGGAAAGATCAATCTGAGTTTGTTGATTTATTTAAGTCTCTCTGTGCCTATTAAAAAGGACAAGAGTCTGTCGAGCTAGTTATAGTTTCAGCTAAAAAAAACCCGACTTAAATGGGGCAAACCAGCTAAATATAGGAAAATCAAAATATAGCATAAGATGTAGCTAAATTTGGAGTTCTTAACAGCAAGTGGCTACTTATGTAATTAAGGTATATAAGTTGCTACTGACCAAAGCAATTAGCGTGTAATTTCATTAATGGTATTAGGATTGCAGTAACAATATTTAAGTCTTTCTGTCCAAATCAAGATTGTGGACAATCTGTGACGTGTACAATGTGAGGTTAGAAACAGTGCTATGTTACAGTATGTTACAGCACCGCTATCTGAGTGGATTTGTAACTGCGCAAGAACATGTCTTAAACTGGCTCTTTAATGTTCCCAAGTGATATACATTGCTTGCAAGTTTACATGTATGTACACTTATGAATTTTTATAATCTTGTATGTTTGTAAGTTCATATATTAAAAAAGGCTGCAGATTTTTTGTTTGTATTTGCAATTCAGTTATGAGTTTGTTGCTGTTCAACAGCAAAACAGAATTACTCTTTTTGTGTGTTTTGTGGTTAAGCAGCTAAAAAACTCTGGGGAGCTCAGGGATAGTAAAATATTTCAAGTCCCTCTGAAATCTGAAGTGCTGCAGATGATTAGTTTCTAAACTACGAGTTCTGCAACTCAAAGACAAGTGGATGATGTGCCCAAAACCGACAGTTAGGTAGCTTCTATCCTCCAGAATAACCATAAATAATCTTCAGAACTTGATAATGAGTTTTAGAGACTGGATGGAAAAAATATGCATCAGAGTGTGAATCTAGGCTATACTAAAGTCCAAATACAGGTCATCTCTGAGGCTAGGGTAGCATCCCTGAAGAATTGTTCAGTCACGTAAATGAAGCAGTGAGAGCTTGCTGCGGGGCACCACTGGATATTGCTACCACAGCAGCTAACCTGTAGCTGCTGACGTTGTTAAAAAGCCACTGAGAGAGTCCATCTGAGCCTTAAGGCTTTACAGTGACACTTTTGGCCTACCTTAAGCTTTGTGGTGTTTACACGTTGCCTCTTTGTAGGTCTAAGGCTTTCTAGGTCTATAAATACGTGGGTGTGCTTTTGGTGGAGGAACCAGTCTTCTCTGCTTTCTGGGCTATATTTCAGATGGGAAATGGAGCAAGGTGAGTGGGTTGTCTTTAACCTCTTGCAAACACTGAACCTGCAGGTTTTTGGGGCATCTTTCCTAAGTGGACTGGTGAGGGTGATTTTGGGAGGTGCAGCACAGGACGTCAGGACCCTGCAACCTTGTTGGAGCATGCCGACAAAGATCCTTGTCACACAGAGTGAAGGAAATGGAGACTCCCTTGTAAGAAGCAATGGTCTGTTAACAGAGGACCCCTGGGGGAAAATAGCTTGTGTCCTGCTTCCAGCATAGTTTTGTGGGCATGCAAGGAGGTGAGGCAAGGGGGGAGCTTGGGGTCCTTACCCACAGCCTGGTGAAAACGGACTAGGTGGAGAAAAGCAACAGACTGATTTCCCAAAAGCACTGCATAACCTGAGTACACGACCCGGGAATGTACACACCTTGCAAAATCAGGTGCGTGGGTATCATAAGAAAAATGGGTGTAATTGGCCAGTTGGTTTTGATATATATCAAGCCATGATGAATCTTCTGCATAGCACACTAGTGGTGTTTGCTTTTGGGTGAACTCTATTCTACTTATTTTAACTGACACAGCTTGCCTGTAGGATGTTAAATGGCAAGTAGCTCCTTTGAAAAAGAAAACCCAATTTGGTTGGTCTAGAAGAAACTCGACTACATTTCTCTTTTCCTTAGGCCTGGATAAATTTCAGTTAATGTCATTGCTCTTCATTGAGGATTTGAATGGTAAACTAGGATTTTGTAGTTTTGCTTGTCTTGGGTAATTGACTTCAATGTTTTGGCTTTTTTTTTTTTTCCCCAGGATTTGGCTTTTCAGTTGTTTTTTTTGCTGTTCTTATTTGGTTGTTGGTTTGTGGGGTTTTTTAAAAAAGAAAAAAGTTTGGCTCACAGGAGCTCTTGGGGTCAGCATAGTTGACAGCAGAGGGAAGCTGTTATAAATGACTGGTTTCGCATCGGCAGTGTAGGGTATGGACGCATTCAGCAGAGGCTCCACACTGCCATTTGGGATGCGACTGGAGCAATATGCTCTGCCATCTGGGGATCTGTGCGGCAGGACTGTGGCGTTCCCTTCTCATGTAGCGGAAGTTTGTGCTTTGCTACAGCAGTAATTCCTTACAAATTATCCACCCTTTCCTAGCAGGGCCAAGGGAAGAGTACCTTGTTCCGCACCCAAAGGGACTGCTTGATTTTCTGACAGAACAGCTAGGCTTGTGTGAAAGGAGAGCCTGGATTAGACAGCCAACTCAAGGACAAATTATCTGTGTGCAAATGAAATTAAATGCATGCCCCAAAATGACATTCTGTTAGTAGGGCAAAGAAATGTAGCGAAGGCTGCTAGCTACATACTGCCAAGGCAGTAGAGGACATCTGATGGCAGCCACCTTCCTCTGTGAAGTGACGCCGAGGCAGGCAAGCTTGCTTGTTGTTACTTGTCAGGTTCTGGATTTGAAAGCCCCAAGTCGAGGGCTCTTGAGAAGCTTTTTGGATGCAGTGTTGCAATTCCAAATAGGTCTCCCCCAGTTTAGTCTTTTGTAGATAGCTTACAGAAATGAAAATTGGAGTTAAACTGTTAAAGCAACTGGTAAAAGAAGCCAAAATTACCCCGTGTTAAAGCATTTTACTTTTTCATATGACTTTTGGTTCTATTACTTAAAGTCTAACTAGAAGTGCCTTAAATATGAAATATTCCTGTTGTCTGCTTTGTAGGTACGTGGGTCACAGCTAGGTAACTATTATGTGCTGAAAATGCAGTCTTTAATTAACCTAGAGGAATAGCTGATTCATTAATTGCCGTGTGCAGCTTTGGGAACTTGTATTGCATCCTCTTAAATATGCTTTCTAAGCCAGCAATAAACCTGATCAAAGCAAATTTTAAACTCATGATTTAAAGTTAGTAGGATTAAAGGTTAGCCTGGGTATCAAGTGATGATGTACATGCCTAATTTAATAGTAATGATGTTTCTGCATCAGCTCTGAGGACCCATCGCTTCCTGAAGAGAAACTAACGGACTTTTTGGGTTGATCTAACCGGTTTTCATTTGAAAGCTTGAAGTTGTCACAGAGTGACTTTGAAATGAAACCCCTGATGCAAGAAGCTGGGGCCTTACTGTCTGCCAGGCAGAGATGTCCCTGAGCAGGCGGGCGGCTGATGGCACCGGTGCTGGAGCAGGCAGGGTGTATCGGGCTTTAACTGATGCTGTGCAGCAGCATGTTGGGAGGTTACCCACGACATTTCCTGGGGCAGGGATAAAGCTTGGGCTTTCTTGGCAGGATGGGAAGGACTAATCCGTGCAGTGGTGCTTATATCGCTGCGTAAGGATTGTTCAACTGGGATTATTTGGCTGGGTATTAGTGTTTAATCAGGGAGGGGAAACACAGATTCCCAAAAGAAAAGCAATAGATGCTTTGACTGTGTTTTTAACTTTGCCTTTAATAGCTTTAGAGTTGTAAGACATGTAGTAGCTCTTCTTGTCTCTCTGAATTTTTAACTCTTTTTTTGAACTCTGGCTTATCTATTAGTGTTATGATTATGTGTATATTCGATTTGCACTTGTTTTTTCCTTTGACCGGGCAATAAGAAAAATACATGTAGGTAAAACTGTAGAGAAGCCTTATGAGTAGAAATGTGTATATAGGAAATGGTAGAACAAATTTTGAAAAATAATTAATTTCATTCATGTAAGTATGAGGAAAACACACAGTATTTTAAAGCTTTTTCTTCAATTTCATCGATGTAAAAGTATGTAATCTTAATACATATGCAGCTAAATGTGACCTTTGCTATGTCTAATTGCAGCTCTCACTTATACAGGATAGCCTCTTAAAGCCATTCACAATAAATATGACTGTCTAATATAAGATGTAGTCTGCCAAGCATTTACGATGTGGCCAGCCAACAGTATTTCATTCATCTATACATTGCCCACAACATTGTGCTTCCTGAGTTCTGACTTGGACATTCCTTAATGGCTCAGTAGGTTAACATGGTTACTCCTATTGTCTGGAAAGCTTAAGTGGATTTTCTGTTTGGTTTTGTGTAGGCTGCATAGGCTAGGAACTACTCTGCTGCTCAGGTGTTACTCTGACCATGTCCTCTTGAAGGGTGAGTCTTTCTGTAGTCATAATTTTGGGTTATATTGCCAGAGCTTTCCTTCCCAGTTTTGCTATAGAGGTGATGCACGAAGATCGAGGCATCCAATTAACCTTAGCAGAAAGAGAAGGCGTGAACAGAGAATCCCTGCATTGGTTGGTCTGTTTATGTCTTGTGTTCTCTCATGCTCACTCTTTTTTGGTTTTTTTTTTTTTTTCCCTGAGTAAAGAAAGGGCCACAGTGAGGCTATAGGTACTTGACTGTTACTTGCACAATTATGACTTAAGCTTAGGGTTTTCCTCTGTATCTCCTTTTGGGTCAGGAAAATTGGTCTGGCCTGCTCACCCTGTGATGGAACTGCTCTATTCTTCTCAAGGGTTTTTTGAGGATTAGTCTTCTCTGACCCCAGGCTTGGCCTTGGAAAGAATACCCCTTGCCACTTGCTTTGGTGCTCCTTCTCTCCTCAACCAGTGTTATTTTTATATCCTCTAACTGAGGATGGTTTGGGTTTTCTTCTGTCTTGATAAACCCAACCAAGCAAATGCTTTCCTTTTTAGGTCTTTTCCAGGCTTTTTCTTAAACTAGTGAACTAAAAGTAGGTGACATGAGAAAATGGTATGGGGAAACCACTGAACCTCATGTTCATAGAAGAAAGCTGCAGATGTTACCAGTTTCTTGAAACTGAATCTTCTGACTGGATTTTGTAATCATCCCAGGAATGACAATTTCCCAGCGGTCTACTTAACCTTGGGTTCTGCTTTAAGTGGTCTGTTTACTCAGTATTTAATGTACAGCAGTGGTTCTGCAAGCATTGGCCTGCAAAGAGGAATCTGAAAGGCTGGCATTTCCTGGTAATTGCTGTTGTCAGGAGCTCTGTCATCAGCAATGGCTGGACAAGGGTGTGCAGTATGCTCACCAAACAGGAGCCAGTCAGTCCCACTGTCTGCGCACTCACATGGGATCAGCTGGTGTCCTGTTTGACTTTGGGTTCAAATTTTGACCCGATGCTTCTTTTAGGAATACATGCTTTTTTCCTAGGGTTCTGTGTTTTGTTTTAGTTAGTTAGTTTGTTTGTTTTTAAAGAAGCTACAAATTGCTTACTAGAAAATGGGCATCATGAGGACTGAATCCCAACTTTGTGTTCTCTAACTGGATTGTGGGGTCTGGAAAGGGGACTGGCCATCACTTGCGTATTTTATCTTGACTCTTATCTCTTGACTGTAATAAAGCTGGAATGTATATGCATAATAAGCATTCTAGATGATTTAGGTGTTTTCCTTACATTTCAAACTCTCTCTCTTAGCAATGCTATCAGTGCTTCAACATCTGTGCTTTAGAATAGAGCGAAGACTCAGTGGTGGCAGTTATAACCCTGGCCAGCAATCATCTCTTAAGGCCACCAATGTCCATCCACTCTGCAAAAAGGCCAACAGGACACTTTATATTCTTGTGTTACAAATGGGAAGATGCACATTGGGAGGCACTTCTGAATGTTGTCTGTGAATAACTGCAACCTCATCAAAGGGCAAATAGTTAAATTCTTCATTAGAGATGCAGTTTACTGTAGTTTGTCTCTGTAATTAAACAAACCAGCCCCTCTTTATCCACCCACACTCCCAAATACCTTATCTATCATCGTTTTTATGATGTTCAATTGTTAGGTGTGTGAACCAGGCCAGAGTTGCATTTTTCATTTTGTAACCCTCCACTTTTTTGTCCATCAGGACCATCAGGATTCTTGAAACTTATTTTATTTGATAAAGACTAATCTGAGGGTACGATTCCTTCTTTCTGCTGTAGGGCATCTATAGCCACTTGTTCCTGTTACTTGTTAACACTTTGATTTTCTGACTAACACCTTTCATATGCAGCATATTCCTGTAGCTGTTACCTAGCAACATCAATTTTGTTCAATTTACTTTGTGTTTTCTATTTGAAGAAATTTATAAGATGTGTTTTAAGAATGTTGGTGGAGTCCAACTGTGAACCTTTAGTAAGGAGGTGTTTATAAAGCAAATTCTCTCTAGCACCTGCAATTAATGTACGTACATTTGGTGTTAGCCTTCCCAGCCTTGTTGGTAGAAATAGAAATTGATACATGTGGGATTTAAAAATTACCTGGAGAATATGGGCATATCACTGTGCTCAAAGAGCGTAAATGCCTATCTCAATTTCCGACTCTTTTACTGACCAGCATCTCTTTTTCTTGCCTTTCTTTCCACAGTACGATCCATTCAGCATTTTAAGTTGCACATGCATGGATTTGATATTTTGTAGGCCAGCAACCATAGTTACAGTACAAAGTAGAGAAAGTAAAGTAAAGAACTCTTTAGGTGCAGAGTCCCATGAGGGGGTTTCATAGGGTGCAAGAAGTTCAGGAGAGTTAGGGTGCAGGCTTGGCAATTGTAATTCAGACTGTAAAAGTTCTGGTCTTGGTGATGGCTGTAGGACACACAAAGTTATGTTTGTCTTCTGCCTTCACTGTAAGTAACAAAAAACTTCCAACCTTTTCGTATTCAAGCAAGGCAAGCTTGATATTTTTTATAACTGGGTCCAGCAGCAGACCTGGAGAACAGGATGAATGCATAGGGATTGCAAATGTTTTTCATATCGTCTTTTTGTTTCTTGTGCAAAACTGCTGTCTGTAGTTTTTTTAATAAAATAGAAAGGGAGAGACTTCATAGAATTGCAGGTCTTGGGAACTAGAGAGTCATTCAGCTGCAGCATTGCCGTAGAGGTCACTTGGAGGTGCCTGTTAAAGGACATAGTGAGAAATGTGCTTGGTATTATCCATATTCTGTTGCGTATGTGTCTTGGATGTGTAGCAGTTGCCAAGTCCTAAATGCATGTAGAGGGTCTGTAGGTAACTTTACAAGAAAAGCAAGTCCAAATAGGCAACTGATTTCTGTGGCACTAGGCACTAGTGGAAGCTGATATAGATTTTGGAAAAAGGTGAGATATTTGTGTAAATATAACAAATGTAATTACAAGTTCAGACGAAGAAGGGAACGGAGGAATATGAATCTTATTATCTAGAGTAGACTTCTTTGTGCATCGTTACAACTGTATGTTGTCAGTAATTGTATATTTCCAAAAAGTTTTAGTGGTTGGAATTTCTGCAAAATCGCTTCAGGGCAGAATTTGGATATGGCATTTGAGGGACATCCTGAATTCTACAGGTTTTTAAGGGGATCCTTTGCAAAAAGAGTTTGAATGTGCGACTAACTGTGGTAATCCTTACCTGGGTGCCTATTTCTGATCGTAAAACATGGAATTTTCACAACATCAAAAACCTTGCAAAACGTATTTGTATCACCACTATGAAACAGAAAAACTTATATGTGAGTTTAGAAGATTAGAAACAGGATGTTGATGTGCATACCATAATATTTTAAATGTACTTTCTCCTCTTTTAAATTGTGGTTAAGTCCTTCTGTTTATTTTAACGTATTTTCCCTGTATTACCTATATTTTACACAGTGTTTCACTGGATCATCAGTGTGGGATGCTAGGGTACAAGCAGTTGTTTGTTTCTTTTCTTTCACTGTTTCCATCAGTCTCCTTGAGGGTTAATTCATGTGTGTAGGAGGGCCTGCTAGCCACTTCAATATCATCCTCTACTGGGGTAAGCTTGAGGGAACTCTTACGTTAGTTATATCTTAGTTCTTTGCTTTGTCAAGCGGGATCTTGAACATGCAGCACTGAAACTCATTTTGGGGAACTGATTCACAGAATTATGTTATCAAATAGGAATAGGTGATCAATCAATGGCTGCCTTTCTGTAATATCAAACACTTGTTTATATACATGCTGTTAGGCTTCGTATAGGATCAGACTTACTTCCATGGCAACAGAAAAGTGGTATAGCCTTTTAATAAATCTTCTGCTGAATTCCTAGTAGTGCTCGTATCAGTCTTCTCTGTGAACTGAGAGAATTAAATTCTGAAATGAGTAAGCACGAAGGGAATTATTTATGTGTGTATACAGTTTTTAAAAACCTCTTAAATCACAGCTCACTTAATTCCTGTGATGTTTTTCATGGTATTCCCTGTGAGCTGCACACCATATGTAAAAAGGAAGGGAGTTTGCTGGCCTGCTGTTTAAGAAACATGAAATGCAACCTGGTCTGTAGTTCAAAGCTGTGATTCTTTCCATGTTCAGGTTTTCTTTTTACAGTAAACAGAATTTCTGCTGTGCAATATCCTCCTGACAGCCATGGAAATATCTGCTTTCTTTGGGAGGCTAGCATGGATAAAGCTGAGTGGGGCTCATTTCAGCTTTTTGCTCCTTCAGAGTAAGTGGGATCCTGCCCAGTCCTTTTAGCTGAGCTTGACATGTCAAGGCCAACAACAACCAGAATAAGTAAATAGATCAGGATCTAGGATGTAGAGAAGTGCTAGAAGAGAAAAACAAGTGCAACACAGTTAAGCACAGATTAAAGTTTGCTCAGGCCTAATTGAGGGGTTATCATCCTTCCTATGGTATGCTGAGAAGCATTCAAATGGTATTTGACCTGCTTTTGTTTTGGTGGAACTTGATAGCTTAGCTTACTAACTCAATAGAGGGTTTGTAACAAAGTTTTCTTCTTTCCTTGAATTGAACTTTTAATTTTGTTCTTGTAATTGCAATCGCAATCGTGATTTACTTTACCCAAAATATTCCTTGCAACATCCAGTAGAGCTGGTTTGTGAACAAAGCCAAAGTTGAACAAATTGTGGGCAAAGAAGCAAAATGAAGTATGTGCGCTTTGGTTCTCATTTGCGAAAGAACATTGCGTGCGGTAATACTAAGTATATTCTTATTGTATAAGAAGTCTACAAAACTGCTAGTACCACACCAGAAGTATGTCAGAGCTATATTTTGCCAGTATTTTCCCTTTAAGAATGACTTTTAAAAGAAAAAAAAAGCTGCTTGCATGTTTCTTCATGGAAGTGATAAGCTAGCCTCTATATTGAGAAATTAAAAAAACAGACCTCAAATATCCACTTTCATGCTCCTTGATCTTACAGCAGAATTCAATGCAGATTAGGGAAAATAGCCTTTAGTATCCCTGGAAACGTCTGCAACATAGTTGGAGAGCTGAAGGCTTCTCAGCTACCTACAACTCTGCCTGCTCTAACCTACAAAGATGATTCTTCCAGGTCATCCACAGTAAGTGTGTGCCTACTTAGAGGACCAACATGATGCCATACTGGCTCAATGGCCAATGATATGCAAGTTTTGCTGTAACTAGCAAGCTTCAAAATCAGTTTTGTCACCATTTTTTCTATGTAGAACGATCTTGATAGAGGCTGGGTCTCACTGGTTGGTAGAAAAAGATACTTTGAAGGGTTTCACTGTACGTGAAATTTCATTCTGAATAGTGTACCTGCAAGTGGTTAAGGCGGCTTAGAAATCCCATGTTTGATTTTGATGTAGTAAAACTCTTGTAGAGAGCTGTCACAAGTAACATGCTGGATTACTTGGCAGGCTGAGACATCTGCTGGCACTTCCAAGATAGGCTACAGCAGTGACTTTTCCTATTGCAACATGCTGAAATCTCTCCAAAACATAATGGTACTTACTAGTAAATGCTTTTATATAGAGATGAAACTGTATGAAATTCAAGATTGCAAGCTTTGTCTTCAAAAAGCTTGTGGATCTGTGCTTCTGCAGAAGTTTTATAGAAAGACTGAGGGCTATTATTAGCAGTGCTGCACCTGCGGAGAAAAGGAGCTGACAGAGAAGTGAAACCAGATTCTGGACTTGAGTGCAACGTATTATTAGGAAAACTCTATATGCACCTCATCAGTGCCTGTCCTGTTGGAAATTGAATTTAGGTGTGTAATTGATATGCTTAAAAGCCTACTAATGGCAATTCAATGCTTTAAAGTATGTACTTGGTTTGCTTAGTATTTTGCATAAAGTGCCTCATTTTATGCATATTAGACTTCATATTACACCTTTGTGCCTATTTGATTATTCAAGGATAACTTGAGCAGACTCTTAATCATTCCTCCACTGTTAGAATAATCTGAAAACTTAATGATCTCACATGTTAATGCCATTGCCGGAGTTGTTAATAAATTAGGATCATTGGTGTCCAAGCTGTATGGACTTCCACAGAGTGCATGCCTTGACTTTTCTTCCCTTTCTGCTTTTCACCCTGCTAAACAATTGCTGTTAGTTGCTGTAATTTACTTCCCAACTCTGTGGTCAGGGTCTGTCTTCTGTTTCCTTCATCAGGGTTTTACTTGACTGCCATCTGACACCCTGCAGCTTGATCTTCTGGTACTCTAGATGAATAATAAAACTCAAAAGCCTTGTAATTCAGCCTCTCTGTCTTTATACTCCTACTCCTGTGGTTGTGATTGCTCAAGAAGTGTTTTCAATGCGTCCTCCAAATAGGATAAGAATCTGGAGGATGGAATGAAATTTAAATTGCAACTCTGTCTTGAGGTCCCTAAAAATAGCAGGAAAATTATTGTAGACTTTTTCCAAGCAAAGCAAAGTGTAGGTTATTGAAAATGCATGAACTGCCTGACAGAGAAATGGTGTGGCCTAGTGAAGGTGAGTCTTAGTGGTAGGGTAGTAGCTGTTAAGCACAGAGATTGAGGGAAATAGCCATAGAGAGATGAAAGGAAGAAACCTGTTTGTGGGTTGATGGTTTTTTTGGTTTTTTTTTTCTTTGACACATGTTCAAACCTAGAAATCTTGTGTGTACATTTGCAGTGAAGGCTAAGTGGCTTTTACTTTTAATAAAAGGCCTACCAACTTTCAGTGAAGAACATAGTATTTCAAGTCATTAAATAGAGCTCAGATGTAGGTATGTGACCAGCACTTGTTTAATTCTGAGCAGGGCTTTGGTTCCTCCAACACCGAGAACTGGGTTTGTCAGCATCCAAAACAATTGCTGTGTAAATGCCATGTTCAGATCTGGTTATGGTTGTTGACCCATGTTGTTGGTGGACAGAAATTGAGTGGTGCTGTTTCAGATTACATCCTCAAGAAAGGTGACATTGGTACAAAATCATTTATGGTATCACAAAGAAAGTATTGTAATTTGTTGCAAGCTGAATAGCTGCTCCTAATGGTTTGTTACCTAGAGATCATGGTGCAAGAAAATATCTGGAGTCAAAAGCATATCTTAGCTGCATAGTGCTGTGTAGATATTTGCTCGCTCTGTTGCTTGGCTCTGCTTCCCATCTGTGTCATGAAGAGATTTGCGAGGTACAAGGTTTACAGGCAGAAATGCTGTATTTTACCAGACCAGTTGATACAGCAGGAAAATAAGGGCTTGGTTTTGGATGCATAAAGTTGCATTTGGTCTGCAGTAGCTGTTCAGGCAGTGGTTGTGCAGTAACCAGAAGCAGATATCGATGTGTGTGTTCGTCAGTCCGCTGAACTCCTGATAGGGACTGACGTAACTTGTGGCTAGGGAATAATTACAATACTCTGAAATATGAGTGCAGAGAGTGGTTAGTGCAAAGGACTTGCAGAATTTTGTCGTCTTGCAGAGTAATATGATCGTTAAGGAGGAATAAATGAGCACAAATTACTTATTTACTGTGAGGTGAGGTGGCATATATAGAAAGGTTGGTGCACATTTTAGGGACTGATGTTCCTCCAACCACCCACACTGTACTCCTGGTTGATTTAATTTGAGCGTTTTGAGGCAGAGGTCTCTCTATCACATTGCCAGAGCAAAGATACAGATCTTTTTTTTGTGAAAAGTCCTTGGATTGATAGTCAAAAGCTTCCATTGCCCTTCAAAATACCCTGTCACAGAAAGACACAGAAATACAGATAGGGTTTTTAACAAACTGTAATGATGGCTTTCCAATGTATGCAGCAGAAATAAGTGTTTCCAACCTGTTTATTTCTGCAACACTGTCTAGGGTTTTTTTCTTCGAAATTGTCAGATCTTGAATAGTGTTTATCGTACTATTTGATACAATGACTGGCTGAACTAAGATATCTGTAAGTGGTGTAGTTTTGAAATATATGTCAATTTATCAGTAAGTGAAGTGGTTCTTCACATTAGCATTGGTGTTATTAAAAATCCTGCCAAATTTTGGTTATACGTATAAGTGAATACTCTACTAGTAGAAATATTCCACTCTGTGTGAGCAGGTTTTCACTAAGGAAGGCAAAATAAATATCCAATGCTGGCCATTATTAGCTGAATCTTTCTGCTCCAAAATAAATGTTTTCTTGAATAAAAGTTCGTACTGTAAAAATATAACTGTAAAATCATGTGGTAACTCTACTGAAACTTAGCCTTTTGTCTTTTCCAGTTGTCTTTTATCTGAGACTTCTAAATGTATTACACTGCCTACGTTTTTTCTTTCAGATGACGATGTGGACCTAGAAGCTTTGGTAAACGACATGAATTCCTCATTTGAAAGTTTATACTCTACATGCAGTATGCAGTCGGAAACCACTCCACTCCTTCAAAATGGTCAGCTCAACCGCAGCCAGTTGCCGTCCTCAGGATCTGGCACACTGCAGCCCATGTCTCCGAGGCAGAAGGTGCAGCGGTCTCAGCCAGTGCGCATTATGGCAGTCAGGTAGGAACAGGGGACTTGCCTCTTTTTTTTTTAATGATGTCTTGAACTGACTTCTAAAGAACTAATTTTAAAATAGAAGATCAACTTTGATAAGAGCCTAGTTATGTGAACTGGATTTTTGCACAGAAAAAAAGATGTACCAGGTAGGTGAAGGACATAAATTTTCCCTGTATTTTGTCAAAAGCAAAAATGTCACGTTTTTACCCTTTTTTTTAAATTAATGTTTGATATACCTGTAGTAGCAGATGTGTAGAAGTATATTGCTGGTACCAATTTGCACAAATGATGTGTTTGAATTTATTTCCAAACTGTTAAAAACTGTTTCCTTAGGTGCGGTGCTTACTGATAGCTTCTTGGTTTTATAAAACATAAAAGGTCATGTAGATGGATGAGGGACATTCAGCTAGTTTTGTTTTACAAAGAATACTATTTGTAGAAGCTTCCTGGACAGTCCACGACAAATAAAAAGGGAGTATGTCATAGTTAGTTAACTGTTCTTCAAGGAGTACTTGCAGCTCTTACACCTGAATGCATTATCTGAGTCATTACAGAAAAAGAAGTATTTAAGTTGTCAGGATGGGGGCTTGAATTCAGGCTTCAAGTGGAATATGCTTGGTGGTGGTGGAAGATTATATAGGTGATGCTGAGGTTCTTAAAATCTTCTTTTTAGGCAGCAGGAGGAAAGGAGCTTCTGTCAGCATGAGTAGGTAAATTGCCTGAAGCAGAGGCATATGAAGATTTACTTTCTTTGTAGTTAACAATGTCTTCTTTAAAGTAAGTGATTTATAATAATAGTAATAAAAAGAAAAATCCCAGATGTGGAAGAAGTTGCTGCTAATTGTCTATATTGATGTATTTCCTATAGGAATGGTGTTCTTAAGACAGGCAGCTTTTCTATGTGAATGGGTAGTATGCAGTAACTGTAATATAACCTAATGATGCAATCGTTTTTAAAAGTATTTATTTTTTAACCTTGAATAAGGCTGTACTTGAAAATGCACTCTCTAGAGTGCTGTAATTGTCAATGCTTTGTAAATATGTTGAACATTTAAGCTCTTTTGGGCATTTCAAAACTTGACAAATCTTTTTTGGAAACACTTTGCCTTTCTGAATGCTGTCTTTATGCACAAGAACATTGTGTATTTGTCAAAGAAAATAACGGTAAAACTTTTATTCAGGGATATCTAGACCCCTTTCCTGTACAGAGGAATGGCTGCATCTTTCCACAGCCAGAACAGAATGGTTGAGTGTAGTAATTCTCTTAAGAGCACGGCTTTATATCATGAAGTAAATGATGCACAGCAGCAATTGCAGGCAGAGCAGAGCGTGGTGTAGTGAATTCTCATTTTAAAAGAACCATGCCTTTCTAATATAGTCCACTCTGTCATTCCACTTCTTATAATGGAAGTCAGTAAAAAACTTGCAATAGAGAGCACTATTACACAGCTGCCAGTAGAACAAGTCTACTCGGCTGAAGAAATCTTACACTGTACCCTATGTTGTAGGGAAGTGCACACACGGGTAACAAAAGAAAATAAAAATCAAGCTCGTCAAGTAGTCATTTGCATCGCTCACAGTTATGGTTGGAGGCTCCTACTATTTAGGGCAAATCCCCATATCTGTAGGGCTTGTTCGTGGAACACTAAGGGAACTAAAGTGCAGGACAAGTTACTGGCAGAGCAGATTTCACAGTAGTTATTTTATCAGGCACTGGGTTCTGGTACAGGCAGAGACATAAAGCGTGCCCAGAGTAGGACATACTGCCAGAGGAAAACCCAGTAGTTCTCTGCCAAGCAGCTGTGTTAAGAAGGCTCTACTTGCTGAAGGAAAAATGAGAAAGGAATGCATGAGGAAAAATGAAAGCTAACTGAGTTTTTAATGATTGACATTCCAAAGGCAATCAACTCCTGGATTTGAAAAGTTCTGCGATTGCCACTAGGTGGTGCCTTCTGCAAAGGAGTTACAGTCACTTAGTACATCTTCAATGATGATGCCCTGTCAGTAGGGAAACTTCTAACACCTTGTGTGGTCATCAGTAGATCTTACATCTTTTCAGTCTTATTTGTAGTAATGGGTAGGCTTTAGTTTTCCTTCTGTTGGTGTAGGCAGTACAGGTATATACAAACCAGGACTTCAAAGTGTGTTGGTCCTGCTTAAGACTTGTGAGGCATATGTCAGGAGATGCATGAAAAAATTGTCCGAATAGTAACCTTACAATTAGGTTAAGATGGGAGGTTGTGACTGCAGTTTATTGCTCAAGCTGAGTCTTTGCATTTCCATCTCCAGGAAATGCGAAGTTGCTTGGAGATGTAATCTGGTATTGTAGTGGAGTGGTATTGTAGTGTATTGGTTGCAGTTTCAGTTTAGAGACTTTACTGGAGTGCACCTTTGTGTGCAGTTCCACACGGAATTCGACTCCAAGTGACTACAGTTGTGTCCTCCTCTTCTTTCACATTGGCTTGGAAGAGCTTAACTGATTTCCTGGCACACAGAGCTTAAGCTTGTTAGCTAGCACTTAGCAACAGCAAGTACAGATGAGTATTTCTGGTTATTTTATTCATGCAGTTACCTCAGTTACTCACCAAAGTAATCAAGTATAAGTAACAAAACAAGCGTAGATGTATGACTGGTCATTTTCACAGGTGATTGCCTACTTTATGCTTGCAGTTGCTGTAACTGTATAGGACTTCCTTAGAAAGTGTGATTTCAGTTCCTTTTCTTTAGCATCATTATTGTGATTGGTGGGGCAGGAGATCCCGGCCTTAGTGATGCTAGCTTGCTCCTCTTAATGCTTAGTGCTTCTGTATTTGTAGGCGTCTTCAAGAAGAAGAACAGCAGTTCAGAACATCGTCTTTGCCAGCCATCCCAAATCCATTCCCAGAACTTTGTAGCCCCGCAAGCTCTCCAGTGCTGGCCCCTGGATCTTTACCTCAGAGTCAACCTGCTAGTAAGCATGTGAGTATGGGATGAAGCTGTGTGTCACCTATTTGCATTCAAACCAGCAGTGGACTATTTCATTTTGAAGGCAGAAAGGGAATGTCAAGATAAATAGAAACATTTGTAGGCTTTAGCTCTGAGTAGGGCAGCATTGGCCAAGAAAGTGCCTTCAAACAGGCTTCAGAGGTCTTTTAAGAGGTTTGTAAAATGAAATATGAAAGTGAAGCAAGTCTCTTTCGGATATAAGCATGTTGCAAATGAAGCAGTAGTGCCTAATATCTTGCGGATTTTGTTATCCAAAGTAATGACTTACTAATTCAGAAGTCAAGTTAATTAGCTTAGAGAAGGATTTGGGCGTGTTATACTGCATATTCTAGGTGCCACAAAGAAATAGGTGCCACACTGAATAGTTGTCTGATTTATTTAAGAATGTGGTGCTACTTTATTTTGCTTTTTTTCATGAAGGTGCTCAAAAAGCAAAATAATGTTCTTATAGCATGTAAGTAGGCACAGCCTCTTGTAGTGGGACTTAAGGGGGGAACTGTCCCATGGAAAGCTGGTTGAGCATCTCTCTGGGTTCTTAGCCGTGCAGATAGCACAGACCGAGTTCTCACGTGGTCCAAAGGAATAACCTCAGTGCCACTGCAAACAGCTTTTCTTCTCTGTTCCACTCCACTCTCTGAGAAGCAACCATCTTATTTTGTATCAGTCATTGAAAATGTTTAGAGACTAAAGCTGGGCTCAGCTGTGCTGATTTGCATGGGGATGGGAAGATGTATTGCTCTTAGTGACTGTTGGTTTAGAACAGTTGTGTGCCCGAGTACCCGGAAATATCGTGTTCCGTATCACTGCACAAGTAGTTTGTTAGTAACTCCTACATCTGCTCTAACTGATAAATGGGATTGGGTGGACAGTTTGGCTACAGGCAAGAGACCCTAATGTACACATCTTCTGTATTGCTTTACCTGACTGAGAACAGCTGTCTGTTTCCTTGAAGGACATAGTGCATCTTCATTGATTTTACTGTATTTCTTATACATGCAAGACAGAGAATCAAATAATGCCCTATGAAAAAAAGTAAGTCTTTCAGTTGGGAATTTAGCAGGACCTCATCAGAGGCCTGGGTTACGATTTAAGCAGAGAGGCTGATTTGCCAAGGCAATGCTAATCTGACTCCAGGGGGATTAAAAAAGGGGGAATTCCCTTCTGCCTCCTGGCACTTGTCAGCTGGACAGTATCATAGCTACCTTTGAGATGAATGGAAGATGCTGATGAACCTACTTCTACCTTTTCAAATATGTCCCAGTTTCAGGGATTCTTTGCCTTTTAACTTTGTTTTACTGAAATTAACCAAGCCACCCTAAAAGTGACTCTTGAAAGCCTTAAGGACCCTGAATAGTCTGTACATAAGTTTTTGATGAAATTTAGGAACTAGTTGTTTAACAGCATGTAAATATATAATTAAGCAATCTTTTCTAAGAAGATGGCTATAAAGGCAGAATAAAAGTAGATTTTTTTCCTAAACTTTACTTTATATTTTCTTTAAAAAAAAAAATCTACCTGATTTTAAAAGGTAAAAGTATGTCAAGCCTTGTGAAAGCCTAAATGAAATACGTATCGTGTAGATATGCTTGCAGCTGAAGTTCTCAATCAAAGACAATTCATTATAGTAGTAAAACCTCCTGGTGAAGAGATTAGGAGTTAAAGCATGTTGGACAATAGTGGCTTCTACTGATGATGCAGGTATACTGTTCATTTCAGTTTACCTATTGATTTAGGTGAGAAAAGGATAGGAAAGCATTCTTTTCCTTGCTAATGAGTTATTTTCCTCTAATGAAGAAATAGAAGAACAGAGCTGGAAAAACCTCTAGTTTTACAGTATTGATGGACAAAAGTAGGGAAAAAAGAGTAGGTTCAGTTTCTTCATGAACCTTATTTTTAATACCTTTATTTTAAACATGAAGTGGTGTTGGATAACAACATGATTGGTCTGTTTAGCCTCCTCATGGGTTTTTAGTCATATTTAATCCAATTCTAATTCTCTTCAGTGGAGTCTGCTAAATGTCATGAGTGAAAAATGAGTAAATTAAGAAATGTTGCACATTTTGTAAGTTGATCCCATTCAAAAAAATATGAAGTTTGGGAATGTGAGTATATTATTTTAGGACATGCTTTTGCTTATGTAAATGTCCATAGATACAATATAAACTGATTGTTAACAAAATAAGCGATGAGTTTAATTAAAGAACTGCAACAGCATGTGTAAATGGCTTGCACTTAGTGGAAAGGAGCTGTGTTTTAAGAAAAATATAAACACAATGTTAAATGCCAGCCAAGGTTAAACATAACAATGCTTAATGTAAAATTCTCTGCTTGCAGATTATAAATGAGGATTAAAATTGGAGATTGGAATGAGCCATTCTGGTTACTTGGGGTGTATGAGGTGTTAGAGAAAAGTAATTCACTTCATGCCTCTGCAATTAAATAGGCAAACTGTAGTCCGATCGGCAATGCTGCAGCTCCGATCACACGAGGCATCAGGGCACATGCATGGCCTGGAGGAAATGCTGCCTTTGGTGAGCTTCTACCCAGGGGACTTGAGGGGGACCCAGGCTAATGTCTTCAGGGATTTCAGGAGGGAACAGAATATTTTGTTTGCTGATTGTGACGGGTCACTGAGGAGTTTAGTTGTCTGATACAGCTTCATAAGAAATGAAGTGTCATTAGTATTGTTCCTCATGGAACAACTCAGTCTTACTTTTTGATAATTCTAAAATACCACTCTGCAATGATAAAACCTAGTAGTGGTTATGCAAGAGGAATTTAAAGATCTGGTTATGTTAAGCACAGAAGAGTCTCATGTACCACTGCCGAGCCTCGGATGTAAAGAAATGCCAGCTCTGTTCAAATCTTACTAAATTCAAACTTTTTGCCAGTACATTGTTCCTTGTAGAAGAAGGATGCACATGTGAATGAAAGAGCGATTAAAGGAGCTTTCAGGTTATAAAGCTTGAATTGTATTTGCAGCTGAAAAAATGGATGTCATCTTTCCTCAAATGCAAAATTTTATTCACATAGCTGGAGCTTGAGATGTACATTTCTTGTTAAGATGCTTCTAATCCTTTTCCTTTTTTTTTTTCATCCTATTTTCATTGCTTTTTTAACAAGCAGTTTGCAACATTGCTTATGTGCTGCTCTACATTTGTTTCATGTTCTTTCTTGGCTCAGCAAAGAAAGGTAAAAGCAGTGAAGCAATGAAAAATAGTTGTAATAAACCTTTCTTACTTTTTTTGTGGTAATTCTTTTTGTTTGCTCTTGATGATGAAGCATTTCCTTTATCTTACTCAAAAAACCTGCACATATCAAGAGTAATTTTTTTCTCTTCATATATTTTCTGAGATCTGCTGGGTAATGGTACTGATTTCACCGCAGCAGGAAGCAGCATGCCACCTCTAGCTCTGTTGCCAATCAGGCACTGAATACTGCTTTTGAAGCTGATGGCTGCAGAAGAGTACCACAGCTGCTCCCCAGAAGACAGAGAACAGTGAGAAATAACCAGTCTTCTGTACTAGCACAAAACTAAAAACACATGTAAGCAAATGAGATAGTCATTTAATGGTAGCATCGCTGTATCAGTCTGGGAGGTTACACTGCAGAGTTAGGCTGAATGAAATCATTGGAGTTTTTATTTCACTCTGGATAATCTCTGTTTTAGAAAAAAAGCCTCGATTAAAAGATCTATAGATACTTTTTTATAAGCACATAGGCAGGTTGAGTAACTTATGGGTAATTTAGTAGGAAAATACTTTAGAGGAGAAATAACTCTGAACCTTTCGGTTTCCTTTCAAACGCTGTCCTGCACCGAGCAACCTCCACAGTGTTGGGATCTGTGATGGGTTCTGTGCTAATACGGTTGTGTGAACAAACACATCTGATGGTAGAAGTTAAGAAATGACTTGTAGTTAAATAGATATGTGCTCCTTGGGCATTCAGCGCTATGATCCTTTATTACAGTGCTACTGGTGGAAACAGCCCAGTCAAATATTACAGTCAGAAATGTTAGATATCAATCTGTTGATAGTGATTGGAATGTCATTCTGTAAAAATCAGCATTATTGAAGTTTTAGTAACAGAGTCAACCAGCTGATGAGTGCCTGGGTGAAAAGTAACAACTAGCTGTGCTACTTGGGTCAGTAGCTACTTCAGCTACTGGTGTGGTGAGCGAGACAGTGCAAATGTCTTGTGTTCGGAGAAAGTATAACCTTTCAGGCAGTAGCTGCCAAAAATTTCTTAAGTTCTTGAGTTGAGCTGTGTTGTCTGTGACCTTGGGCAGGAGGAGGCTGACTGGAGAGGAGCTACCTGATCAGTGCATGTGCTTCCTCCTTCATCATGTGCCTCTCTGTCCTTTAAGTACCACCTGTCTGCCTCTCACCACAGAGCCCGACCACAAGCTGGGATAAACCACAGCAGACCTCTGTAAGCATGGAAACACTCCCACTTTCCATGCTGGGAAGGATGTGTAGAGGTGGAAACAGGAAGGACGTGTTCTGGGTGACACAATAGGGTATAGAAAGACTATTTGATTGTTGTTTTTTTCCCTTTCCGTTTCCCCTACATCTTTGTTCTTAAAATGCATGCACACCTGCAAACACCAGATCACCCTGTGTCTGACAGGGACAGTGATTGTGGCTGGGAGACAGGACAGCTGAAAGTTCTTAAAATATCATTTACTTAACAGGATAAATATGCTTCTCAGGAAAAATGGAAACCAGAAAATTAAACCAAACCAAGACCCAACTTTTGTCCAAAAGATTGCTAAAAATATCAGACAGCTAGGTTACCGCTAACTGAAGTCCATCTTTGTGTTGGTGGTATAAACGAAGAACTGGTTGGTAACTTAGTTTATAATTCTGTTTGTGTACAAATATTTTGGAAAAAACATGCAATAATTACATGTAGGTCACTGCAGTGCCACAGGATATTAGGCTAAAGTATCTTGTGTGAGTCAATGAAGCTTTCAGCTGTAAAAATAGGGCAAATTTCTCACATCCCCCCTCTATACAGCCCAGGCAAATTTCCAAATAGCAGTTTGATGTACCAAAATTATGTACCGTTTTCTAGCAAATTAAGTTCACAAATGGGTATGAATTAATGCCATTCTTTTTTTTCCAGATTTAGTTACCCTTCAAGCAAACTCCTGTAAACAGAATTCTTAGTTTTAATTATTTTAATTACATGTTATGGGCACAGTTTTTTTTCATTTTTCTACCCATTAAAGTTTTATATTGGCTCTTTGGACGACAAGGATGTTCATTTCAAAAAGAGAGGCTGTATAAAAATACAAACTTTCGTATAATGAAAATTCTATATACTAACTTAGAATTCATAAATTTTGTACTCGATCCTGCAGTTCAATAACCTTTAGGAACAAGACATTTTGAAAGTAAAAACTGACATTGAGTTAAATCAGTAGGATTTTACTTTCTCTAAGTAGGCCAAGTCCTGTGGCTGGATTAATCTGGACAATTCCTTGGGTCCCAGTCCAGGCAAGCCCTTTGGCCCAACTATAAAATACGAGTTTTCATGGATGTCTGCCATGATATATCAGATTGTTTCTCTCGCATCTTTCTTTGAACTAAGGCTCTTAAGCTACATAAAATCATGCGTAGATTGTTCTGTAGCATGTTTAACTTGGATGCCTTTTTTTAAGAAAGTTGTGAATGTGTTTGGGAAAAAGTTGGGGGTGATCAGGCCTGCACTGCTGGTCTATCATCTAACTGTATGAAGAGTCCTTGCACTTCCCTGGGTGCCCTTCTCTCATTTGGAGAGTAACACTTTCCTGAACTAAATGATGGAAAAAATTTGATGGACATTATAGAAAAAAAGTTGCATTATTTGTTATCTTATCCCTTGTATTGCTCGAACATGTTGTCCCACTACTCCTGAAGAAACTGGGGACATAAGTTAATATGGTTTTGAAAGTTTCATTTGCTCATTATTGAAGAGTAGGGTCATGAATAACTGAAGATTAACAAATCTGCTGGTCTAAGATGAAGACAAGAGGCCTGAGTGCTGTAAGTGCTGAGTGGTTGGTGGATCTGCAGGCTTTTTAGCTGGAGCCCTGTAGTGTACTGGGATCAGCATGGAGCCAAAGCTGCCACTTCTCCTTACTCACGTGTGTTACAGCAAGGGGCTTTGTGGTAGAAAGAAATTAATCTCTGTTCTTGCTTTTGGAAAGTGTCAAAACAGTAGTCACAGTCCCAACATGATATACTGGAAATGTTAAGGGCATCTCGTGCTCAAACCCCAAAAGTATGTTATGCGCTGGGATTTTTTGTTTTTAATGATACAAACCTGGCCCTGCTCCCAGGAGCGTTTTGGCTCTTCACCTCTAAGTGGTGCTTTGGCAGCACGAGTGTGCTGGGAGGAAGGCAATGTGGCTGGGACCAACAACAGCACTCTGGGGGACGCATTGTCCAGCCAGGGATGATCTAGCATGCTGTGCAGGACAAGGCTGGCCTGACCCAAACCTGCTCTGATACACATGTACTAGCAACCACATGGGAGTTCAGCCACACAGTAATGCTTGCAGTTGTTTTAAAAAGCTGTTTTACAGTAGCAAGACCATCACAGCTAACCTTTAGGACTAATTTGTGTAAATACTGAGCAGTGTGTAGTATAAACTGCAATAGTTTTGCATCAGTGTATTCACACTAGATTTTTGTGTGTGCCTCTTAGTTATCTATGTGCCCTTACACATTCTTTGTTGTGCTACATTAGTCTCACTATATTTTATTAATGGCACAGTGAGAATATAACTTGGCTGTCCTATGCTTTGATCAGGAATTGACAGTGCTGAGAAGCTATCAGACTGAAAGTGTGGGTAAAGATAGGAAAATGTAATATGAAAGAAATTCTAATTCTCTCTGTGCCTGGTGAGGCAGGCAGGAGTGGTTTGGGTCTAAACATCAGTGCAGTAGGGAACTGGGGGGAAAAAACCCCAACCTAGAACTATAGTGAGTGATGGTAATTACACTGTAAGTGAATGGTTGAGATGAATCAGAAATGTCACAACTTCATAGTGGTAGCCTTTAAGGAGTTGCTAAACATAGTGGGAGTAGCTTTGCTGAGTCTCAGCTCTCCTTGCTGTCTGGGCTATCTGTACTTCAGGGCAACTTTAAGCATTTTAAATAGAAAATGTTTTGGACCTCTGCTACGCATTAGGACAGGTGCAAGAAAGGACGAACTCATAGGTTTAAAGCCTCTGTTCTGTATCCTCCATAAGCTTGCACTGTTCCTGGCATTTGGCAGCTGAGTTGACCACAAGTTCTTTTCTGAAGTCTGAAGTGAACTGAGGCAGTCCTTACAGAGCTGCACTGGCACCTGCCGCTGAGCTGCGGGTGATCCCCTAGTGAGTCCTGTGGGAAGTCCTGGGAAGACACCCAATTTTTTGCTTGCTTGCTGGCATTTAGTTTAGAGATGGTAGGCTAAGTCAGTGTTTAGTTCCAAACCATCAGCACAGTGGTTGCCTAAGTATTAGGAGCAGTGTAGTTCGTTCACAGCCGGAAAAAGTCATCTTTGGACTTGCTGTAATTACCTGGACAGTGAACTGTGACCACGTTTAAAGTGGACATTTGTTTGACATGTCTGTCTTCACTTAGGTGGTGTTTGTGTGCGGGCACACAGGAGAGGAGTGAACTTGCAAGTTCCTTAGCATGGTAATGGAGTGTTTATGCATTGCTCCAGAGCTTGCAGATACAGTTTTGTTCCATTTCTTAAACAGACGGGATGTTAGTTGGAATTTAATAACATTTTTGCATTGAAAGAATACCGCTAAGTTAATTAAATCATTGTGGACTGAGTTTCAATTGTCTGTGCTATTGATTTAGTGTCTCCTTATTGCTATCAAATTCTTATGGTATTATTCTTTTTCCTAATAGGAATGCAATAGGAGTGCAGGATTACTGTGCTAAAAAGTGATTTTGTTTAATTAATGTAAGTGCCTTCAATCTTTGCTTCAGCCTGGCTGTAATCAGAACATCATTTATAAAACTTACGTAAAAACAGGTTTAATCTGGACTTGTTAAAAGGGAAGCCATCACTGATTCATAGAAGCTACATGTCATATTTTTCTGTTGGCACTAGGATTGCTTGTTCTCTCCAGTGGTACGCCCTGCTGCTGCCAGGGTTACTGGAACTGGTTTCTCATGCTGCATTTCAGGAAGCAACAGAGTTCGAAAAACCTTCGTTATGCTTTCATGCCATAAATGTTTGGTTTATCTCCTGTTGCTGAGGGGAAAATGAATAGCCGTCAGAAGGAAATCAGATGGAAGTCTGGATGTGAGATCCCGTGTCAGGTATGGGAGGTTTCAGAGGAACACAGATAAAGCAGACTTACTACCAGTGAAATTTCACTTAGAGCAAAGCACAAACTGTTCTGCAGGTTTTTATGAGGAGAAAGGGACGACAGTGGGAGGGACCTTTAAAAGCTGTTTTTGTTTCTCACCAGACAGGTGCCACTTTAAAGCACTCAGATCTTTCCAGCCACCCCTTTTATCTTCCTGAATCTTGTCTGGCTAGAGTGAGGAACTGCTCTGCTTTTGGGGGATATTTAAATATGGGTAATGAGGGCAGCACTTTACCCTGCATACACCCAGTGTCAACAGTGTGCACTGCTCATCCAGACATCGAGGAACATCATCCCCACCCATACGTCACGCTTGTCAAATGGTCCACGCCATTGCAGAAGGCATCACGCTTGCTGAAGTGTGCTCAGCAGCCACAGAGTGCCCTAGCAAGAGGAGATGACTTGGGAGTGTCAAGAGGTAGTGTCTGTGCCCTGCAGCCAAGGGGGAAAGTTGACTGCCTCACACTATGGTGACCTTGCACATGTTCCTCCTCTCACCTCTTAGGTTCACCTTTAACAATCACATTTCCTTACTATCCTTGTCAGAATAGGTAATAAGAATAGAAACAAGCCAGATCTAAGGAAAAAAACTTGCTTAAAAAGAAACCCAAAAAACAACCAAAAGAGGTGAAAAACATTATGGAAAAGTGTATTCTAAGCTAAAACAACAGCATCCTGATAGTAAACCACCAGGATTTCATTTTACAGACAAATTTGCTCTCAGGCTCTTGTGAGTCAGTTTTGAGCTTGTCTTTGCCTTGAACTGTTAAGAGCAGGTAATTACTCCGAAGTAACTTGCTTGTCACACTGTTGCTGGTCACACTTATTTTCCTTATTGCTTACTAAAATCCACTGAAAGCGAGCCAGCTGTGGTTTCCAGACCTTATAAATAGCTTTACAGATATTTCCAGCAATTCCCATTCCCCAGGTACATTTAAGTCCACCTAAACTTGGATCCAGTCAGTGTTTTTAAATACTATTTGGTGAAAGTTTTGTTTATGCCATTGATTTTTGAGCATACCTACACCTCACAATCCTAGTCTGTTGTGGGTTTTGGTGGGTTGTTTTTTTTTTTTGGAGCAGGGGTTTTGGGTTTTATTTTCTTTTTTTTTTTTTTTTTTTTTTGACACTGCAAATGAAAAAAAGTAATCCAAATCACAAGTTTCATCTGCAGAAAGAGACTTTCATTCCAAGGAGAGCACTGTTCCTCAGCTGGGAAGGGAAGAGAGCACTGCATTCAGCTCCAGGGATAGCGAATGTATGTTTCTAACCATTTGTACAGTGTGACACATTTCTTAATATTTTCTAGGATATTAATAAGAAGCGAAAAGTCAGGAGGCAGATAGCTATCTTTGTGTGAATGCACCTTCGGTGTGATTTCCCTTTGCTCTCAGTGAACACTTAGTTCTGCATTACAGTGCACGCAAGTTACAAATGAGCATTTGCTTACGGGCTAATTAAGCATAGCTGTACTTAATCGCAACACTTCAAGCAATACAGAGGAACTTCAAGCCAATCTGGCTAACGAGAAATTAACTTTGTGTTCTGCCCAAGGTTGTGCTAGCTGCTGCGTTTGTAAGGTTTTGTTACTGCTTGCCTTCTCTCATGTGCCTGGACAAATAGCACTTGAGCAATCTTCAGAAGCCACTTTTTGTCTAGGAGAAACATTTAGGGTTTAAACTACAGCAGGAAATTCTGCAAGAAGTGGGACAGAGTGAAGGCACGATGGAGTCTTTTGGAGGGTAAGGAAATTGCTTGTGCAGCAGATGCTGGCTTTGAGTGTCTCTAGCAGTTCATCCATCGAACAGATGTCCAAACGGGTCTAAGTTGAAAGACTGCTGTATTGATGTATAACCATTAAAGTTAAGGAGGAGCTGAATGAACGTAATAGAAAGCTTTCTATATGTTACTTTTATCTCTTAAATAAATAAATAACCCAGTGGTTCTGAAGATGGTGAAATAAACTTTACAGCACTGTAAACATGCTCACATCAGTTTCTCCTTTTTGCTTTTTCCCCAAGCCTTCTCTAAAATGCAGCTGTAAAAGCTGTGGTTGCTAACTAATTGTTGTCTAGCAAAATGGTTGTGGGTGATGTGTATGCAGAGGGTTTGTTTTTCCTCTGAGCCAGAGTCTTGGAAGTGCTAATCACCTGCATTCAAGTAGCAGTCATTAAGGAAGGGGAGACCATAATAAAATTTCAGCAAAAATAATATAAAAAAAATATTTACAGTGGCAGATATGACTCATAGGGACTGCATTAGTTTATGAGTTTGCAACAACCTCTGCTTTCTACGTAGTTGAGTCAATCTCTACTACAATTACATCTTTTCTGAACATGTAACTGCAAAGTATTTGGAGGTACAACTTAGAGGCAATATCTGAGTACAAGGCCTGATGGGGTGTAGAGGAATTGGTTGCTTTTCTTCTGCTTCATTACTTTATTTTGAAATCTTTAAATGTAACGAAGCGGAAACCAGGTTTTTTTTTCCTCTTAAATTGACCAACTGTATAGAATTTCAAACCAGTAAGATGTCTGAGTTCAAGAAATGCATTAGAAAAATTTGAAGAGAAGGTATTTAAAAGCTGAGTTGGTAGTAGCTCAGATTGCTTGGCTTAGTCTTGCGTGTGAGTGCAGAACTCTAACTCTGAAATGAAAGGACTACTTCTATTATTGGTGTACAAAACCACTTCTGTTGGTGCAAGACTTTCACAAGGTCAGTTTTCGTGCAGTGACTTAGCAGATTTTTTGGAAGGTTGTTGAAGAGTTATTTCTATTTTATGCTGAGGGATTCTCCTTTATCACTTCAACCATAATAAAGTATTTTGGGAAGTATTCACTTTGCATAACATGGTTGCAGGTTAAGTTAGCATGCTGCAGCTGAACTACCAATATTTGAAATTAAGTACCTGCATTGTTTGCATATTGAGTTATAAAAGGTGTGCATTAATGCAAGACAAACTTGGAGGTCTTTACATACAACAGACAAGCAGTGGGGAATGGCCATGTTTTTCATATTATTTGCTAGGCAGTGGCATTTCTTTTGCAGCTGGAAAGTGGCATGTAGACTAATGAATATATCCAGCATAGTTACTTTTCCCAGCTATAGGGAGCCCTTTCTCAAATCTTAGCCTTCAAGAAGTGAAGATGAAAATCTCTGGAGGAGAATAATGGGATTTATTGCCAAACATCTTTTTGTGTCTGACTTTGTATTGTGAATGTTGGTTTCAGCAGCTGGCTTGAAATCAGTGTGCAAGTTGCACGTGAGCTCTGATACCAAGTTGGATTTAATCATCCTTAGATTATCAGGCCTCTGTTGTCAGATTCATTTGTGATAGACATGATAATCCCAATATTTTACTGTCCTTCTTCTCACAGACCTCTTCAGGTAGCTTCTTGTTTCATGTTAAAAACAACTTAATTACAGCAAGTGCTATTTTGGGAAGACACTGTATTCCACATTTTGCTTGATTGATCTCATCTGACCAAGGGACCTTCGCATGCGCTCTGCTCCTCCCCTGCCGCAGTTATGTCGCTCCATACAGGGACAAAAATTTCTTTACAGAATTGTATCTGTTTGCCTTTAAACTTATTCTGTAGTTTTACTGAAACAAACCTTTCCAGCAGTTAGCATTACTGAGCAAATCTTAGGCAATAATTTTTTACATTCCATGGTCTCTTTGTCATTATGTGTAATATTAGGCAACCACTTATTGTAGTTTTTCACAGTATCAAGAAAAGCGATTACCTTTAAACAGCATTTGAGTGGGAATTATTTCTGTGAACCACAGTTACATAAAAATTAAAACTCTCATTTGGGTTGCTTGACTGGGTATCTCCACTCAGTGGCGAGGTAGAGGAGTACCTTTCAAATACGTTCATGCCATCTTCAGGTTGCAAAAGTATAGAAGATGACTTTGACTGAGGTGGATAGTGACAGCTGAAAGGACTGCCAGCTCTGTGTAGTTTGGGTAGAATGCAAACCGAACCTTAAACTAGGTAGTGGTCTGTGATGGAAAAGGTCTTTTCCTTCCCCTGAGTTACCAAGCTGGTTTATTAGGACCAAATCTGGCCTTGTTTCTAAGTGGGAGATTTTTGTTATCCATTTGCCTGAATGGACAGCCTCCTCATCAGTTACTCCTCCTGGCAGAAACAGCAGGATTTGTTTATCTGGAGAGATGCTGGCAGCTGCAGGGCTGATTTTTTTTTTTTCCATCATCTGTTAAGGGCCTGTGAAAAATGATCAGTTAGTTTCTAAGCACTTTGTTGTGCAAATTAAAGTCGGTGCTCTTCCACACATCTCCTTAGTGTTTTAACTTCACTATGCAGTGTTCAGACATCTGAGACAGTCGTTTTCAATAGATGAACATATATGAGATTTGAGGAGGGAGTACAGAATTTAATGAACAGATACTTTTAGCCATCAGTACTTAATGCACAATAGTCATGCCAATTCTTGTAATTTTTTTTTTTTTTGAAGGACAAATGGGAATCTGCGTGTGTGTATGTGTGTGTCTTCTTCAAGAGCCAGTGAACCCAGAGAGGGGAGTAATAGCAGGAGTTTCCAAGAAGAGGGGAGTAATAGCAGGAGTTTCCAAGAAGGGGTTGTGGAACAATTTCAGAAAGTAAATGACCTCTGATTTGCATGCAGATTTTGTACTAGGGAAAGCTACCCTCAGTTCTTGTTTTGAGTAGAAAACCAAATGCAACAAACATAAATTGGTTTGTGAAGAAGGAAGAAGGGTTATTTTCTCTAAATTAATTAATTAACTTCCCCATGGATGATCAAAGTCATTAGGATATCTCTCTGATGTTTTAATTGAAAAAAGGTGAATTTGTTGTCTCAAGGTGGTTTCCATGTTGAATCCCAGAGTGAAGCTACCTGGTAATTTATCTAATCCAGTCCGTGTATCTGAAAAATAATGGTCTTTACGGAGAAAGTTAAGCGGCACTGGAAATGTGTTATATGACAACTAGAATATGATGCACGTTTTCACTTATTCTTTAGACACAGTTTTCGTGGTATGGGTTGAGTAAGTTCATGCACTAGCTATTTTGTTAGGCTTTAAAAAGAGAAATTCATAGACTCTGTAGGTTGGCAAAGCTTCGCTTGATGTCAGCCAAGCAAACTTGGGTTGTTTTCTATACAGCTGGGTACACTGAAAGAAGAACCTGCAGAACTCTGGAAACAAATCCACGGAACCACTTATTTCTTACAAGTTACAATTCAAGTCTCATCAGTGTCTTTTATGTTGAAGGGTGTATGAGAACACTTGAACTGAAAATAGTTTCAGTACAGAGTATTTTTTTCTTAATACCCTGCAGCTAGCCAATTTTTTTTTAATTTAGCCATGTGTGATCTTGTGCAACAAGATGGGGGCAGTTGTGGAAGAGGCAAATGTGACACTTTTCTACATTGTATAAAAAAGGCAATATAGATTTTTTTTTTTTCTGCTCAGTAAGAAACCTTATGATGATTATGCATACACAGCATACATAGCCTTCTGAATACACAGCCTTCTGAAGCTGGAAAAGGCAAAGTTTTTCACATGTGTAGAATTGTCTCTACTTGAATGAATAAAGGGTGATATAGAGTGACATTTGCTGGTCAGCAGATGTATGTTGGACACAGAGTTACAAATGCAGTAGCAATTATTAATAGCTAATGATTATTGCCAGTCATAATTATTAATGCAATTTCTCTTTCATGGATGTTTTTCACTTAAAAAGGTAGTTTTGATGCGTACAATTGTTTATTCAACCTAAGAATTTCTAAATGGTGATTGAACAGAAGAAGTAGGTGTTTTAAATTGAAATCTGCAGAATGAAATTTGAATGTATGTTATGAGTTTACATAAATGCAAGACTGCTATAAGCATATAATCTAAAGGAAGCAGATCTTAGCATTCAGATTCATACCAAAACCAAGCTAGTGTTTGGAAGTGGTAGGGAAAAACACCATTTGCATTCATATGTATTTATTTATAGATTAGAGTTTTGCCTGAAAGGGACTATTAAATTGTTCTGTTGCCCAGGATCCTAAACTGAGATGTTTACATATCTTCTGTTATGTGTTGATCTAAGTTGTACTTTTGCCCTTTAAGTTTAGCCTTTGTAAAGCTGTTCTTATATAGCTGTCTCTGTTTGCCAAGTGTACAACATTTTAAAATGTTTTATTTTGAATGGAATGGAATTAACTAACTCAAATAGAAACTTCAGAATAAGATGTTCAAAGGTTGATTTACCTTCTGCCAGTCAATCTGGGAAAAAAACGAGCTTGTGAAAAGGCAGAATAAACCTGACATCAGTGCCTCTACATTCTCTTTTAGTTTCTCTGATCCATGACGTAAATACAGAGCCATCAAAATCCTTTAAAAAAATTATCATTTGTGTCAGGATGGAAATAAAGTTACTGGTATCTTTGCTTCATGGATTTCTTTAACTTACTGCCAATAATCTGGGGAGAGGGGAAAGGCCAAGAAGGGAGTACACTTGAAGGTAGTGACTATTGTGTGTTATCTATAATACGAAAAAATTAGAGAATCTACTCCCTTTTTGTTGTGTCTTTGAGTCTTAGAAATGTTTGATTTCTCCATGATCAGCTACAGTCAGTAGTAAAGTCACTGTTAAAAGATTTCCCATGTAACACCATGCAGAATTGGTTTCTAAGGAGTGTCTGTTGTCTTAAAGAAAAGATTCCCCCAATATTTGGTCTTTTCTTCTGGGGATCTTTATCATATTCATTTGCCTAAACTAAACAAAGAAACTAGGCATGTGAGCTATTTGAATATAAATGTCTTTCTAATACAGCTAATTATTTTAAATGTTTAATGGGAGCCTCTTGAAAATTGTTGCATAAACTTTTTAATTAGAGAGAAGGCTCGTTGATTGCATTTGCACAAGATGTTTAATTGGGTGGACAAAGCAGAATAAATACATTTGGAAATTATCTCAGATTACCTACTTTTAGGGGAATGCCTATAGGGAGGAGAAAGCTTTGCTTCCAATCAACTTCAAAGATAAAATAGCTTAATTGGAAGCTGACTGTGCCTTGACAGCTTTGGAGCAGCAGTGACTTCCATGTTAAATAATCTGAAACAGATGCTGAATGAAGAAATAACATTTTCTTTCATGCAGGCTTTGGCATCACATCTCTAGCATTATGTTATCTAGTTCTATATCAGGAAGCATGTTTTTTATTGTGACATTGATTTCAGCACACTACGTCATATTTTCACTTACACAATTAAGTTCATCAGCCTTTGACAAATGAACTTTAAGTATTTTTTTAAACACTTAGCATAACGGGAACTTTGAACCACTGTGGCATGGCTAGGGAAAATACTGATGAAAAAATCCTAGGAAAAGACCCATTTGGGATTCCTAAGCTATAATCAAACTTCACTAGATTTTTTTTATGTTTTTATTTAATATTGTGGTATTTGGGTAACTGCACTATTTGTGTAAGAGATTACAGGCTAGAGAAATGGGCTGCCAGAAACCTCATGAAATTCAGCAAGGGCAAAGACCTGCACCTGGAAAGGAACAACCCCATGTACCAGTACATGCTGGGGACTACCGATCTGGAAAGCAGCTTGGCAGAAAAAGACTTGAGGGGTCATAGTGTACACCAAGTTTCTCCCACTTGGTTCTTCTGTGATCCTGTGATTGTTCTTAAATTTTTATAAGGGGGGGGAACTATTAAAGGTATGGTGATTGTGAAATACATCATCTCAGTGTTATGTCTTCAACATTAAGTCTGGAATTAGGAGGATAAAGCTCATTGTTAATTTATTTGTAATTACTGAGTTTCTAAGAAGAGTAATGTTTTTACTTCCCTAGTGTCTGCCAGCTTTATCATGCAATCCAATCCACTTGAGCATCTTGTAAGAATTCTGTTAAAATTTACTTTATGGGAGGATTTCTGTGTTAAATGCTTGAATCTTATTTGACCATCAATAGTACTGAAATAAAGCAAAGACAATCAAAGTATATCTAAATATCCACTCTACTTCATATATCAGGAAAAGAAGGGAAGAGCAAGTCGTCTGGTTTATAAATGTTGAGAACGTGAACCAGAGCACTTAGAAGATGATCTGTTCTCATGGGAAATCCTCAGCCTTGGAGGCACTTAAAATGAAATCACTCAAATGCTTATTCAACTAATCATAAGGGATAGTACAGCTTTCGAATAAAAGATTACCAGTTGGCAGAAAAGATGATGGAAAACATTTAAGGGCTGTGAAATGAAGTTTATATGATTCAGTGAAGCTTTGGACTGAAATCTGCTTGATGTCAGTGAATACTGATAGTGATGAATCCACAAAAGTGAAAGCCTGGTCTAAAAGTATGATGTGAACCACTGTGGGGAGAGAGTGCATTGATGCCAAGGTAAGAAGAGCTGCTTTCAAACAGATAGCTGTGTTGGTCAGCAATAGAAGGCAATGCTCATGTCTCCTTAGGATGACCTGTGATGAGATATGTAAAGGTGACATTTTAGTCTTCAGGGATGGACTAAGGAGAGATGCAAGAGAAGAAGATGAAGCAGTATGTGATACTTCATATTAGGATCCTTAAAACAGCGTGGAGAATGAGAGAGGGTGGGGAGGCTGTTACTATTCAGAAGCACCGACATGGCCATAGCTTCTTTAAAGCAAATTGCATGTGTGTCTGTATAACAGCTTTAGGAAAAGTAGCCTTCTTTTTAAAAGTTCGAATGAAGGGTGCTGACTTCCAGCCCTGTAATACCATCTATAATGAGCTAACTACTTTGCATTTGAGCAATTGCTGCCAGGAATTAGTGCTTGCAAACTTCAGTACACCTAGATGCTAGGGGAAAGCTTCTAGAGGACATTGTTTTGAGTAAGATCGTATAGAGGATGATTTAGTTGCCTTTGTTTCTCAGCTTTTGGTAAAAACTAGTTACATCCTTTCAGTTCTTAATAGGCTGTGTTCAGCTACTAAACTCTCTGTTTCTATAATGTCACGTATTGCTTGTTTGGCATCTTTTTAATTAGTGACATTTTATTTAGTCCAAATTAAATATGCCAGATGTAGCTGATTTAGTGGCTAACAATTATGAGTGAGGGGAGGGAGAGCTAACATTATATAGCCGTCTGTTCTCAGGGAAGTTGGGTTTGTTTTTTTTTTTTTATTTCTAGTTCTGCAAGAGAAGTTGAGTGGTAACCATGGCAGCAGGGAATTTGTCTCTGTAAGCTAAGCAAAGGGTTGGGTTGTGTGGGGTTTTTTTGTGTTTGTTTTTTTGTTTGTGGTGCCCCTAGGAGGAGGAAGGGGTATGCAAAATGGTCTGGAGCAAGCCCTGGAGGGGCGACTCAGAGCCGATAAGTCAGAGGCGCTTGCTGTGGAATTAAAACACGTGTGTTGGTCTCACCGTAGCATGCACTGATGGTTAGGTGCAGCCGTGAAGCGCAGAGTACGTAGAGATGTGAAAAATTTCTTGATACCTTGGATCTCTACACTAGGTATTTTGGGGCAGGGTGGTGAGACACTGTGTGCTAATTAATCTCCTGTATGGGTGTGTTTGGGGTGTCACCAATATTTTTCTCACTTCTTTCCACCCATTTGAAAATGAGTAAGTCTTAGCAGGTTGGAAAAGGAGTGAGTTTTGCATGGGGCTAGCTGCATTCAAGAGAGAATATATAGTTTAGTCATGGTGACATAACCCTTGTTTTTGCTCCAGCCCCAGAAACTTTTGATAGATCAATCTTAAATTGCAAGAAAACCATTGTTTTCCTCGGATGTCTAAATTTACTAAAAAATTAAACAGCAGAACAGTTTCATGGAGCAGTTTCCCATTAAAGCAATTGCTGAAAATGAGAATGATATGTGCATTGAGGAGAGGATAATGTGAGCCCTCTTCTCCCACTGACCTAACTTCCTGGGCTAAGATCTGCAGGGGGTTAATTCTAGCCTCACAATCAATGCTTACACAGTTGTGCAGGAATACTCTCCCAGTGTGAGCAGCTCTGTTAAAAGCATTTATTGTGTGCATGTGACAAACTGACCCATAAAACATCCTGAACGTTGCAGGCAGCAACAATTAGCCGATACTCGCTGCTTGAAATCGCCAGCTTCCAGAGCCGGTAGCTTGGGAGACGGGAAGTTAAGCAATATTGCTGAATTACTGTACAGCAAGGAGGCAGCTGATGGCTGGGCATTAGGGATGCTTTGCCATGCTGCTGTAGTTAAGCCTGTCACCTACTCGTTATAAAGCACCCCTGTTATTGTCAGAGCAATATGAACTCGGCCCTGTTGGGAAAACCTATTGTGAGTTACCACTGATGCTGTTGGAGTGCTGGAAATTTCTGTTTCCAAGGTGTGCTTGAGCTTTTGGGAGTTTTAGCACATGGAAGCTGTTAGGCTGTGAGTTTCATAGAGTATTTATACTTCAAGGTTCTGTTGTTAAATGTTCATCATTCCTTGACTGCCTGGAATTTATAGCCAGTCTTTATTAGGAGCCTTTCTGCCAGGTTTTGCTTTTTTTGCCATTTGCGTCCATTAGTTTCTTCACTGTCCTAAGTTGATCTCATCTTCGTATTTTCACTGTAGTTGGCTGTAGCCCTGTGAGGTACGCGTATTAAGTTCATAGAGTTTTTCTTAAAAAGTTCCATTTTTTGTTTCGGTTTCTGACTTCCCTCTGTCTCCCAGCAGCTTTGGTGTAACTGCCTAGTCTAGGATGTCAGTGTTGGTTCGCTGGGATATGAAGGGTAATAAAGAGACTCTTGAAAAGACAAATAATTGATGATGGTTTTTTTTTTTAATCTAGTGCAACTCTGTATGTGTTGTGAAAATTCTTTTTATCCTGCTGTTCTCAACTCTGACAAGACTCGTCAGATCTAGATGCTGGGGATTCAGCTAAGAACTCGTTTTCATTATTTTTTTAAATTTATTTTAGCCTTCGGGGAGGCAGAGAAAACCTTAGGAACTCTGCACTTGAAAGCACTGGGGAATAAACTCACCAATCCTTACATTTCTGGCTTTTTCACTCCTTGTGATCACTTTTTTGGGAAAAAAAAGAAACAGGAGTGGGAAGAGGGTCCATCTCTGTCTTCCTCTGTGTTGCATGTTTGTAATTTCTGTCCAGCTGTGCTTCTTCTGCTTGCTCAGATTCCTTTGCTACCAAACTAGGTAAATTGGATTGCAGTTGATCAAGACAGATTTCATAACTACTAGTTCTTAAAATAATGTGTTTGTTTTGTCACGCCTGGACATGCCAAATATAACTGATTTGGCTTTGTTCCTGATTGTTGGGCTGTTGTTGTTTTATTTTATTCCTGTTATTCTGTCAAGCATAGTCAATATCCCAAGGTCTCATTGTATCAGATGGGAGACAGTCATTGCCCCGAGGGTTTTCCCATGTATTAAAAATGTACACATTTGTAAATACTAATCCTCAGTTTCCAAAGATGTCTTTGAAAGTGGTCTCTGATCCTTTTCCTAATAATGCGTGACTGGACTGGTGCAATGCAAATGGACGACTGGAGCTGAGTCTAGTTATATATACAACCCTTAATCGTGCTTTTTTTTTTCTGATCTGCAACCTCCCTGCTCCTTTTCTCTCAGAAAAGCATGCAAGGGAAGGGGAATTTTTTGGAGTACCCATGTAGAAGTTGTACTGGGACAAGAGTAAATCAAAGTGAGAAGCCAATTGTACGTTGCTGGACCCTATGTTGAAATGGCTTTCTGGCTCATAGGATGGCCTGGGCACTCAGATGGCAAGCGTCTCAGCTTCAGTTGTCACAGTGTCCTACTGGGAAAGAAGGAGCCGTCCAAGTCTTTGGGACCTGCACTATTTTTCTAAATCCTATGGGAAGCTGTTCCCTGGAGCCTTATCCCGCTGTCTGCCAACCTTCAAATTAATGTGGTTCTTGTGGTTGAAAGCCTGTGTGGCAAAGAAGATGTGGTAATAATTCCTTTTCTACAGAGTAATTTATAATGGCAAAACAATTTAAAATAGTCTGTAACTAGCTTGGTTACTTAAGAATTTTAATCAAGAAATTATTATGATTTTCCTTTGTATTACCCTTTCTAGGGTTGTTAGTGACTTAAATTGTGTTTGCAAGAACTTTTCTAGTAAACCTTTCTCTTGGAGCAAATTCAGACTATAAGTAATACATTCTGTAAGCACAGCTGAGGAAGATTGCAAACTATCTAGGGATAAATTGCACAATAAAATATATGAAAGATAAAGGTTAATGCCAGCAACATCACTTAATGTCTTTCATTACATAATCAAAGGAGTGTAACAGTGCCTATAACTATCTTTTTTTTCTGTACATAAAAGATCTCAGAACTAGAAAGGATTTCTGCATGAAAAAGCAATTGCTGTTGGGAGGAGCTGCGTGGCTAGAAGGAAGCTCATTTACAGACTTATAATCAAAACTAATGAGAAATGCTGGGTGGGGGGAGGATGGAGGCAAAGAAAAAAGTGTGAGCTTTCAGTGCTGTGACCACAGAAGAGTTTGGACCCCCAGATTTGGGACTGGGTGAGCTGGCTGTTGCTGGGCTGCCTTCCCACTGATGTGGACTGATACTGTATCAAGGACTATCCAAACTGCTTCCTTTCTCTTCCAGCATCCTGCTGATGATGAATGTAGACTTCATCCAGTGTCTCCGTAACTAATAGCCATATTCATGTGTAGTTTTGAATGAGAGCCGGAAAAGCTTTGGCTTGTTTTTACAATATTTGGGTTTTAAACTTTAATAGTCCCCTAAATGTTCTCATTGTATGTGTTCCTTTAAATGTGCTTTGTGTATATGCAACATCACACACTTAGCTTATTTTTTTAAGCTCAAATGTCAACAATTGCAGTATGTAATTATGCCAATAGTGCAGAGAGACATGTTTGCTTGATTAGTCATTGCGGCCTGAATGCAGCCAATATAGCTTACGGCATCCAGCTGAAGTCAGGAGTCAAGAGCCTAGTGTCCCTCTGCAGCCAGCAGAGAGACACAAATGCCTTTGTCATGTGCTTTTAGATCTTAAGTTACCCCATCTCTCTCCCTTAGCTTCAGAAGGAATTTAACTCTCTAAAATTACCTGGCATGAACGTGGGCCTGGGCATTTGTACATGACCAGTTTGGAAGCGCTAACCCTCCAAATATAGATGCTGACTTGAACCCAATGCTAATCCTGCCCTGCCTCTCTCTGCCCACAATGTTGTGATCGCCAAAACCTTTCTCTCTGGTCCAACCCTCACAGATTATTCTACTTTGGTATTGGTGTTTGATGACCACTGAACATATCATGATATTGTGATTCCCCTTTAAGTCAAGTTATTCCTTTGACTCCCAGAAGTGGGTTTAAAATTCAGTAGTCCTGCAGAGGGGGGTAGAATCGGGGTTTTGTAACATGACCAACTGAAGTATTTTTTTTTTTATTGTTGTTCTAAATGTGAAAGTCAAAGACTAATATCTTGATCTTATATCAATTGTTCTCCTTTGTTGTTCATAGACTTTAAAATGTGTACCTAAATATAGTACGTGCCAGAGGAGAGAGTTAATGTTGCTATGAGAACCTTAACCTCAGCATTTCCTATGGTTTTATGTTTATATGTTGGGGGGGGGGGAGCAATGATCACATAACTCACAGCTGTTTTTCTTTCATAAGGAAGTATTCTGATACCTTTTATGTAAGTGATCCTACCTGCAATGTATTGCCATCATTGCTGCTGCTTGGCTAAAAGACTTTTTTCCTGCACAAGCTGTGCAACAGAGGAAGCCACAAGAGCCATAGAGTTGTCCTGTGTATTTATTTTGTTGTTGCACTTGAAATTCCTGTATCTTATAAAGCTGCACTAATGCTACTGGGCAAGTAAAGGGGGACTGGCTGTTGTGTAGATGTGGTTGACTGTGTTGCTTGCCTGTCAGATGTGCACAGAGCATGCTCAAAGGCTCTTTATCAAAGCTTTGCAATTTTAGGAAGCAAAACTTCTTTTTTGTTTCCTCTTCAGCTAGGCAAATGGCAGTTCAAGAGTAATCTGGGTATGGAGCTTGAGTCCTCAGCAGCTTTGACTTGACTGATCCTAATTAAAAACTTCCCTATTCCTCCAGTGACTCTGACTCTATTCTCATGAGCCCATGAGCTTTGAGCATAGAAAGGTTTTGGGGAAAAGGACCTCATCAAACCAGGGGTTCAGTGAAAATAGCAAGTACCTATCTGGTACGTAGGTGCCTTCTGCAATAAATCACTCCTTCTGCTTGTACAAGGTACATGCGTTCCAATTCAATTTTCCTTCGGTTTACCTCACTGGTGGTATGGTCCTCATGTCTGAACAGTCTTGATGAGAAAAATCCAGGACTGTAAGCCAAAACTTGCTGGACTGATGTTCAGTTTGTGCAGCTCTTAGTAATGACTCTTAAGCGTATTTAATGACTTTCTGTGATGTTTCTGATCTTCATCTCTTATAAAGGAAAACTCTTGAAGAACTACTGTGCTGAAACCTTTTATCTATTAGATTTCAGTTAGAGGGCCTTCTGTTAACTAGTACTTTCTCTTTATACTTAGTTTGGTGTCGTAATCCATGATAACAAAGGTTGGTTTGCACTGATATAAATTATGCTGTGATTAATTTCAGATTGTAGAATGCAAATTTGCATCCATTTGATGCTGAAGATTATCAGCAAAACATCATTTAAAAGCATGAGGTTTTATGGTAATTATATATAGTCATAGGTTTTCTCTTGCAGAAAAGGGAAAAACAAACAGCCTGAATAGAAAAGTGGAGAAGTAGTAATGTGACCATGACACAATTAGGGGTTTTTTTTGTCCTCATTCCTAATAATGCTTGCATTACTTGATGCACGCAAAATACTGCAGTGAGGTTGAGGAACTGAGACTGGAAGATGAAACAGCCATGAGCGTACTCAAGATACGCGACCCATTATATGAAACCAGTGAAGTGATTAATATTAATGTTCTTTTAAATTTTTAATTTTTAAGTCCTTCTGTCTTTCAAAAAAGGAGAAAAAAAAAAAAAGCTTGGGTGAAGAATTCTTCTGAGAACAATGGTGCAGTCTGTTATCTGCTCCTTTGCACTGTAAAGCACTGAATGTTCAGCCAATATAGTGCTCTGGTTGGCTTAGCATTCTTAACCTTAATTTTGAATAGAAGGTGCCTTGTACTGCTGACGTAATTAGGGCCTTTTGTAAATCACTGTTGCAGGCAGTCTGCTGTTGCATTTCACTGCATTTCTTGGAGGGATGCAGGGCAAAAGTGTCAGACTAACTTTCTGAACGCGTCTTCAGGCTAAGTGTTTTCGCTATTGGAAGTTTTTTTGATCAGAATTAATTCTGCTTCATTTTCCTTTGTAGATAATAAGCCCCAAATCAATTTTGCAAGTAAAACTGTGTTTCTGATGGAAGATGTTTGAATAGGCAGCGCTTAACATCTAAGAGTATGAGATGCTTCCTTAAAAAAGAAAAAAGATAGGAAATGTAAGGGCATTGGATTTGACCAACTGACTTTAAATTAAGTCCACTCTGTGATACAGGAATATTGCTCTCTGCCTTTTTTGTCACGGAAACTGCCAGAAAGTTTGGGCTGAAGCTTTGTCAAGCTGGTTTCGTATTTGTGGTTACACGTCATGCTCTGCAGCATTGTGGGGGGAGGATAAAATTCCCTTACCTTTCGCATAAGGCTCTTAGGAACCGTTGCACTCCTGACTCTGCAGAAGCACAGGGTTTTGTCTCACTTCTGTCTCTCTCCTGCCCTCTAGGGCAGGGTTCAACCCAGGCCATCACATCCCCTCCCGATGCAGTCTTTTATATCGGTGATGTCAGTGGTGATACATGGCCTTGTGCTGTCCTTGATAGCAAACACAGCACTATTAATAGTCAGTGAAGTTAACTTGCTCGTTTCTGCGTTCTCGCCATCCACCCACTGCACTCCAGTCCCTGAGCTTTAAAGGCATCTGTAAAAAGCCCCACTGCTGACCAGCCCTTGTGAATGAACAGACTGGCGATTTTAACGTGGAATGGGAATAGCATTGTGCTGCCTGCAGGGCCTGACTCATGGGAGAAGGGAACATGATGTTACTGCAGAGTTGCACACTGAAGATCAGCCCAATGTTGTGCACCCTGTACCTGCTTTGAGATGGTTTTGTATACCAGGATAGCTGGCATCCACTCAAACTCTGGATGAAGAGGGGGAGGGTGGGACACGTACCTGTGACCCCTTCATACCCTTTTATAAAGAGGGAGCATGGCAGGAAGGAGCATAAAAGACAGCTGCAGCATTCTTCCAGTGGCCATGCTCCATTAAGTCTTTCTGTGTTTGGGAGCAAGGAAAAGTGTGGTGGTTGTCTTACAGCTCCCTTTTTCCCACCTGCAAGGAGTTGAGAGGCACCCTCAGCAGAACAGCTTTCTCTCTCTTCTAGGACTTGGCAGTGACAAGGATCAGGCGCAGCCTGTCCTATATTACTGCCTTGCTCCCAGCAGAGAAGGAAAAGAGGGTTTTTTTCAGCTGTTGCAAAAGTGGCAATTCCTCCCGCATATGCCTGTTGCAGGTTCCTCTATGAAGGCGGAGGCAGAAAGCACAAGGCTGTTGCTTCTCAGTCACTAATGAATGAATGAATGATGTCAGCAGGTTGGTTCCCAAGGCAGGAAATCCATCCAAAATGGTTTAGTTTCAGTACAGAAAGTGGAGTCATGTGCACAGAGTAAGCTGAAAGTAGAAAAGAATTCTTTCACCATCACCTTTTCGGTTGTGTCACTTCTTTCCAATCTTATTGAGAAAAATATCAAGAGGGGATGTGTTTGCAGTGGGAACAGGGAGGGACTAAACAAAATAGCAACTTTCTGTCTTGTTAAATACTGGCTTTTCAGTGTGCTTGTCCATCCAGAGAACCGATGCAGTGTCTGCTGGGTGACTCAGGCACTCCCTCTCTCCTGTCCCCCTGGAACCGCGCTCAGCTCGCTCCCTACATGGCTACAATCATAGAATAGTTTGGGTTCGATTGGAAGGGACCTTAAAGATCATCTAGTTCCAACCACCCTGCCAGGGGCATAATGCACTGCTTTACAGTAAAAACAGGTGCTAATTACAGAAAATAGACTTGCCCACAGGAGAAATCCCTTCCCCTTCCCCCCTCTCCAAATTTCTGTGTATGTGAGGATTCCACTGACTGGGTTCAGCGTTGGCAGCAGTGGGAGAGCAGTTGGAACATTGCACGCAGCGTGCATACCTTCCCCAGGGCTACAGCAACCGGGATTCCTCTCTCCTCCAGACCCTACTTCTGAAAGAGCTGCCTCATCCCTGCTGTCAGATGAAGCCGTTTCCTGAACTCGGGTTTGAGTCACTTGGGCTAGACCAGGCTTTTTTTAACTCCTCCTTCACCAGGCTCGAATTTGTACATCGCTTGAATTTGTACATTGCCGCGGGGGATGGAGGAGCCGGTAGGCGTAGGGCGTGCGATCCTGCTGCAGCATCACCCGGAGCCAGAGCCGGTTCCATCCCATCCCATCCCGGCGGGGAGCGGAGGGAGGAAGAAGTTCAAGTGCTTAAGTTGCAGGCAGATGACATCAGCCTGTGCCGGGCTGCGGGCAGCACGCGTGTCGCCGCTGAGGCTTCGGCTCCCCCCACCCCGCCTTTGAACTTCGGGGTCTCCAACCCCCTGGGTGGTCATAAAAGCAAATTTCCTTTGTAATTTCTTGTTCTTTTTTATCTTTTTTTTTTTTTTGGGGGGGGGGTGAAGGGGGGCGGGAATAATTTGGAAGTCTGATAGTGTGTGGGAAATGATTACATCAGTCGGAGGGAGGGCTAGGATTGGTCTACACGGTGTGGTTTGATTCACTACCGCAAAGATTGCGTGTAACCCTTTGAGTGGAGCTCTGGCAGAGTTGTTTCCCTCCCCAGAAACAGTCCCCGTAGCTGGGGCTACGTGACAGGTACGGTTCCGCCATCCGCCGGCACCCCGGGCGCCCACCCGTAGCCTACAAAGGGTCGGCGGAGGCAGAGAACAAACTCTTCCAAGAGGCAATCTCTATTTAAAATGCCATCTTGTTCTTCCGACTGCTGCCTTTTACGTGCCGTTGAGGTAAGATTTTCCATATCAAATTACCCTCTAGGTTCTTGTTAGATTTGCTTTCTCTTGATAGGATGTGTAGTGTTTTAAATGTGGAGTTGATTTAAACCTCGGAGCTGTGCATTCGCCTGAAGAAATAATTTTGCGGCAAGTGTCTCTTGCTTGAGCAGAACAATGCAAAGAGGAAAGCATCTATATAATTCAGGAGGTGGGGAGAAGGTTCCTGACTTGTTCTCTCATCTCTATTAATATTTAGGATGTGCAGCATACGCGTGTTTGGTTTTGAACTACTTTCAAGCTAGAATCAAAAAAGAAGTCGGGGCAGGGAGAGAAATGTGTGGACTGTGATAGCTAATTGATCCGCTAGTGAACTTCAAGTGGGACTTCCCCAAGCGAAACAATCAAAAGTTAGTGGGTAACAAGAAAGCCATTTTTAATCTTTGGGGTCTTGGCCTTCTCCTCTGAAAATGTTCAGAGGCCTCTGATGGGTTTGCAAGGAAAATTGTGTGTGTTTGACTGGATGTAATTTCTCTTGCCCATTGTTGCTGAAGTACTTTCCCAATATTGTTTCACGTTTGCTTACCTTACACAACTTTATACAGAACCTGCTCTCTCACTTTTTCTGTGTATGTGGTCATATTAACCCTGCTGAATCTTTGTTTAGTGCAAGGAGGTGTTGGGAAGGGAGGCGGGGAAATAGAGCAAGGGGGCATCAAGAGAAAGTGTTACAAAGTGGATCATCCATGTCATTTGTCCTGGCTGCCAGGGCTCTTGGAACCCTCACACCAAGAGGATGCTTTTCTACAGTAGCTGTGTGGTTTGCCTATGTTCAGAGCTGTTGATCTGTAAGTGTACCCTTTATGTTGCAGGATGTAAAAGTCTTTAGTGAAGATGGAACAAGCAAAGTGGTCGAGATTCTAGCAGACATGACAGCCAGGGACCTCTGTCAGCTGCTCGTTTACAAAAGTCATTGTGTGGATGATAACAGCTGGACTCTAGTGGAGCATCACCCTCACCTAGGATTAGGTAGGGAATGGTTAAAGGGGTGGCATGGTTACATGGGAACATAAAATATTTGTAATTCATATTATTGTGCTTCCAGCCGGGACGTTTTCTTTCCACTGCTTTTATCTGTACAATTAGCCGAAGTCACTTACCTGCTCTTTGTGTATTACAATTTGATGTGTTAAGTGTTTAAGGCATTTTAAGTCCTTCTCTTATTTCCCATCCTCTGTTTTTTATTACTAAAAAGAAAAAAAATTGTCTAATCTTCATGCTAGCGCTCTGTTGCTGCCTTGCTGCTGTGTCTGAAGCTATTGCAAATAAACGGCTTAAGCAAATTAAGCTTGATCCTTAGAGTACCAGTCCTGTGAAACTGCTCAGCTCATCACCAGCTGGGAGACCTGGGTGAACAGACTCAGCTTTCCATACCTACAGTAATGCTTATGAAAACTATGCTGAGGTGGGGGAGGGGACTGGCTAAACTTGACTTCAGGCAGGGAAAAAAATGGTGGCACCACCCACAAATCCATGGACAATTTCTGGACCAGCAGTGGCATCTGCTCTCCAGGCAGCAGCTCCTCCATCTGATTGAAATTAAGGTGTCATGGTTACAGTTTCAAGAAGGCAGCAAGAGGAAGAACTGTGGGGAATTAAATAACACCATGAATTTGTTTAATTACAGTACCTGAAAGGATCTTATGTTATTCAGGCTTGCTTTTCTTATTTTTTTGTAGAACTGATTAGTTGCAGGGTTCTGCTGTGCAGCTTGCCACTGCATATCGCTCAGATACACTATCTGTAATTCTACATAGCATACAATAATGCTTTAGAAAGTGTAACATTTGGAGTATTAGTTGATACACTTCACGGGGAATTTTTCTAGAAAATAGAGGAAGACAAATCATAAGCTCCGATCACCAGCACTGGAATTGTGAATGCTATCTGTAGCGAACAGAGGGTTTTTATGCCTAAAAATATAATTCAGAACCCTTACAAATAAAAACGGAAACAATTTGCTGCAGATGTAATGCCCTAAACCAATACTGTTAAATGCAGATATATTCACTACTTTACAGAATAGCACTCAAAAAAAAAAAAAAAAAAATCACAGGATATCTTGATTATTTACTGGTCTTATTGGGTATCTCTCCTAATATAGAAATATGTGGAAAAGATAACATTAAACACTCGTTTGTATATGTCTGTGATATACTTTCAGTTCTGAGGACGTAGGACGAAGTGAAGGATTAAGATATAAATTGCAGACTCTTTATCTCTGTAGCTTAATAGCCACATGTGCACTTCTAGCAACCTTTACAAATTTTCAGTTTTATCAATGCTCATTAAACTACCAGGCTCTCTTTTTCTATATTCTCTTTCCCATCATTGCTGATTACCAAGGTATTGTGTAAACAGAAGCCTTCTCCTTTGTAACCAACATCCTTCTCCTGCCAGATTCATTCAATGATGCCACAATTCAGTGTTTGTGACATCACAATAGCTTCCATGGTGACTAATTGTGCTGTCAAACTCTGGTGTGTGACATCTCTGAATGAATCGGGCAGGAGGCTGATTAGGAAATCAAAAGCTTCTGTTTACACACAAATAACTTGGTAATTAACAATGATGGGAAAAGAGCAAGATACTTATCGAGCTGCATTTATATACATGGGGACCTGCCTGCCTTGGACCTCTGTTTCACACTGAAGCACAAAGCGGGGCCCTGGCTGTAACAGAGAAACGGGGTGTGCAGGTTGGGACTTCAGCAGCCACCGAACTTTGTTCTGTTCCAGGGCTGTCCGCTGTGGGCCACGCAGTGGATCTGTCTGAGAAGTAATGCAGCCTTTGAAGGGTGTAAAGCAAACCAACAAATGAAAAATAGTATTTAAAGCATAAAAAAGGAGGTAATGGTACAGGTTTCACACACTTGAAATGTCGTAGACAGAAAAAGGAATAAAAGAGTTCATTTAACAGGAGACAAGAACATCCAATTGCTTCTTTTTGGGGACCAAAGTATACACTGTAACATATTCAATAAAATGTAAATACTTGCTTTCATGCTGCAACCTGTTTTGGTTGCAGTTCAAATTTTTTTTGTTATACGGCTGCTTATTTCTAGCTTGCCAGTAGGTTAAATGCTTCCCTGTATTTTAGAGACTGTCAGTTCAAGGTAGTGATCTGTCCGCAGCTGAGGTGAAGTTATTATCAGATATGTGACATTCCATACTTTTCCCTCTAGGAATAAAGACTGCTTACAGTACATCCGATGTAGTATGACACAATAGTGAATAATTACTTAGCAGTGTGGAAAGAAATATGGCTTAATAACAGTGAGAATTCTGTGTTTCTAGAAGACGTTATTTCCTACTCAAGGCATCTTTGCTAACAGTGCTGTAGGTGGTAGTCTTGAAGCCCACCGAAAGAGGCAAAGTCCTTCATTAAGTTCACTACATTTTCTCCTCTTGGTCTTGCTTAACGTTGCTTCACAAAACAGTTCGATTTGCAGAACCAGTTAATGTTTTTACTATTGGGCAGACTGGGGACAAGAGCAAATGTTTGAAGCCCGGCTACATTTTTATCACTGCGATGATCTGGGTCCTAGTTTTTAAGGAACCCTCACCTGACTGCTTACGTTGCATGTATAGTCAAGTATATTCCAAATAACACGCATGTTTGTGAATAACTGCAAACAGCTCTTGGACTGCACAAAGTATTTGTGTTCTCACTGAAGCAATAGTGTGACAATTTACCAGCAGTCTTGCTTAGATTTGACATGCGGAAATGATTCCTGCTGTACTGTCACTAGCCTCTAGAACACTTTGTCGTCCAGATTTAAGCAGTCTGTGAAACTTAAATTTTTCCTGTTATTACGTTTAGAACTAGAATGCACCTATCCTGTTCATAAATTGTGGTATTCTCCCAATGTATCACTGCATGCCTAACTATCATCAGTTTAGGACAGGGACTGGGATATCTGCATTGGACATTAACAGAAGTAGTAATGATGAAGATGACAGACTGGCGTGATAGTGGGTATCTGGACACTGAATTAATTCCTGCCTACCAACCTCATTTTTCCAGCTCCAGAATTGACTGTCCATCTTCCTTAATATAGTTAAAGCAGGAAAGAAAAGTGGTAGGGGTCTGAAATATAAGTAGGGCTAGAAGAAAGAATTGGTGCATGGTTCCATATGTAGATTTTTCTTGTTTACATGTGTGTTGAATTTGATTACCCTTAATCTGAATGAATTAAAAGTGGAACAATTAGACACGGTACTTGCTAAAATATGAAAACAGGATGGAATATTTCACACTTTGGTCCACCTATCATTTGTAGTGATTCTCTGATAGGGAATTTTGGGCCTTGCCTGTGAGTTGTTCACGATGGAATGCAGCTCCTATTCCCATCTTGTATCAGTTCCATAGTTCTGTGTAAGTTTAGGTAGAAATACAGGAACTTTTTCGGGGGGAAAAAAAGTCTGCCCTGTTCTTGTAGGAACTATGTAGAGGAGACTGAGTTGAGCCTATCAGATAAACTAGAAGGAGACATTTCTGGTCACCGCAGCAGCTATGCCACTTGAAGACAGACTGACCTATTCAACTTATTAGACTGACATCTGTGTTTCTGTTTATGTAGCAGGAAGCTCAAAGCAGGGCTGAAGTTGAGTTGCTGGTGTGTCAAGTGGCAGTTCATCCCATTTGTACTAACAGAGTGCAAATTACCAAGGACTTCTCAAGTGTACAATTTCTATGAAGTAGTAGCAAACTGACCAGGACTAGCTTCCTTTTTACATGTGTGTGCTATGAAGTCCTGCACCTTTTCTTAAAATAGTTTTCATCATCAAAATGAAATGCAAGCATTAAATCAGCAGGCATATCACCTCAGAATCTCAAAAGGAGCTTGATTTGGTAGAGAAATACATCTATGTCATTTGCCTAAAGCATCTAAGACTCACTGGGTGTATTTACACAAACTAGCTATCAAAATACAAAATAAGTTGACAGATGTTCATCTATATGGCATTTCCTCAGGACAGAAAGAACAGGATGTGGCTTGTCCCTGCCCTTAGATGAGCAATCTTCAGTGTGTTAGGAAAGTGAAGACCATAGCTTTGTGCAATGACAGAAGCAGGCAGTAGCAGGACATGTGATCTTTCAGGATCCATACTGTGATGAAGATTCACATTGACGTAATTAAATGTTTTTTGGAGGAAACATAACTTAAGAAACTGAAAGGCCCTCTGCTGTCTTAGGCCCACCGTCCTCATCACAGAGTGAAGGAGATTTGACTTTGACCACTTGTCTAAAAGCATAACAGCAGCAATAGATCAGCAGCAATACCTGAAACTTCACCTGTGAAGCCCCCAGATAATATGGAGGTTTAGGTGATGAATGCTGAGGTGGTGCAAAATGTCCTTAATGAAATGCTACCAAGAGCTGTTCTAGCATGTATGTTAGTTGAAGAGCTACTCCTTCAAAGTGGTGGTGTGGCTAATGCACAAAGAAGCAGCTCTTCATTAGGGAGCAGCCCAGTATGGAAAATCTTCAATATTAACCCCTTGAAAGAAAATCTGTACGAGGGCTGGACATTGCAAATGCATGGTAAATGTTGAAGTCATTAATGAGCTGGTGATGACTGACAATCTAAATGGAGGTGAAAAAGATAATGGCATGATTCATGGATAGGTTATATTTTCAAAGAACTTAAATTAACCTGCTAAGTTGAATAATTCAAGTGACATTCAAGGGTTTGCTACTTTTTGAGATACCAGTGGCTGCTTGCTTTCTATGCTGAAAACATCCCAAGACAAGCTGGGTGGCAGCCTGGCATTTCTAATCATGGGGATGCAAGGATGCAGGAATACGAAGTGGCAAAGATACTCTGAGAACTTCTTTTGTCAACAAGTCATTGGATAAAGCTTTGCAGAACTTATTTTTTTAATTTCCTTTTCTATAAGTAATAAAAATGCTGACTGTTAAGACTTCGGAAAAATGCCTACATATTTTCTTAGAAAATTCTGAAGATTTGCCAAGATAATGAGTTCATTAAGTAGTGCACAGTGCACACTTCGCCTAGTTGCCTTCTTTTGAGTTACTGCTTTCAGTGAACTGGATTTGTTAAGCTATCTGTTCATGCTTTGATGTGCCATTCTTTTGACCAGAGAAGGGGTGGTTATGGGGAGTTACCTTGTAACCAAATCTAGAGCAGAAAATTGCCCTGTCATGTGTACAAAACATTTCTCTCTGTCAGTATTCCTGTAAAGTAGATCCTGTGACCTGTTTCATAATAAACCCCATTGTCTGCCATTTACAATAAAGGCCTGAATTTCACCTTGAAATGAACTGGTTTTATAGAGTGTGATCTAATAGGACACTGTATTTTTGTGATAGTTCAGACCTAACGGTGGCCATTCCTCAACTTTTTTCCACTTAAATCTATCCACCTCACCAGTTCCAGAGCATATAGCAGGTACCAAAAGAAGAGGTTCGTGTGTATTATTTCAGCTACTGCAGACAAAAAAAAATCTTATGTTCTTTACTTTCTCAAGTTTGTGCTTATGAAGCCCCGATGTACAAAGTCACATTGTCGTATATTGTTAAAACTTGTAATTCTTATGCTCTAGTTCCTCTAGGTACTTTTTGACAGTATGGTTTAAGACCTATAAAATGTTTTGTTAGCTTCATAAAGGTAACAGAATTATACTGAGTTGTTTCACTTTTGTTACTTGGAAGTTGATCTTGTAGCTTCTGCTGGTTGGCCATGTGGTAATACCATGTTCTTTTTCCACAGAGAGGTGCTTAGAAGATCATGAGCTCATAGTTCAAGTTGAGTCCACGATGGGAAGCGAAAGTAAATTTTTGTTCAGGAAGAATTACGCAAAATACGAATTTTTCAAAAATCCCATGGTGAGTTTCATTACTCAGTTATTTACACCACAGAGAAAGGGATGGATTTCAATAACATTGCTGGGCACTGTTCTGTCTTAAACATCTACCAAAAAAAAAAAACAACCAACAAACAGAATTCTTTCCAAAGAAATTTTAACCAGTGTTTAAATTCCTTGGGTTCTTCTCCCAGACTAAAACCCTCAAGTATTTTCAAGTTACCAAATATACTTGTTTCAAAATGCCTATTGTTGTGTTGGTGAGTGAACAAGACAAGGACATCTTTGTTGGTTTATGAAAAATAATCAGAAGTGTAATTTACTTATTATCTTCAGAGTTACTTGATTTAAAGCAAATAGATCACATAGTTTGCAGTATCCAAACCAATATCTAAATTTCTGACAGTAGTAATTGGGAAAAAAACCCTCTCGATAACCCTTAAAGCACTTACTGCGTACAAAGGATTTCCAGTTTATTGTTATATACGTTGAACAGTGTCTCACTTATGGGTGTACTTCACTAGTTTGCTCTGTCTTCTGTACTGATCATACTAACTCATCCTGTCAATGCCCTCATGTATAGCAATGCTTGAAAAGTATTGTATCTCATACCTATACTTATTCCTGGATTTGTAAGATCCTTTGAATGATGTAATTTTATAACTGTGTGCAGTTATTCGGGGATCACTTAATTTTATTCTAAACAATTACGTTAGAACAGACTGTTGACATGAACCAGTATCAGCTGGTGCAACTCATCTAGGTAGCTGAAGGAAGGATAATCCAGAAGTGATTTAGTTGAGAACAGATTTTGAGTCACTTGGGCATTTATGGTGTCAGAATAAAAAAAGGTATGTAAGGTCACAAGAAAAGCCATTGCTGAAGTTACTACAGATGAGAAATTAATTCTACCCCTCATAAACACTAACACACAGTTGCTGCATCATTGGATGTGTGCATGCATGTACGTTTGTCATCTGCTATTGCTTGTTTCGGAGGTTGTACCTTGACTTACTGCGTGAACTATTTCTTCTGTACATCAAATGTTTGTGTTTTTTCACTTCTGTTGATCTTTCCATTTGATAAATTATGAACATTTGAATGTTTTACAGAAATTTTGATATCGTGGGAGCTAGCACATTGGTTTCACGTAGTATACTTTGATTAATAACAGAGCATGGGAGTGAAACCCAGAATGCTTGGTATTCAGTCCCAGGCTCCTGCAATCAGTGAATAAGACATTCTCTGGTGTAAGAATGTGAAGGTTCCCTATCCGTTGCATTAGCTGTTGCCATATGGCAGTTTCTACTCAAGAGAGGCTCGTAAATGTTAGCTTTCATAACTCATTGTGCAACTTACCTGGCAGAAGAGTGATTCCTCTTCCTCAGCCCTTCTCTTTATGCCTTAAAGACTCAAATTTATGTTGCCGAAAGAGTGATGAATGTTCTAAACTGGAAATGTTTTTGTTGTGATTCATCTTGTTATAATCAGTCATTGTTTTATTTCAGGCGTTTCTGTGTATCTTCATGCTTCAAAAAAATGTTTAAAAACTTGAAGAATGACTTAATGTAATTGCTGTGTATAGTAAATTCAGTGTACTGAATTACATAGGCATTTCTTAATATGGCAAATGAAAAGGGAAACTGGAGGAAAAAAAATGGAAGTCAAGTCATCAATTTAGCAGTCAGAAAACTGGCTGTCCTTTGTCGTGCAAAGATTGAGCATGAATGAGATGCTGTACTGGATGCCTGAAATGAAAAAGCTGTGTAGAAGCACCTGTTTGTATGTTTAACAGTATTTGCTTCTGTGATTGGGGGATGGGGGAAAGGAGGTAGATGTCTGCTTTGAGATTTTTCAAATCTAGCCCATGAAGCAGGGCAGGCAACACAGCCTAATGACTGCATATGTGTCCTTGTTCAGTTTTTATTATTTCATTTTGTGAGGAGTATACTGACCTATCCTTACAAGAAAAAACACTGGTGTCTGTTACATTGCCCTGAAATATCTCTTGAAGGTTAAAGGGTTTGAAGCCCTGAGCGTAACCTGGCTGTCAAACAACCAAATGAAAGCATCAACAGTCACACATGAGCTCTTCCTCATGATTAGGGTCTGCAAATGGCAATTGGTGTGGACCCTTCTGAGGGACTGAGCAGGATCTAGGGTCAAGCAGATACAGCACTGAAGAACTGTGTCTTGGATAGAAAGAGAGTGCTACCAAAGGTAAAGGTATACATAGGATCCTGCAGCATCCCCACCTGAAGATTCTTCTAATGCAGTTGCATCTACCTTACCTCTATGAGGGTAAAGTTGTTATTCCTCCTGCTCTGCATCTTCCACATAGCAAGTGGAGTTACAGAGAGTTTGTTCGCTGAAGAGCCTTTTTGGATGGGGAGGGAAGCCCAGAAGTTTGATGGCAGAATATGCAATAAAGAAGGAGTCACTGACTACCCAACCTGCAGTCCATTCATCCTCTCCTTTTCTAGAAAGTGAGGGCTGGGTAGGAGCTGTTAGAGACCCCTGAAAGCCCTCAGTAGAAGAGGACAAAGTGGAAAAATGCGATTAGGAAATACTGTATATCATATATTTAAAAAATCCACATTCTGTCTGCATGGGCGTTTGGTGAGCAAAAGGAAGGGACGAGTTGCCCTGGTATGACTTTCTGTATCAAAGGATCTCTAATTTGATTTAAAGGTGCTAGTTTCAAAAAATCAATGATTAGAAGAAAATTCTACTTGTTCTATGTAAAATTGTTCGAATATGATGTGACTTCCATTTATCTTCTCTTCCTGTTTTTAGAATTTCTTTCCAGAGCAAATGGTTGCGTGGTGCCAGCAAACAAATGGCAGTATCCCACAGTCACAACTTTTGCAGGTACTGTAAATTATCCATATAGACAAAGTTTTGGAGCTGGAGGGGAGAGGTTGAGAGGAAGGAGGGGAGAATTCAAAGGTCTGGAAAGTCCTGCTCTGAGAAAGACCAGTGTAGTTAGCATATGGTGTATATGGTGTTGAAATTAACTGACAAAGAGCTTGCCCAGTGGCATTGAGTTGTAAGTTATAAACACACAATATCCATAGCTATACTCATACATACTTATTCTGTTAATATTCAACTTACTCTGTGGATACTTGGTTTGGCCACCTAGTGTTGTTCTTGAAGCAGTCTCAGCAGTTATATTTCTAGACAAACAAATATGCCTTATAAAAATGAAAGCAGAAGTACTCTTCTATGCTCCATATCATAGCATAGAAGAAAGCGTAAAAATGTGTGTATATGTTAGAAGATTGGTTTGAGGTGGTAAAAGATTTTGCTTTTTATGTTCTGTTTTTTTGACCTGGAGAGAATTAACAATAAGGTCCAGCTTCCCCATGGTTCAGCCAACTAGCCGCCCTTTTATATTGGAAAATAATTCCTAAAAAAGTAGCAGCAGAAGGAAGATAGTTACAGAAAATTGCATGTAATATTTGCAAAGTAATCCTATTTATAGCTCTCAAGTTGAAGTACAGAGATGTGTACCTTTTGGATATCTATGGGTAAAGTTGTGCAATCTGTGTGACAGTGGCATTTGCACTGAGTTTATCCTGAAGTTCTGATGTTGCTGTACAGTTTCTTTGTTTCTCATGGAGGAACTGTAGTGGCGGCACAGTTGGTTGGTCTCTAACGATGGTGCTAAAGGATGGGCTACCTCTCTGACCAGTTACTCATTTGTTTAAACCTCTTCCATTCTGAACCTTGTAGTCTAAATCTTTTTCACTTCAGTTGTTTTCTCAAATGGGGGACATTTAACTCACGAGGCCAAATTAAAACACAGTTTATTAGAGAGTACTATCCAAAGAATATGAGACCATAATGGCTGGAAGACAGTACCATGAATAACAGGAAAATGATAAAGTAGAAGGCACAAATATATTAAGAAAGTACACATACATTGTCTTGATTTCTGTCATTTTGATGTTTCCAAATATGCACTGACTCTTTCTTTAAATACAAGTTTCTACTGACTCTTGAACCAGTGCACTCATTTTGCCCCATTACCACTTCAAAATCCATTACATACTGGCTCCACGTTCACTGGGAAGAATTTAAAACAATAGTGTCCACTGTCAGCTAGGAAACAAAACAAAAAAATCAAAGTAGTTTCTGGAATTAAAAAATGAAAATCAGGTGCAGTGAGGTTGCAATTAGGAGCAAGAACTGGAGTGAACAGGCACTGCCACAGACTGGTAGTAACGGAGGTGTTCGCACCTTGGAGCATTTTTCCTGCAGTGTAAGTGAAAAATTGATTTTGCTTATTAATACAAGCAGCAGGACTCCCTAAAAGAACGAGATGTTCTTGAGGATGAAAAAGTTTCAAACTTAGAGTAATTAAAGGAGTAGGTAAAGGAGCACGTTACAGCCTTGTGAAGTAGGAGAGTTTGGTTCTGGAAAGAGTCAGTTAGGTACAGTCACAGTCCTGGAAAAGCATAAGTCATAGGAGTTAACAGTGCAAGAGGACAGGGGAAAGAAAATGGGTACGTTCTCTTTGGTTGGTTGTTTAACCGTAAAAAAAGTTGTCCTTAAAGCATTTATAGTAAATACCATTTTCCTTTTAAAAAACACAAAACCATTTTTCATAATTTCAATGACAGTTGTAATTTGTTGAAGGCAAACTTCCTACAGCCTAGTAGTCATTAAGCGTGTTGCATCTGATGCTACCTCAAACATTGATCAAGTACACCATTTTTAATTACACACAGAAAAACAGGGAAGAATATTAAATACCATCTCACAATATCGTATACTACATTAAGAGCTAGTACTTTTAGTCTTAGGAATAGCATTCAAAGCATTGGGATCTCTTTTCCTCACTTAGATATGCAAAAAAGCTTGCTTCTTAAGTTTACTTTTGGTTTATCTAGCTGGACAGAGAGAATATATTCTCCTTTTGGTCTTTCACTTTTGTAGTTGAGAAGTGGATTCATAGTACAGATAGCAGGAAAATTGACTGTTCTTTTCCGTTCTATTAGATGACATAGGGAGGAAGACTGGAAAAAAAGATTAGGTTTTAATGCAAATAGGTATTCTGACACAGAGCACTAATTTTTGGGTTTGTTTCCTGTTGGCATTGTCCGACAAATAACACCAAACTATAGCTTTCAACCAGGTTTATGTATTTTTCTTCCTACTATTGAATTTATTAGTTTGACTTTTAACTTATTGAGCAAGACCTATGTCATTTAAAAATCTGGTACATTGTAGTAAGAGAACAATCTATCAATTTGCTGACCATAGTTAATACTTCCTTCCTTTGATGTAGTGTAAATCGAATTATTCCGTATGTTAACTCCCTAATTATGTCAAGTACTTAAATACTTCTTGATCCTGAAGTCTAGTATAGTTGCTGACACTTATTTGACTGTTCTTTGTTTCATTTTGAGTTAAATATTCTATTGTCTATCATACCGCTTTCTTGGGACAGGTGCACAGCTATATAAGACTTTCATGTGCAAAATTCTGAAAAAGGCTGTTCCCATTCTAAAACTTGGGGATAAAGTTGCAGATTTTGGACAAAGTTTCCAGATTAGAATAGTTGCCAAAATTGTTGTGACAAGGTATTGTTTGAATTAGTGTGCTTACTCTGTGTTCCTTCAGGTCAAATGCAAGAAGAATGGGGATACAGAAAAATGTTTAGCCTTTTGGAGATTTAGTTACTGACATAGAGAACACAAAGATGTTGGTAGCAGGAGCAGTTAGCTAGGTAGACGTAACAGGAGGAGCAGGAATGTCCATTTTGGTCGTAAATCAGTTTAAACATCTTGGTCAGTTTAAGCACAATGTGAAACTGCCCCAATTTGGCAAATTTCCCATTTGCTTCTCTGTTCTGCAAATACAGTGACAATTTTATGATACATCTCTAGGACACAATCCTTATTTACATTTTCCTTTCCAACAGAACTTTTTAAACTCCAGTAGCTGCCCTGAAATTCAAGGTTTCTTGCATGTGAAAGAGCTGGGTAGGAAATCATGGAAGAAATTGTATGTGTGTTTGAGGAGATCAGGACTGTATTGTTCTACAAAAGGAACTTCAAAGGTAAGATTAAAAAATGAAGTTGCACAGTACTAGCATGTGAAAGCACTTTCTGCTTTTACAGTGTGTATTTTTTGCCGTTTTTTAAATATCTGCACAGTGTTCCCTTTTTTTTATCAGGCAGAAAGGGATAAGTAAGCCATGATCAAATGACAGCCAAGCCCCAGGCTCTCAGTGTATGAAAATAGCTATCTAGCATTGTTATATAATAAAACCAAACTAGCTGGACAACATAATTGTGGCTACTGAAGTTGTGCTAACAAGGTTAGCAAGAGAAATCATGCTCTCTATGAACATTTGATTTTGTTTAAATACCTTAAATGATATTTTATATTATCTAACTTTCAGATTTCTCAGGAGCAATGCAATAGGCTATGCTATTTTTAATGTGATGTGTTTGAAAAAGTATTATTTCAGCTTCTTGTATAAAACACTTTCTGCTAGTAGTCTAATATTTAAGAGGTGACATGCTGTGTCCACTGCAGGCTGCCTGCGAGAGGAGCACAGTGTTCGAACACTGCCCTCTGTTGGAGGTTGGTCTTGAGAGACTACAGAGCTTGCAGAAACATCTTCCAAAATCTTACACTTACGTATGATAAAAAACGTGTTATTTCCCCAGGAGCCAAGACATTTGCAATTGTTGGCTGATCTAGAAGACAGCAATATCTTCTCATTGATAGCAGGCAAGAAGTTGTACAATGCACCTGCAGAGTATGGATTTTGTATAAAGGTAATTCATCTTATTAAGTTCTTCCGAAGTTCAAGATAGTGTTGGTAGCTTAGAGTACCCCAACCCCAGCTAAGTGGAATTTGTATGAAAAAATCTGCAAGCATTTCTGTCATGAGGACTTGATCTTTACGTCTTTCATTTGGCAGGCTTGTCCTGTGAATCTTGCCGTCATTTCATGTGACATTTTTAACACTTTATCTGGTGCTCCTTTGGCTTGGGAAATTTCTGTGCAAGATCAGCTCGGTGCTGAAGCATGGTGTGCCTGTGAGGTGGCCTTGGTTCACCTCACAGATGAAACTTTTTCCCTCAAGTACTTTAATTGAATAGGAAAGTTTCTGTGGACAGTGGATACCAAAACAATATAGCAACAAAGGATCAAGCTCCAGTCGGATGTGGTTATACCATTATTGTGGGCCAGAAGTTTACATTTATTTAAAGATGATGATTGTCTTGGAAAATGGAAATAAAACAAGCAGTTGCTTTTGAGGATTTTAAAAATTGTTGTGCTGGCGGATAGATTTGGAAACTGTTTCAAAGCTCTGTGTAATTTTCGGAGTAGAAAACAAGGCTGGGAGCTGATTTTATTGACAGCAGTGAAGTAGTCTCCTTCCTAGCAGTTGTTCCAGAGGTAGACAACATGGGTGTGCCTCACAGAGTAGAGATCAGCTGCGGGACAGATCTTGGACTGATGGAAGCAGACTTTCAGTAACCTTCATTCATGGAAGCTTTAACACCCAGATGCGTTGATTCTCGTTCTAGTGTGGCTTAAGTACCTTGCTCCTGTCAAATGCCAAAACTGCAGAGTATTTCAAAGCAGGCACTGATTTTTTTTTCTTACTGGACCCAGCTGAGAAAGTGATTTCTTTCAAAGCATGCTCAGCCTCTTCTGAGATTTAATTCAGCTTGTGTTTTTTCTGGCCAATTCTTAGACTTATACTGTACCTGCCTTCACTCTGCAGTAAATGTAGGGTGGTGTTAGATTTCTGCTGAATGTAGCTGACTTCCCTCTAATGCTTTGTAGCCCAACAGAGTGAGAAATGAAACTAAGGAACTGAGGTTGCTGTGTGCTGAAGATGAGCAAAGCAGGACGTGCTGGATGACTGCCTTTCGACTTCTCAAGGTACCTAATGTCTTCTATGTGAACAGAGCTACACCTATCGTTAAGTTGCATTCATTATTTTGTTCATGAAAAAATACCTATACGTTCTTAAACATCATCTTCCTCTGGAATAATAAAGCTGAGCAAAACGCCAGGTAGAGCTTTCCTTCGTAAGCTTCTAAGCGTGGTACTGAGCTGAATTCCTTCCACATATGAATCAAGTATAATTTTAGTTTTAGAGCTAGATTTATTGTTAGTGAATAAAAAAACCGCATAACAAGATATTTGCAAGTTATCATAAAGCTAAAGAAAATGTTTCAATAACAGTAAGCGGTCATCTTAGCTAGAACAGAGTGCCATCTTGCTTTGCAATTTTTTCAGTTTTCTGAAGGTTCTGTTAAAAAAGGTAACAAAAATAGGCAGCCCTGTCTCTGGGTGAAAGTTATTCACAGCTGAAAAGAAATGAGATTTCTTGGTAATATGGTAGGAGACTGCACTGTGTTTTGAATCAACATCAGCGTGGAGGGAACTGAGGAGAAAGTTGACTGTTGTGTGCTCTTTGAAGCAGAGGTCTTCCTGATTATCCTAGGGAAATGTGCAGAAGCTTTGGTTTGATTTTAAATCTTTCCCTGAAGATGTTGAAATCTTTCCCCTGAAGATGACAGGCCAAGAGAGTAGAGGTTGTTCAGCCTGGAGAAGAGAAGGCTGTGGGGAGACCTTATAGCGGCCTTCCAGTACTTAAAGGGGGCCTGTAGGAAAGATGGGGACAGACTTTTTAGCAAGGCTTGTTGTGACAGGACAAGGAGTAATGTTTTGAAACTAAGGGAGGATAGATTTAGACTGGAAATAAGGAAGAAATTTTTTACAATGAGGGTGGTGAAACAGTGGAACAGGTTGCCCAGGGAGGTAGTGGAGGGACCTCGTAGACATTCGAGGTCAGGTTGGACAGGACTCCAAGTGGCCTGATCTACTTAAAGATGTCCCTGCTGCTGCACCAGTATTGGACTAGATAACCTGTAAAGGTCCCCTCCAACCCAAAGCATTCTATGGTTCTACACTGCCTTGAGAACTGCTGTATTCTTCTCTTTACCTTACTACGTCCTCCCTCATATTAAGGGGAATATACACACATATGAAAAAAATATGATAAGTATGGCCAGGTAACGTGTTACCCATTAAAATCCCACTTTTCTTCTATGCAGTTATCCTACTCTTTAGTATTCTGTGTCCAAGTGTAATGCATAAAATCTGATAAGAAATAGAGGCGTGCAGTACTTTATACTAGATGCACATCCACTAAAGTAGGATGGAGAACCTTGAGCTCAGTCAACCTTGGCACTTCCTGTAGCAAACACATAATTTCAGATTTGGAAATGAGGGCTTGGTTGTTCCCTCTGGCCACTGAGGTAAGTGCTCCAGCATTCTGCTGGTGGCTGCCACTCACTGTGCTGTGCCCAAAATGGGACCTGTGATCCAGGGGTGCTGCAAGCACTTGGTCTCTCTGTCCTGAATGGGCAGAGTTGCTCTTCCTGCCTGAGTAGCAGCCCACATCAGCAAAGCCTTCACACCCCTCTCTGCCAAAATGCCCGTTTCCCCACCAGCGTTTTATACCCACCTGCTGCGTTCCTGCAGCATGTGTCCAAGAACCTGAAAGGGACTGAGTGCATCAGAAAGAATATGAGGTTCACGTGTGGACTGGGAGAAGCCACAGAGACTCCCATTGCCGCACGAACATTGTTTATTATCTCTTTTGTTTATCCTCAAGACATAACAAATGTTTGCTGTAATTATCTCTTCCCTTCCCTGTGCAGACTGTCCATCATGCAAAATCACGTAAGCATAGGGAAAGCAAATTGGACTCCTAGGCCTGTGGGTATGAAAACGCAATGCCTGTTCTCCATCTACAATAAGTAATCACCTCCCAAACCAGAGTACATCTCTTTGGATGCTCTCCCAATATAATCTCATTCCTTAGTTTTAAGAAATTCTGTAGTGCAATACAGAAATTCCTGTTTTAAGTTGTTACAAAAGCAGATGCACTAACTGTAGTATGGGCCAGGATGCAAAAAGCAATCCCAGTTACAAGATGCGTATTTGATTCTGTGTGGCTGGATACCCCTGTTGGCTGTCATAATCCACTCTCCAGTTACTTAACTTGACTTCTTTAATACACACTAACAATTGTGGTTAAGAGTTTTAGTTCCTTTTGCTTTCCCTGTTTACAGAATTTTGCATGAGGAGGAAGGTGCTGAGAGGATCAGATAATTGTGGTGAACTGTTCCTTGAAGTTACCACTTTTTCTGAAGAAATTAGTTGCGTTGGTTGAGGCACTAATGTTCCTGAATGCCAAGGAAAAACCTTCACAGTGTAGAGTTTGCTATACTTACCAAATGCGTAGACATGAAGTTTGCTGTGACCGTTCAGAGGAATCTTTCTTTTGCAGTGCGACCTGTGGTAGCAATAGTACCATATGGTAGTGATTTCTGTGTACTGGCAAGTGGTGTTCACCCTTAAGCAGTTAACAATAGGAGAAAAAGGGGAGTTGTTTTTAAGGAATGCTGAAAGATGATTAAGGAAAGGTGTAGTCAGGGAAAATATAAGGCTGTTCCCCAAGGCTGTGACTGTGATCCTCCATTTTATTTATGTACTGAATTAGCTTTCTATAGTCATATATTACTCTGTTTACAAAATTATATATACCATTTCAGTGAGAACATTCAGTAAGCAGTGTTGCTATACTCTAGCACTGTGCCTGCAGGGAAAGCACTGGGTAGGTGTTTTCATACCATCCTTCTACTAGTGTGACTAAAATTTATTGTGTTCAAGGAGGAACATGACTGGAATTCGATCACCTTATTTAATAACCATGAGAAAAGTGCCAAAAGTGTTAAATTCTGCTGCAATTTATTAAAAGAGCTAGTGAATTAGAAAGGTTGTTATTTTTTATCATTATGAAAACCAAGTTTGAATGTTTTATGCAAATTTTTTTTTTTTAGTTCACATTACCAGTGGGTAAAAAGAGGGGGACTTAATATGTATGTCCTGACCTGAAGTGGAAGCTTGTGTTTTCTACAAGGAAAACATGCTGATAACTGAGCTGAGAGGAGCAGGAATTAATTGTGTAATTCACTCAGGCCTGTAAAAGTGCTGTCTTTTAAATAAAACTTGTCTTGCATATCTACTACTTGATTGCCACCTGCCAATCACTACTACCCAATGCAGATTGCTTGGGGACAGCTTCTGCTCCTGAAAATAATAAACTGGCGGCACCTTGTTCAAGTGTAAGTAAGTGGTATAACGAGATCTCTACAGTTTTTTCCCTAGGTTATATATTTGGATAATAATAATGTCTTTGCATTTCTCTTGGCAGTATGGAATGCTACTGTATCAGAATTACAGAATTCCTCAGCAAAGAAAAGCCATGCTTCCACACTTCTCCACTCCAGTAGTAAGTAATGAACTTTACCTCATTAATATGTGATGTTGGAAAAGATACATTTGCTTTTGCATTTTAAAAGTGGAAAACTTTACGCCAAGAAATGTAAATTCAGTGTTGTGTAGCAAATCGATGTAAAGTTCACATTTTGCATGAGTACAGTTTAAGTGGTTGGCTCTCCATTATCTTAGGCTCACACGATCCACATGATTGAAAAATCTTGGATACGTCAGGCACTTTGAGATGTACAGTACAGAGACATCTGGGTGTCTCTGTAGAAGCCAGCTTAGGTCTGGCAAAACTAACACGTAAATTTCCTAAATATGTTGGGCCAAGAGCTGACTGTCAGCTATCTAAAAGTGAAGATCCTGTATTTGGATCCCAACTGGCCCTGTAAATGACTGGAGTATAGTAATAGGGCAAGTGGGCAACTTAAGCAATACAGATTTTATTCTCATCCCTTGAATCCTCTCCTTCCCCTCCGACCTAAAAAGAAAAGCTGTCTATTTTTGTGTCTGCGAATCTTTTGGAAGGAGAGAAAAAATGAGATGTATTTTCTGTGCTGTTGAAGGATAACTTTGGACAGTCTTCTGAAACCAAAACATTTTGAAATGAAACTCTCAAGGTGGTTTTTTCTTTCCCTGTTTTTTGAAACAAGTGAAAATTCCTTTTCAGAGAAGTGTATCTGAAAACTCACTAGTAGCAATGGATTTTTCGGGGCAAATAGGAAGAGTTATTGAAAATCCTGCTGAAGCACAGAGTGCTGCCTTGGAAGAAGGACATGCTTGGAGGGTAGCTATCTTCTCTTCTTTTCTATTTTTTGTAACTAGTGTCAGTTGAGAGCCAAAACACAGAGTTTGCTGTGATGTTAGTGCAGTGCTGGTCACAGTATAGCTTAGCTCCGACCTGAAGCAATCACACTGCAAGCATGCAGATCTGAAAGTCAATATCCATCTTTAGCAAAACTGTCACATTCACAACAACCTTCTACCACTGCTTCTCTGTCCCCCTAGTGTCCAGAGGAAGGTTGAGGGGGAAAGCAGACCCACCAGAACTTTACTGCCAGTTTGCAAAACCAGTCTCTGAGGAGGAATATGTCAAATTAAATGCTTCCCCACATGGAAGAGGCTGGGGCTCTGACTAATGGCTTGCTCCCAGTAAGTTTAATTGCAGAATATACAAGAGGCAGGACCTCTTGCAATGAAAACTGATGTAACTTGTTTATAGTGTCTTGTGGACAGACAGCTGCAGTACAAGTTTTCCCACATGCTCGTCTCTTAGGGAACAGGAGTCATTACTGAAGCACTAGCTGGTGCTTTATGTACGGGAGGGAAATACTGCTTGATTTACTGAGTGCCTGGTGTTTTGCCTGAGCAGAAACATATCAGACTTTTCTTTTTTCTGTCATTTTTTTTAATTATTTTTCTTTTTTTCCTTTTTTTTTTTTTTAGATACTGAGCTTTCATCATTAACATCTGGCTTGTGTTTTAAGCCAACTGAAATGAGCTGCTGCTTGTAGATTAGCCCCCTTCAAAGCTGCATTTCTTTTTCTCATCCTTGCATTAAACTTGCCCAGCCCCCAGTTTCCTGTATATTAAATCTGTATTGCATGTGCACTAATTCTCTTCTGTTAAGGTTTTAGTGTGGATTTAACGGTAATTCATTTTCTCTGTAGAAACGTAGCACAAGAATGAACATCTTGGGTAGCCAAAGTCCACTCCATCCTTCCACACTGAGTACAGGTAAATTCTATTGGCTTGTAAGCATAGTATCAGAGGCCTCTGTGGGTAAATAAAAGTTAGATTTCCTATAGAGGCAGAATTAGAGTGTAGTTGTGTAGTATTAATGCCTCAATGTTAAATAGAGCATTTATGTTTATCAGTGCCTTCTGTGTTAACATGCTTACCCATACAGACATAGTAAAAGGAACTTGTTTTCCTTTGAAGGTACGCTCAAGCTTTTCTTCAACATTAATCTTTTGAAACTCAGATTTTATAAAAATAGAGACTCCATAAATGTTTTTATTTAGAATAATCCAGAAGTCAGTTCTTTGTTTTACGCAGGCAAAGTCAATGAGTGCTCTGTTAATCTTTAAAGAGTAAAAATGAAAGTCTTCAAAATAGCATTCATTCCATTATAACTGAATAATATAAAATGTCTATGCCTATAATGTGAGGAGTGGGCATCTTTTTGAGACTGTAAGTTTATTAAAATAATAGGATGTTGCGTATTAATATCATGGACTTCATAGAGGAAACGTAACTACTCTCTGTTTATGTTCTGTTGAATATAATTTAAAAATATCATTCAAAAAACAATAATAAACATAAAAATATTTGGAGGCAACTCCACACTTAAAAGCTAAAGTGCTTTTCATTATTTGAGAGTTAAAGGGGCTTGGTTCTATCTCTAACTTATACATTGTATTCTAAGAATTGTCTTGTCCCAACATTTTCAAGAAGCTGTGGAAAGACAATATTATAAGAGATTTATCTTGTTAGCCTAATCGTACACTTGCAAATCAGAAAATACCTGAAGATAGTGCCTGTCTACTTGGTATATTAAGTAAATGCAACAGCTGATGCATTTTTTTCATATTGGTTCATTCTTTATATGGATTGATGAAAGATATTTTATATTCTGTAACACAACTATACCCACTTTTAAAATGTTTCAATAATTAGTGTGTGGAAAAAAATGTTGCACATTACTGTTTTTAACCATGCTTTCTTTTTCCATTTTTTCTTCTCATCTCCAGTTATTCATAGGACACAGCACTGGTTTCACGGCAGAATCTCTAGAGAAGAATCTCACAGGATTATTAAGCAACAAGGGCTCGTAGATGGGTAGGTATTCCTGTTGCTTAGTATTTATGATCTGATGGTAAGCAGCGTAGACAAGAGCTCAGCTTCTGCTGTAAGGGTTTAACAAGTTTGTGAGCACTTCTGAGTAATCTGATTCTTGACTAGTCCCATTACAACCTGTTTGGATTTCAAAAAGTTAGAGTAAGTGTTTGTAGGAGTACTTTCTAACTCTTAATTTGAAAAGTAATATACTAAGTACCTTAAGAATACACTTTTTTTTTTTTTTTTCCAACAGAGGCCATCAAATTTTAGAGAATATTAGAATTTGAAAACAAAGAATTCCTGTAATCTGCAGTGAGGACATATTTTTCAGGCAAAGCCCACATATTTTTCAGCCCTGTATCCACAAGTTTATGTTCATGCTCTCTTGTTTGAATCAGAGCAGTTTATGATGATCTCTCACTATTTATTTCTGTTCTAGAGCAAAGAAATGAAAAAGTACCTGTTCCAGCAGTCTCTAAAATGTTGGTAGTTGAGATTTAAGTATCTTCCGACAACCTCTGTTTCCCTTATTTATATGTAGTTGCACTTTTTGAAAGGAAGTTGCTTAAACTGCATTCAGCAGTTGGTTGTTTGTAGGATGGGAAGAGCATAGTTGCTTTCAGTTCACTAATTGTGTTGCAGTCAGGATAAAGGTAGAAATTTCCATATTGGCTTCTCAGGAGACAGTAAAGTTCAAACCTTTCTTCAGTATTCTCTAATTCAGGAGCATCACTGATTTTTGTAAAGAATGAAATTCATTAGAGAGATAGAAATTGCTAGTGCATATACCTATTAATCAAATGGTGGGTTTTTAGTTGTTTTGGGGTTTTTGCTGGGCTGTGGCTATTAGGTTTTAGCTTAGCAGGTCAAACAGAGAAGGGAGGCTTAAAAAGCAAAGGAGCACTGCTGACTTGTTGGGTTTCTGGTTCTTACACTACAGATCTTCTTTACCATCTTGTCATTTGTTGCCTTAGGAATCTAGTGGGCCATCCTTCTTGGGGTATTCCATAAATGTGTTAATGCCTTTGAGGTGGTGTTAAATTTGTGCCTAGCCAGTTCACTTGCTATGGAACTTGAAGATTGATTAGTTTGGCTGTAGCAAGGTCAGTCAGCAGTGTCAAAAGAACCATGTTACCTGTGTTTTCCTGCTCTGTGTGTTCTTGAACAAAAGAAGGTAGAAAGTTAATAGTCTTCTGATGACTCACGTAAGACATTCACCAATGCATATATGCAGCTGATACTGGTATTATTTGGAAGGTGTTGTTGAGGGTGCATCTGTCTTTATAATCACTGTGTGGACAGCCTATTGCTTGCCAGAGGCTGAGTAAACACGTGAAAGATCAGCTGTGCTGAGCTTTGCTTTGTGCCACTAGCTTATGATGCCATGTGTTATCTGTAGTGGTTAGATGAAAGATAATTTAGAGATACCTGCATGAGCTACAGTAACCACAGGGCGAGTAAGATCTTTCTTTGGTTCGGTTTCCACACATCTGGTCTTGCTAGGACTAAAAAAGGACAAATACCATGCATCGTTTCTGGTGGTGGAAAGACATGCTTGTCTCTGAATATTGGACTGTCCCTAGTTATGATGGTGCATTTTTGTGGTATTGACATTTCTCAATCAGTTCTGAGGAGCTGGAGTAAGTTCTTTTGGGTTCATAAGACTACAAGCAGTTCTTGCAACTCAGCCTTGGAGAAGTGTGTTCCTGGCTTAGTGGTTAGCAATTAAGAGGGCTTGGGGCTGCGCCAGTACTGGGCTTGGCCGTCTTACAAATCCACTAGTGATTATTGCTGTGAGCCTTATGCCAAAGGTATATTCTTGTTTCTTGTGGCATGGAGAAGTTCTCCTTCCTTAGTTCATAAATTCAAGGGGAGGAAACATTTTTTTGGCTAGATTTTATTCTGCATTGGAGTTAGAACCTCAGTTTTGTGGGTCCGCTTAAAAGTGACAGTTACATAGTATATGGTGTTCTAGCTGTACTCCTAAAATATATTCTTTTCCAGTGTTGCTGAGGGAAAAATACTGTGACTGTTTCAGAGGAAAAACTAGTGTGTCTTTTCTCCATCTTGATAATGTGGATGCTACTTAACTGGTTAAGTGGTGTTAAGAAAGTATTGAGCTGTTTCTGTGCAATTGCATCCATTTATCTTAAATGTAATTTTGTTAATGCTGGATTTCTGTAAACTGATGCAAGATACTGGAAAATGGGAACAGATTCTCGTGTATTACTTTCCCATCTAGAGAAATCCAGATTTGCTTTGGAGTTAAATGAGAACATTTTCTTCATGAGGGTATATATTAGTAATGCAAAGCTTAGTTAGAGAGGCCCTTAAAAAAAGGCCTCGTACACACAAAGGGAAAGAACTAGTGTCCTGTATCTTTAATTTCTTGTTTCTTCATCTATTAGTGTTGCATAGCTGTAGTACAAAAACTGAAAGCCAGTTGCTGCTTATGGAATTGCCTGTTAATGCTGCTAGAGAAGAGCTAGGCAATAGCAAAAAATGGTTACTTGTGAGGAAATGAATTGTGGTATTCAGTGTGTACTTAAAAATTTTGTCTTCTAGACTATTTCTTCTCCGGGACAGCCAAAGCAATCCAAAGGCATTTGTACTTACGCTGTGCCATCATCAAAAAATAAAGCATTTTCAAATTTTGCCGGTAAGTAAATTATTTTTATACTGATCATAAAAAGGAAATTTTAAATCATAAAGCTTTGAGAACATCTGAAGAGACCTCATAGTAATTACTGATGTAATTAACAGGTATTTTTCCATTAATGAGTATATTTGTAAGTATTCTTTAGAATTGTCAAATGTCTGATTAAAATTCTTTGTTAGTGTTGCCTGAAAAAGTGTCGTAAGTCGCTTATGTATAGAAGCAGTGAACAGAACTTGTTCTCTGTGACTGACAACAACACAGTGGCAGTTTTCTTCCTATCACTTAGGCAAATGTAGAATAACTTAAAGAAACTTTAAGAACTTTTATTCTGGAGATTATCCAATAATGTTACACTGAGATGTCGAGAACCTGTGTGATTTTTATCATGATCAAAAGGAACATCAGAAGTTTTAGATCGTGTAGAGCTCATCATCGTTCCAAACCCTTTAGCCTTGCTTCATCTGCCAATTTTACAAACAGCTAACGAGTATTTTTGTGATATTTTTGTTTTATATAATGAGATTAGTGATGTCTCTACATCTTTCAATTACTCTGCCCGCGAGCTTTCACTTTCATTGAAACATTTGAAAACATTTCAAGTTGGGTTAACCTATGTTCATTTCTAGTGCTGTGTGTGTCTTCACAAATATCTCTGGGCACTGGGGTTATTGGGCAGTGCCCATCATTTATCTTGCATCACACACATTCTTTATGTTTTGTTGTGCTTCCATCTCTTCATATGCAGTCTAACTTGAAAAGGATGTTTTATTTCCCCAGTGTGAAGATGATGGACAGATATTTTTCAGCCTGGATGACGGAAACACCAAATTCAGTGACCTAATCCAACTTGTTGAATTCTATCAACTAAACAAAGGAGTCTTGCCCTGCAAACTCAAACACCACTGCATCCGAGTGGCCTTATGACCTCAAATATGACTTCTGACTGAAGACTGGATTTGCTAGAAGAGTAATTGTAAGAGAACGTTGACACTGGGGAATTGGCAGATTTGTAAGTTGGTTAAAAATAAATAAAAATATTATGCACCTTGGGACTCTGGAAGGGATGGATTCGACAGGTGCCAACAGACCAAGATTGCTGGTTTGTCTAACGCCTAAGAGTGATTGCTGCTGAGTGTCCCAGCATCCCAAAAATGGGGGGAGGGTATGTAAAACCATGAGTAAATTTGAAGCAAAACTGGAAGCTATCTTGGCTGGGCCACTTAACAGGAACAAGTGTGAAGAGAAATCTTTGAAAAGAACTCTTGCCCTGGAATAATCTTGACAATTAAGACTAGTGTGTTTACTTTTTGTATTGATCACTTTTTTTGCACTCCTACTTTGTTTTGGATATTGTATGCAGCCTATATTAGGAGCTGATGTGGCTTTTAAAATTCATGCAGGAGTTGGGTATTAATCTGCACCCTAAAATGTATGGAATGCTTCAGCCTAAAAGGATCTAGAAGAAAATCAAGAAGTGTGTGTGTGCGTGTCGTGCGTGTGTCTCAAAACTTCTCTGGAGACCTGAGGTTTGATGATCTGCAGATGTCTTTGAAGAAGCAATGAGGATACAATTCTAAAAGAACATACCACCATATACATACTCTTAAAACTGTTGACGTAGCATTTATGGCTGTAGTGTGTTGATGGCATATTAGTGGCAACCAGTCATGCAAAGACTGTATTAGATTCTATGCACAATTTTTTATTATTGCGGTGGTGGTTTGTTTTTTACAGCCTTTTGACTGTTTTCCTGAGGAAACTTACTGTTACTAAATAGAGTAGGACTGAATGACTACACTTGTTTTTGAAACCACCATTTTTTGTGAGAAGATTCTTCTGCGGGTAGTCTTAGTATGACAAAATAAAAAAGAAAAAAACAAACCAGTGTTTTTAGCTTTATAGCTCCTTGATTTTTTCAGACTGTTTCAGAGAGCTCTTTCCATATAGTAAAGCTACAGTGACACAAAGCTCTTTTGGGGAATAGGGCATAAAAAGAACTGTACCCCTTGGACCATGAAAGTTTACATGATGAGAAAGAACTTACTGGGAATGAACACACATTTAATTGTGAACTAGCTGCTGGCAATATCATCCGTCGAGGTAACTGGTGATCTCCGTTTCATCCGTGCTAAAGCACGCCAGTACCTGTGGTAGGCAAGCACGTATCCTGCCCTAGTGCTGGTTTGTCATCAGAACAACTTTATTGTTAAGGTTTAAATCAATTATTTAATGTTTACACAGTAGCTCTTTCTGATGATAAATCGGTAGTAAAGTTAGACGAGTCCCACCTTGATTCTCCAATTGCAAATATCATTCTTACAGCAGTGCTGTAAGTGCAGGGACTGTCACTGAACAGCTTCCCAGCACTTCATGCAGTTAGCCACAGTAAGAAGTATTCCACCCTGGGAACTTGAGTAGAGTGTAGTGCAGAATGGAGCGTTCTTAGGATGGTAAATGATTTATGCAGGCTAGTTCATCCTTACTAATATTTGCCACTGGGTTTGAAATCCTAGCCATCTGAAAGGATAAAGAAGGAAAACCAATCCTATACCTTCAGGTCTTCATGTAGTGTTGAGAATAGCTTAAGACAAACCATAACCTGCCTGAGTCGTCCATATCAGCTAATAACTACGTCAATGGTATAGAAACACTGTATTTTAGTTTACAGAACACATTTAGTATTTTTTTTCCATTTAATGTCTAGATATTAAAAATGAAGAAACTTGATTATGTTTTTTTAGTAGAAGCCTTTTTTTTGTTTTGTTTTATTTTGCGTTTTTTGTACATAGTGAAATGAGTGTTCCTGCTTTCTAGACAATGTATTTTAAAACCTTAAAATTAAGCTAACTTAAGTCTGACTTCACTTTGCATGCTTCTATTTGGCCCCTATTAGGAGAAAAAAGATACTTGTATTGACTACATTACCAGTTTAATAAGACCATTTATGCTGTAGTTTTAAGTTTTTCTGTTTACATAGCTTAGTGACAACCAAGCATTTTTCCCAGTAGACGGATAGTATTTGCAGTGTTTCATATTTATAAAAAAAAACCTTGCATCTTATTTAAATTGAGAATAGAAGTTTGACTATGAATCATGATTTTTGTATGTAGATGGTTGACTTAGTGTTTTGTACTTTTCCCAGCTAAAGTGAGCTGTTTTGAGAAAGTGACCACCTTCAAAGTGGCAACAATCTTACTTAAGCAGATCACTGCTTTGTCTTCTTTCTGCTGGAAAACAGTCAATACCACCTTAGTTTTCCAACAGATTCAGCTGGCTGCCAGCTCAGAATACCAAGGACTGAAGGACATTTGACTCTTATTTTTGTATTTAAATGACATGAATGTAAAGGGGATGCTCAGGGTTGTTTTGGAGCCTGTTGAATTTTTATCTTTTTGCCTGTGATTTTATTTTCTAAATAAATACTTCATGTAGCAATCTTGAATATGTTGAGAAGGAAAATGCCAAACCATTTTGGTAATGAGGTTACTAGTTAAGTTATGTTACGATAGGTGTTAAAGTACAAAAAACTTTTTATTTGTTAATTAATCTTGAAGAAACACGTGCCTCAGTTTAGATGTTTTGTCTTATCTTTTCTGCACTAAATACCTGACAGTTTGACCAATCAATGCACCTTTCCAGTGGCAAGACTTGCTTATCATAAATTATATTGTCACAATGCAAGATTTAGTGACTGTAAAATGGAATAAAGTTTAAAGTTTCAGGGAATGCAAAAGGTATTAACTTAAGAGACAAAACCTTTATTCAATATGCTTTGCTTCTTACTGTAAATAGCTTTTTGGCTTGTGAACCTAATTGTAATCTTTCAGGTATTTTTGTACAAATAAGGGACTGATATTCTGTTTCTTGTAATTAGAAATAAACGTTAATACAATGCTATTCATTTTATATTGGAATGAATGTCTTCTTTTGGATGTATCTGTGCACCATGTATCCTTGCCTTAATTAAGTCTGGGTTATTTGGGATTGGTTAAATTAAATGGCCTTTGAGAGAGAATTACGAGGAAAACAGAATCCCCAAGATATGTTTATTTTTGTGGGTCTGTTTTATGTTTCCTGTTAGGACAGACTCCTTTATTTAAAAAAGAACTTGCCTCACCCCTTTTGTTTGAGGAATATTATTAGGGTTAGTCTGCTATGATATTTACAGTTTTCATTGAGGAAGGTTGCTAGAGTCAAATCAGGAAATATACCATGAGCACCTTTTGGGACTTAAAACAAAGTTATAACTCACTGAAAATATACACGCTGCATAAAGAACTTTATTGGCCTGATAGCAGTTGCATCAGAAAACTTTTCACTAGTACTTTCAGAAAGCAATTATTTCCCTCTATAATCCTTGTATTTGAGTGATCTGTTGGCATTGGGTGGAAAAGCACATCTGCACAAAATATATTTTTGCTTAAAAAAAGCCATTTTATTATGAGGAAGGATTGGTGGTTCACAGAATTGGTGGTAGACACGATAATAAAAAGTTGGAAATGTTTCACTTTGTTGTGCACAATCCTTTCCTTTTTCTGCCTTGCTAATCCATAGAAGCCATCAAACGCCTGCCACATCAACCCTTAGTGACCCTCTGGCTTCTGCATGTATGTTTTTATGTGAGTTTGTATAGCACTGGGCTTGAGTTATGTTAGCATTACGAAATTCATCCATCAGCACATAAAGGCGGAGTACTTATTTTGGGTTTTGATATTCCCCAATTTTTTTCTATCTGGAGGTGCATGTTGAGCTTAAAGTGCTTAGAGTTTACTATCCTGCATGTCACTTACTCTTTCACTGACCTGAACAAAGTGGGGGTGGGGAGGGGAGCTGCTTTCTTACAGAAAGGTTTGAAGATGTCCATTTCTCACTTAGCTAAAGGCAGCTGTGCTGACATTGAAACTGCCCCCCCTCCCCGTAATCATTAAAAGTCAAAGACTATGATTCTACACAAACCTGTAAAAGCAGAAGAAACCAACTCCAACCCCATCCCACCCCCCTTATTGTATGTATTACGTTTGACAGAGACGAGAAGATGGCATGAAAAAAAAAAAAGCAGTACAGTAAAAAGGTGTTGGTAAGCCTGTCCGGTGGCAGGTTAGTGTCTGTCCAAACTGCTCACAACTGTGCCAAGTGCAAAATGATAGCTGTGAAATGTGACCTTAGATGTTAACAGCAGGTATGTATGCTGTGAGAACGTCACCAGTACGAAATTAGCCTGGGTCACAAATGGGTGTGTGGTATGGATGTGAATTAATTGCCTGATGGAAGAATTATGCTGCTATTACATTAGTTGCAGGACAACAGATATGATCCAATCATGATCCCACATGAAGCCACCTAGAATGAAGTTCACCTGGCAGGACAACTTAAATGCATTTGAATCTATAGGTAAATTAGTATCATACTAGTCTTTTAGATTATGGCTACAGCACATTTATCCTGCTAGACAGAACCCTGAAGTTAGGTTTAACACCAAATTGCTGCTTCAGCCTGCACCCACAAAACCAGATGAGAAAAGCATGAGATGATCCATTTCTCTTCAGGTAAGACAAATTTTAGGCATCTTTGGGTTTATGTTATTGCTAATTTAGTGATGCTTTCATCTGGTTTGTTAATGTCTAGGTCTTGGACATTGTTTGTCTTCTTGGAAGCTTCGTTTGTCATCTTGGAAACTTAAGTAACACTATCAGCAGATGGAGAAAATAGGTATCTTCCCTTGAAATAGTCACATTGCCTTAATTTGGGTTGTTTCTGCATCCTAAATCTTATGTCTTCCTTCCTTAACTTGGAGCAGAATTTATTTAGTATTTGAAAATTTAATATAACCACAACTATGTCCAATGGCTATATGATTTTCATTAGGTATTGCAATTAGTCACATCTGAGATCTTAAAATAAATCTGTTTGTCTAACACTCATGTTGCAAACTCTTAGTCCGAAGACATTCTGCTCTAATGGCTCATCATTTTGTGCAGGTACTAACAGATGTTTTGGCAAGAAAACTCAGTTCATCACAAGATACTGAGCTGTGATTAGCAGGGTCATACGACACTTTTGGTTACCCAGCTTTGTATGCTTTGCTATAATCATGTGTTTTCTGTCTGTTGCCTGCAAGACTGTGTCTGTGCCACGACTGGGGAACAAGAAGGTGAAATTGTAGACACAGCTGCCAGCTCTGAGTGGAAGTACAGCCTGGGTTTATTGGCTTTGAGGATCAGCACAGCTGCAATCGGAGGTATAACTCAAGAGAGCTCAGAAGAGCTAGACTGGGAGGGAAATGGAGCAGAGAAGAGAATTACTCTTGGGCAATATTGTCCAAGGGATAGTTTGGGTGTGAGTAGGACACAGTGAAGACAGTGGTGTGATGCCTGAGTGCTGCTCACCAGGTCCTTAGAGCCAGTTTCCCCTTCTCTTCCCTCAGACTTCTGAAGACTCTTCTACATAAAGACTTCTATTTTATTTGCCTTTTGAAATACATTATTCAGATGTGTGAGGGCTGGCATTTTGAATTATCAAGCAGGTATTAGTTTTGGAATTGGTGCTCTCTACAACCTGCCCATTCCCCAGAATTGTCTGTCCAACTGCTATCAAGAAAAAAAAAAAAAGGAACATAAAGGTAAGGTTCTGCCAACAACAATGAGAATAGTTAAAGCAAATGGCTGAGCTCAGTACTGAAGATGTACAATTCCATTGCCCGATAAAGGACGTTAGGTACATCCTATTTTGAAATGCTTTAATTTAGTTACACTTTTTCATTATTTGATTTCCTCTATCATACTTCTATTTCATGCTGAATTTCTGCAGGATATAAGTGCTCTGTGTGATTGTTACCAACTCTTAGTTTTCAGGTTACTGTAGTGCTTTCAGAGTCAAGTCCAAAGAAAAACCAAGTACAGAAACTAGGTAAGCTGTGAGGATTAGAGCTTCTTGAGAAATTACCCCACAACACGGCTAGTCACAGAAGAAAACATTGATAATTATACAATTGATGGGTAGAAGAATAGATTTTCACTAAAGACTGGTTTGAGAAAACAGCTGGCTAAAACGAGGACGTAAATAGCTGAAGGCTTAAAAGAGTTTGCCTCAAAATATTTACAGTTACTGGAACAAGCATTTGACCTGTTCTAAAAAAACAGAGAGCTTTTAGAAAAGACAGTGTGTATTGTATCCTCTTGCTTGAATGCACACCTTCACAAACAAGATCCTAGAAGCTGCTGTCCTTGAAAGGATAGCCAGAACTCCTAGGACAGGAACAGGATAGGAGAAATGGGATACAGTAGAAATGGAAGAGATACAGGGAAGACCAAACAGAATGCTCAAAGGAAAAATCAAATACAGTAATACAGTTGAGCTGACTGGATAGCAGAGACTGAGGGTAGTATAGTAGACTTACATAAAAACATAGGCAGCTGAGCAGAATGCAAAACATTTAATTACTATCTCTTTCAATACAGAAGTCGCAGAGCATCACCTGAAGTGTGCAGAAGCCCAGGTCAGAAAAAAAAAAAAAACAGAATTATTTTTTAACAGACTGCTTATCTAGCATTCTCCACCACAAAATGTAGCATGTGCTGAATGTTCACATGCATTCACAAAGAGCTTAAATGTCATGGTAGAGAAAACTCGGCCTTTGGATGTTAACTATTATACAAAAATACCTTCTTTCACTGTCAAAGTCCACGGGCCACATGTCACCAAGGGCCAGCAATAGTCTTTAGGGGAAGAATCATTACTTGACAGCCCATTTTTGTACTCTTTATAACCTTTATGTCCGCTACTAAGTATTAGATAAGTTATTGGGCTAGAAAGATTTTTGATCTGATCCAGTACACGTGTCCACATGAGGGCCAGCACGTACAGAAACAACTAGAGGGAGCACTAATAGCTGAGGAAAGCCCCCAAACCCCTGCACTACAACGAACTACAGGCTCCCTTCAATGGAATTAAGGTTGCCCTTAGAGAAATGATCATGAGAGCATCTAATTTGCTCTCGTCACCAGAAGGTGATGTCTCCAGGGCCTGCTACAGCTGTCCCTCTCAACCTTCTGTCTGAAGAGCTTGCTAGGGGCATGGGGGCTGCCTCATTCAGCTAATAAGTAAACGAATAGAATCATAGAATCATAGAATAATTTGAGTTGGAAGGGACCTTAAAGATCATCTAGTTCCAAACCCCCTGCGATGGGCAGGGCCAGAGTAAGCATGTCTATCACATCAGTGCAGGCCAGTTGAAATACAGTCTGGACTTTGCCGCATTCCAGAGCTGAATGAAGATGGATTTTGCAAGCCAGGAAGCTGCAGGCTGGGATGATTCCCCTGCCCCGTTCCCTAATCTGCCTCTCCCCCTTCCTCAAGCAGCTGGAACCAACCCAGGCAGCACCCTGGGCTTCATCTCCTGTGAAAGGGCAGGAAAACAGCTCTAAGTGAACACGGTGTGTTTGACAGCCTCTGGTGGGGCACGTGCTGCAAATGTTGGCACTGACTGATGGCTGGTGGTGCCACCTGGGGCAAGATTCACTCCGAAGTCAGCAGGGCACCCATCCCCTCACAATCCCTCCTGATCTCCACCAAGGGACCCATGCCTCCAGCTTGTGAGAGTTTCAGCTCCCGGGCAACATCGAGGTGTCCAGAGAGCTTCACTCTGCCCTGGAGGCACTGGGAACTGTGGGAACTGCCACCAGCCAGATCCTTGTAGCAAGGGCTGCCACTGCCCCAGAAGCCTGGGTTTGGTGTGTCCTTAGTTGTTGCACTTGATTTCTATTGTGAACCACCAGACACTTCAGTTGTGTAGACGTTTTCATCAGGGTGACTCCCTGATTTCAAATTGGCAGAGGCAGGATCTGCTGGAGCTGTTGGCTCTCTCTGTTTCACCTCTCAATTGGCATCCAGTGCATTTTCATTTGAGGCTCTACAAGTAAGTGAAAAATCCCATGTCTTTCCCATCCTAATACCTGTGAATTGCTGTTGAATGAATTCACAAGCTTTCTTTCTTCCCCTTGTTGAGAAAGAATGACTGATAAAGCTAGTGAACTTAGTGCTACACGTGGTTAATGATTAATGAAGACGTGCAGAACAAGCACAGTAGCAATGAAGACCAGATAGTTACTGGAAAAGGCCTAGAAATTTCTCAAGGTAAAATTCCTTGTCTGCTTCTGGTGACCTCTTCCTCAAAGGAAGGGGATTATAAGGGAACTGCAGAAAATACCTGTTTCCAAAGCACCTGGGAAAGGACTGGAATCTCCAAACAGGTAAGGGTAAACTCACTGATGTCTGAAATTGAAGTTACCTCTGTACTTTCACCGAACAATCTGCTCTGACAAGTCTGCACGTTTTGTTAAGTATTAAGCTAGTGAACATTTAGAAACGCAGCATAATCCCCTAAATGTAGTTCTATTTTAATTGGCGTGTGCTTAAGCCTATTTTGTTGAAATAGTCAAGAGTTCACGAAGTATTTTAAAATCAAAATTTTGCAATTTACAACATTTTTAAGAGCATCTCTTAACTGCTTCTAAAAATTGACTTGAGGGCACTGCTGGTAAAGTGCGGCACTCTGGAGGGATGGCGTACTGAAAGAAAGAAAGTTCTAAGAAAGTTCTTATTTGTTTGAAAATCCAGTTCTCCTGTTCCTGCAGTTTGATTTCATTGTAAATTTATCACATTGAGCTTGTCGTCTTGTAGAGGTCCTGTTTATGGAACAGAAACTGGAGTGATCCCCATACATTCGCACTATGATTTTATGTTTTGTCTAATGTAGAATAGCAAAGTTATTTCAACACTGGTAGAGTTCAGAGAGCAAGAGGATAATGAAATTGGAACTAGCACTCATAGAGATATAGTTGGAAAAGGAAAGGGGAATAAAATGACAAATGTTACCATTTATGTTACATAAATGTACCTTTTATGTCATTGCTAAATAAAAAAAAAGGGGGGGGAGAATATGCACCCTAATGAAACTGCGATGAACAAGTTTCCAATATGACTGTGACGTGTGCCTCAGCAGAGTGACACTCGAGGGAAGATCATCCCAAAAGTCTGACATTCAATGTGTGTGTCCTCACCAGTAACACATACTAAAAGCAAAGTAAGGAAACTGCAATGTCTGTCGCAAGAATAGGGCATTTGCTGTGGCCAAGTGGGTGGACTATGGATTGTAATTATGCAGCTATGTCCTTTCTACACACATAATGGATTAAAACTGTTGCTTCACTGGTAAAACTGTCATCTCTCCTATCTGTCCTATACTGTGAAGTCAGTAGAGTGAAATAGCAGGACTGCAGTAGGTGGAAGTTATATATTTCTTACTCTGTTCATTCCATTATATTCTTCCATTATATTCTGTTTTATTCTTTGCAGTTTCAAAGGCAGACAATTAGAGAGGTTCTGTGTCTAGAAAATGACAACTTACGTGAGGATTAATGACAACACATGATATTAAATGTTATGCTGTAAGTCTGGATATAGGGCCTGAAGGCAAAGATGTGACTCCAGTGCTGTGTAACCTATCAAACAGTGTCTGTAGAGGATACATCTCCCTCTGTTACGTACAGCCTGTCTTTAGAAGACTGGATATAAAGCAGAGAGGTTAGGAGGGTTTTTAAGCAGTTTGAACAAAGATAAGTTGGAAAGGTTTCAGTCCCTGGAAAGGGTAGAAGAGAGGACATGGAGACTCTTCTGATCTTAACACTGAAGACAACAGAAGCCATAGTAGCAGTAACTGTGCATTCCAGCAGGAGCTGGAGTGCATATAATCCTAAATGACGGTTATTATTAGCATTTCAGAGTTTCAAACCAGTCTTGCCAAACTTCAGTCTGTGACATCCATTGTGCTTCAGAAAACAATTTTTTTATATACCAAATACCATCTACTGATTGCTAGGGTAACATCAAGAACTGATGTTAGCAATACTGTCACGTAATCTGGAGTTCAAGAAAAACAGTGTCATAGAATGCATAGAAAGAAAAAAAGGAAGGGAATAATCTCTTCCTGTTTGGTGGACAGGATGTAAAATAACAGGCTAAAATTTATAGGAAAAAAGATCCAAGCAAATAAATGCACTGGAGTATATTGTTTAGGAAGGGTATAAATTCAGTGTCAGCACAATGCTGCTGTTTAGTTGCTTATAACACCTCCCTGTGTCATGCCCTCATTTGCACTCATTCGTGCTATTAACAAATTGCTTCATTTAAATGAAAAAAAACTCACAGTCTTCAGATTTGCTTTTCTCTGACACATGACAGTGCAGGTAGGGTTGACTTGAAAAAATAGGAGGGAAGCATGACTACTGTGACCACTTAGTCATGTAAAGAAGTGAGATGGGAAATTACAGAAATACTACGTATGTTGTTTTCTGATTTAAAAACCAATCTGTGCTCAAAAAATTAGAAACAATCCAGCTACTCATAGAACCAAGTATATGAATTCCAAGGTGAATATATATTTCCAGAACCATGGGACATGCTGAAGGCTGCTGAAATACTAACATGCTGGGGAGATGCTGGCACACACCTTTTTCATCTCAGACAGAACCATAAAGGAACTGGTCTTTTCACTAGTTCTCATATTGTTACTTTCTGTGCTGTTCCTTTAAAGAGAGGGAGAGAGAAAGAATGCAAAGGGTTTAGGAGGAGGTGACATTTCTTTAATGGCATCCTATGAGTGCATTATCTTGCAGACAACTTTTTCTTTGTCTCTCACCCTGAGTAGTGCATTTCTTTGTGCAGTTTTAAAAAGTCTGGACAGTTTTCCCTGAAGAAATACATGTGACTTCCAGCCATTTTAGATTTTTCTTGATGTGTTTGATATCCTTATACATTTGCAAGCCCGTCAAAATCTTGCTGAGTTCTTGACTGCAGTACTTCCTGTGGTAATTTTTTTCAGTTTTAACCACACATTGTGTGAAAAAAATGTTTCCTTCTGTCTGTTTCTAATCTGCTGTCTTTCAATTTCACTGAGTAGTCCCCCTTGGGCTTTTGAAATCAGAAAAACAGAAAGAAGTTCTTTATCTTCTCCCTTCACTCTTTCTTTCCCTTACTCTTTCCTTGTCTTGCTTCATTTCGTTCTGTTTTCAAAGCTAACCAGGCCCACTCATTTGAATCTTCCCTAGAGGAGAAGGTAAGTGCCTTTGAAGAAAAATCTTCTCTAAATTCCAGGAGGGCAGTGAAGTCCTTTTGAAAATGAAAATCTATGAGAATATTGAATATTCCAGAACTGTTCCGACAAATGATCAAAAGTCACTCAAATATTTTTCTTATAATTTACTACCTTGTTCTTATTGGATGCAAACTTCTTACTGTTCTTGATCATACTACTTACTAAACAGATTTTCATTCAAAGTGCCGTCAAGACTACTTAGACTAAGTCCATTAGTTTCATCCTTAAGATTTTCAGAAGCTTAATTCCACCCTCCCTCTGTAGGCTGTGTTACTTCAGAATCTATGTTATTGAGCTTCCTGAGACTCCATACTTACTATTCAAATTGTGACATTCCTAGCTCTCCACCCCAGTTCCTATGGTTGCATCTTCCACAGAAAAAGAATAAAGGGAGGAAGTTGGGGAATGGGATCATGGGATGACGTTCTTTCACTGCAAGTTTTTATACGCTTGCTAACAAATGCGAAAGCCCCCAGGAAATGTGGCATTCATGTATTTTAGGCAGCTGAGGTAGAGGAGTCTTACCAGATCTCCTTAGCAGGAACTGTGGTTGAGATGGGACACAGAAAGAATGGACCAGGAGGAATACTCACTGTAGAGGTGGCTAGTGATAGATCTGAGACAGGAGGTGATGAGTAAGCTTGTTCAGTAAAAAAAAGATAAGCTAACAGCTAAAATGACTGGTGGGAGAGAAAGAGGAGTATTTTGTGTATCTTTTGCCCATGGCTATTGACACCTACTTAAAGTGTTCTGTGAGACGATAATATTTTCTGCCCAAGCGCGAAAGACCAGCTAATTTTATAGAATTTGAATTAGACAAAGAAACAACTAGGGAACAAAAGAATGGATCTTTGGGAAGAAAGAAATGATGGCTACAGAATATCTTTTTTAGACATCTGTCATGAAAGGTAAAACCCAGGAAGGTATTAACAACGTATTTATACTAGATATTAAAAGGTTAATAATTAAAAGGCTCCTATTGATGATCTAAATCTGTGGGGCAACCCTCCTCACATCAGTAAGTTTCCAAAATAACGTTTAAATAAAATTTAGTATCACAATGTAGATGTGGAGGAAAAGCTTGATTGTAGAGAAATAGCTTAACGCCACTTAGTATTAAGGCCCAGTGATAAACTGGAGTATACAGTCAAACTTTGTAACGAATGCAGATAGACATAGAATTATTGTTGCTCAGAAATGTAAGTCCTGAAATCAAATAAAGTTTTTGGTATTTATTTATTTATTCATTCATTCATTAATTCACCTTAATTAACCAACTCAATTAATTAATTCAAACTAACCAATTAAGTAATAGAAAAACATTTGGAAAGCTTTGTCAACAATAAGAACAGAAGCATAGTTTTAAGGAATGTGCACACTTAATGAGAAAACATTTCACACCCTGACTAGAGTGCAATTACAGGCATCCCTAGGCAGTCACCAGCTAGTAGCAGGTCTTTGCCACAGTCCCAAGTGGTTTCCCCACCGGCCATGTGGCATGAGCCAGCAGAAAACGCAGCCAGCTCTAACTGGATGCACGCATTTTACATATTTACATGTTTTTCTTTTCTTTATGTTTTTTAACATTTTGATCATTTTTCTTCTGGCATAATCTTATGTTTCTTCAGTATTCTTTTTCCTCCAAGGAAATTTATATTTAATGTTGGCATCTGTCCCTTGAATCCTTCTTTTTATCATGTCCTATACTTTATTTAATTATTTAGTGATCTGTTCCTTGTTGGTTTTCTTGAGGATAACGATATACTGCTATACAGATTTTACTCAGGTGGGCATGTAAGCGCATGGTTATATATGTTAAGCTCCTGTTACAAGACCTTTCCAGGTTCTCAGAAGTCTTTTATTTGCTGGTTGCTAACATGACAGGTGCCCCATGCTCTCTCTCCTGCTTTCTGTTGTCTTACACATGCCAGTAATTTTTTCTTGGCACTGCTGACTGGGATGACAACTCATCCCCTTGTGCTCCTGCCTTGCCAGCTTTTAAATCAGCCCATATTGTGCCATTATCCTCAGATACATGGAGATCAGGTACATAGGTGTTGATCCCTAAGTATTACAAGACCACAGTTCTGGGATTTGCCAGATCTGTCAGGATAGGTGCCTGATTGTGCTAGGCTACTGAAAATAATGTTTATTATGATTCAAAGTTTAAATTTAAAAAATAAACCCCAGAGCTTTACAAGTGTGTTTTGTGCTAAAGAAAGACAAGACAGAATTTGTACCTGCATTAGCAGCCTGGCTAGTTATAAGGCTGATCTCAAGTATGTCTGCCCACAACACACAACTTTTGTGTGAATCCTGTGTTGTTCTTACCCTTATCTCTACCTCCTCCTGTTCAAGGTTATTGATGCAGATTTCTATTGTACATCCCCATGAGTATGCTCTTGGCTTTGGATGATTTCCTTTCTAACACTATCCAAAAACGTGAGACATAAATGTATTTTTTTCACATTTAATCGTCTTTCTTTAAAAACACTTTTTTACCATTACAGTAATTTGTTACCATCCTGAATGTTGTTCTGCTCAGCTCAGTAATTACTTAACTGCGTAATAGTCCTTAAATGACTTTCTGATTGAGTGGTGAACTACTGATTTGCTACTACCGTGGCTTCCTCACACTTTTCCTTCAAGATTTAAAAAAAAAAAAAATGAAAAAATGAAAAAAGAAAAAAGAAAAATTCCCACTCTTTGTTTCTACAACTTTTTCTTTATTTAGGAGATTCCCTTAAGCAACATCTTTCTAGTTTTTCAAGAGCAGATTTCTGATCCATATTAAAATGTATTTCTTAAAAATACATTAAGCCCTTTTGGAACAACAATTTTTGATGCAATGCCTCTTTATGAGTAGTCATTTTAAGGGCACATACATTTGGGCAAAACTTCATAGACAGCTAGCAGAAGGAGTTAATATTGAAGGTGGAATAGGGAAGCCAACATTGTTTCAATATAAAAAGCTTTATGATAAATCAGTATGTACTCTCTGTTAGTGCCTCCTTTCTCACCTCTTCTTAAGTATCCTGCTGTTGAAAAGGGCTGTTAAAAAACAGATTTCAGTCACCTTTTTTATTTATAAAATCATCCCTGACTCTGATGTTTCATTAGTTTTGAGGCTTAAAATTATCTCTGTGCTCCCTTGGTTCTGTAGTAGATCTATTGGCTCATTTGTGCTATTTTACTAGGAAAGGCATCTTCACATGCCTTTGATTAATCTTGCTTGTTCCTGGAACAAAGTGTAGCCTCCACAACATCACTCTTAAAAAGAACTTGTCATGGAGGCTATTTGCTGCGTGCGGCTTTCAAGTATTTATTTTTACTGTACATACATTTGATACCTGACACGCAAAATTTTGTGTGAAGAGGGGTGATCTCTATTCTGAAGCTTTGAATGTTATTACACTGTGTTATTGCAACATTATGACATTACAAAGAGTATCACAGCTAATACCGCTGACCTTGCCATCAGATTCTACTTTGACATCTTTTGGTAGTTTCCACTGTTCAGCGATATTATGTGTTAGAAGTTAACCCAGAGCGCGTTTTCAGAAGAAGATTGGTCTTTTGAAAAAATAGTTTCTACAGAATACTGGTAGTTCCTTTGAAAACAGAAGCCTCTGATAAAGAGTGAAGATGCTTTGAGATTACTAAGATGATGTATCAAAATTTAATGTATCTAAAGCAGCATATACATCCTTTCTCTAAGAAAAGTATCTGTAAAAGGAAACAGGAAGGAAAAGAGAACACATGTAGAAGTAGAAGCATCATTCATTTTTTGAAATGCAGCAGGAAGGTTATCTTTTCAGTCAAATAGGAAATAGTATGAGTATAAATGGTTAATTTGATAGATATTTAATAGGACAAACATAGAGAGAGATATGAAACTGGTAGCACTAACTGATGGAGTGTATCTGAGCTGTGAGTGCAAGGATTGTATTCTCTGCTGTAATTTCTATGTTATTCTCTGCTTCACTGCAAAGTATCTCCACAACCTTAGTCCAATCCCAGTCCCAATCTTCAGTCCATTTTTCCCACAAAAAAAAAATAAACTTAGATGCCGGATGAAGATTTGAATGCAGCTTCATTGTGAGAAAACCCACAGCTCCACCTCTCTCTATTCCAAATTCAACAGTCAGAGCCATAGCAAATGTTTTGAGTCTTAACACATGTTCTGGATCCCCTATTCCCCAGTTTTAGTCTTTTTCCACATGCTAGTTGAAGATGCTTCTGGTCACTTTGCCATCACAGTTTTACAGCTTGTCTTCCTGGGTAGCAGCAGAAGCAACCAGCAGAGCTCTAAGCTGCAAAGCTGAAGTGTATTGTCTTGAGGATCCAGAAATACTGACAGGCTTTTGGTGACAGCTTGTTACCCTAGGATTGGTAGAAACCAACTGTTTTTTGTAAGTATCCATTGCATATATAACACTACTTCTTGTGGGTTTTTTTAAGTGAATAGAAAGTGTCTTCCTTTTTCAGGAGGTTGTATAATTTATCCCTTGTTTGACATTGCATTGCATTATTTTGTTTATGTCAGCAATGCTGCAGGCTTGGAATATGCTTGAAATGCATTGTACTTGCAGTCAAAGAATTTTGAGTTAAGCCTTATTTTTTTATATAGTAGATTATTTACTCCAACTATTTTTCTTCAAGACTGCAGTTATGCAATATGTAGAATACTGACCTGGGTTTTATGAGTTTACTATTGTGCAAGATATGGTAAATAAATCATATTTTTGATGAAAGTTTAGTGTGATTTTACATGCTGAACAGATGTATTAAGAAATGGAATTAGCAACCACTGTAAAATATTAATGATTTGTAAATCATTCACAAGTCAGAGAATGTAGATGCAGAACAGTTTTCCTAATTTTTGCTTCAGTGGGTAATAGGAATAAGTTAAGAATAGCATCTTGTTAAAAGAGGGAAACTGAAAATATCCCCTAGAATTCAGCAGAAGCTATAGGCAGATCGTGTATTTTGCTCCACTATATGTTGTAATGTATGCAACATAAACTGTGGTAGTGATTTGCCTTCCCTCAGCATACATTCCCTCTATTTTGAATACTCTAAGCACTGAAGAAGAGTGAAAAATGACATTCCTGAAGGAAAAAGTTAGCCTGGTGGTAAAGACAGAAGAGATGTCTCTTAAGACTACAGAAATCAAGACCACTCCTACATAAAAGGGATCTGAACAGGCTGCACCGCTGGGCCGAGACCAATGGGATGAGGTTCAACAAGGCCAAATGCCGGGTCCTGCACTTGGGGCACAACAACCCTATGCAGCGCTACAGACTGGGGGAAGAATGGCTGGAGAGCTGCACAGAAGAGAAGGACCTGGGGGTGCTGGTTGACAGCCGACTGAACATGAGCCAGCAGTGTGCCCAGGTGGCCAAGAAGGCCAACGGCATCTTGGCTTGTATCAGAAACGGTGTGACCAGCAGGTCCAGGGAGGTAATTCTCCCTCTGTACTCGGCACTGGTGAGACCGCACCTCGAATACTGTGTTCAGTTCTGGGCCCCTCACCACAAGAAGGATGTTGAGGCTCTGGAGTGTGTCCAGAGAAGAGCAACGAAGCTGGTGAGGGGGCTGCAGAACAAGTCTTATGAGGAGCGGCTGAGAGAGCTGGGGTTGTTTAGCCTGGAGAAGAGGAGGCTGAGGGGAGACCTTATTACTCTCTACAACTACCTGAAAGGAGGTTGTGGAGAGGAGGGAGCTGGCCTCTTCTCCCAAGTGACAGAGGACAGGACAAGGGGGAATGGCCTGAAGCTCCACCAGGGGAGGTTCAGGTTGGATATCAGAAAAAAATTCTTCACAGTAAGAGTCATTGGGCACTGGAACAGGCTGCCCAGGGAGGTGGTCGAGTCACCTTCCCTGGAGGTGTTTAAGGAAAGGGTGGATGAAGTGCTTAGGGACATGGTTTAGGGAGTGTTAGGAATGGTTGGACTTGATCATCCAGTGGGTCCTTTCCAACCTGGTGGTGATTCTGTTATTCTGTGAAAAGAGAGAGGATTTTTTTAAGAGTCAACAGGAACTAAAAGCCAGAAGTCTCAAAAATCCCCAAAGTTTCCTGGACTGTCTTTCAGAAAACTATGCAGACTATCAGACCGCTGTAAAGACAGGTTGCTTCTGGACTGGCAGCATCTGACCTCAGCAGACAGAGATTCAAGTTCTGTGCCTCTGACCGAGACAAACTCTGCCAGCGTGTAGGTAGGAAGGCGCTGTGACTTTCAACCTGGTCTGAATTTAGGCCATTTGGATTTCAAATGGAGATGGAGCCAAATGCGGTAATGCAGAAGAATATTTTGGAAAAGAACAACTCTTTGTAGCAAAATATTTTATGGAAGCTACTCCTGAGGTCTTACCCAGAACTGCACAGCATAGGGTAAAGACTTACATCTGAACTTGAAAACAAGAACTTGAACTAAGGACTGTGACCAGAAATGTAATAAACACATCAGACTATCCTCATTTAACAGCCTGTCTCCTACAGTCACGCTGAAATCCTGTCTAAATGAGAGCCTGTCTCTCCTAATGATAATGTGGAAGCTGCGATTATCTATCTGAGGTGTGGAAGTGAACAGTATCATAAGGAGAACAGATGGCAGGCAGTTCTGAGTGGGGATACGGCTGGCTGTGCTGTGGTGAAGCTATGTGCAGCAGCAGGTAGGAGTTATCTTTCCTGGCTGGCTGTTTTGCCTCCTAGATGGAGATGATTGCCCTTCAAACAAAGCTGGCAGGGTGGAGCATGTGAACACTTGGTGGCTCTGTCACCTAATGCTGCAGGGACAGGCAGGTTCTTTTAGGGATCCTTGGTTGAATGAAGACTGACCACAGTGTGATAGTTACAATTAGATCTTTATTATTATATGAAATATTTAGTTATTAGCATAGCTTATTATCTACAGTTTCTAACATTTAGTGTATCTTGCTGTTGCATGAAGATTTTATATATTATCATACTTTCAGTTAAGCAAAGTTTCTAGTAATCAGTGGAGCTGTCTGACTATCCAGAGCCTTTAGTTACCTAGACTTGTAGTCACCTGGACCCTCTGCAGATTGGGTCAAAATCTTAAGAATCATTCAATGATACAGTGAACATAATCTGGACTCAGACTTTACTCAAAAGAACATAGTATCATAGTATATATAGGATTGGAAGGGACCTTAAAGATCATCCAGTTCCAAACCCCCTGCCATGGGCAGGGACATCCCACTAGATCAGGCTGCCCAAGGCCTGAATGCCTTCAGGGATGGGGCAGCCACAACCTCCCTGGGCAACCTGTGCCAGTGTCTCACCACTCTCATGGTGAAGAAATTCTTCCTAATGTCCAGTCTAAATCTGCCCCTCTCCAGTTTATACCCATTCCCCCTGGTCCTATCCCCACAAGCCTTTACGATGAGCCACTCAATCTTTGGAGGAAGGAGACAAAGGAGCATCACTAGTTTTGCTATCCAGCTGCAAGACTTGCGGCTGCTTGTTTTTATAGGCAATATCTCATGTGCTGTTACACTTCCCTGTTCCATAATGGGTGTTACCACATCCTGGCAGCAATGCTCAGTGGGCAAATCATCTTGTCACAATGCTGACAGGGGGTCTGGCTGTTCTAAAACGGGGCTCATCACATCTTGGTCACAACCACATTGTTAAAAAGAAGAAGAGAGAAGGAGGTGGTACATGATCAGCACACTTGCATATGAAAGCCGTTTGTCTTAGGAAGTGACATTGGTTATACTAATCATATTATCAGGAGTCAGGAATAGGTCATGCCAGTCACATGACTCAAATGGAAAGCCTCTCATCCTAATATAAATACATCTTCCTAAGCAAAAATCATATACTGCCCTTTAAGCTGTTGAGGTGTGTACATACATCACTGACATCTCTGAGACAGAAAATAATCCACAGCAAAACGTAGCAAACATTACTTTACTCATTGCTTCAGCTCTGAATATGTGTTTATGACCAGGGAGACCTATGGATATGGAAGATTCAGTTCCCCCTCTGTTCTCCAGAGCCCTGGACCTGTGATATGTGTACAGTAATTTCTCTTTCTTGGAGAAAATCCATGTACTTGGAAAATTTTATGTTGTATTAATCATAAATGCTCCAGAAAATTTGTATCGGTCTTTTCTAGAAAGGTGCTCATATTAGCACAGGACTAAAGGGGAGTCAAACACACCTTTGCAACAAAGCTGTCAAGGAGGAAGGGCAAGAAACACCAGTGTGATCACTTGCCATAGTACTTGCTGTAATCTCAGACAATTGAGCACCAACATGCTCTCTGGAAGGAGGATACAATGTTGTTCTCATCCCATAAAGAATGACTCAAGGCTTATATTGGCAGCAAATGCTCTTCTAAGTTTATTGCAAGCAGTGCGTGGTAGTACATGGTCCTCACAACAATGTGTTAATCACAGTCAGTGACAAAACATCTTTTGGACTAACCGTTATTTGATCTTTGATATCTTTGTAAACAGTGATCAAAACAAATCACTTACGTAAGAACAAGCACTGATTTCTGTATTTCAAGCCATCTTGTTCCTCATGCCAGACCCGAGTCTGGTTTTTCACCCACACAGTGGACTATTCAATTCATAAACTTCTATAATTTACTTTTCTGACATGAGGTCTTAATAGCACACATAACTCCTGGTAGCAATTCATCCATGATCCACAGCTTCTGTGGGGCTCATAGTGGTCAATGACTGAGAAAATTCTTTCTGTAAGCAGTACATGATTGGATGAATGTCTCAGCAGTGCCAATATCGCTAGGTAAGCACATCTTCTCAGCTCACAGCAGAAGCTATTCCTATCTCTGTATTGGAAGAGCCTGCCTACTGTGATTGCAACCTGCTGTCACTGTCTCTGTGACTCTTCACAGCCTGTCAGTTTTTCTATTGACACTTTTTCTGTTCATCAAAACCTCTCTCTCTTCTGTAGGCTTGCTTCCATAAGAGTAAAGTGCTTAGGCTGCCTCCATGCTGCAAGTGGTATGTTAACTCTTCTGAAGCAATGTGTTTGAGTCTGTGTCCACATTCACCTCATTAGCAGTTCCTTTTTATCTTTCTTTCATTTACCTTCATATGTTCACACAGACAGCAATACGAAACCTAATAGGGAAAACAAGTCACATGTAACGTATTCAGGAAAGACAAGACACTTCCCGAGTTTGTCAGGTCTGTCTGAGATTCATCACCTGGCTAATCTATTGCAAAGTCTACTTATGTTCTGCAGGAGACTTAATTTTTATCCTCATACGATGCAAGTAATCCATCTGTTTGTGTCTGAAGGCTTTGTTTAATTCATGGTCTCTTCCAAAGGAAATATATACTCTGTTTTATCCAGAAAATTGTTAGTTGCATTTTTCTCCTAAAATATTCATTTATGTCTTGTCTCATCTTTATGGCGCATGCAGATTTGGACCTTGTTTATGGAACATATAAGGACTTTTCATTCCAGAACATCAGAATGATTTTTAGAGTTTTTTTCTTTCCTTTTCTTTTTGTAGATTTTTTTTCATTTCCATTGCTAGTATTATTGGATTCATGGAAGAATACATTGGGGAAAAAACAGACAGTCAAAGACAGAGTTCTATTATTGTTTCTTTCTGAAGGATCAGGAGCTAGTGAAGCAGGAAAAAGGCCTGCAACCTCCAAATAGCTTCCTCAAACTACGGATAAGGAGTAAACCAAATACTGAGCAACAAACCAGTGTTTTTTTCTTATGCTTAGGCAACAATGACTGTTCCTTTGAAACCAAATGTTGAAAACAGGCACAAAAACAAACTCCTAATTAATTGTTTCAAGAGTTTTTCTTGGTATTTAAGATATTGATGATATCAGAGTCAGTTTAAAGCCCTACACATCATGTCTCAGAACAGGCTTGTTGAAATAATGTTAGGCTCAGTTTAGTTTTTGACAAACTAAACACATTTTGACCGAGTTTAGTAACTATAGGCACCCTGGGAGAGCTAGCGTGAGATGAGTCTGATGCTGTTCAGTTGAGGGAAAATAACGTTTGGAGTAAAGCCATCTAAAAATAAATGGAAGGTTTGGGAAAAACTGCCTTTCAGTTTTTGATCTGCATTATATGATGATGGAAGAGCTAAAAACTATTGGAAAGTGGGTTCAGACTGCTTAACTGCCTCTTCTTTGATCCATGTCTGTGCACACAGGCTGTCAATAGGATGTAAAGTGACTGATAACACATTGTCTGCATCGATCTCTGGTGCTGTGCTGGAGCCTCCTGTTCAAACATGTTATCTCTCCCACTTTGTTTGTAAACCACCAAAGAATTCAGTAATGGCAATAAATTGGTACCTTTGCTGCATGGGTACCGGTATTGTTATATATCATCATCAGGGTGACATACCTCCATGTGCAAAATCATGTTGAAGCCTGTCTCACATTAGCTGCAAACAACGCAATCTGTTGTTTTCTTACCAGCAAGCATTGGCCTTTTAACCTTGTAGGACCATCCGTAATTTCTCAAAGTGTCATTATGAATTTTGCAACAGTTTGGTAGTAAAGGAGAGATCTCTATTCATTGCATTTCAGCAGTAAGGAAAGTTCTTCTCCATCAAAGAACCACCATATTGTAGGGTCTGGAACTGCAGGTCTGGCTTAGCCAGCAGCTGTTACAGCAAACTCAGTGATCTTACTTTTGTCCACCACAGAAAGATTCTCATAAGCAAAGATTCATGTCTTGCCAACAGTTTATAAGGACAATTATGAAAAGCAGTATGAGCCAGAAGAATAATTAGAATGACATTTAATTCCCTTTTTGCACCTTGCTTATTGTACTTCTCACATTTTATTTTCTTTCTCTTCATGAGAAATTAAAAAACCAACAACATCATTTTAATAAAAAATACTATTATTCCCTGGTGACAGCAACTTTGAGGGTAAGCTACAGGTGCAGCTGAAAAGTAAAACCACATCAGATTGCTTCAAAGTGGTATTTCGACACTGATTGATAAAACCTGTATTTCAGTACTCCAGTCTTCATTTCAGTTTTGATTTTTTATTTCCTTTGAAAATTATTTACCTTTTGCAAACCATTTGGATCAAATATTGAAGTTAGGTTTGAGTTATCTTTATGTTTACTAGAGAAATCTTCACTTTCTGCATCTTTTACATCCTTACAACATATTTGGATCTTCTGCCTTTTCAGTGGAATTCAGGGAAAAAGAAAAAATAGGAAAACTTTCCAAACCACTTTTTTTTCTTATGGGATCCCAGTTTTTCCAGACTATAACCCTGGGCACTCAGGAGTTTCTCTGAAGTGGAAAACAACAGAGATTCAGCTGCAGCAGACCCTGGGATTTCCAGATGCTTTCAAGCTTATGGACTGATCAATCATTACAGCAGATACAACACAAGAATCAAAAATGCAAGTCAGATCACAGAGTAACATCAAGTACAAGTGCAATGAAACCCTCATGCCTATCTGTGGATTTTAGGTCCTGTTATTATTTTTGAATAGACTCTTCCAGAATTGTAGCAAAATTATAACTGACCTTATATAACCATAACATCAAAAGCAGCCATGACAATTTTAAAATACATGACAGCCAGAACTTTTTCCTCCTTCACAAAAAGGTTGGCTGCAATACTGAAGTGCACTAGAGATCAGTCTGGGAGCAGTGGTTATCCTAGATTCCCTGCCATGCTACCTGTCCATAAAGTTCAGAATTATGCAAAGTATTTTTTTTTTTATAAAAATCTTGAACTAAATAAAAATAGCAGACAGCTACCTGGATTCACCCTGGAAAGAACTCCAAAAAAACTCTTCTTCTAGAATAGGGAAACACGTCTTGAAGACTTACTGTTGCTTTTAAGTCTATGCATGATGAAAGAGAGAAACTGGAAAAAGTTAGACACGGGGTATCTGAGGCTGTTAATCCCACATGTATACCTGCTCAGAGTCTGCGGTCACCGGAGTGGTATTTGAACCGTGTCCACGTTTCTTTCTTGAAAATAATGTTTCACAGAAGTAACTCAAAGCACTTGCTTTTACAGCAAAAGCCACAGCAGAAAAGTCCCGGAGAGTGTAACACAAACCAGGAGCATGTGATCAGACTCTAACTATCAGACTTGTTAATACAGTTCATGGAGGGAAAAACACACCACTTCACAGTTAATGCAGGCAATGGCGTTCCTCAGTCAGATCTCTATGCCTTTCGGGTAGGTTTTTTTCTAATTGTGTTTTGGAGGAGGTGTGGGAGGAGGGGGAGATGCTGCTGCGTGTTCAATGCAAAGCACTTGGCTGTGATAGGCTGAAGGGATGTGGATACTCTGCCTCTATATGCTGGCAACTGCATCCTCTGTGCTTTGTAGCTGTCACAGAGGAGCAAAGAAAGACAGTGAGAAAGACAGAGGAGAAGGAAAAACCTTACCAACTCAGTGTAAGTAACATTATTTGTTCTGAAAGTTTTGTGATTATTGAATTCAAGTAGGTACATTTGGATTAATGCAACAATTAGTTACTTAGAGTGGGAGCTTGGCTAATTAACATCCAGTCTGTGTTATTCTAAGGATAAGCTGGGACACTCAAAAAGCATTTCTTTTTAACCTAAGTTTGCGCAATGTAGTGTGAACCTCTCATTTTGTGTTTGATTGCTTTTACGTATGATGTATGTCAGCTATATCTGTGTATGTACACTTATGCAGAATCCTGTGTATCTAAAAGTTTATATCTTGTCTTTCCAAGTGTAACAGTTCTGAACAACCATACAGACCTTGAGATATTCTCCACCAGATATTTTGAATAATAAAATTTTCAGTATAAGTTCAATGAATGACTTTTTAGGGTGAGGATTTTCTCAGAAATAACCCTTTCTCATCAGTATAACAAGACCTCAGAAGGGAAAATTACTAAGTTGTGGACTATGTGTCAATGAGTAAAACCAGCAACTTCTAACTGGAAAATGCAATTTTAAAATGAAACTTAAGACCTGTCACATATATACCTAACACTCGGCTTGTGCAAACATAAAAGTATAAAGTAGATCTAGTTCCTTTTTACTCATGCTGAAATGAAATTCGCGCTGCCATCATTATTCAGGTAATACTCCTATTGCCAATAGTAGAAGTTTAGCTTAACAGTAGAAACCGCTGCAAAAACCTTCAGCTTGTTGGTTTCAACAGCAGAAGGTCCTCATCGCTTCAGTGGTGTCACAGTAGCACCACAAGCCTTTAAATTTTATTGTAATCAGCTAGCAGAATAGAAAGCGCTCTTGTCTCATTTATTGGAAAGACAAGCAGTTATTACTTTTTTTTGAGTCTATGCAGCTTTCAGTTTAAAGGTGCTAGTAATACATCTATCCATTCTTCCTAGCTGCTAAAAGATTTTATTATATTAGCTGTTTTTTTATTTTACTTTCATGAACTGGAGAACAGGCACTCTTGTTAAGGAGTGATAATATATTGAATATACCTCCCTCCTCATTTGTTCATTTTCCTCATTTCCCGCTTCCCTAAAGCCCTATCTTATCTTTTTCTTCCTCATAATAAATTTTCTGGAACTGTTAAGACATGTTTTACATTTATATTTACATAGTACAAAAATAGATTCTAAAATTACAGAGAACACTTTTAAACAGAAAAAAATGAATAAGCTGAATGTTATCTACATAGTATTACACCTTTAAATATATTTAATACCTAGTTGTGTGTAAACTGTTTATTTATATGTTTCCATTTCAAACAAAGGCAAAAATGGTTTGCAAATAAACATTATACTGAATATACAATCTAAAGACTATCAACAGTTTTCAGTAATTTCACTAAAAGAAGGTGTTTCCATGTTTTAATTTCAGGGCACTGAGGAACAAGGAGTAGTTGAAACAAAGCTGCAAAGGATGTGTCAACTTTAGATTATGTAGTGTTCTTATCCTGTGACAAATTCCAGCAAAATTAAAGAGTAAATGGTTTATAGGCAAATAATAATAATAATAGTAGTAGTGGTAGTAGTAGCAGTAGCAGCAGTAGTAGTAGTAGATTCAGTGATAAAATCTAAGGTTTAACATGATTGTTCTTGTTTTTCTTGAATTTAAGAGCGAAGCTCAATCTACTCTAGTAAGGCAGGACTTGATCTTTAGAAGCATGCAACGGTGACAATATGCATTGATTCTTGATGGGAACAAAAGTAGTCAGACAAAATAAGTTCAGTAAAATTGTATTTAATCAATCAGAGTGGGGCTGTCAATGAATTTGAGTACAGACTATGTATACAAAGCAGTAGAAGTTGATAGGCAAGCAGCTGGGCTCTCCTCACTTGGGGTTCGGCTGGCAGATGCTGAAATTCATCCTTGGAGGTGCAGGATCCCTGAGAGCATGCAGCCTTTATCACTCTTTATGGGCCCTCAAGAAAATAAACCACCATTAAATACTCTAGAGAGAGTCTTAGTTTCTTTGAAATTACCATTTAGTTTCAGATACTCAGCCTGCATTATTTTGTAGTTTAAGTTCCTTTGACTTAAGTGGATATTTCATGTACACACAGATTGCAATACTCGGGCCTTCAGAAAATATGAATACTCTCAAACAGTGTTTTCATTTCAGACCCTAAGGGCTCAGTTGTCTGAAGTATTTTGCTTCTTAGAAAACCACATTCAATATTTTTAAAATATAGAGGCATAGAGGAAAGGTCTCTCTCTATGCATTGTATTGTTACATTGTACATGTGTTCCATACGCATTTGAGGGGTAGAAGAGAGAAATATTCTGTACTGGTAGAGAGGTGAAATAATTTACATTTTATAGTGCTAACTGGTAAGCATTGCAATTGCCACATCTTCAGTCTACTGGATGTGGCTTTCATAGCAAGTAATTCTTCCAAGCATATGAAGTAAGATCTATAACGAACAGTTGAAGAGAATAAAAATAGGCATAAGAATATGAGTCTTGTCAAGCATAGAAGAATAGATATAAAGTAGGAGGAGAAAAGGAAAATTTAAGTGACCACTATGTTCTTACAAGGAGTATGCCTTCACAGTTCTGATGAGATATGTGTATTATAGTAGGTAAGGAATTTTCAGGCAAGGACTTCTAGGAAAGAAGATGTATGGAAACCTAAAAATAGATAGGAGATTAGATAGATTTTAAATTCTCGGTATTGTCTTTGGAGGAGAGAAGAATGGAATATTTTGCTTCACATTGAAGCAGATTGATGCATTTCACTGGATCAAATCAAGTTTTTAGCATTTAACTAGATAGTACTGGTTTACATCAATTTATTACACTGTAGCAACTATGGCAGATATGGGATGGATGGCTCATCCTTCCGTTCTTCATGCTTAAGCTTCCTGGTTCAATTAATTCTCTCACGCAAAACAGTGGGTTTCCCCTGTAATTTAATCTTTTATCCTGAATTTTGAGAATGCTATTGCAGCAGTGATTTATGACAGAAGTAGTACAGCCGAAACAATGTCAGAATGAGACAAAAGCCTTCCACTTCTTGGGAAGAACTATAGATAGTGAATAACAAATAAGATCTTACTGCTTATCTACATTGTGTGTTTTGTCAAACTGAGATGACGAATTTCAGTTCCGTGGTCACAGGCTGAAACCACAGAATGTGTATCTGAAGTTTTATGTGCTTATCCTGATATCCAAAAAGAATTGTTTCCAAACTGCTAATAATAAAAATGGCAATAAATTGTATCAGCATAAGAGATAGGAAGAAGATGATGCAAACATTACTTGGAATAGAAAGAAACTTTGGATCAAAAAAAGGCTAGGTGATATGAAAATTATCACAAGTTATATAACATAGCATCTATGTTGTGGTAATATGATGAAGTAAATTTATTTTTGTCTGTATTTGTGAGCCTTTTTGAGCTTACACATGATGTTATTAACTTATACCATGTGAGCTACATTTTGGGAGAAGACCAAGCAATCCACAGAACCTTCTACATTAAATGGTGCCCTATATTCGACTGTTACAAAGTAAATCTAGGGAGTCGTATAGTAATACTCTAACTTGTTCTGACATTGTACTGAGAGTTCATTGGACCCACAGATACTGAATGAGATGTTCAGCTGAACTTATCAATATGTAAAAGCCCATAGGATTTAACTGGTAACTCAGTGGTGAGCAGCAGTAGTGTTAGAAACACCAGAGCCTCAAGTTCCGAGGCAGTTCAGTCCCAGACAATGCCTACTAATTTGGCAGTCATGAGTTTAATTCTTATCTTCACAGCTTATATCTTGGAAACCAGAGAAAAAATAACATATCACTCGGTCTAAGTTCTTTAGAGCATGCTATACCAATGAAATGGTGAACGAAGTAGCATAAAAGAAATGATACCATAAGTTAAGGTTTAAGTTAGAGATACTTTGGAAAAGAAGTGAAACAGGCCAATATTTGGATTTTTTCTGGCAAAAAATATATAAATCAAAGAACTAAGTCTTGGGGTTTAGTTAGATTGCTGTCACAGAGAGGCAAATTGATTCATGCTGACTTATTTAGAAAGATTTTTAAAATTTTGAACTGTGATCAAAGATGTATTTAATGAAAATGTACCTAAGATTGAGGAACAGGCATCATCTTTATTGTAAGGCAATTGAAACAGAACTGTTTGCTTAAACAGTCTTTGAAAGGGGAGATGACATGCAAAACTGCCCACCAGAATCCTCTGAGAACTGTAATGAGTACTGGTAATGCATTTCCGGCAACTCAGCAGCAAGATCTGAGAAAGGTCCTAATTCCCTTTTCAGAAAGGCATTGAAAGAGCCAAATAAACACTTACACGGTGGTTAAAGAGAGTAATATAATTCTAACAAAACAAGAAGAAGAACAATTCTCAGCGGAGGGAGGGGATGAGAAGTCCTTACTGTGCGGATCCGTGCTTTCCCAAGAGGTTCATGACCTACAGCAGCACCCTGCCTTCTTAAATGGCTGCTGCTTCACACAAATCCCAGGCCCTCTATTTGTAGCAGCAGAGATGTCTCTAAGATAGTGTTTATCAATGATATCTTTCTCTTGTAATGTGACAGTACTAATTCAAATACAGTAAAGCCCAGAAGTGTCTCTCTTTTGTCAAAATGATGTCCTTAGTTATAAAACTTTAGTACAGATAACATAGCTAAAAAATTGTCTCTTAATTATGTAATGCCACATTGCAATTAAAATAATTATTTCCTTATAAAGTGAAGATTTGAGGGTATATGAACTAATGATAATAATTCTTTACTCCAGCAGTATGCTCGTTTCACTTGCCAATTTTCTTACTAGGTCCCAAGGAACAGTATCACCTGCTCAATCCGAGTGTATAAGGACTCCTGGATGCTTTTAGGCACTGTGGTCTCAACCTTGTACTCAATGAGAACTCAAACTGTACTACCACATACAGTAAAAAGTTGTGTGGGTGAGCCAGGATGGTGAAAGCAGGCACCCAAGCAATACAAATTTTACGTTTGCACAGCACTTTGCAGCAAACTTCAGCTTATGTCAGCTGAGCCATGAATTGCCTTGACTATTGTCATACAGTCTCTGCCTAGCTCAAAGCACACCTATATCTCCAGCCCAACACCCTGGAGACAGGGACAGGCCCAGAAAGAACTTTCTCACATCCTCCTGTGAAATACAGTACAGCTTAACCTTGGTAAGAAATATGGGTTTGTAAATGGCACAGTATGTGGATTTACAGTGAAAGAATAAAGAAGCTAAATCTTGAGACAAGACAGAAGGCAAGAAGTAGAAAAAATGTAGTAGATAAAACAGTGGATCGCTGAGATAACTGTGAATATTATAGCTTGTTATTATACATTATAATAGAGACACACAGCATGCTGTTTTCTTAGACCTCTTCTTTATAAAGCAGGAGAGAGCTGATTATGTTCCCCATAACAGTGCCATATTCTTGTGTGAGCCAGTAGCAGCAGGGATTAAATCTGTGATTTCTGAGTCTTCAAGGTGGCTCCACTGCTCTTCAGTGCTAAAGGTACATCCTATCTGTATTAAGCTAATCAACATCATGACCTAGGCATTAAAGATTTACTTCTATACAGTGTCCAGCTAATACTGAAACGGAACAGAATGCAACACTGTATGGTCATTGGCCTAATATGCAGAAATAAAAGAGCATATGGCCTTTTAAAAAATGCAATTTGAGTCATCCTATACATCATCTGAAAAATAGGTTTAAAACTATTCTTTTTATTTTTTTTTAGGTTTTTCTGATAATAGGTCCTAAACTCTGATACCCATGGATGCTGCAGAGTTCCGCAAAAGAGGGAAGGAGATGGTGGACTATGTCGCTGATTACCTGGAGAAGATAGATAAAAGACAGGTCTTCCCAGATGTCGAACCAGGATATCTAAGGCCCCTCATTCCGGACTGTGCACCCCAGGATCCTGAGAGCTTTGAAGATGTCTTTGAAGACATTGAGAAGATCATTATGCCCGGGGTAAGAACAATGAATCTGTAATGTAATGTTCAATACTGCATTTAGGTTTTCAAAGACTCTAAGGAAAGTGTGACTGGAGGCTGTGCAGCCAGACCTTACAAACATAAGTATCCCCACTACATAGCTTTTAGAAGGCACGAGTCTGGGTTATAGCCATAGTTAAATATGATCTAACTCTTTACAAAAGTAATATTTTCTGTTCTTGCTAGAAATAAACAAATAATTCTTTTTTTTTTCATGTGAAGATTGTTTTTGGAAATAATCCCCTTTCCTCCATTGAATTGGTTGAGGCAAAGCTTCATGGCTTCAATTTCATGTGATATTTCTGCTACTTGCTAAGCACAGTAAATATTTTATAAAATGGGATTTTTATTAGCCTGCTGTGCCTTAAGTGTTCCTTCAAGCTGATCTTTAAATATTACAATTCTCTTAGGAGGCTTCTTTTTATTAAGGAGCTGACTAGAAAGGATTTTCCCCAATATTTGTTCTGTTGACTTAGTCTCCTAAATGTCAGCTTCTTCCAGTACCATTTAAGGCAGATGGCCACTACCTAAATACTAGTCCTTGGATAGATCAGTGTTGGACAGACAATGCAGAACAAAGCATCCAGCATTTGTCCAGTTCTGAATTTTTCTTGTTTTTTTCCTCTCATCCTGTATCTTTTTTTATTTTAAATACATGCTTGTCTCCTAAGGCATCTAAGTAGGCTGAAAAAGACTAGATTATTAGTAAATGTTAATGAGGAATCTCTCCTTTGGATCTTTGCAATAACCATTTCGAGTGGCTTCTCTGGATGTAGGTAGGTGATATGATAGCTATATGACTGGATGTGGAACCACTGCTCTGCAAATGTATTTAGACAGTGTACTACAATACCAATTCTTTTTCACTTACCAGTATAAATATTTGATATTCAGTATTTCATCTTGTTTCCCTTGGAGCCAACCCTGCTGTCCTTTCACAGGCTAAAGCTACACTGAAGTCAATGGAAATCTCTCCACTCTTCTCAAAGATTTGTGGATGAAATCTTAAATCCAACAGAATTAAATTGGTGCAGATTAGATAAGAGAATTATGATCAACACATGCAAATACTTTCATTGCTGCTCACAGATTCGATTGCCTTTTCTTTTTTGTTGGAGGAAAATACTAACCAGTTTTTTGGTCTGTGAAGTAGAACAGAAAACACTTTGATTTGAACACTTGAGAACATTCAATAAATTAAAAAATAAGAGATGAATCATTTGAGAATAGAAAATAAGACATTGAATTCCAATTATGTTATCAACATGTCATGTTCCCTCTTAACTAAATTGATTTTTTTCTTGATGTTTACATGCCCTGCAAATAAATTTACTTTATCAAAGTGATGCATTCTGAAGAAGAAATGTTCTGTCACCTTTCCTTTGGTGTGAAATGTTACTGTTTGTGACACAAACAAAACAAGCACAGAAATCGCAGATTTACAGTAACTCTGATTCTTCCTGTGTTGTTTGTACTAGGTATATGAGCACAGAAGCACAGTGTCATAGTATATTAGAGGTTGGATGGTGTCTTTAGAGATCATTTAGTCCACTCCTGCTACTCAAAGCAGAGTCAGTTAGAGCAAATTGTTCAGGACCATGTCCAGCTGGGTGTTGAATATCTCCAGGACTGAAGTCTTCACAATCTCTCTGTTGTCCTGTTCCTAAGTTCAACCACCCTCACAGCAAAAAATATTTTTCTTACATTTAATCAGAATTTTCTGTATTTCAATTTGTACACATTTCTTCTTGTCTTGTCACTGTATACCACTGAGAAGAATCTGGCTCCATCTGTTTTACACCCTTCCATGAGGTGTTTGTACACATTAGCAAGATATCCTCCTGAGTGTTCTACGGGATGAACAATCCCCGTTCTCTCAGCCTCTCATTACATGACAGATACTACGATTAATCATCTCCATTCCCCTTCACTGGAATCACTCCAGTATGTCCATGCCTGTCTTGTACTGGAGAATCCAGAACTGGACACAGCATTCCAGACGTGGCCTTACCAGTGCTGAATAGAAGAATCATCTTTTTGTGACTCGCTGGCATCAGTTTTCCTAATGTGACCCAGATTACCGTTGGCCTTGTTTGCTGCAAAGGCACATTTCTGGCTTCTGCTCAGTTTATCCACCAGGACCTCCAGGTCCATTTCTGCAAAGCTGCTTTCCAGCCCTGATACAGGGAATTACTCCTCTCCAGGTACAGGATTTTGCATTTTTCTGTTGAAATTCATGAGATTCCAGTTGGCTCATTCCTGCAGCCTATTGAGGTCCCTTTGAACTGCATTAGCACTACACAGTGTATCAAACACTCCTTTCAGTTTTATATCATCTGCAAAACTGCTGAGGGTACACTCTGTCCCACCATCCAGGTCATTACTGAAGGTGTTAAACAGTACTGGCCACAGTATTGAACCCCGGGGTACATCACCAGCCTCCAGCTTGACTTCATGCCACTGATCACAGCCCTGTAACTCTGGCAGTTCAGCCAGTTTTCACTCCACTGTCCTCTTATCTAGTTCATATTTCATCACTGTGTCAGTAAAGATGCTATGGGAGACAGTATTGAATGTCTTAAAATATTCTGGGCTTTCCCCTTGTCCACCACGCCATTCATCTTGTAGAAGGCTGTCAGGTTGCTTAGGCATGATTTCCCATTCATAAATTTTTACTGTGTAGCCCCAGACACCTCCTTGTCCTTAACATGTTTGCAAATAGTTTCAAGGCTCCCTTGTGAGGAGGGTGAGGCAGGGTCTGTAGTTTCCAAGATTCTCTTTTTAGCCCTTCTTGAAGTTAGAAGTGATATTTGCTTTTTTTTTTTTCTCCCAGTCCTCAGCTGTTATAACCTTTCAAAGATATTTTAGAGTGCTCTCAATGACATTGTCTAGTTACTGCAGCACTTGTGAGTGCATCCCATTAGGCTTCACGGATTCATGTATGTCCAATCTCTAAATATTTCCTATGCTGATCCTCCTCCAGGTAAAGTCTTCCCTGCTCAAGGGTTATGCCATGTGCCCTTTTTCCTGAGACCAGGGCTCCCAGCCCATATGCAACTAGGGCACCAAACCTTTTCTGTCATTGCAGATCTGTGGGTGGAGCAGAAACCTTCCTCCTTGTGCCAGTAGTTGTAAGCTTCTACATTCACTATCATGAGACTTCATTTCCCAACCCAATGAGCCGAGACTCTGACAGCCCATCCTTTATATGCTTTGGAGTTCAGGCTCTTGGATCAGAGATACCTTGTGTCACATTTCAGGGAATATCCACTCAATCTCCTTTTTGTTGTCACTGATACTGCACAATCTGCTGACCTCCTCATGCTGTGTAAAACACAGACCCTCCAACAGCGCACACCTCCTGCAGGCTAAAAGACCATCTCCCACTGCCCAGCCTTGGGAAGAGGCTTCATCATCCCTGCAATCCCAGGCCTGCAGAGCTGTCTGCTCCCATGGGACCTTAGTCTGGGCTGAGAGCTGTGATGAACCAGAGGTAGTTGTTCCAGTTACTGCTGGGGACTGTGCCATCTGAAGGACCACTGCCACTGCAGAGCTCACTTACACTAATTCTAGCAAGGGTTCTGGACCTCTTCTGTGCATAGCGCTGCACAAACTGCTGCATCTCTTGGCTGCCTCTATTAACTGTGCTCACAGAAACAGAAGTGTGAAAATGATGGTGCAAGGAATGTAGGAGGAGCTTAACACAGGAAGACTTGTTCACATATGGTTTAGAGTACTTTAAAATTGTTTGTAATTGGTTTCAGGACTTTTGAAATTGGCTGTAAGGACAATCTACTCCAATTATATTTTCCCTTAATCTTCTTCCCATCTTTTCCCTGACAGGACTAACATTTGTAAGTACCTCCAGTGTTTTTCAGCTATAGTGTTTTTCCAGTGTTTCGGTGGAGAATGTCTTATCTCTATTTTATAAATGAGGAACTGGTCTTGTTCAGTGAGAATAAACAATGTGACAGACGTCATAAAACTTTGTTTTACCCATAAGCTATCGGTGGCCTACAAGTGATCCTTGTTTCTTTCATGTTGACATCTTTACTGTATTAATTGTGTTCAGATACTTGTTACTCATTGGATGACAGAAAACGTGAAAGCAGTGATCCTTCAGAGGAGCAAGGATCAATTAATTGTGTAAAGTAATAATGCAGTACCCATTGCTGTCTTTACCCTATAGGATAACAGGGACGCATGAGTGGTCAAACTTTTCTATGGAGTCTTCTTGTGAAATTGAATGTAGACTTTCAAAGGACAGTCCACTAAATGATAATGACCATAATGGTGCTAAGTTCCTAATGTTAACAGAAACGGAGGGAACAACTGCTGAACTCTGAGTTCCACAGCCAAAAACCAAGGTAGAAAATGATCTCCATATAAAAATGTCAGTGGGAGTCACCTTTCTCTCTCAGACTTGCTTTGTTCTCTTGTAATATACCTCCTCCTTCTTAAGAGACCCAAATGATCTAGTTGTAACTGCACATACTAGCACTGAAGACACTAATTTTCCTCACATTAGATCCATTATGTTATGAACTTTCAGCCACAGAAAGAAAGATATCCTTAGAAGAAATATGGGAAATAAAATATCTCTGAGAAGCATTAGAGTGCTAATTACTGAACCCAAGACACTTACAGATCACTGTTTATCAGCAGAGACTGAAAAAACAAGCACCAATCTTGTCATGCTCTTTGCAATATTTGAGTAAGTGTGTCTGTTCTAACACGGGGAAAAAAATGAACTTTACAGCTGCTTCAAGAGAAGGGGACGCAAGAGGAAGAACTGCATCTGCACTTGCCTGAGGGCTTTTGGCTTTTCTGCTTTTTGTGAGTGGTGCAGCTGGAATCTGCTGTGTTTCATCAAACAAATGGCTCCCAGAAAGTAGGCAGTTTAACTTGATTAACCCAAGATGAATGTCACAAGTATTACAGATCACAGAGGATTAGAGCTAGGGAGATGGACAGTGGCAGTCCTGGCTCATTATGGACGTCAGTGAAAGTCTGCGTATGCAGGTCCTATCAGGGACCGCTGTTATTGAGTATTTTTTTAAATATTTATTGTTTTACTGTGAAGAACCAAGCCCCTGATTTGTGAAAGAAACTGTTTTCCACAAGCGCTCTAAACCTCTGTTACAGCAAAGAAAGAGGTCATGAACAGATATAAGAGATAGAGCTAAAAATGTTCACAGTGGCTTGTCTTTGGATACCTGATTTGAGCAAGTATGGACCTAGAGATCAGTAAAAGTGAAATTTTCAGCATACCAGGTACAGGGCTAATTTAGACAGTGAAAAATTGCAGTGGATAGAAGCTGTTTTCATATGAAAGAGATAGGCATCTGGAATATTATATATGTTATAACACAGCAGAGAAAATGATATCTTATTCATCGTGCATACAAGAGTTATGAGAGTTTCCCCTTAGCATGGAGCATGTAACATAAAGAAGAGCTGGTTGTTGGCATGATTAAGTTTATCAAAGGAAATAAAGGGATATTTGCTGCATGCAGAACAGTGAGGTACGGTGATCCCTGAGTTAGCTCCAGAACCTGAAACCTTATCGCAGTCTAGGAGAGAGGGGAGTGTGAAAGCTGAAATTAACCAGAGGTAGGAATGCGGAAGAAAAAAGTAAGAAAACATTGAGTTCAGGCCAGACAGAATGTACACCCTCATCATCCTCCAGCTGTAACAGAAGAGCTCCAGTATAAAAAAAAAAACCCAAACAAAACAGCATAAGAAAAGGCTAGGATTCAATAACTCATCAGCCTCTGGATTTCCAGCCAAAGAAAGATCTTATACATATTCTGCTGAATTCTTTCTTACAGTCTATCTAATCCTCTAGAAGTACTTTTTCCCAAATATTTGCCTTTTATCTTGAACGTGAAAGCTGTTTTTGCTAAACATATATCATATTATTTCCACTGAACATTGCAGTGTGGCAGTACATTTCCTGTTTTCAAACCTTATTAGATTTGTTTGATAAGAGTTTTATTAGAGTTGTGGAGAATGATCAAGTATCTCACAGATCCTTAAAATTGCTTCGATGCTGCACAAGATAATTCTAAATATTGCTGCTGCAAGACAATTGACTACAATTTGTGCAGTTATTGTGTTTGTCTGTCATATTAGTACATATGATGTGGAATTGTACATAAATCACAACTTGTTATAGGGAGATGATTGTTTAATTTTCTGCAGAAGGTATTGGACACTGTAATGGATTGTTTCATTTTGTCGTGAGGAGCTGTTTGGTCAGATTCAGCACTCAAATTTTAGCAAATAACTCCAATGTGTGATCAAGAGAGTTCTATGGACACTCTTATGAAATCAGTTGCATGACAGAGATGAAAGAACAAAATGCCAGAGAGTTCCTGAAAGCAGAGGCTCAAGTAGTGCCCTGGACAGAAACTCATGCTGCTACTGCCCACGCAATACTTGTCTTCTAGGCAAGTATGAAGAACTCTGACCTTGGAACTGTTGGGAGGTGGGGGCAAAAACTAATTTATTTCTAATTTGAGTAAAAGATAGTTTAAAAATTCAGAATAAAACAAGGTAAGCTTCTCTAAAAAATGAGATGCTGTGTTAAAGCTAGGTAGACAAGAACAGTTGACTAGTCTCAACCTCTAATCTCTTTGGATTTTCTGACAAGTTATTTCTGCTTCCTGCATTAGTTAAAAATGACTATTTTTTTCCCTTAATACAGGTGACTCACTGGCACAGTCCATACTTTTTTGCCTACTTCCCTGCAGCCTCTTCCTTCCCAGCTCTTCTTGCAGATATGTTGTGTGGTGGAATAGGATGCGTGGGCTTCTCTTGGGTAAGTTTACTGGGGTATATACTGCTATGTGGTAATAGTGCTTCACCTTGCAAAGATTTTAAGCATTTCAGTAACATCCTTCAATGAAATTATTGATTAATAGCAGTGAAGTCACAGGATTTTTATAGGTAAATTTCCTTGACCAATAAAGTGTTTTCACATAGGGACCCAGGAATAACAGCCTAGTTCTTCTCAGAAGTTTAGCTCCTGAAAAAACACTAGCATTTAGAAGCAGTGGTAGCAGTGCAAACTTACTAGTAATTCATTAAGTAATATGACTGTTGCCTATCACCCAGTGTTCTCTTACCATCTGGATGATCAGAAAATTGTGTTAACCCCCGCTACATTCATATGAGAGACACTCTTCTCAGAAAAGTTTTGTAGTTGATAAAAAAAAAAGTGCCAGATGCAAACCCTAGCTTTGACGTTCGATAGTCATAAAGGCACAACTTGATATTTATTTTAGTAAGTATTGGAAACAACAGGCACAAAGTGCTCTCCAGGTCTCTAATTTAGCTGGTGAAGTTAGTCAGCTAGTCTCTTCTACTGTAGTCAAAAGACAGAAAGAGAAAGAGTTATTCTTGCTCTGGTAGATCCTATTTCTCTTCATGGTCTAGTGAGGTTATTCCCTCTGTTCTATTTTTCAACACAGGCTGCAAGTCCAGCTTGCACGGAGCTGGAGACTGTCATGCTGGATTGGCTAGGGAAGATGATTAATTTGCCTGAAGAGTTTTTAGCTGGGAAGGATGGTCACGGTGGAGGAGTCATTCAGGTAAGAGGGAACATCAAAAAAGAATATATGATGAGTTTGTGAATGTCATGATTTTGTAAAATCTTCATACCAAAACAGTAATAAAGACAAAATATATTTTTTTTCCTGCCACATGGTTTCCTTTCATATTTTCAGAAAGACGGATATTCTGTGCAAATATCCATAGGTGGGTAGGATCATTTATGAAAGTAATGGTTTTCATTTCAGAGCAGCTGAATTCTGAAACCCTCTTCTCTGTAAAGAATTGCTAGTAGTTCAACTTCACAGTACAATTTGGGTTTAAAATTGAAATCACGGTGTTGAAAAATCAGGTAGGATGGAAGCTCTAATTTGTTGATCGAATGAAGTGAGCTCATACTTACCAACAATATGCAGCAGTGTTGCATGACTGAAAATGGAAAAAAGACTTTCTCAAACAGAAATATATCTGAGGATTTTGAGTACAGCATCACGAAAAGTGAAGACATAACAGAATGCAGTAGAAAGTCTATCAATATTTATCAAAGAAATTGAAATTGTTTTAAGAATTGTTCCTTATATAGCAAAATGAAATACTTGAATATTATAATAAAGTGGAGAGCTGTTTAAAATTTGAACCTAAACAGTTCTATAAGTAGATAATACAATTTTCAGACTACAGTGCAGTATAAAAAATAGAACAAAACCCAAAAAAATGATGTTGGCTGCTTAGTGAAAGCTTAGAATATCTGAACAGAGTATCTGCATGGTAACGAATACAGATATCATTGATGCACAAACTCGCATGCATAATAAAGCTATATTGTTTATCGGCCATGGCTCCACTAGCACATGGTCTTTCTGCAAATGCAGACACTGTTCACAGTTACTAATCTAAATAAAAAAAAGATCTCTACTGTGAAAAAGACTGAATTTTAAATAATTGTTCTGTGCTCCTTTGATAATCTCTGGAGTCTGGTTGTTGGAGGCCAAGCTACAATCCATTTTATCCTAAGATAAGCTTCTAAAATACATCTGAATTACATGCTAGAAGTGAGACTTCCTTCTTTGATCTCAGCTGCAAATGCATGCACCTTATTCCAATGAGTTCTTCCCAACATCTTCCCAGGCAATATGAGTTTAACCTGACTGCGATGATCTCCTAGGTGGAGGTGCACCCACAACTCTCTTCCCTCTGTTAGGAGCTTTATTATTACAATTACTAGGGAGGGATTTACATTCCAGAAATCAAGCTTTCATCATGTGCGTCAGCAGCATTTATTTTGTACTAGTGAATGCAAGCAATTATGCCTGATGATTATCAGCAGGAAATATTGCCCTTCCAGGCTGACAATGCTGGATTGCCCATAATTTTCATCAGAAACCAGTCAGTTTCAAGAATTGAAAGTAGGCTCTGTGTTTCTGCTTACAATGAAGTCATTTGTGCTGCAGATCTTCTTGTCTTGCTCTTCAAATAATAATGATACAAATAAGAGAGTGTGAGGCAAAGACAACATGAGCGTGTGAAAGTGACAGTTATTCTCTTGGTAAATACCAAGTAATTATTGTGGTATTGGGTAAAACTGAACCTGTGAAATTGGCTCTTAATTACATTTGAAAGTCTATGTCAACATGAAGTACTTTGTTGTTGTGTGCAGGATGACACTTGAAAATGGCAAGAGATGAAAGAAAATTCCAATTCAGTGCTCTGGTGGACATGAACATCAGCACTTGCTGATATTTCTTCTGCCTCTTGAGCCTGCTTGCCATGGCAACCTTTGTTTGCTTGCGGTAAAAGGAAAGGTATCATCATCCTTCACTTAATGCAGAATACAGCATTCAAGAGGAGAAAAAAACCCCAGCTTTTAAAAATAAATGAGAACATTCTTCCTGAAGCTTGTATCCTGCTGTTCATTCTAGATAAACTGCCGAAAAGCATACTCACTTTCGTTTCTAAAGAGTCTTCTTACTCTGCAAAGAAAAAGTATTTTAAGGGTAAAACAAAATGAGACTTAGCCTATCTTTGTCCTGGCAAGGAACACTGCTGATTTATCTTTCTTGTCAGTTAGCCAAGTAGTTCAAAAACCAAGTTGTTTTTTTTTTTTTCCTCGAATATACTTAACGCAAGATTTTAGTGCCAAGTGAATAGAAGAGGCTTATAAACCAGGTTCTGCCAATAGTGTAAGCTTCAGTATAAAAAAGGCGACTTATGAAAACTGAGGCAAGGTGAAAAAGTCTATGTCTATCATAAGACTTCCAAAAGCATTTCCAAGTTGCTGGATTTACACCCTTGTTTCTGTGTAAAGACGTTCGTAGTATCATATACACTGATTACATACCAGCATGGATGAACAGCCAGGATGCCAGGACACCTTGTGGCACTTCTCAGAAGGCTCAGACTATTTTTGAGCCTATGTCATTTGTCTGCCCAGCCAGGCAGTCTCCAGAATAGTGTGGGCTTAAATGTCCCAACCTTAAATTAATGCCTTAATCTTTGGAATTTCCTACAGTCATTTTCTTGGAAATATAATGAAAGGCTCGTGAGTCAAAGTGAGGACAGGGAGAGATCACTCAGCAATTACTATCACGGGCGAAACAGACTCAGCTTGGAGAAACTGAACTAATTTATTGCCAATCAAATCAGAGTAGGATAATGAGCAATAAATCCAAATCTTAGAAGAAACCCTTCCCTCCACCCCTCCGTTTCTCCCAGGCTTAACTTCCCTCCCAATTTCTCTACTGCTTTGTAGCCCAGCAGTTCTGGGAGATGAGGATGGGAGCTGTGTTCAGTTCATCACATACTGCCTCTGCTTCTCCTTCCTCTTCAAGGGGAGGATTCCTCATATTCTTCCCCTGCTCCCTCCCATAAGAGAACGTTCTACATGGAAATTCTCCAACATGAGTCCTTCCTATGAGCTGCAGTTCTTCGCAGACTGCTCCAACGTGGATCCCTTCCATGGAGTGCAGTCCTTCAGGAACAGGCTGCTCCAGCACCGGTCCCCCATGGGGTCACAAGTCCTGCCAGAAAACCTGCTACATTGTGGGCCCCTCTCTCCATGGGTCTATCAAGCAGGTGTCAGGAACCTGCTCCAGCATGAGCTGCCCCATGGTCACAGACTTGTATAGGCAACCACCTGCTCTGACGTGGGGTCCTCCACAGGCTGCAGGTGGATATCAGTCCACCATTAAGCTGCATGGACTGCAGGGGATATCCTGCCTCACCACGGTCCTCAGTATGAGCTGCAGGGGAATCTGTGCTCTAGTGCCTGGAGCACCTCAAACCAGTCCTTACCCATTGGTGGTGTTTCTCTCTCATATTCTTATTCCTCTCTTGAGTTGCTGTTGTACAGCAGTTTCTCATCTACTTCTTGAATATGTTATCCCAGTGCTGCTACCAGTGTCGCTGATGGGCTTAGCCTTGGCCAGCAAATGGAGCTGGTTGTCATTGGCTCTGTTGGATGTAGGGGAAGCTTCTAGCGGCTTCTCACAGAAGACACCCCTATAGCCTGTTCCCCGCCCCCCTCCAAAAGAAACAAACTCACCTTTCCATGCAAGCCTGATACAATACAGAAGATGTTGCTTTTCTTCTTGTGGTCCTTTGACCCTTCCTTCAATTTGTCCCACAGGGAAGTGCAAGTGAGGCCACCCTGATTTCACTGCTTGCTGCAAGAACAAAAACCATCAGACGGATGCAGTTAGAAAACCCTGATCTAACAGAAGCAGACATCATGGGCAGGCTGGTGGCCTATGCTTCCGATCAGGTGAGTACCTCTCAAAAACATGAAAATGTGGGGTCTGTATTTAACAACTTAAACCATCTCAGTAGACAGGGGAATTAAGTATAAACTCTTTGGATTTGTGACTATTTGGTTTTGCTTGCTTATATCGTATTGTACATCATAAGTGGGCTGGAATCTCATGCATGGTACAATAATACAAATAATAACTACTGGGAGGTTAGTGTTACATAAGTATTGCTTCTTTACAAGAGCTCCTTCAAAGTAAATAAAGATACTTGAGAAAGGCATTAATTTCAGTTGCATTGAGTAAGTCTAGACCTCTAGACCAGCTTTTGTTACACCTAGGTGTGTGTGTCCATGTGCACACACAATATTTTCCTCCTTCATACACATGTGCAAACACACGCATATACATCCTCCCTCTGTATGCATGAATGGGTGCAGATGCAATGCACACAGACAAACTTAATGTATGAATATAAAGCAAATTGGTCATAGCTTTTCAAGAAGACCAAAACATTTTTTTTAAAGAAAAACACACTCCTAAAATATCCATGTATCAATCCAGCTAAGAAATCTTCTAAGAAATCAGAAAACATAATCTTGATTTCTGTCTGTGAGTGGTATTTGGAAGACTGAGTTAGGCTAAGTTCTCAGCAGGCCAGAACCTTGAGGGGTTTTTACTGTTAATGAAAGCAAATTTTATTCTTGTGAGAACTGCTGCTGCCTCCTGACACTCTAATCCTACTGAAGGGCCAAGAAATTTTTTTTCCTCAATAGCTGTGACATTTTCTTATCTAAATGTCAATGAGGTAGAAGAAACTTCCTTAGTACTTGATGTTTAGTTTAAAGCAATATCTGATTACGGAGAATAAAATAGCCAGGTTTTAGGCTTAACGATTTATTGCTAAATGTATGTTAAAAAGCACTGGAGCGAAATTAAAAGTACACTTGTTCTTTGCTGGTGGGAAAAGGAACTACACTTGTAGGATAAGAAGAGTCAGGACAAGAAAATAAGAGGAAGGGTAACTGTTTTCAAAAGGTACATAGGATATTTGTCCCTTTTTTTATCTGGGACCCTAAGGTCTGTGTTGCACAGACTGCCTGTCCCAGAGCTCAAACTCTGACCCAGTGCTGCACAAAGCCTTTTACTTGTTTTCATTTTTTTGTCCTACATAAGTGGCTGACCTGAAATGAGGACTGACAGGCCTTTCTGCCTGCTGAAGGTCAGAGAAACTTATGTTTACAGAAGGATTTGCCTTAAGATATTGCTGACCTTTCAAAGCAGATTGTTGCAGAGCTCACCAGTCCTTCTGCATTAAGAACTGACCTGCATGACTCAGGCAATAATCCACAAAAGATGGTAAGCCTAAGCCATTCTGTGAGAGAGAAAACCATGCACTGACAGAGCACAACACTAAGAATACATTACAGGGGAGGTAAAATGTTGGCTGTAAGGAAACAAGAGCACAGAGCTGAATTTGGAGCTCATATATCTTGGGAGACCATTTTAGCTTCTTGACACCTGGAGAAAATCTTTATCCCATTGAAATAATTTTGCTTTGTGTTGATGAGTACAGAGCAGGTCTAGCAACAAAGCTTTCCCCAATAACTTCTTGGTGGTTTGGAGGCAACAGAAGAGGATCCCTGTCTGTTTTAATGCCTGGGCTATCCTGTCTGAGGCTCCACTTGCCAGAGACACTGATTGAGAGGAACATCCACTTACCCCTCAGAGCAGACAACACCTGGCTATTTTCAACCAGGACAGAAGTCAGGGTACTTTTTTGATATTCTCAAATTTTCTCGAGTAATTCCCTCAACATTTTTTTGCCATGTTTCTTTGGCTACCCTAAGCTGCTGCCCACTCATTTCATGTATTCCTGTTTGGTTCCTTGCTCTCCTTAAGTGTGGTGGGAGATTCAAAAGCACTATACTGAGGACTAGGAATTCCATGGAGAAGCAGGGTACTAAAGATTTGTTATAATGCAAAGGCATCTTGGCTGTTTTAACCTTAAGATTGTGAATGGCTGTTGTTATCACAAAGCCTTACTATAGTTCTGGGGACTTGAAGAAGAAATTCTGAATTTCTGACTGGCTGAGAACATCAGAGTATTATTATAGTTTACTTATTTACAATTCTTTTATAAATCAATTACAAAATACCTCTTTCCATTGTACACTTGAATGAAATATGGTATTGCTATGGTACATAAGTTGTTTATCACTTCAAAAGTAGTCAGTTACATTTCAAGTCTAGGCTTCTATATTTTCTCAAGCTGGTGCCTAATTAGTTTGCCAAAGTACTTTACACACTTTTTCAGCACAGCTGAAAAAGAAGTCAATAGTCAATCTGCCTTTAAAACAAGTTATTCCAGCAATACGTGAGAGGCAGAAACTTTATCTTCATCTCAATTTATTCAACCTATGTTTTGTCTTAATCTTTTCCATGATTATATGTAAAATTAGAATAGAATTGATAAGTGCTCTTGTAGACACTAGCGAGAACCAACAAGGGTTACAATTTGTCTTTTTCAACTTAACGACAATGGAATTGTAGAAGATGGAAGATAGAATAGAAGAGTATTTTGTGGCCAAACATACCTTTAAGTGTTAATAGAGTTTTCATAGTATTGTACTTTTCACAATTTTAAGAGAATTTCTTAGTGATATCTTTGTTTATATTTACTGAGATGTACTTTACATTATAAAAATAGAATTTAAGGGTGATTAAAAATAAAATGGGTTATAAATGAAGTAACATATTGGGAATGATCCTTAATTGCCTACCAAAATGAATGAATGCTTGAACCACAATTTACTCAGTAGGTTAAAAAAAAAGGTAATGTAAGAAAATATCTCAGTCTCCACCATACCATAATGTATATTTTTTTAGGGTGCAGCAAAGCTGTATGCCATAAAAATACGTTAGTGAGCAACTGAATCATTATCAAGCAAGCTGATTATTTGCATGTCTTTTGGTTGATTTGGAGCCAAATCCTGAAGCTCTTAATCAATCCTACCTAATTGTGAACATTTTAATTAAAGCTCTCACTAAGGTTAATTGAACTCCTTTCTGAATGACGCCATGGCAATGGTTTCAAGAATACTTTGGGATTTCTATTAGCATATTTGTGTGCATGTGTATATGTTTGTATGTGTGTCTGTATGTATGAAAAAGAGTGAGGTATGTATCTGATAGGTAGCTGCAACAGGAGTGATCCTGCAGTGCCAGGATCCCAAGTATTGCTTTATTTGAGAGAAATGATTGTTTTCAAATTAAAATTAACTTCTTACATTCCAATAACAGATACATGTCTTAAAACCTGTCAATTTCCTTGTAGGCTCATTCATCTGTGGAAAGGGCTGCATTAATTGGTGGGGTGAAGATTAAAAATGTTTCTTCAGATGATACATTTAGTGTTTGTGGTTCAGCCCTAAAGAAAGTTTTGGATGAAGATACAGCTTCTGGTCTTATCCCATTCTTTGTGAGTATTGGGTTATAATCGATCACTAGATTTATTGTTCTGATAAGCTAATTTTGACATGAGTAGATAATCTCATCCTTAACAGAGGGGTTGATAGGCAGCCTGGCTAGAATACTAGGACAGGTTCTGTAAATGTTTTTCACATACCTTTCTGTGCATTATAAAAGCAACTCACATGAGAAGCTGGTTGCATTTCTCAGCAAAAATAATGTTTTAAATGGAATTAGATCTATGTTAAGCAGCTGAATAAATGCAGGTGAATTTTGTAGTTTCATATAATCCTGCCATGTTACAATTGCCTAACACTTGAATTCTGAACTGCCTCTTTTACAACAGTATACTTTTCTCTTTCAGATTCTAACTTACTTACAAATAAAATAATTTTAAAGGCAATAAAACAAATGATGATATCTCAAACTTAAATATTTTCAAGACCAAGTAGTTTCTCCTCCTCAGAACTTCAGCAAAGAAATCAGCCTCCATAATGTATTTCAAATATCAGCAAGATCAGACTTTGCCTGATAAGTATTTGTGACACTACTTATCTCTAACAGATAAGCTACAGGGAATCTGGTTGTAGAAGTTTTAAGGTGTCATTTCTTGTTATCTGTCTGTTTTCTTTTCCAGAGATTACTGCTTCCACAGCAGTCCAGCAAAAGCAAATGTTTATATCTCAGTAGGCAAATCTCATAATTTCCCAATTTTTAACACAGAACAGGATTAAATTGGATACAATTCTAAAATTTGCTTCTGATATAAGTACCTGATTGAAAAGAATTTTTGTTTATTCATCAGATCTGCTCCGTCAGTTCAGAACACCATCTTAGTATTCAAGTTAAAGCAAGATTTTAGCTTTTTTTTATATGAAGTAACCTCTGTTGTGTTTTTGTACATCATTAACAAAAATTTTGCTCATTTCCAAACATTATGTCTCTACAAAACCTGATGTATACCATGATATGTATAATATGCTATCTATAATATTTTTTTACTGGCCTCTACTGAAGAAAAATTTGAGAGAAAAAAGGAAACTAAGAATTAGATTTTTTGAGAAAGTCAAAAAATATGTCATGATTTTTTCAGAAAAGTCATATTTGATGAGTTATTTTTTTCTTTTCTTTCATGTGGTAACATTTTGGAAGACGCTAATGTGCCTTAAATTTCTGTTAAATGTTTTCAGAAGAATTAGGAGATTAAACTTGCTTGTAGTCATGGACAAGTGCCAAATTAGGAAGTGCCAAAAAGGAAGAAGCAGCTTAAATTTCACCAAGCTCTTTTGCAAATGTAATCTTTTTACTTTTCTTGTTATTAACCTTTAGTGTCTGTTTTTATGAGGAAGTCTAGAATGAAATGCATTTTTCGTATGTGCAGAATGCTGCTAATTTCTACCCTTGGAACAAACAACTCCTTGGGATAACCAAGCATGTCCCATCCATTTGTTTCCAATGTAGTAAGACCGTGACCGAGAAATGAAACATCTGTAAGGCTGCCTAAATGAACTGTCTTCTGTGGTCTGCACCTGTTGAAGTGGAGGTGTGCCATAAGGCATGTTTTAGTTCTCTGTTATATGGTACCAGCTCATAATATCTTATATAAGATTATAATTTCACTATTAATTTTAAGCAATTGCAAGTGCAGCACTGTATCACACCTCTGTGTGCTAACTACAAAATTAATGAGTTTTTTCCTCATCCTTTGTCCATTAAAAAAATGCAACTTGCCCCTCATAAATATTCATTCTTTATTAGTTTTTTTATGTGTAGCAAGAAGAAATAAAACATTGTTTTGTGAATTCAGTGACACCTTTACAAAGGCTGACTTAACTGTTGTTCTTCTTCCTCTGTTTGCTTAGCTGTGCAAAACAGGCTTTCAAAGATGGTAGAGGCTCAGTCTGAATTAATATGGCTTGTGCCAGGTCTTCCATTTATTTGTATACATAAAACGTGTCAGCTTAGATTAAACTAGATCTCATTATCCTTATGGTTGGCCTCTTAACTCAAAAGGTGTGTTAATTCTCTGTCATGCTGAGCAGCAGTCCATGCACTGTATTAATGCTCCCTTTTCTGGCTTGCAGATTTCAAAAGCCTTTCCATTTCTTTTGTTCTTGAGTAATTTGGTGCTATTTTGTTTTGTTCTGGCAACAAAGATACACATATTGCCAAGGAAACACCTTACGCCACTTCTTTATTCCTTGTCTCCCTGCATTCAATGATCATTCACTAAGGGGAGTGATTCACATCCAAAGCAAAAAGTTTAACAGAAGAAATTCTGCCTGAAGAGACAGCAGAGATATCATTCTTAATGAAGAGGTCTTGGTTGCATCCAAGATGATGCAGTCTCCCTTATTAGCCAAAAAAAAAAAAAATTGTAGCAGATTAAAAAGAAAATACAAGCAAATTGCAATGCCTTAAAGGCATGATTCTCCTCTTATATTTAATGAATACATAAGGAATCATTATACTGAGCTTGATAGAAGTACTTTGCTTGTAGAGATGAGTGGAGAATCAGAGGAGCTTTTGCTTGATGTGAAAAAGGTTCTCTTATTACTGCAATCTGGTAATTATAGCTTTGCTTTTCACATACATATGATTCAGTAGTCAGCCTTTTTGGGGGCATTATCTTTAAAATAACTCTTTGAATTCCTATCCACCATCAATATCTTTTATCACTAGTAATATGTATATCATTTTTTGCAGTGAAGGCTATTGCTAGTTACTGTACCCAGACAGGTCTATTCTTGTTACCTTTTATTATTTCTAAGTTCAGACTGTGTTAATTTGCCTCTTTCAAAATAATTTTGCAAGAATTGGAAGTGAGATATTTCCATATAGTAAAGCAGATTGTGCAAACAAAGCACTTAACAACGTCAGGTTTTGAAGAACTACAGTTGCCACAATTTACAAAGAAGCAATTTCCAGGGGTGACTGATATGCAGCCCTTCATCTGACCGCCAGTTAAGGGGGAGCTTTAAAGCGCGTGCTGAAGTCATGTCCATTTCATTAATTATAAACATTAACTAGTGGTTAAGTGCACGCACAAGTGCCTTTCTCAGTTGGGCCCTATGCTCCCAAGTTGAGACAGGCCTCCATTGAAGGAATGTTGACTAGGATGGGGACAACTAAGATAAGCACTGCTAAATTCAGAGGTGGGGTCCCCTGACTTCAAGCCTAGTTCACTTGAACACGTATAGGTGGGCTGTGAGCTTTATGTTGTCTTTCATAAATCCACACAGATACGTTGCATCTGGCATGAATGTATGAGTGTAGTACAATATACTTCAACAACCTCATTCAGTATAAAACTGCTGTGACATGATGGCCTTGCTGCTGAACAAAGCCCCAGCATGAAATCTCTCTGCTTCTAGCTGAAATGATTCTTCTGAGTGACGATATGCAGAATATTAAGAAGCAGGCTGTTTGTATCCAGACTCACTTGGGAAACAATACATCAGAATTAGACTGATGGAGGAGGCATCTTTTCAGTAGAAATTAACACTTACATTCTGATCATAGATTCCCATTTGGAAAAATCATTCTAGAGACACGTACAGGCTTCTGGGGTGGCGTTTCTTAACCCGTAGTTTGTGAATGGTTGCTGTTTCATAAAATACTGAATGGTAGTTTAGTAAACTGTAGCAGCTTTCTTCAAGCCTCATATGCTCATAAGTACAAGCTGGCAAAAAAAACTGAATAGGAAAAATAATAAGACAACATTGAAGTTTCTGCTTCACATTAGTTAATTACAAATTAAAAGCTTTGTGGTACAACTATGCAAAAACTGTCTACGTGTTTTTCCAAAACTGTAGGAGATCTTCCAGCTGAAATGACTGACAGTCATTGCTCTCGGGCATCGTAAAGATTCATGCATGTTCCCTGTCAAAGCTCTTGATTTCAGGAAAGTAATACATGAGATGACTGATGCAAGCATTTTATCTGCTTTGTATTTGTAACCAGGGCTGAGTCAAATTTGAAGTGCACAACCTGAAAAGGATAAGGCCCGCAGGCTATACTGAGCCATCAGTCCCATCTCTGTGATGCAGCCTGTCTCCCGCCCTTTACACAAATGTGATTTTGCCAGTGTTATACAGGTTACAAATTAAGTTAGATTCATTGTGTTCTACCGAGGTGGGGTAATGAGAGTCCGAACAGGAGCAGATGCTGTCACTTTAAGTGGTTTCTGGGAATTAAAACAAGTAGCTTTGAGGCTTAGACACATTCACAGAAGACAACAATATTATTTTAGAAACTTTACAGAATAAGCCATTACTTAAACAACTAAACATGTATTTGAACTAATATAATCTCTCATTTAAACAACACACTCCCTCTACTAATTAGAAGAATACTTTAACTGCAGTACAACACTAATAATAATAACGTATAACTTTCTGTTTTGAAATCTCCATTATTATTTTAATTGCTAGTCAAGCAATTTCACTCTAATTTTGTCAGAAAGCTCACACCATATTACCATAAAATATATGTATAAAAGCAGAGCTAAGTCTATAGTGCACTCTTGATTAGCATATTTTCCAACGCAATATCTTAACCTCTATTCTTTATTTTTTATTTTATTTAGAAAAATTAGAATTTTCATCATAGTAGCCTCCATTTCTTGTGACCCAATTTGTAGATCTGTAGTTCACCCAAAGATGAAATGCAGGTTTCTCCTGATTGTGGGAACATGTCAGGTAAAAATAATGTGACAAATATACATGCACATCTTCTTGCCAAAAAAAGGGGAGCAAACTTATTCCTTATTAAAAAAAAAATTAAAAAAATCCAGTAATCTGTTAAAAGCAATCTGCCTCAAAGAATGATTAAACTTCCAGTGAAGTCATAAATGTACCTCAATGCATTGTAATTATTCTGTTCTTCTCATGTGTCTGAGGAATATGGGAAAGATCAGTATAGATAAAGATTAGATTATTTTGAGGAAAAAATGTATTAGCAGCAAAATTTTATTAACCATATATTCAATGTGCTTCTCATGTTCAGAACTGTATTCATTTCAAACTCAGGTGCGCACTAGCTTGATATGGAAAAAATGCTGAATTGCCCATTTCTTATTTTAATAACTTTTCCCATACCCAATACTATATATTGGTGTCATGAAACATGGTTATAGTTATTAATATTGCTGTAATGGTGAAATTGAGGGAACACGTGTTCTACAAGGGATAAAATGTTTTCAGAGTTTTACATGACTACATTTAATCAGGTCTGCCCTATAAAAAGGCAGGACAGGATTTCCTCTAGGTCTGTACATAATTTTTTATGAATTGAGTACTACGTGTATACTTTCAATTAAACAGAAAAATTCAGCTCCCTACAGCAGTTTTAAATATCTCTAAGGTATATGGCATATTATAAATGCAGAAATGTTCAAAACTGTACTTAAAAGAGAGATTTTACCTCTCCAGTGACAGACCATTGTATTAGTTCAATATTCCTGGGTTGTATTATTTTAAATTTCTGGCTTTTGAATACATATCCACCTGGCCTTTTCACTGGTTGTTTATGTTAGCGTGAGATTTCCTAGAAATTTTGAAAAATCTAGTTTAATAAGTAGTAAAATAACTATCTCTAACTTTGCATGAATTCTCCAAAAACCTGGAATTTGAAGATTAAAATCCCATCACATTAATCCAACTCATTGTGTCATAATCCGATTATTTTTTCCAAGATGTCAGGACTTCCTAGTGTGCTGTTGCCACTTTATTTCACAGAATGAAAAGAAGGAAAAAAAAAACCTTGATGGGAAATGTGAAAAAGCAAAACATAAAAAACTTGTTATTGGAGGAAGTAGTCAGAGAAGCCCTGGAGGGAAAACTAACTCTTAGTACTGATATGTGTACAGAACCTGATTCAAGATGTCACTGTAGATTACTTATAACAGTCTCCAAATCCAACAGCTGGTAGAAGTGAATCTCTAGCTTAAAACTAAGTGATAACTTATGAAAGAGGATGAGTATTCAAGGGTAAAAATAAAAGGGTGAAACCCTGGCAGCTATCAAGCTTGCTGTTTAATTAGAGCAGAAGTAGCACAAATAGTACAAATGTGTGTCACTTTATTAAAAAAAAAAAAAAGAAGGAAAAAAGACCCTCCTGAAAAAGCTGGCAACTTCTGAGCAATGGGAATGCCTACAATTAATAATATATCAGTGAAATGCAGGGGTGACAGCATGCTAACGTCCAAGCTAGAAGAATAGCATACAAGTGGCAAGTGAAAGTTGATATTAGGCGAAAACAGATTACAGGATTTTGGCAAACAATTTGCTACTGGCATAATAACATGAAATTATTTTTATCAGAAGTGGAAGGCTTGTGCTAGAGAAACTAAAAGCTGAAAGGAGATAAGGCCACATCATTAATCGAAACATGAGCAAAATCCTTTGCTACTGAGGTGTTTACTCACATCATGATGACTGTAACAGAAAAGGCCAAAAATTCACCTTCCCCCACACTCAAGCCACCAGCTGCACCTCTTGCCTGGGCACCTGCAACATGTCCCCATCCTGCAGCAACTCCACAAGTAAGGCAGCAATGACAACAATGCATGCTGATCTTCAATGAGGACATTCTCTGGTGTAGCAGGAAGACCCACTGTGCTGGACAAACAAAGCAGATGCTTAAGAAATAGAAGGTAGTGCTTGAATGAGCCACGTAAGTCCAACACAGGGAAGGAACACCTGGAAACATTTCCTGATGGTAGCACTCCTGCTAAAAGAGAAAGCAGTGAACCCAAATGCCCTGCATACCTACTCGTTATGGAGCTGCGAGATAAAAATCCACTGTATGGAGTTTTAATGCATAATTGTATCTATATTTTTTTATGACTGTATGTTTGTTTCCTGAAAGGTCTAGTGGGTGGGCAAGTATCATCTAGGTGTTCCCTTGACTTCCTACAGGTCTTGCCATGAATTCATTGAGGGATGTGCAGACACCCACCCACCAGAAAGATGTGGCTAGTTGTAGATATAAAGGGAAAAACAGTGAAAACAAAAGATACTGCATTGACAGTATATTTGGCAGAAAAGGTAGCCAGAAGTACAAAAATAAACCCCCAGCATTCTGGATTTGACACATTTACAGTAATCTCCAGGATGTATTATAATTTATGTGTTATCTTGGATAAATTACCCAATGCTTTTGTAAATTGATACTCTAACTAAAAACTGGTGTGATTTATTTGCTTATTTAAACTATAAAGTTTCTCTTATTATACAGAAATCCAGTACAAGGCAAGAAGCATACACAGCCTTTATTAGTGGTTACAAAAATAAGACAAAGTGTTTAAAGCTTAAAGGTAGCAATGAAAACTAAAATAATATCAGTTTATATGCACTTGATAGTTGGTTTTATGGAGTTACAATTCTACCTGCATATTCCAAATAACTCACCATAGTTAATTTTCACCTAGTTATATTGTCTTTCCACTGTGAAACTTCAACAGATATATTGCCTCTGCTTTTGGGCAACTGGTCATGCGGCAGGATACATTAAATGAGACATTAACAGAATGAAGCAAGAATGATTCCAGTATTTTCGGATGAATTTGGGAGAAAAAATCTGTGCGAAAAAATCTTCCAAACCTAATAGTGAACATATGCTGCTAGTGAACAAGTCCCAGTCTGCAGATCCACTGAGCACTAGTCAATTACAAGTCTCTGTTACAGAGCTGTGACTCTTTCATTAAGGCAGTTATATTTTATGATCCATTCTACAAACAGGAATTCCGGCCTCTTTAAGTTGCTCAAGTTCAGAGCTCAATTTTGTACCATAAACTGCAAAGAATTTTGATGCTAATTGTATATGTGAGGTTAGTATTGGGCCACACAATAAGCATGTGGAAAATAGAAAATGTATGAAATATAGCATTAATATAATACTGTGACTATATTAGATTACTTATCCATCAATTTTCTATTAATATTTGATTTTATGCATCTCTCTCAATGGACGTTTATGGGAGGTCTGAAAGAAAATGAAATTCTCAGAAGTTCCACTGAAGGATAGGTACTAGCTAAAATCAATTTATTTTGCCCTATAGCTTCTACTCTCTTTGTTTATTGATGCCATTGCAGACACTTTTTTTGTTTGATAATTTTCTTTGCTGTAACACAATCTTTTTTTTGCCTTTATGTTTTTGGCTCTGCAGTTCTGCGCAACACTTGGAACCACACCTTGCTGCTCCTTTGACAAACTGTTAGAACTGGGTCCTATTTGTAAGTCTTTCCTGCTACTTTCTAAAACTGCAGAAACAAGTTGAAGCCACGCTGAGTCATTTCCCAGTTATTGTGCAGTGTCAGTGTCCAAATTCAATAAGGCTACTTACAGATGTGACCTTCAGTTACAGCTTTCTTTCTAATATTAAGTCAAGCAGCCAGCTTGCATTCTCAAACCATTAAGAGAGTACAGAGGACATTGGCTCAAGGGTTTTATTCAGGATATATGTTTTGGAACACTGTCAGTTAAAAAGTACTGTAAGTACTTCAGTTTATAACATTTTTCTTCAATCCCTTCTACTTGCAAGAGCATCTAGAGCAGAGGTGAAGCGAAAAGCCGAGCTCTAATTTTCCTCTGCACCAAGTGTTTTGATTCTGACTGGGTTTAATGACTATAAAAAGCAGGGAAACATGCACCAAAAATCCACATGTATTCTCCTCAATCCTTCCTCTCCCTTCCCTGATTTCCTTCCTTTTGCAAGAAAACAGAAGTACTGGGGTGGTTAATACAGTGAACAAGTGATGGACTTTTCCTAAGTATTTCTGTGTCATGGTGAGCTGGTCTCTGATCTGCAGTAAGCCTTGGTCAAAAGCACACACTTGCTGGTTGATGAAAAAGCAACAGAAAGGCACTATAGAATAGGAAATTTCTAGCTATGAGAAATTGGAAGCAACCTCATAGAAACACAGCTAGATTTGATGTTCTGTTAATTTATTCAGGTGGGGCCTAAAACATTTGGGGTTTGTGTGGTGCTGACTTGCTCTGTAATGTTTCCTGCCCTTCAGCACAAGCCCCACAGACTCAGTTGCTCCCTATCCTCCTTTCTAAAAGATGTAGTCTGCTTCAGCAGCTAGAGATTATTCTGCTGTTCAGGTTATTCCTATGGAACTAACCAAATAAAATAGTTCAGATATTGCAACTAATCATGTGTATTTCACTAATTTCTCTCAATGATATCTTGCTTGTGTAGCAAAGACCAGCAGGAATATGTACTACTCAAATTATAAGTCTCATGCTAGCTTTTCTGCGTGCAGGTGAATTTTCTTCTTAATATACACAAACATATATACATACATACATACATACATATATACATATATAAATATATACATATATAAATATATACATATATACATATATACATAGTCCTAAGAAATAAAGGCAACATCTCTAGCAAGTATATTTAAAAATAAGTAATCAGTTGAACTTTCAACACGTTTTCAAATAAACTTAAGTCATGGATGTTATAAGTAATATTTTATTAGCTTTTTCTCGACATTTATGCAAAAAGAAAATGTAGTTCACAAGAATGCAAATTCTGGTATGAACTTGGTGCCCAGTTGCAGAGCTGAATGGATATGCATCTGTATGTGGAAATATCCATCAGAATTACTTGGTGACCAGTGTAAAGATTTTATGTGGGCTTCAGTCATCAACTCATAGACCAGAATTGTCACTGAGTGCATTTATACAGGTGATCTATAGCAGAGTGTGAATATCAAATTACAGAGAATAAGAGGCTCATATGCTAAAATATTTCTGCAGAAACCACTCAGTGAATAATTGAAACTATCACTTCTTAACCTTTTAATGCTTCCTCTTGCGTAAGTTTCTCAGTCCTTGAAATAAAGTTTGTCACACATAGTTCAAAAGCATGTGTATGCACATGCATCATATATGTTAAAAATACTGTAGAGATGTTTGTTTATGACTCATGCGTTAGAAGTGGAGAGCACAGCTGAAACTAGCTTTTGCTGCTAAAGTGAAAAGTTTTATTATCATATAAATGATAAACACATCTCTAGATACTTATTTTTAAAATTTATTTTGTGATGGTTCTTAAATTAAAACAATTTAACACTTTTTTCTTACTTAATATTAATAAGATAAACCCGGACATGCAAGGACTCTGTTCTACTAGAAGTGGGGAGGAAGAAAATGTGTATGTATCTTTACGTATTAACACAAACCCAGATGGTAGAAGCATTTAATCTCTTAATTTAATTTTAAATTGGGAAAATAATAACATCAAAGAAAGATCTCCTAGGCACTCATTTTCATGCAAATTAATAGGGTTTTTTAATCTGCTGTTTAATTTATTTCCCTTTCAATTACTCTGTTTTTGTTTTTTAGGTAATAAGGAAAATATCTGGATGCATGTTGACGCAGCTTATGCTGGGAGTGCATTCATCTGCCCTGAATTCAGGCATCTTTTAAACGGAGTGGAGGTGAATGAAATGTTTCTTTTCTAGCAGCCTGTTAAGACCTTAATCCTTCATAAAATTGGTGTTTTTCTTATGCATTTAACATTAATGGCTTTTCTAGAATCTCTGAGTACACCGCACTTCAGTTTGCACTATAAATCCCTGTATATTCTATTACATTACTTAAGTTTATATAATTTTTACTGGTTTATTCTGGGAGTATGCAAGTTACCATAATATGCGGTAATATTTTGTATATTATGTGACAAAAAATAATATTTTGTCACTGGGAATAGCAAGTGGTTGTGATTCAATAAAGTGTCTTACAAAATAGAAAAAAGGAACTTTTCCCCAAATATCCAAAAAGCCAGGTTTATAACACCCTAATTCTACATTGCACACACACAAAAAGAAAATAAATCCAACAAATTAATGAGCACATTATTTCTGATTTTTTGCTTACAAACCAAAAGTAGCACAGGATACAGCTGGCAGCTATATCTCAAACAAACAGGGTTTAATAATCAAGAGAGCTAAATGAAATATTCCCCAAACAGCAGTCCTGTTCCTTCCACCCCCTCCTCGCTCAGCTACTTGGCATTCAGTTGCTTAGATAAGAATACTTCAATTTCCTGCTGCTCCCCTCAGACAGTCAGATAAGTCCTTGTCTTCCACATCAGCGGAGAAAATATTACTGTTTGGTAAAGCCAGAAGTTTAAACACAGCAATGATAGGTAGTGACTAATGAAGAAAAGGAGGGATAACCCCACCACTCCACCCCCCCAAACAAAATATATCTTTCTGTCTCTTTTTTTATCAGCAAATGAAGCTTGTTGTAATTTCCTGTGGGGGAATATTTTTTAAATTATTCTTATTGGTTCCTGAAGGAAATGAAACAGCATCCCTTGTCTGGGCTGGCTTTTGTCATCAGAGTAAATATTTAACAACCATGAACAGGTTTCCTACCTTATATAGTACAGGGAGATAGATAGATGGGTAGATAGATAGACAGACAGATAAATAATCTCTTAGGAGAGAACCTGTTAATTTTTTACAAGTGATAGGAAAGTTTATGAGAAGCAAATGAGAACAGAAAAGTGCTACCCTGGTGCTGCGAGACCCACGTCACTCTCTTTTAAGGCTGTTAGCTTCTGTCTTTGTTAACATGCAAAACATGGATGATGCCTTTCCCATATGATGTCCATCTTACCTACCCAAGTCTTCTCTGATGCCACACCTAACCCTATATCAAGAAAAATGGGTGTGTTACGTGACTTATATATGTGTATTGTCAATGCTTGTTCTGTGCTGGTTTTAATTTTGACTTAGATGAAAATAATGGCTTCTACTAAAAGAAAATAAGCTGGCAGTAAAAAAAAATAATTTCCTGGTCAGCTGTAATTTTACAAGTGAATGTGATATGCAGATTCTGAACTAAATATGTCATTTGTCTCCATGTATGAATTTTGTGTATATATACTTATTGTTCTTTGAAACAGAAAGCTTAATTAATTGTTATTGGAAATTGGGATATGAACCGCAATGGATGTTCCTGAGTACCCACATTTTTCTTTAGTTTACCATGAGATTTGTACTTTTCCATAACATATTTATCTAAAAAGTATAACTGTTAGCTAATGCTCAAAGTGTTGATAATAACTATAGCCTAGCTGCACACCTAACCTGAATTCCAGGCCCCAAACAAATGAAGATTTAACTACCATAGTTATCAAGCGAAGTGACATCAGCATGAACATTATCTATAAAGCCCCAGTTCATCAATTCATCTGTAGTTAAGGTGTACTCAAACAATTTGACAATGTTGCATCATTAGCACGTGGATCTTTTTCTCTTTTATAATTTTGGGTTTTTATTTATCCATTTTCAGTTTGCAGATTCATTTAACTTTAATCCTCACAAATGGCTTTTGGTGAATTTTGACTGCTCTGCTATGTGGTAAGTATTACAGCAAAAGAAAACATTGCAAAAGACAAAAATAATATTGAAATAAGGAGTTATGGATAGCTTTAACTGTCGTAAATTATTTACAAAATGCACTTTTTCATTTAATCAAGTTTCAAAGAAGTAAAATTTGGAAATAAGCCTGAGCTCTGCATTATTTTCCAGAGAGAGAAAAGTCCGGAGAAGTCCATAGATTCATAACTGCTCTTTTTTGGGACTGTTAAAAACATAAATGAAAAAACTTCATTTAAGGATATTTATGTAATTAACAGTGTGTTGAACAGAGCTTTCCCTTCTTTTCCATTATATTTCTTTGTGTTTGAGTCTTGATTCTTTCAAAAGCATTTCAAAAAATTCTTCATATATGGCTGATGAAAAGCAATTGTTTTCAAAAAAGACTATTCAATTTTTTTACTGATTTTCAGTTCCCCTAGATGACAACACAGATTGCAGTTTGATATAAAATGATGACAAAGTAGGAAACAGTAGACATACTTGGAAATAAAGCAAAGCGTCACAGCAATAATAATAGAGATAATAATAACAACATCTTATAATAGATGATGCTATTGTGTCCCAAACTGGAATCCAGAACCTAGTGTTTACCAGCATCATGACTAATGATAACTATTAGCAGAACAGCTATTTAGTGAATGAAGACTATGTACCAAAATAAATGAAAACATTTATTTAACAGAAAAAAACTTGCAAAAATGAAAAGGAAAACCTGAGTGTTAAAAGTAAGACTTTAAAACATCATCCAGAAAAAAGATCACCATATTCAAAACTAGAATAAATGTGAGACAGTGATCATTCAGTTGTTTGTGGTTAACCTTTGGCTTTTTTTAAATCCTCAGCAAAGTTAACTTTTGCACAGGTATATATATTATTTAAATAACACATTATATTTTTACTTTCATAGTTCTCCTGATGTAGGCATTCCAAATATTCCAAGCCATTATGGCTTTTTTTAGTTAATGGCTTACATTTTGATTCTGATACATCAGTAGTGGCAGAGATTAACCCAAGACTCCAGTTTATAAGTACCTCAGAACCCTCCGTCTGTCTCTCTATATGGAAATGAGAAGATGGTGGAACTCCTTTTCTAGTTTGTCTAATCTTTTCCTCATCACTCCCAGACATTGTTAACAAAGTAGCCACTCAGCAATGAGAAAACGAATTATCTGTAATGTTTGTAGGACAGTTAGAGGCCAGAGGCTAGTCCCTAACAGTTAATTTCTCATTAATTCTGCTTTCTCTGAAAACCCTGTGGAACTATGTTAGAACTGTTTTACCTGGTTCTTCAGGAAAACAAAATATGCAGAAGCACATTGTCTGTCAGTTTATGTTTCTTTCTCAGGAGATTTTAGCTCCTTCCTAGCAGATCTCAGACTTAAGACAGACAAAAGGATCTTTTTACATTTTACTTCTCGCTTTTTTTTTAGATAAACCATTTCATAAAATGCATGTTTTCATAGGTAGGAAGCTTCCATTACAAGGAATCTCATGAGACTTTGTAACATGTCTTCTTACTCAAGGCAAAATCTTCACAACTATAGCCATTCAGCCCTCAGTTCAGCAAGGCATTAGTGTATGGGTTCTATTCACTTAATAAAGAGTGAAACACTTATTTAAAGTTAAGCTCTTTGACTTGAAGCCAAATCCATCATCCAACTACTTCTATGAAGCCTGTCCAAAATTCACCTCTCTTATCAACGGTAACAGTGCCTGAAAGGACAAATGCTCATTTGAAATGTAATAGTAAAGGATGATGAAAGATGGTGGGAAAAAATAACGGTGACGGTTACATACTCCTCTTAGGATCCATGGAAGATTTTAACTATGATATTGTAATAATACAGAAGGTGTTCAATAAGAGTGAACCATTTCAGAACCAAATTAAACCAAGTCCCATTGAAGGTCAGACTTGTAAATCATCCAGGCTCCTCAGCACTTTCTCCAATAAACACTCCCGTTTCTTTTCCCTGCAAGTTGATTAAGATGATCTAGCCCTTAGATCTGTAATGTAATTATTTAACTACTCAATGCAATATGTAACACTGATGTCATTTAGGATTTGGAGACAATTTAATTATAAAACTTTTGTAAAATATTCTTAGACTTCTGGATATACACTAAAGAGCAGTCAATTTCTTATAAGGAGGAGTTTAGTACAGCCACTCCTAGACAGGTATGTTTTCCATATTCAAACACTGGGGTCTTTAGAGACTCTGTCCAGAAACTGCCAGTTTTGCCTGCTTTGTTTAACTCATGTTCTGGAATATTATAAAAAAGGGAGAAGTATCTTCTTTCAGAGAAAGTAAAGATAATAATCTTGCAAAATCTCACAATTTTTGTTTTTATGATTACTCTTTTCAAGGTTTAACTGTTAACTTTTGGTTGGGAAGGTTGTTGTATTTGAAAGGAAGGTGTTTATAGGAAATGCTTATCTACAGATGGAAGTGAAATATTCCTGCTGGTTTATAGTATGAAGTCACTTTTTTGGTTGTTGTGTCTATCAGTTAAAATAGACAGAAAAGAGTGAGGCTGTTAAAAGCTGCAGATATGCAGTCCAAGAAAGTCACTTTTCACAAATCTTCATTTCTTTATTCACCAGGATTTTTATTGTGCCTTTTGTATTATAAGTACTTTGAACGTAAATCTGTGGCTCCCAAGCTAGGTCTTCGTAGGTCTAAAAGCATAACATAAAATACCTAATTTAGCAGTGACATTTTTGAAATACATATTCAGGATCTTTCAGTCAATAAGCAGTATTTGCAAAGAAAGTTAAGAACACCACTTCTATCCATTACCAGATCACACAAGCACATACTGCGAAGGAATTTAAATATATAGGGTAAAATCTAGACATGGTATAGAGGAGCAACTCAAGTGGTTCATATACATTGATGTTCAGGCTTTGGATTTATTTTAGTAATCCTTTTAAACACTATTTCATGGTTGCCAGATTAAGATCTGTGAAGTCCCTAGATGGAACAGACCCTATCTTTTAGAAAAGCAGTAACACCACTGAGGAAGCGCCGGATGACAGCATTTTGATAGTGACTTAGTGACCAGATGTTACTGCACAATAGTTACGTGTTCCATTGTTTAGCACATCATATTACAGGAGAAGGAGTGAAGGTCTCACAAGACAACTATTGATATTGCTTGTAACTCGGGTTAGTTGTGTATAAAATGAACACCTGAACCACAAATATATCAAAGTAATAGCATATATCAAATAAACTACAGTAGAACAACTTAGGGTTTGTTCACAATATCTATCTGCTTTCAGATAAGAGTTTCTTCCTTCTGTCCACAGGACATCTTCAGCACACAAAGAGATTATTAATTATTTCTATTGAGAGTATTCTGAATGTCTTTTACTATTTTTCATGTGCATAATCTTACTTTATCTTCAGTAATGTACTTTCCACACCTGAAGGCAAAAACTTTGTTAACCTTGATGTTCTCCTGACAATTAAAATGAGAGAAGGTCTCTCATTTTGGTTTGTTTGAATAAGGTGAATAAGGTGTTTTCTGAGCATAGTTTAGATGTAAATGAGACTGGGAGTATGTACCGGCCTGTGCAATTATAGACACACACTAAAATGTTGGAAATCAGTTTTTTTACTTATTCTTTTTAACATTAAAACCCATTAAAAAATGGATGTGCAGAAAATAATAAAAGGTCTGGACTTCTGTCATTTAGAGTGTCCCCATGTTGACATAATTATTCCTCACTTTGAGAAATATTTATAGCCCTAATATAATTATATAGCTATCTCTTCCTTTTTGATTTCTAGTTTCTTCTTTTTCTGCCTCTATAAACGCCATCGTTTATAGAGGTGAGTCAATCTTACACAAAGAGTGAAGCAGAAACCAGCTAAATCTTGTTATTACCCACTGGCAAAATGTAGCTTATTCTTTTTAAATGGGACGCATTGGCTTTTGAAACTCAGACCAGTTACACCACCCACTAGCTGGCAATAACAAGGTATGCTTCTCAGTTCTATATTGTGCTGTAGTATGTCTCTCAGCCATCGTATACTGAATTTAGCTAAGGGCGGGGTGGTACAAGAGGGAAGCCTGAGTCTAGACCAGGTCGCTCATCCTTACTGGCGGCTGCTGCTGCCACCACTGCAGCATGGAGAGGCAGCGGCCAGCACCCATAAAGCCTCGTCATGGCTGTGCATGATGTCTAAGAAGCCACAGCTCTTTCTACACAGCTTTGTATTGCAGTAATTTCAAGACAACTTTTGTTGACTGCAAACATTAACATTGCTTCAGCTAGTCTCACATTCTGGTGCGAGTGTCTATCACCAAAAAAAGATCCTTTCTGTCTGTTTCTTGTCTGTTTTTAAATATGCAATCGTGCAGTCATCCTGCCCGTTCCTGCTGAGCCTTACACTTAACTACTTGTAAGTACAGTACTGATATGGCTGTGAAAAAAGCACTGAAAATGGCACAGGCTGTGCTCAGGAAACACGCCAATTTAAACGCATTCTATTTGCCTTCACTTCTCAACAAAATTTAATCCCTTAAATACCAATTCTTAAATGTCTCAATTTAATGTCTTTCTTTTTTTATACAGGGTGAAAAAAAGATCAGATTTAACAGGTGCCTTTAAATTAGAACCTCTTTACCTGCAGCATCACCATCAGGAGTCTGGTAATTTTATAATTAAATTAGATCAATATTATTTTGTTTGCATACTGATATTCAATGGACAAAAAGGACTTCAGATAAAAAACAAAGTTCTTAAAACTACCTAAGTTGTTTATAAGCCTATTTCCATTTTCACAGTGCCCTAGGGAGTTAAGCTTATTAAAGTGCAAACACGTCTAGTGAGATTTTAGTTAGTATAAAAAGCAATTGAGGGAAGGCCATTTTATGAAACTTTATATTAATACTCTTGCATTGGGAGCTCCAGAGCTACCACTGACTCTTCATAAGAACGTTGAGAAAATTTTTCATGATCTTTAGGCTGACAGATAAATGTATTATTGGATGTTCTCTATCGAGTCCCTTAACCTGCCTTCCTCAACATGCCTTCTTCAGAATGGTTTCAATATCTCATTTGGTTTTAGAATTTCTGAAGTCAGTGACCTTTTTTCTTAGCTATTTGTTCAAGCTCTGATTCAAATTTTCAAAAACTCACGTCAGGAGAAAACACCGCCTGAAACCACAAAGAGGGGGTAACCTGTGTTTCATATCTGTGCTCTATTTTGAGTAATACCTATCTGGGACATTATCCTGTTGCTCTCATGTTCTTACATTGACTGTAGAGAAGGCAGTAAGTGCAGGCTATCTGGCTGGTACAAAATGCTCATGAAAGCTCTTCACAGAATGCTTACAAAGAACTTAAAAATCTTAGTCCCAGTACAAAGCTCCTTAATGAATTAGTGCTGCTCCTCACACATACTTGGCAATTGCAGAGTGGCATTTGCCATCCTGAAGCGCATTTTTACGCATTTTGTTATTAGCTGATTAATTGTGAAGAAGGTCACAGCACTGCAGTGTCAAAATGTAGTGCAAGATCCCCCATAACTCTCTCAAAAGAATGAACAGCATGTGGATGTATTTACCATTTACTCTAACTCATGTTTTTCCTGGAATTGCTGGTGCCGATCTGTGTTCAGAATAGTATTCTGAGTATTATTCTTTTCTCTGTGTCACGGCTCTGAACTCATTGACATTTAAATTAATACCATCCAGAATTTCATCATTCTCTAAAAAGCCATAGGAAAAACAGCTTCCCGTGCCTTAATCCTGAACTGGCAGGAATTTTGCATCTCATTCCTTTTCTTCATTTCCAAGCAGTGCAAATATAGAACAGAGCAATAAACAGGAGAACACAGTAACTCAGGAGCTCAGGTTCACTGTCAAGGCTTGAATTGTTAAGAAAAAACATATATTGTTTTTTGCCTTTTTAAAATGAAAAATACAAGTTATGGCAAATACACATACATCACTAGTTTTTACTTAACATGCAAGAAAGATACTTGTCTTGAAGAGAAATAATATAACCTTAAGTAAAGTGAAAACATGTCATTGTGACAACTGAAAGTGCTGATACAAGAACCGTAGGTTTTCACCAGGTTAAATAACACCAGAAAAACCCCAAACCTGTCTTAAACTAGATGCTTTCAGTGAGGCCACCTGGTTGACCTGAACACTTTATCTCCCCAGCTGCATAAGTGGTTCAGCCTTCGTCTTGCCTTCAGAAGCTCTGATATTATGTTGTGTGATCTGAACATAATGATTCCAAATAGATCAGCTGATGACTAGCAGTCTAGTGATCCTAAATTTGTCTGTACTCTGTTCCCATTTGATATGAATTTTCCAAAGAGGTGGACAAAATTTTTCAAATGCAATTGCCTCTAGTTAAACTGTTAAATCCAATCCACACTTATTCCTTCTATAAAAATAGTCAAATTTGCTGAGCTGTTACATTGCTTATTGATCCCTGTGTGATTTATGGGATGTCAGCACTGCTGAAAATAGGACGTGTCTCATGGAGGTTCTTGTTTTTCTGAATATGTCTCAGGTCTGAGAATTCCCATCACAGTTTAAAAGGCAATTGAAGTAGCATTTTTGAATTCACTCTTCTCTCACTCAAGAATTTAAATGAGTGGAAAAATACATCTTTCTGTGAGCAATTACTCTTAATAACCATATGGCAATTATGTGTGCCCCCAAGGGGAAAGTCTTTATTTTGTTATTAATTATAATTTTATATGATTTGCATCATCACACCAGGAAGATTATACTAGCTTGCCTGGCAACCCAGGATATAGGTCAAATCCTAATGGCAGTGTTAGAAGAATGCATCTTTATACTCTATTGTGAATGCCACATATGCTCCCACAATGCAGTTCCTCCTGGGTAAATATAGATGTAAGACTAAGGCTTGTAATCAAGGTCTAATCATTGATTGCATTCTGCTTCACAGCTTGTGAAAGGCTTTGTTGTGGATCATCAGACATAGCCCCTTACAGGAGTGTAGGATTATTTATCTGTCACCAGTTTCTTTACTCTCTTTGCTACCAATCTTGCAGCTATCAAACAGACATGGCTGCTGCAACGCAGAATATGAATGTTATCAAATTACCTCGTTACCAAGCTGAGGCGACCACATTTATTTCCTGAAGTGAAGGAACAGTTTAATGGTTGTTGGTTGTTAAGTGTTTGGTTTTTTAATTCAACTGGAAAATAACCTAGTAACAAGTTAAAGAATCAAAGCGCTTTATGTTACAGGGAGGAAGAACATTGGTTTTTCTTATGTTTTTGCTGTGTAGATGAAAGAAAAATTGTCAAGAGGACTTGTGACACAATAAATACAGTCATCTTACCCCCAGAAAATACAAAGGCTTAGAATTACATAAATGACATAAACTGATAAAATTCAGAAGCTGCAGTTCTATATAGCACTTGTGGTGCAAAATTCCAGGAGCACTTAGACAGTGCTTTCACTTGGTATTTACATACATACTTTCCTATGAAGCTTATCCTCCACTGCAGAATAATAAAGCACAATAAGAAAGCTAAGCAGATGTTCCCACATTCTCCTAAAAAAAAGTGCTTTACATATTAGGTCAGTTGAAGCTCTTGTCATTGGCTTTACTGCAAGTAATCACATAATCATTTAAGTTGGAAAAGAACTCTAAAATCATCAAGTCCACCTGTAAACCTAACACTGCTAAATCCACCACCAAACCATGTCTCTAAGCATCACATCTACAGGTCTTTTAAATACATCCAGGGATGGTGACTCCACTGCTTCCCTGTGCAGCCTGTGCCAATACTTGACAACCCTTTCATGGAAAAAAAAATTCCTAATATAATCCAGCTTAATGTTATAATTTCCTTTACTGTTAAATCAGTGTAATTATCTGATTCAAATAAAAGGTAGAGGCATCTTGACTCTGCATACTTGCATAAAAGATAATTAATAATAGCCTCTATTTACCTCCCTGACCGCTTTGTGACTCCGTCAATCTGTGCTTGTATGGGGCTTTCACTACATAATAAAAAGCCATAAAATATGCAGAACACTGTTCTCCAAACAGGAATAGGTCATTCTGAGTCAAATTTTCCAGTCATTTATTAGACATGCTGCAGAATTAGCAACAAATACATGAATTAGTATAAGAGGTAGTTAGAAACAGAAAATGAGCGAAGAAGTGAGTTTTGGGACTCTGCAAACTGTTTCAAACAGGATTAATAATTGCCTTTTTATCTACTACTTCTTTTCTTTACAAGAGGAAAATAAACATAGTATTTATTTCATTGTCTCCAGATGATCTGAATTATAATAGAAGGAAAATTATGTTTCTTCTCCTGAAAACTGTTTGTTAGTAGTATATCCTGACCAGCAAAGAAATGAAGCTTACTACAAGTGTCTTCATTTAGAATCCTGTTAAGTGTCCTACTAGGTACTTAGTGGTTCTGCTGACACTGATGATGCTGAAGTTTGTAGAAAACATAAAGAGTAGATAAGATACAGCTTTTTTTCAATAGCGTTAGAATGATTGTAGGGTTTGGCTGTTGTGACAAAGCAATGTGAACTTTTTTTCTTTAACTTCCAGGCCTTGTAACAGATTATCGGGTAAGTACAGCACCAATGTAATAATTAATACTATTATTTGTATACACTGAAATTTACAGTGCTTTTATTTTCAATTACTATCATAACCTTTAAAACCTGATGTTTCTTTCCAGAAAAGGTGCAGCTTGCTAAATTTGTAATATTCCTCAAGCTGAAAATTTATGATCAATTTTTTTTGAAAAAAAGTTGTTTTAAAGCAGAAATCATCCTGCATGTGTAATATCCCGAGATTTAGGCAGTAGCAAGAAATGTCCTGAAGAATTTTTTTTTCCTTAATCATAGAATCATAGAATAGTTTGGGTTGGAAGGGACCTTAAAAGATCATCTAGTTCCAACTCCCCTGCCATGGGCAGGGACACCTTCCACTAGATCAGGCTGCCCAAGGCCCCATCCAGCCCGGCCTTGAACACCTCCAGGGATGGGGCAGCCACAGCTTCCCTGGGCAACACGTGCCTCACTACCCTCATGATGAAGAAATTCTTCTTTATCTCTAGTCTAAATCTGCCCCTCTCCAGTTTATACCAATTGCCCTCAGTCCTATCACTACAAACCTCTGTAAACTGTCCCTCCCCAGCTTAATATAGGGGGTAATAAATATTAAATATGTGCTTGTGTTTTAACCTTTAACCAGCAGAAACTCTGTTGTTTTGGAATGGAAAATGGGCCTGCCATTGTAGATGCTAGCTCCACAGCTGTAAGGAAGCCAAAGTACATGAGCTTCCATGTACATGTCAGAGACACTTATTTTTCCAGAGCCTTCGAGAAGAATTCAGGATGCACAAGGAAAACTTGATTTGCCTTGTGATCCCTCCATTCTGACACCAATCTTCTATTCCAATTTTCGTATGAAACTTTTGAGTATTAAACAGTCACACCAGGGCATTAACTAGAAATAGATATTTCTATTGTCATTTGACCCATCGCTAGCAACTGTCTGTAGATGTGGCAATGTGGTATGCTTCAAAATCATTACAGAATGTACAATTTCTGCAGTATCACTGCAATGGTGACTTCTAATGTGAGTGCCCTCTCTTTTGCCTGGCTTGCAGCACTGGCAAATCCCCCTGGGGAGGAGGTTCCGCTCCCTGAAACTCTGGTTCGTTCTGCGGATGTACGGAGTCACAGGACTGCAGGAGCACATCCGCAAGGTGACTGGATTCTTCTTTCTTATGTAACCTACAGTGGGATGGCAAATGAAAATGAGCTTTCTACCTGTCTACTCTCCATGATTTCTGTACACAACAGAAAGCACAGATAAGAGGTTTTGGACAGTGGGGTTCAACAGGGGTACTGCTAGTTTGCCCCATGTAGTATCACAATTCATACCATAGCAGGATCGAAACTGTCATGCTTTGTGTTAATCTGTAGAGAAGAAAAGTCTAGGAATTTGGAATTTCCACAATATGGGACCCTATTTTTCTTTGAAACTAAGCTATGGCATTTTAATGGTTTTATTTGGGGAAAACATGTTTAATCATGACATTTATTTTACTAATGTGCTATTAAGGCTGTTGGGCTGCATTTATGATACAGTAACTGACTAGGAATATCTATCTGTTGTTCTTGATTTCATGTCTAAAGTCCATCTGTTTTCAAAAAAAAAAAGATGTGTACAATTTACAGTTTGTTAACATTGTTATGCATAAGTACAAGCATGCAAAAAGAAGGGTTTTTTTAAACACTAAAACCCACACCTGGCACCAGTCTAAATTATATGTACTTCCTCTGTAGCAGTAAAGTTAAATTCAAGCATACCTTTCATCTTTATGAAGTTTAGGGAAACTTTAGTGAGGGGAGATCCACGTCTTGGCTCTAAATATTTACAAAAATATCCATTAGCTAATAGTCTGGTCTAGTATGCCAAACTCTCTGCAGACACACATTCCTTTCCTTGTGGTACTAAATAAATTAATTCCTAAGAATTTTTTTTTCTACTGTTGTACCATCGTAGCGTGACGAAGTCCCTTTTGATTTGAAAACACTCTGGGATGAACAGTACCTTCTTTTTACTTCTAATTTTCATCATCTTATAATTTTCAACCATCTATACAGATATCTGCATTGGATTTTTGTCCTTAACGATGCTTTAAAAAACAGATCTTGACAACAGTGGCAATGCTGATGTTCTGTCATCCTTGTGGCAATGTGATGAAAAATTGATATGAGGTTTATTATCACTTTACTAGGCTATCATTACAGTTTCTAGTGGGGTCTCTCTCAGGTTATGTTTCTGGAGAGTGTCATTATTATAATATGGTGCCAAGTTTTTAAGTAGGGCTAAATCTCTTCCTTGGAAAATACAGAGTTGGAAACCCCATATCAATTACATGACCTTTTATTAGGCTGATTTCTGCAGGTTACTATTTACATTCAGTAAGTTCCCTCTTTCCCTGTCTCCCAAACATTTCCCTGACTGTTCAGCCACAAAGTGCTTGTCTTCCTATAATCATAGCTGAAGACCATTTTTTATACTTCCTGTGATAACACAGATCAAGAAGGCTAAGCAAATCAATCTTTAATTTTTTTTTTAGATACTGACTCCAAAGTAAAACTCTAACATGTACTTGTAAAGGTAATTCAGACAGCTAGGTTTCTGTGGGCTTGTTGAATTAAGTGTGTATGTTTAATATTTCACTGAGGACTAAAGTGTTCCATGGTATACAGAAAAAAATAAGTTATGACCTTATGTTTGGAACTTCAAAAGGGTGAGAGGGGTAATTAAGTGCAGAACTTTGGTCACTATATACATCTGTCAAACCGGACCCATTAAGTTAGTTTCTCCTCACCTCCCAAATGAGTGATGATTAAATTCAGTGGATTCCAAAGAGGCTTTTACAAAGAGTCAATTCTATCTCCAGCAGTTCTCTGTTGAGCTTTCATTTCAAGAAATTATTGCATATCATTTGCTCCCTTCTTCAGCAGAATTTAAGATGTTTCTTGTGAGTTTGCAGACATGTTGTTAAAGTTATATCAATAGCCACAAAATAACTTTATAGAATGTGTTTCAAATCTTGCCCAGTTTTCTCTCTTCTCAGGAATTATCTTTGGTTCCACATTTTTTGTGATTACTTTTCTTTTGGTAGTAGAGTAATGAAGTATGTTAACCAGCCTGACATTGGGTTTTCCAACCTATAGACCAGTTTCCAAACAAAAATAATTTGAAAGTTAACTTCGCTTGTTAACATTGCTTTCCCTAGTGCTTCGCTTTGAAAAGTTACTTTCTTTTAAACATGTCATGGCAACTTGTAAGTAACAGCTTTTATATTCACATTGCTGACAAAGGCAGTCTTTGAAAAGAATAGTTGGTAGAAATAGTTGGTACTGCATCTTGTGTTCTTGAGACTTCTAGCTCTGTTTTAAGTGAAGCCCTGTAGTTGCCTAAATAATTTCTGAAGCTTCATTTATTACAGTGGGTCATAAAGCGGACATAGGTAGAATGAAAAGAGATCCAGGAACCATGGCAGAAGCAGGTATTGCAGCCTCCAAGTGAAGAGCAGAGTGGCTGGAGCTGGCAAAGAGGGAAGAGGCTACCTCTCTGTGTTGCGTTATTAAGGAGCTGCCCAAGGAAAGAGCCAGGCACACAATCAGGCAGAAGAACAGTGGTTTGAAACATCTCCTTGGGCTGGAACCTAGGGAAGGGGCTACCTACATTTGTGATGTAGCATGCAGTCATACAACACATAGTTTTCATACGTCAACATATCTGTGTGAAGGGCATGTCATTCCTATTCATGCTATACAACAGCAACTAAGGCATGCCTATTCAGATGCAGGCGTGAGCCTTAGTGAAGGTTTGGGATCTGGGGTTTCAGATCCTTTCTGAGTTTGCACAAATCCCAACAGAGATTCTGTCATCACCCAGGAAAAAAAACAGGACACTTCAGCTCCTAAGTCATAGAAGAATGTAGCAAGATTCATCCAGTGTTTATAGACTTTTAGTTAGGCTCCTTTTGTGCAGCAGTGTGTTACAAAGTGATCTGAGATTTTCAGCAGTTATGAGCTTCTGAGGTAATACAAAGGAAGAAAACACTGCATACCCTTAAGAAGCCACCCTACTTGGTGTGAGTTTAGAAAGCTTCTTGGAAGATCAAAGATATCTGCAACTCTCTCTTCACAAGCTTTTCTTTTTTTTTCCTGAATGTAAACTACCAGGAAAACCTACCTGTATTTTCTTTCTTTTTTCTTTTTTTCCCCCTCCTCTTCTATTAGTACATCTTAAGAAAAAGATGTTTGTTATATCTGCAGCCTTAAAGTTTGCATCAAAATGACTATATAACCGCTGCAATCTGGCATTTGCTTGTACTGAAGAAGGCATTTAGGAACTAAAATATTCCTGGGAGATGAGAATGTGTGACTTGGATTTAGATACAGTAACTTTTGTCTTCCAGAACTTCTGGTTATGCATTCCTTTCCCACACATCATGTAATATTAATCTATTGCAAAGTATAGGTTTTAAAGCAGTGGTAAAGGGGATGACAGTCATCTCTGAAGGATGTGGAGAGAGAAAAATACAAATTTTGGAGGTAAGTCCCAAAGCCACAGAGGAGCTGTACAAAGTGGGCAAACCCAACAACAATAACAGTCTTCTGGACCGATTCCAAGCACTCAGAGTCAGTATAAATGTGAAACCCAAATATCCCATTTATAAATGGCCCATTTTCAGACTGCTTGACCATACATTACTCCCTTGTTGGTTCAAGTCCTTTCAAAGAACTCAGAAGTAATTTGAGAAATTTAGCTGTTAATGGTTTTGTATGTGACCCCCACAAATATTCAGACTCAGATGACTCCTTTGTAGGACCAGAAGAAATCTCTCTACCACATCCTTCTTTCTTCATGGAGGATAATTAATTCCATTAAAAATTAACAGCAAAGATCAAGAAACTGGAACAACAATGCCAGAGATAGCATTTCAATAGGGCATAGTCCGCATTTTAATAGGGCATAGTCCAAGTGGATGTTGAGAAGGCCTGTTGACAGTATTTTCCTTCAGAGTGCAGTGGGATGCAAGCTAATGCAGGCAGAGAGGTAAAATCTACAGGAGGAAAGTATGAAGTGATTAAGGGTAGGCAGGTGTGCTTATTTGCATAGACACATTAATGTACTTTGATATTTAGAGAAGCTTCCTTCAGATAAAAACTATTTTAGTTCTTGAAGGCTTTACCCAAAAATCAGGATTAATTTTGAATACCTCCATATAGAAGTATTTATCTTTATACATATACATATACATATACATACACAAACACAAACACAAACACAAATTTTTTTTTTTAAATAGGGACCACATCTTAATGCCTCACAAGTTTATTACTCCTATTATTAATTGTGTAGAACATTTCCCTTAATCATGAATAACCAAATGAATAAGATTCCTTTATTGTTTCTTTTCTCACTGCAGAAGAGCAAGTTATTTACCTGAGATAGACAGTGATATACAAAAGTTCCTTACAAGCTTCTTTTGTTCAATCTGCTAAATTTCACTGTGAAGAGAAGGGCTGGTATTCTATTCCTATATACCAAGTCTTTTCAGGCTACTAACGTGTGATTCCACTTTGGGAACCCATGTAATAAAGGGATTGTCCAAATAATACTGCTAGAAACAGTATGTGAGTTGGTTTGGGTACATCCCCTTTTGTTGTTAAAATATATAACAGTGTTACATAAAATAATTTTTAAAGGTTAATATTTGAACATCATCTTCAGGTTAATGGTGTTAGCGACATAGCATGACACAAATGTCAAAATCAACAGCATTTTGAGGGTTAAAATATCCATAGGTTGGGCTTGGTATGTACACATTCAGCAGAAAACTGAGAACAGCCTGTCAGTTTTTACCTCTCCTTCTTTATTATTCACAGCTTTAATGCCCACAGTTATCCAAACAGGACGTTATTGTCACAGTTTAGCTGCCTGCCTTGAAAAGTTGAAACACTAAAGCCGCACGTGTTCTCCTCTGAGTTATTACCATGCTCACATCCAGAGTGTGGGTCTCACAGAGCTCTTGAACTCACAGAGGCAGGTGTGGTACCTAAAAGGACCTTTGATTTTACAGAGTTTGAACTTGCCGGCCTAATAATATTTAACTATATTGCGTTTCATTATGTTTGGTTGCAATGATCTTTGTAAAAGCAATTCGGGATAATAGCTTATAGTACAAAGGTGCATGGCCTTGGGTAAATGTGTTAAGCAAAGCTATTGCAGGTGAAACCAGTTAAATGTGCACTTTCTCGCCTTTCTAGTCCTGTATAATCTAAAACATTTGGTGCCTCCCAGTGGCTTTACAAATTATTGCTACTTGTTAAGGCTGTGGATAAAAGTACTTTTATCCAGACAGGTATACAAAGTGCTTCCAGAATTCTGATTTATCTTTTACTGAAATTTCTCTATGTTTTTCTTGCTACTGCTGCCTTCAAATTCTGGAAAAATCCTTTAATGCAAAAATTGGACGTAAATACCTGTTAGAAAATGCATAACATGAGTCTGGAGTTTTCTTGTACATGCTACTCACAGTAAGCAAAATCTTAAATTTTTGTTCTATTCAGATCTTAACCAGGTAAATTTTTATTAAAGTCATTTGGTGACTACAGCTGAACAGCTATGAAATTCTCATCTCATTGAACACGACTTTTTTTAACGGCTTTGATTTCCAAGACATAGTACATGCAGTGCGAAATTTTGTGGAGAACTTGAGGACAGTAAACAATCATTACAACACGTATGCATATTGCACGTACGTTTTCTGTGCACTTATGCATACAAGTATCTGTAAGCATACATATAATTCTGGTCAAATTTCATAGCTGTAAACTCCTGCTCTTTATCTTCGCAGAACATTGAAATGCCCTGGAAAAGACTGGACATTTTCTTGGTCTCATTCTTGACTCAAAGAGCTTTCAGTCTAATTTTAGAGCAAGATGATAAATAGATGTAACAAACAGCAGAGAGGAAGTGGTAACAACAGTAAGATTGGCTGGTTGCACAGGGTACCAGTATGCTCAATATGAAGGTTTTGAAGCAATGTCTTGATTCAATATAAACAATGTTTTTCTATTTTAAGAAATAAACAAACATCAGAAAGCTATGATTTAGATGGCAAAATGTGTTGGTTTTGGGGGTTTTGTTTCTGGGTTTTTTTTTCTTTTCTTTTCTGCAACTTCTGTTTTGCCTTGTTCTTATCCATTTGGAAAAGGTCCTGTGAGATGAAACATTCCACATTTGACCCTGGCCCAAAGTGAAATGTTTCGTTGTTGTTTGCTATCTTTGCTTGAACTTGCAAAAAGGCAAAGCGAAAAAGCAGGAAAAGACATGTTCTTAGCTATTTATTTTTATAAAATTATTTGCAATCATAAATATTTGAAAGCTAGGCAATTTTTAAAGATCATTAGATGTTGCTGACAATTTTTGTTGTAGACTGGCTATCACATGAAGACAAACTGTAATTCTAACAGCTGGATGCTGTTGTCTTATCGTTTTTATTATTTTCTAGGGTCATGAGCACTAAACTGATGACAGTCAGTGAGAGGGGGACTGAGTAAGGTACTGCAAGTACCTGATAAGGACATGGGTTCTCTTTTATCAAGTGCTTCTGAAATAATTTTCTGTTTGGAAGAAAACAAACTGTGGTATGAGTGTGCAAGCATCACTGACTGATATGAAGATTTCCCAGGTGGCTGTTGGTACGCCTGTTGGTATTTGCCCTATTTGTTTGATTTTGGAAGGGCACTGGTTTCTTATACTTTAAATTATTGCTCCAGCTTGGTGTCCAGTGTCACTCTTCTTTCCCTAGTAATTCTGGACAGGCTGACTGAGCTTTTCTATCCATTTTCTTGATTGTACTGCCATCACCATTGTTTTCAACTGAACCTGGGCACCCAGAACAGAAAAGTGAGCAAGTTCTCCCCTTCGTCACAGTTAATCTCATATTAAGTAACTACTACAAAAGTTCTTGTTTTGCACTGGAATTGTTATTGTTTTCTCCCTATATGTATCTATTCACCTTCCCTCCTCCTCACAATATCTTTTGAACTCCAGCCATTCCTAGAAAAAAAACCCTGACAGTGGTAGAAAACCTAAAGAAGAATTATTACCATTATTTACTGTTAATACAGCATCATGAAAGTGATAAAACTGTGCCAAAATGTTTCATTAAGAAACAGTACTGCCTCAGATAGACTGAGCTACTAATATAGTAATGGCTCAATATGGTCTCTGGGAGTCATAAATTGGATGCAAGTGAACATAAACAGATGGTGATATGTGAATATTATCACACATCAGAAGATGGAACAGAGAAAAGAGATTCGGGATGGAAACAATTTAGCACATCTCTTCTCTTGATGAATCGAATTTATACAATGTCTCTCTCTTCTTAGCACGTCAGGCTGTCGCATGAATTTGAACATTTAGTCCTTCAGGATGAAAGATTTGAAGTCTGTGCTGAGGTTGTTTTGGGACTAGTCTGTTTTCGGCTGAAGGTAAGGCAGCTAAGATTTCCTATTTCTTCTGTCATGTTTGATAGCAGTACTATAACCTGCAACTGAATACAGTTTTTGAAGTTAATATATATAATTTTTTTTAAAGAAAAATAAGGGGAGTTCATGTAAATAATTTTGTTAAAAAATAATCAAATGCTTGAGAAATTCAAGTATAGGAATACATCGTCAAGGCAAAAAAATGGTCTATCAGTCATACGAAATGACATATTGTATGCTTGATGAACTTTGATGAAGGTGATTCTTTTTAATATATTTCCCTATGCAGTTGTATATTATGTGTGAGAGAGTGTGTGTGTGAGAGAGATGTTTCTTGTCAAGTTAATTTTTTGTGTGTGCATATTTCCTGTCCAATTTTATATATATATATAATGTCATGAAGATTAGAGTAGTAAACACTTTTTTGTTGTTTCCTTTGAAGAATAAATTTTCATTTATAAAAACCAACAGTCAGATGGGGCAAATTTGAGAAAGTTATAAGTAAGAATAGGTTGCATGGGAGGCTAGCTTCCCAAATGCCCTTGGCGTTGGTCTGGTTTTGTTTTTTTTTCCTGAACATAATCCTTTTGCCCCTCTTGGTCTTTCATTCCCCCAAATTTCTGTAAGTGCCAGGTTCATTGATGTAGACACCTTGCCTGACTAAAGCTAGAAAACCCACTTTGCACTCAGAGCATAAGAACTGCGGTAGCTGGGAGAGTTCAGTTGTTTAAGCAGACATCACAAGGGGATCAGTGCCTTATTTTAAGTAAAGAACTCATTTATTAGAGAAGCCTGCAACTGAAGTCTTTGTAAAGGGCTGGATTGTGACACTGGAATCTGAATGCCAAGCAACAATAATAACAGCACTGGAGTTTTGTGGGTCACATGATACCTAAATAAGATTTTAGCTTTTCTGAAGGCTCATGAGCACATCTTGGCTCCTTCTGGGTAGCATGGTAGTACTACTTTTCACAATTTTTTTTCTCAGCCACTCAGTTGCCTCAATTACCTGAGTTTGATGCAATTGGCTGCTAACGAATCTTTACCAATAAGTTAATGGTAAATTTGACTGGAATAAGAAAATCGTTTTGTTTGAATTTATGTTGTTTGAAATAAAAGAAAAAAATCATTTGTTGCTAAGGGATAAATTACAGGATGTGGAGATTTTTCCAGCAAGTGGAAATGTGACTATAATTTCTTTTCTAACAAGAACTTTTTAAAGATTTTGAGAACAGGTTCTGTTGCTTTTATCACTCAATAACAACATGTTCATTGTAGGCTGCTCTCTTACATGAAACCAGCAAACACTAGTTTTCCAGAGACAGCTGTTAGTCTGTGTTCTGCATTTACTTTAAAGGAACACTCCTCAGGATACAGACCATAGCAACACAGGAATTTTCACTTGCTCAGAACAGTGGTCATCTACATCTGGTCTCCTGTCCACGGTGCTTCCTTCCAAATGAAGAAATCAGATTAACAGGGAAAGATATTTTTACAAGATACCTAGCTAAGAAATTTCTGGACAAGTTCTGGAATAATGGGGTGATTCTGCTGAAAATCAACCTTGAAACAGCAATGTTTTCCTCACTTGCCTTCACTGTCCAAAAAAAAGAAAAGAAAACTAACATGCTTTTAAATGATGAGCATTTTATAGTTATTTTTCTGACTTTATTTGCTTTTAAATCACTCTTTTAAAAGTCTTCCTGTGGTTTCTGTAATTAATAATAAAATACATCTTAGAAGTAGGCAACTTTTATGTAGTTACAGTAGGACTAAGGGACAGTGATTTGAACAGTAATGCTGCACAGCTCTAAAAGTATGAAATATTTTTCCTGCCTTTGTTCTTGAGAAATCCTTTTTTATTTTTTGCTTAGTTATGACTTTTAATTTCTTTGATTTTCACACTGTTGAATGGATGGACTAATAATCTGTGACTTTCATATTTATAACTATGTCATCAAATGTCAAAGAAGGAATCCAAGTATCATGCCACAGGGTTAATGTTTGGCTTTCTTGTTACATCTATAGATTGATACAAGTCAAGCTAGTCATTTCTCCAAGGGGGTGAGAATACTGTCTTATTGAAGGTGACAGACTTAATCAGAGCTGGCTGCTGGCTTCTTAAGAGCTCTGGGACAGAATTATACACTACTAACTTCAATCTGACATGACACCCGAGTGTTGCAGCAGCCCCTAGGTGCAGCTGTGAGAGTAGAACAGAAGATAGATATATAAATCTTTCTCTTCTCTCCCATAACCCCTGCCAAGGGCATTAATTTAACATCATACAACTGCTTCTATTGCCTAAAAGTTAGTGCTGTGCATTTCATATTAAAAGCAAGGATCATCATTTTAACCTTTGATATGTAAGCAGTATATCATTGTTACCCATAATGGGTGGGGATTTGCAAAACACCAAAGCTGGTCCTTTTTTTAGTTAGGTGCATTCGAGTTGCATAAATATCTCCTGTAAGACTAATGCTAAGGCATGAATTTCAGGCTGTCATCCAAACTCCCTAACAACTTGTGCTAAATTAGAACAAGGTTCTGACTTGGGTTCAGATCTAACTCTAATATGATCCAAAACCATGCGAATAATACATTTATCCTTAATGCCAATAGGAAACTGTCTCTCCCTTATGCTTTGTTTTTATACGGAAAAGGCTAAGCAGGCAAGCTACAATTGCACAGCTTTGAGAGAATGTGTTTTCTGGTACAGATGTTTTCAAAAAGACTTATGCTGGTACAGTAACAAAACTGCTACCGAAGAGATGGATTTGTCCATTTCTGACTCTTATTTCACATTCAGTGTTCAGTAAGAGAACACTGCAATAAAAGTGCAGACGATCCTAGCATCTCTTGCAACTCTGTGTTACCACTATTGTAATAGAAAGAGTAAAGGTTATGCAATGGCTAAAATACTCCCCCAAAGAATAAACTTATAGCACTCAAGATCAACATGGTGTAGCCTAAGCTGTTATGGCAAACTGCCCAGCAAAGCTGAAGCCATCTTTCAGTCTGCTGATATAAAAGTTAGACAGATGGCTTCTTTTAATTTGGGTAACAAAGACTGTCAAAGATATGCAGCTAGCACTTCATCCTGCGTGGCTAAATTGGATGAAAATCCCAAGATTGCTGGGATCCCTTCCGTCATTGCTTTCATTTAAAGTTATTTTTTTAAAACCTGATGACATCTTTTGTATTATTTGCAAATGCTGGTGGACATGAACTTGGAAAACCATTGTTTCTACATTAGCTGAACCTGCAAAAGCAGCAGTACTCCTCCATGCAGTCCTATTTCTTTTGAGATTTGATATTAGGAGGATACAGTTCCTCTAAGAGAAATCCTCATGTTTACTATTTGAGACAAGCAGAATGAAGTGTACTAGGAGGAGATAAAATTCAGTACTTCATGAATGTAGAGTCCCTCTGACCTTCTGCAAGACATTTAACATTTATATCTTTGTTTCCTGGAATGCAGAAGATTGTTTACTTCCAGTGGGAGGGTCAGCTTACCACATTTCTAAAATACCCTCCCTCCCAAAGTCCACTTTTTGGGATTCTGTGGCAAACACGACAAAACTTGAGGCAAATACTTTTTTAGGGTTTCTCCTGGTATTATGTAATTTACTTATGTCAGGGATACATTACCTTTGCTGTTTCTTAATTAAGGGTAAGATTTCCATCTTTATATTCAGAAGAGTCTCACAGCAATTATTCTTAAATGAAGACTGGAAGGTTTGTTTTACAAATTTATTTGCAAAACTTCCTCCCATATTTGTTTGATTAGATCTAGGGAAACTGTAATGAAATGGATGCAATAATGAATGCTTTTACATAAAGCTATATAGCTCATGACCTTAGGCCACAAAAAAGCAGTCAGCTACACAAATGCCTCAGTATGAACACTGCTTCTAAATGCCAGTTAATCTATAAATATCTTTGTGACTGAAAACTTATCTTTTGTGCATCATCCTTTTGTACTCCTTTGGCGGCAAAGCACTGAGATATGAGAAAAGTGACTGCATGTTACTGGTGGTACTTGGGCTTGGCAGCTTGGAGGGATTTACATATTCCAAACTTGCTTCTGAAATTCATCACCATATCTGTTGAATTACAATTATTTCAGGGTTCAAATGAATTAAATAATGCGCTTCTTAAGAGCATAAATGAGGCCAAGAAGATTCACCTGGTCCCATGCCACCTGCGAGAGAAGTTTGTGCTACGTTTTGCTGTTTGTTCCCGCACAGTGGAATCCACACATGTTAAGTTTGCCTGGCAGCACATCTCACAGCTGGCAACTGATCTTCTGAAAACATGGGAGCAAAACCACCACCAGCAGTAACAGTACTGAAGCTGCAGTGGGGAGGAGGTAATTAACTGGCTTTCTCTGTGCTGCCAAGTTTTATTTTAGGGGCAGGTGGGAAAGTTAAACTATGAAGGAAAAAAAATACAAAACTTGTTGTTATGTAGCCCAGCTGCAGTAGCAAAATCCTTGCCAGCAAATTGTGTTGGAACCTTAGTCATTCCTTCTCTGTACTGTAGTTTCATCTTGCCTGTTTCCAGGATGTGCATAGCCACGGGAGCTCAAATTATTGTTTCTTACCAGTTTGTTATCAAGAGCATTTATTGAACCAGCCAATGGAAATGGAAGGGTTAGTGCTCCCTCTGTTGTCTCCAGTAACCTCTAGCACATCCGCTCTTTTCTTCACAGATGAAACTGTGAGGTGTTGTTAACCAATTAATCTAACATTACTATGACTTCAGAAAGAACCCAAGTTTGGGGAAGTTCAGTAACCTGTTTATGACAGTGTTCAGATCCTATCTAAACAGGCATGCACAAATACTGTTGTCATGATTTGGGGCACTATCATGTCATCACTGCGTGCTGCAGTAATTTTGTAAATGAAGGTAGGACTTCAATACTACTTCATCGCACAGACAGATCAGGGCAGGAGAGAGCACTAAATTAATGCTAACTGTCCTTATAGCAGGTTCTTTACTTCTCCCTAAAGGGTTTGCTTTTAAAACAGGTATTTTGTCAAATCTCAGCAAATAGGTTGTGCTGGCTGTGGGTTTTCACTTCGAACATTCATGACAAGGCCTCTTAAAAGCCCCTTCTTAAGAGTTTTGTCAAAAGCCACATGCTACCTGGTATTCAGTACTTTTAACCAAGTTGTTATAAACAGTGATTACTTGAAAATGATCTCTAAGCTATGTTTTGTGAGATAAAGTTGTGATTCCTTTTTAAAGCTACCATTCCATTTACTTCATTGTGTAATAAATCTCTGACAAAAATGTGCTAAGAAATGTGATGGCAAAAATGTTACTCTTCATTTCTCAAATTAGCTAAGAAATGAGATAACAAATTAAAACAAAAATAGAAATTAAAAGAAATATCTTCCAAAATATGCTGCGGTGCCCCCATCAGCGTTTTTCCTCTATTAACTGTGATGCATGGAACACAAAAGTATTAGAAAACAATTAACCTTCAGAGAAAGTCAGATAATGTGTACGTGACACAATCATTGATATGTTGAGGGCAAGTACAATGAAGCGGTGAAATGAAAGTCAGAAACAATATATGACTTATTAATAAATACTTCTGTCATTTTGAAAATATAAATTCAAGACAGTTATTTCTATGTAAATAAGAACAAAATCAATAGCTACTCCAAGAAAAATAATTTATAGGATTAACTCCTACATTTGCATTTGTTTTAATATTTCCTTTTTCTGCTTATATTAACTTCTACAGCATCTCAAACAACTTGCATAATTATTCGGCTTTCTTCCTCTATCCCTTGCAAGTATACTTCCTACATCGAGGAAGTTGCAAGTAGACCATGAAACATGTAGGAGGACAATTAATTTAGCACACAGTCTGCTCCTACTCACTGTCTTTCCAGAAGGGGTAAAAGAAGCTGACTATGGCCTAGGTGGATTTCTCTGGTGATTCCAAATTACCTCACTTCTATGTTGCAAACCAGGAAAGCATTAGTATTAATGTGTGTGCATATGCACATAAGAGATGTGCATGAATCCTGACACTTAGGAAAAACTTACCAAGCTCTGCATTTCCAGCAGGTCAAGCTATGTGATTAGGGGAGGTGATCGCATACTACCCTCCTGTAAGTCTAGCCTGAGGCTATGTTACCCACCCAGATGGAAAAGCTGATTACTGTTTCTTTAAGGAATTGCTTTCACAGGTAACAGATGAAGCAAGGGATGACAAATTGATCTTGCAAAACCAAGTAATATTCAAGCAGGTAACTGAGCCATTCCACAACACGCTACTCAGCTACAGTATCAGAAATTCTGATAGTGACTTTATCTTTAGCAGAATCAATATGAAATTAAGCTTTCCTGTAGTAGCACAATGCACTAGATGGGTAGACTGAAGAAAGCAGAAAATGCAGGCAGTTGTTTCCTTTCTCTATTATTTTTTTCTAAAAATAACATTATTCATTTATCATGACCTAGGAAACAATGTTCATCCATAGCACATATGGTCCACACTAATAGAATTTTACCACTTTTACATTATGAAAACAATAGAATCTTGGAACCAGAGAAGAATAACACCCTCTTTATGAATAGACCAGTATTTTGTGTGTGAAACACATAACCAGATCTATCCAGGAAAAATAAAGAGATCAGATTCTGATCAAAGCCATCATAAGTAAATCCAAGATAATGCCACTGAAATGAACTGGAGTTGCTTTGAGTTTACGTGACTATAATTGAAATTAAAATCTAACTATTAGATATTGAAAAAGAAATGCATAAGGTAAGGGCAACACTACATGGAACTAAAGAGGATTTTGCTAGAAATCTTCCCCATGGAAACCAGAGCAAAGGTGGGTGATGCACGCCTGCGTGAGCCTCAGACTGCTGTAGAACAGGGACGTGGGCAGGATGCACATGCAGACCTAGGAGGGGTGATATGTTCCCAACAGCTCAGAATTCGGCATAGGTCCCCCTAGACATTTGTGGGAAAATGTTGCCAAAACTGACGTTCACTTAAACATTTTTCAGCATACGGGTATCAGTTTTAGAAGAGGCTGTTGTCCAGATATCAGAACCCCTTCTGGCAAATAACTTAGGGTTAATTTAAAATACTATAAATAAAGAAATTGTTAATGTATTTTTGTTTTTTTAAGAAGTGATGTAAGTAAATCTTTTAATAAACAGCATTGACAGGAACCATGGGATTATCTTTCCCCATGGACAGCCCCAAACAGAAATTCTGATTTTTAAAATTATGGAATAATTTGAATATGTAATTGCTGAAGGCCGCCTTAGTATTCAGTTTCTCATACCCTCTTTTCCCCACATGATAATTCCTTCCTAGACTGTTAATGTTAGGTCATCTGAAAATGAAATCTGGGCTGTGTAATCAACTCAAGAACAAAAGTGCTGAAAAGAACATCTTGAAAGAAGAACATAACTGCTGTGTCTGTTCTGTAGCTTTGCAACATATGTGTGAGAAATACTGTATTTATGAATAGTTAATATGTGAATCTGAATTTATTGTGCCTTGTGTGCAAAAGCTAATACAGTCTATGCCGATTCATACTGTTTGTGTTAAAAGAAATTACAAAACCTCAGAACTGTACTCTGGAAGAATATCCATATCTCATAGGAGACAGTGCTGCTACTAGAGAAGGAGGAAAAAATAACTTTTTAGTAACCGTATATTTTTTTTTAAACTAGTAGAGTGCTAGTACAACACCTGCGTTCTTAATAATGACAGATTATAAATATATTTTGTTATCGACAGTGAAGTATTGAAAATATATGTATTTATGAAAGTATTATTAATATATTATACTCTGAACTGCACTATAATTTTTAAACTCCTAAATTTCACGTGCTTCTACATATAAGGCACGTGCCTATATAAGGCCGTGAGCCAACTGCTCCTGGTTATTGTTTTAGTGGTTGTTGTTGTTGTCTCCTGTAAGGATACCATATTTGATGAATTGTACTCACATTGCAGCTGCCTTACAACAGCAGTCTAAACCTTGAGATGCGTAAGCTTGAGTTGCTCAAAGGCAGGAGCAAATGAGAAATAAAAGTGAGAACCTGAAGACCAAGTTAGTGGGGGAAGATTAAATAACCATCGATGGAAAACACCTACAAAGCATATGTAGAGCCTGCATGACCTAAATGGAAAAACAATCAGATGTTTAGTGCTTTTTCATTATAATTGTGAGTTGAGTTCCTTTAACGTCTATATCCAAAGCCTACTAAGCAGACATGTAGGTTTTAATTGGCAGCATTAATAAAAGAAAACAAAGCTATGACTATTGTCTGTCTTTGCTCTTAACCAAGCTTTTCCCATTTTATTCATGCCAGCTGCGCTGTACGGGGTCCAGCTTCCCTCCTCAGGTCACGGCAGCGCCCTGCTTTTACACCATCAGTGACTTTTTACGCAGTGTGTCCTTGTAACAAATTACTTTGCAAATGAGAGTTCCTACCAGAAGTTTGCTCCTTAGCATCACAAGTCTGAAAAATGCTTGGCTGTAACAGGGGTCAATGCTGACCCTTCTGTAAAGTTCTGCATGGTCGTGCAGCTGGATCTGTCACTGCAGCCAGCTGCCCAGCTTTGGCTCTGGTTTGTAGCTCAGGCACCATCGAGTAGGAAAAGGCAATGGCCCGTTTCGCCACCCCTGCCTGGCTGCAGCCTGTGTTCCTGAGCGGAGCTTGCAGTTGCAAGCTCCTTCACTCCCTGTCCCCGTGCAACCCAAGGGAAATCAGGCAAGCACGCCTTGGGGGAAATTTGATGGCAGCAGTGTTACAAACTATAAATGTTAACCCAATTTGGTCTTAGATGATAGCTTGCAGAATAGCGCAGACAGTCTAATTTGCTGTCTGCACTAACAGTATAACAGGCTTGATGTATAACAAAAACCTGACAGACAGTAACTCTAAGGAGTGTTTCTCATGGGAAATTAAATGTTCACCCACACACAAATGACTATGTTAATACCAGAGGTGTAACTGCAGTGTAGTATGCGAATTTGTATCTAGGTGGGTGCGGTAATTTGAACGTAGGTTGGTATGATCCAGCTAGGAACTCCATTACCAGATTCACCTCATAGGATACACCCACCTTTTGCTCTGAAAGGCATCACACTATTCATCTTGTCTCCCTGCCAGCGAGCTCAGGTACTGCTGCTGAGGCCTTTAGCAAAGCTGTTCTCATAAAAAGGCCTATTCAGCCACTGTTGTTCCCCAAGGATGTTAGACAGCACCCTCTTCTGCTGCTGCCATGGCAGCTGTGCTGGCCTTGCAGCAAATCCCACAGTGGGACAGATGAAATAAGTGGCCACGGAGGTCAGGCACTACAGGTGTAGGAGGTGCAGGTGCCCATCGGTAGCAGCCAAACCACCAGCTGGGTCTTGCACTCAATCACATCTCATGAGGAACTTGTCTCCCATGGAGCTTGTCCTGCACAGAGGGTGGTCACTAAGGAGAAAGCCCGGGACTTTGCCAGCCCAGCCTCCTCCAAACTGAATGAAAGGCACCCAGAGGGACTTCTAACTGAAAGGAGAGGAATGCACAGCAGAGTGTGTTGATGTGAGGTGACCATCTTGCCGTTTTGGGCAGCCATCAACTTTGACACCGAAGGAGCCCTGGAATTTATACAATTATAGGATGGTTTGGGTTGGAAGGACCTTAAAGATCATCCAGTTCTAACTGTCCTGCCACGGGCAGGGACATCTTCCACTAGATCGGATTGCTCAAAGCCCCATGCAACCTCGCTTTGAGCACCTCCAGGGATGGGGCATCCACGACTTCTCTGGGCAACCTGTTCCTCACCACCCTCACAGTAAAAAAATTCTTCCCAATAGCTAATCAAAATCTGTCCCCTTACAGCTTAAAATCATTACCCTCATCTTATCCCTGCACTCTCTGATAAAGGCCTCTCCCCAGCTTTCCTGAAGGCCCCTTTTAAGTACCGGAAAGCTGCTCTAAGGTCTCCCCAGAGCCTTCTCTTCTCTAGGCTGAACAACCCCAACTTCAACCCCAACTTCTGCTCCTGTAGCCACTGGACAGGCATGAAGGCAAAGGCACATGTAGGTATAGTCTGTTTCCATGTTTACATATTCTTTTGACACAATACGTGGAATATTTCGAAATGGATTATTTTGATTTAAGTTAAAGTATAGTTAAGAATTGTCTAAGCAGTTGTGTTTTTTTTAAAGTTTCACAGAATGGCCCTCTGATAGCATGCTTTCTTTAAGAAGAGTGCTTTCCAGACATTGTTTGTTCCTTGAAGATGACAGATCATAGAACCACAGAATAGTTTGGGTTAGAAGGGACCTTAAAGATCATCTAGTTCCAACCCCCCTGCCATGGGCAGGGACACCTCCCACTAGATCAGGCTGCCCAAGGTCCTATCCAAGCTGGCCTTGAACACCTCCAGGGATGGGGCAGCCACAGCTTCCCTGGGCAACCTGTTCCAGTGTCTGACCACTCTCATATTGAAGAAATTTCTCCTAATGTTTAGTCTACATCGTGTCCTCTCCAGTTTACACCCATTGCCCTTTATCCTGTCACTATAAGCCTTTGTAAAAAGTCCCTCCCCAGCTTTCTTGTAGCCCCTTCAGGTACTGTAAGGTTGCTATATGGTCTCCTCAGAGCCTTCTCTTCTCCAGGCTGAACAAGCCCAACTCTCTCAGCCTGTCCTCGTATGGGAGATGCTCCATCCCTCTGATCATCCTAGTAGTTCTCCTCTGGACCCTTTCCAACAGCTCCATATCCTTCTTTTGTTGAGGATAACGTCCTGTGTTCAGAATGCTCTGTGCTGAACAGATGTCTCTTCTGTAATCACCTCTGTTTGGAGCTTTTATCTATCTTAAAGCCAAGGTCAAGCAGAAAGCTAGAGTCAGCTCCAAATTACCATTAAAATTACCCTTGGAGAATAATAGAATATGCATAAGATTTCTGGGAAAATTTATCCATTTGCATGTAAGTGGGAAATATATTCTGTAACCAGCTCTGGTCTCACTGCACATAATTGATGGAGGATTTTCAGTATCACTGTTGCTATTGAAGAGGGCCTGGATAGGCAGTAAATGTAACAACCTTTTAAATTCTCCAGCCTGTTCATTCTTGCCCCTTGTCAACTTTCAGCTGAAGAACCCAACCATTGGCACGGAAGGTTATGTCTGAAGCATGTGCAGGACTGCCAGGGCATGAGAAACCCTCTAGGCCTGTCCCAGCTATAAAGAGGAAGACCACCACCCTGCTGTCAGCCTGGGAGGCGACAGCTGGGGTCGTCACCGTGCAGCTGGGGCCGTCACCGTGCAGCTGGGGCCACTGACATGCGGGAAGAACTCTATAACTCGGGAAGAATTATAAAGCAGGTATGTTTTATTTTGACACATCAGGTGGAAGCTGGATAGCTTCACTTAGCTTGCACATCAAGAAACAAAATGGTCACCTATTTATTACACTAAAGTATACATATTCATTAAATTTTTTTTACAGATGTGTCTATTATAATAATTCCCTGGAATTTGACATAAGTTCCCTCCCTTTGGCGCGTGCGCTGTGCCCTCTGGTGGTCTTGGGCTGGGAGCTTCTGGAGGAAGGCTCGCAGCCTTCTTCACAGTGAACTTCTCAACTCACCTTCTTGCGCATGCTTTTAGACAGCTTGGGCACCTCTTCAAGGTTGCAAATGGTCCTTGCTGGTTCTTCTTCCTCTTATCCTGGTCTTAACGAGTTCTTCTTTCTCTTATCATTGCACTAGTCCTTATTATCTGACTTAACTGGCCAGGCACAGGCAGCAGATGTTCATTACCAAGAACAAAATACGCTTCTGTAAGCAAAATAGCTACCTTAAAACTTAAAACCATCAAAGCATTGTTATAATGCAAGTGAAATAGCTACTTTTATACTTAAAACTAACAATGCATAGCTGAAACATGCTATAAGCTAAATAGCTACTTTAAACTCACGCGAACAAAGCATTGCTAAACACGTCACAATGCCCCTCTTCACCCCCATTGCGGGCCTGGGGGCTGCGGCTGAGTTTGCCACATGGGTGGAAGCGAGGGCGGGGCTGGCGCCGGGTCCCACGTGACACGCCGCGCGCCGCAGCCCGACCTCCCAACTCACGGACCCGGCGCCTATTGGAGGGCGGGTGCCTCCAGCGCAGCCAATAGAGGAGCAGAAAAGCAAGCGCGCGCGCCGGCCCGGTCCGCCCCGCCCCCCCTCGGCTCGGCCGCGGCACCGCCCGAGCGGAAGACGTTGGCGCAGAGAACCCTCGGCCCCGCCCCCTTCCGATCTCTGATTGGCTGCGCCTCCCGGAGCCCTGTTATCCGATTGGTGGGCGGGGAGTGGGCGGGGCCGAGGTTCGAGCGGGTGCGCGCGATCCGTAGTGGTGGCTGCCGGAGGCTGTGGCTGGTGGGTGCGCGGGATGGGGCGGGGGGGGGGGGGGCTGCGCGCGGGAGCTGCGTGGCGGGAAACCCTCAGGCGTGGCGGTCGATGCGGGTGCTGCCTCAGGCGGGCGAGGGACCCGGCCGCGATCCCGCCCAGCCCAGCCCAGCCCAGCTCAGCCCAGCTCAGCATAGGATGGGGGCTGATGTGACCGAGAGCGGCCCTGCAGAGAAGAACTTGGGGGTGCTGGTCGATGAGAAGCCCGACATCAGCCGGCAGTATGCGCTCGCAGCCCAGAAGGGCAACCGTATCCTGGGCTGCATCAAAAGCAAAGTGGCCAGCAGGGTGAGGGAGGGGATTCTGCCCCTCTGTTCCTCTCTTGTGAGACCTCATCTTGTATATTGTGTCCAGTTCTGGAATCTTCAGCATAAGAAGGATATGGAGCTGTTGAAATGATCCAGAGGAGGGCTACAAAGACGATCAGAGGGCTGGAGCACCTTCCATATGAGGAAAGGCTGAGAGAGTTGGGCTTGTTCAGCCTGGAGAAGGCTCAGAGGAGATCTTATAGCGACCTTCCAGTACCTGAAGGGGGCCTACAGAAAAGCTGGGAAGGGACTTTTCACAAAAGCTGGTAGTGATAGGACAAGGGGGAATGGCTATAAATCGGAAGGGGGAAGATTTAGATTGGACATAAGGAGGAAATTCTTCACAATGAGGGTGGTGAGGCACTGGCACAGATTGCCCAGGGAAGTTGTGGATGCCCTTATCCCTGGAGGTGTTCAAGGCCAGCTGGATGGGACCTTGAGCAACCTGATCTGTTGGGAAGTGTCCTTGCCCATGGCAGGGGCATTGGTAATCTTTAAGGTCCCTTCCAAGCCAAACCATTCTATGATTCTATGGGGTGTGTCCCCCTTCACTCCACTGCAGAGGGATGAAGGCCACTGGGAAGCCCTGTTCTGGGCTTCCCCCTCACCTGGTGTGATGTGGTGGGGTGGAGCTGCTTGGGCTTCTGAGGGTTGAGGAGCCTTGCCCTTGATTCTTGCTGGCTGGCTGGGATGGGCCTGAGGCTGTAGTGCTGCAGCAGAGAGGGCTGTGCCTTGCCTAGGCAGCTGGCATGCTTGCCTTCTGGATTTCTTGCCAGTGGGCAAGCAGGCCCCATGTTTTGAATGGGTGTATAGTATTAATAAACTATATATAATTATTATGTTGTGAGTAATGGGTGTATGTAGTTTTGATCCTGGCTTGTGTCAAAAACATAGTCGCCAGCTGGAGCAGGGAAATGGTTGTGTCCCTGTGTTCAGCCCTGGTAAGGCTGCACCTTAAATACTGTGTTCAGTTTTGGGCACCTCAGTACAAGAAAGATATTGAGCCGCTGGAGAGCATTCAGAGAAGGGCAATGAGGCTGGTGAAGGGACTGGAGAACAAATTTTGTGAGGAACAGCAGAGCAAACTGGGGTGGTTTAGCCTGGAGAAGAGAAGGCTGAAGGGAGATCTTATTGCTCTCCACAACTCCCTGAAAGGAGATTGTAGCTAGGTGAGTGCTGGTCTCTTCTCCCAATTAATAAGTAATAGGATGAGAGAAAATGGCCTCAAGTTGCATCAGAGGAGGTTTAGATTGGATATTTGGAAAATCTTCTTTACTGAAAGAGTGGTGAAGCATTGGAAGAGGCTGCTCAGGAAAGTAATGGAATTTCCTGGTACTTCAGGACATGATTTACTAGGCATGGTGCTGTTGGGTGAAAGGTTGATGATCTTACAGGTGTTTTCCACCCTTAAAGAGTCTATGATTGTATGTTTGTGTGTGAATGTAAAGACATCCAGCGTGAATGCTATCTGGTAGCAAACCCCTCTGTTTGCTGAGGCAGAAACTTGCATGCCAGGAATTCATTATTGTCAGTGCTTTGATAAACCCACAACTTTAGAAGTATCATGTCCACAACACCTGGGAACAGTTTTGGCTGTTGGAGGACGACTGCATATGCATTTGGCTGTGTCTTGCAGGAAAAATAGTAAGACTGTGAGGTCAACTAATAGGAATTGGAATAGAGTGAGAATATGATGTTAGAAGACATGTAAAAGGAAAAATCAAACTGAAATTTTAAACTATCTGCCACTGATCACTTCTTATGACCTTCCCTCAATGCTGTGTAGACAATCACTAAATCTTTAGGAAGTGGTGGTGAGCTTGAGATTTTATATTCTGAATGATGAAAATCTGTGGAAATATTTAATGGGAGTAAATATCTGCTACTGAACTTTTTCTGCTATTATGTTTCATAAGATGTTTTTGATTCAACAGTTGCAGTTTTTTATGTGCACATTGACAATTATTTAGTATGTTGTTTAGTGGTTGTATAGAGAAATGAAATGAGAGGCTGCAACCCTCCATCTCCTGTTCACATTTTGCTCAGCTGTAGATGAATCGTGGTGGGAATTTGCACCTCATTCCATAGGTGCAAGTTAGACTTGTCTCTGTGCAAAAGCTGACTGTAATTTTTCAGAGCAAGTCTTATTTTTATGTTGTTTTTTCTTAATTGGCTTCACATGTAAAGGCACTGAATTCACAGGTAAAAGATATTTTGACTTTGCCAAACGGCTCTACCAAGCTGAGCTGAAATCCAAAGAAATCCAAACCAAAATAATTTATCTCCTTATTGTTTGTTATGTGCGTAAACCCTCCTGCTGTAATAATATTGTGCTCTCTGCTGTCTAACACTGCTGTGAGATTTTTTTTGAAAGCAAATAAAGAGGACCCCCTCACACCCTGTATTCCTTCAGCTCTGTGTCCCCAGTCCTGTATGTACATTACACCAATACCTCTGTCTGCACTCATACATAGTCTGTGGCTGATTCAGAAAACTATTGCAAGTTGACTTGTACTCTGTTGGAAGCGCTATGATATATATATAAACCTCCACTTTAACAGTTTTTGTTTTAATTATTCTCCTGCTGGAACACCCCGCTACATATTGAAGTTGAAAAAAGAGAAACTGGAACTTAATGTATTTTAATAATGTCCTATTATAGACGTGTGTCCTTTGTGGACATATGAGAAGATTGGAATTACTCGGCGTTAGGAGCTTTGTACAAACTGTTGAGGCTGTGGTAGATTCTCTTAAATTTGCTTGTATCTGTGTCTCTTCCGAATCATGAATTCTTGACGTTACCAGAAATACTTCTGCACAGAATACATTGCAGTGAAAGACTTGTTGAAAATGGAGTAAAACAGAATATTTCAGGTGGTAGGCATCTATAATGATCATCTAGTCCACCTGAAAATACATCATAAATTTTCAAGTCTGGCAGAACGCTCCCTCCTAGCCAAATGTCATCTTTCCTATTTCTTTAACTAAAAAATTGCTGAAGGAATTTTAATTCTGCTTTCTAAATCTGAGGAGCAAGCACTGCTTTAAAAACGCAAGAACTTTGTTTCTCAAAAATGTAAAATGCGGAGATTTTAGTGGAACAAATAGTTTTGAGAATTTGGTAGGGATCTAAATATTAATCTGAAAAGTTTATTTAATTTGGTCTTATTCATTCCAGTCTTACCTACCTTCACAGACTTTGCATGAAGTTTTATTTCTTAGCCTCGTTGTTTCCTCTTTTCTTTACCATCACTGTACTAACTTTCATCATTTTGACAGTGGTGTGTAATCTGTCTGCCTCTGCACTGTGCTATATTCTGTCAAATAAGAGTGAAAGGACTGGTGATTTCATTTAACACGGCCAATTTTTGTTTGGCCATCTGTTACTGTTCTTTGCAGTCTGCTTACCTCCCCAGGAGACCACTGGTAAGGAGTAAACTTTTTTTTTTTTCCTTTCTCTTTTCTTTCAACAAGGAAGAAAAGAGAACCTCAGTCTAAATTGCATTACACCTCAAAGCTGGTTGCTTTTTGGAAATGGTGAAGTGTCCACACTGGCTAAGTAGCTTGCAAGATCTACTGCACTGTTTCTCTCAATTAAAATAATGTATGTTTTCATGTATATGTATTTAGGAAAGGGGGAAAGCAGTCAGAGCAAACAGCTGTGAAATGCATTTTATAACAGCAGATCTTTTATGTGTGTTTCAGTATCAGTGATGGAAACCCCCACCCACAGCACCGTGCACCTGAGCGACTGGCAGAAAAGTTACTTTGCGATTACCTCTGGCACCTGCACACCCGGACAGAAGGCAGATGAATACCGTGCCAAAATCCTGCGCATTCAGTATGCATGGGCAAACTCCGAGATCTCTCAGGTCTGTGCTGCCAACCTATTTAAGAAATACGCAGAGAAGTACTCTGCAATTATTGACTCTGACAACATAGAGACTGGCTTGAATAACTATGCTGAAAACATTTTGACTTTGGCAAAGTGTCAGCAAAATGACAGTGACAAGTGGCAATCTGCCTTGACAACAGATAATGTATTTGAATTAAAGTGTGTGCAAGAGAGGATGCAGGCTGGCAAAAATTTCCAGAGCTCTCAGATGGCACCAGCAGATGCCTGTGTACCAGCTGATAAAGGGGTCAGTGCCTCTGCCGCTCCAGGTCTTACTAAACTCGGTGTCTTCAGCAGTGCCGGGGAGACTAAGCTCTGTGCTGGCTCAGCAAAATGTGCAAGTCGGGTACCAGATCTCCTTGAGCATCCCTCATCTTCAAAGTCTCTTCAAAGCAGTGTGCCTCCTGTGACCAAAACTTTAGATACACTTCCTGCCTCTTCAGCCTTCTTAAATGAGCAGGTTCATGTAGGTTTCCAGGCAACTCCACTATTTGGAATTAAAGAAGTGGCAAGTAGTAGTTCTCTGAAAATGCCAGGTAACTGTCATGATGGACAAAATTTGTCTCTTTCCAATCAGTTAGTTGTACCTGCGTGCTCTGCAAGTTCTGGAAAAAGAAAAGCATTTTATGGTCTGGCTGATGAAGGCAGCACAGTGATTCCAAGCCCTGCTTCATGCCAGACTTCCATTAGTACAGAAACCAGTAGTTTTTCAGGATGCAGAAACAGGAATGATGAGAGTGGTGTTCCTGGTTTTAGAACTGCGAAAGAACAGCTGTGGGTGGATCAGCAAAAGAAATCTCAAAACCTACCTCAGCGTGCATCAGTCTTATCATATGGAGGTGTAAAGAAATCACTGGGTGCAGGCAGATCTCGGGGTCCGTTTGGCAAGTTTGTTCCTCCAGTTCCAAAACAAGATGTAAATGAAAACGGAGGGGCACAGTATAAACCTCATGCAAGAGGATCAGCAAGTCCATTGTTGCCTGTAGATGAACGACTGAAAAACATCGAACCAAAAATGATTGAACTCATTATGCACGAGATCATGGATCATGGGCCTCCTGTCAACTGGGATGACATTGCTGGAGTTGAATTTGCTAAAGCTACTATAAAAGAAATAGTTGTCTGGCCTATGCTGAGACCAGACATCTTCACTGGGTTACGTGGTCCTCCTAAAGGAATTCTTCTCTTTGGCCCCCCTGGGACTGGCAAGACTCTTATAGGCAAGTGCATTGCATGCCAGTCTGGAGCGACTTTTTTTAGCATCAGTGCCTCTTCTCTGACTTCCAAGTGGGTGGGCGAGGGGGAGAAGATGGTCCGTGCGTTGTTTGCTGTGGCACAATGCCAACAGCCAGCAGTGATTTTCATCGATGAAATTGATTCTCTGTTGTCTCAGCGTGGAGATGGGGAGCATGAGTCGTCGAGAAGAATAAAAACCGAATTTCTGGTCCAGTTAGATGGGGCAGCAACCTCCTCTGAAGATCGTATTCTAGTGGTTGGAGCAACAAATCGACCCCAAGAAATCGATGAAGCTGCCCGAAGAAGACTAGTAAAGAGACTGTATATTCCTCTTCCAGAAGCCTCAGCTAGGAAGCAGATTGTTACCCGCCTAATGTCAAAGGAACACAGCTCTCTAAGTGAAGAGGAAATTGAACTCATAGTTACAAAATCTGAGGGATTTTCTGGGGCAGACATGACACAGCTCTGTCGAGAAGCTTCTCTGGGCCCTATCCGCAGCCTTCAGTCCATGGACATTGCAACCATCATGCCAGACCAAGTACGGCCTATTGCTTTTCTGGACTTCGAGTGTGCATTCAGAACTGTGCGACCCAGTGTCTCCTCGAAGGACCTAGAACTGTATGAAACCTGGAACCAGACATTTGGCTGTGGTAGATGACTACATCCTAACTGTTCTGCAGAAATAGTAAATTTCTTTAGCACTGTCACATTATACCCATAATAATTTAGAGTGTCTGCACTTCTTTTTGTTTCTGTCTTTGAAATTAATCTTATGTTATGCAAGCATGTATCTAAGGTTTTGAGGTTTTGCCATCTATGAAAAGACCATGAGAAGATGCTGGTCACAATATGAGAAACTGCTGAACACAAGTAACAGAGTGAAACACTGGCAAAAGTTACAGATAGCTGCTGTGAAAGATGGACAAATTTCACTTCTGTTTAAGGGAGAGATGGACAAAGCTCACACATAATTGGAGGGAGGACTGGGGGGAATCACGCAAGGCCTACTGTGCTGTATTGGTAGTGCCATGCAAGACTGAGGGGGACCCAGGCAATCTTATTGGGAATACCAGTTTTGGGTATGGATGCAACAAAACTGGGACTGATGGGGAAAAGTAGTTAAGGGGTATACTGAGAGGAGACTGGAAGGAAAGGGTCAAGGGGGATGTGGGAGGAAAAATAGAAGGAAAAATGCATGGAAAAATAGAAGAGGGAATAAAAGGGGACAATCTTGTGAACTGTGTTGTTGTCTGACAGCTCTGTACCACATCACTGCAGTCTATTCCAGCTTCTCATTAAATACATTTCCTGCTGATTTTCAGCTTGACCTTGCTTGCTGTGTCACATATGAGTGTGTGTACGTATGTTATCAGGAGCTCTGGGCACCTGTATCTGGAGAAGAGGCCATGGGTCACAGAGTCTCTAGGATCTGAGGGCCAACCATGGGCTAGCTGATGTGTTTTCAACCAGGTGCTGTAGAAATCCCAGTGTGTGTGCAAACTTCACTAACAAAACTTGCCAGCAAACTTCAAGTTGGACTAGCTGGCATGTAGAAGGAAACCAGCATCTGGAAAAACCCCAGATGAAAGTCTGTGACAGGGTAAGGGGGCTCAGGGCCTGGGCCTGGGTATTAAACGAACTTAAATCCAATGGTAATGTTTGGAGGCTCCATGAGTGTGGTATCCTTGTGAAGCTGGAGAATGCAGGGGTGTGTCTCACATGTGAGCATCAGTACTGTTTGGCTGGAGATGAGAAACAAGATGGGGCTGTGTTGTTGGATTTACATGAGCGCATTTGCTTTGTGTGTGAATGCTTGTAAAGGCCTTTCTTGCTCTGTGTCCTTGTCTCTGTGTGTGTTTGTGTGTATCTGCTGTTTTGTATTGGGGGCTTAGCCTTGCTCCTGGCTGGGCCACAGGCAAAATCATCAGCAGCTGCATCTTCAACTGAGACAGGAGAAGCTTCAGGCTAAGACCGTGCTCAATTTGGCTCGAGTGGCCAAGAAGGAGACCTCCCGTGTCTCAGTGCCAACTGGATTCCGTTATTCCTTAAAAGATCTTCATGCAACAGTGATGAAATTCCTAGCTAGCTTTTATTTGGTGTTCTTAACTGAGGTCTGAAAGAAATGTACAGTCTCTTGTTCACATAACCTGTACTTGCCCACTAACTGGACAGAGCTGCCCCCGAATGGAAATAAATTAAAAGCTTTCCTTTGGATTCTTTTGTTTGTGTGGCAGAGCTGCCTGCTATGCTGTCCATGCTTTATTTTCTGTTTCTCTAAAGCACTTTTTCTCCTCTTGGGGAAAATGCAGAGATTAAAAGCTAGCCTTACTTAGATTTTTCTAAAGATGGATAAATGCTGTTTAGCCAGCATTTTCTGAAAGCCCTTTGGGAACTACAGGGGCTGTGAGACCATACTGAACCTTGAATTCAGAATAATTTGGAAGACTTGGCATTCCTTAGAGCTCATACTGATTTAAACAGAAAAGAAGTCAGTTCTATTCTTAGTTTATGTGTTTAGTTCAGTCTGGTATGTATTTGAAATTATTTTGCAGAGCTGTAAACATGCAGGTGTGCAAATCTATTTTAATTTTTGAAATAGTGAAAATAGAACAATTAGATTTTTTTTTTATAAGAATAAATGTGTGATGTGGTCCAAAATGATTAATTTTTGTGCTACCTGAGTAAAGATTATGTGGCTAAACCTGCTCTTACTAGTTTAGTATTGGAGAGCTGTAATCATGTGCTAGGTAAGACTTTTGTTCTCTCCAAACATCTTTCCAACCCTAATGAAAATATGTTCTTTAAAATCTTTTCTCAGGCAAGTGAATGAAAACCCCAGAGAATTTAAGCTGTTTAGGAAAACCTAAAGGTTGCTCAAGGGTAATAAACCCCTTTTGTAGGATTAAGTAATTGCGTTATTTATGCTGGGAATTATTCTGTTAATGCTGTGTGAGCATACTGCGCTCATCTATGTATCTGAATAATCACGTTTTGATGGAAATGGCTCTACTAACAGAGCCAGCGAGAACACATATGGTGACAGAATGAAATGGCTCTCAAGATAACAATGAATGGGAGAGAAATGCTGTGCCGCTGTATTTCTCCCTGGAAAGTGGAACTTGTGAAAGAGAAAAAGTAGAACCGCAGCCCCAAACTGGAGTGTTGTTCTTCCTCCTACTTCTTATGCTATTCAGTACTTGGCACTCTCTTGAATTACATGAATAGTAGAATCATAGAATGGTTTGGGTTGGAATAGATCATAAAGATCAACCAGTTCCAATCTCCCTGCCGTGGACAGGGGCATCTTCCACTAGACCAGGCTGCTCAAGGCCTCATCCAACCTGGCCTTGAACCACTTTCAGGGAAGGGGCATCCACAACTTCCCTGAACAAGCTGTTTCAGTGGCTTACCATACTCATCGTGAAGAATTTCTTCCTAATGTCTAGTCTAAATCTTCCTCCTTCCAACTTAGAGCCATTCTCCCTCATCATATGACTACATGCCCTTGTAAAAATTCCCTGCCCAGCTTTCTTATGTCCCCTTCACGTACTGGAAGGCCGCTATTAGGTCTCCCTGGACCCTTCTCTTCTCCAGGCTGAACAACCCCAACTCTCTCAGCCTGTCCTCATGGTAGAGGTGCTCCAGCTCTCTGATCATCTTAATGGCCCTCCTCTGGACCAGTTCCAAGAGTTCCGTATCTTTCTTATATTGAGGATTCCAGAACTGGATGCAGTATTCCATGTGGGGTCTCACAAGAGTGGAGCAGAGGGGAAGAATCACCTCCCTTGACGTAAACATGCGTTTGTTTGAGAAAACACGTAGAAATAGTGAAACATTAGGTAAAGATTATTCTTCTGCCTTTTTAGTAATGATGCAGGTAATGTGACTCTCTCTTCAGCCATCTAGCAATATTCAGGCTTTGCTGCAGGACTCACAAGTCATCAGGACTTCCAATATTAGCCCAATATGTATTTCATAACCTGCCATAAAAATGCCACCAAACAAGAGATTAGACCGCCTGTAACATAATTTCACAAAACATACAAAATTGCGCAGAAGTAGGGCATGATGGTAATTTAAGGGAAATGGTGCAGATAAATCCACTTTAATGGATCTGTTTAGTGTATGCAGGAACCTATGTACTTCATAATTTATTCTTTTTGGCTGGCTGAACTTTGTAAGAAGAAACGCAGGATTATTCTCTGGTTTTGTGGTTCAGTAACATTTGGTGCACAATCTCTTAGTTTCCCTTAAATAAGGGTAAATAATTGCAGTCCTGGAAAAGTGAGGACTTATCAATAATCAAGGCAATTCAATTCATCATTTTCTTAGTGCATCTTGTGTTTGAGTTAGCTGAATTGTCTCAGAACGGTATGAAATCCCCAGATGAGTTTCCATTTATAGAAAACTGTGCCAACACAAGTATGTAGAAGCTGATGAAGCATCAATGTTCATCTGCTAATGGCAAGTGAATGAAAACCAGGCTGGGCTCTAGATGCATTGTTAAGGTTGTCTTATTGTTTTTCTAAGAGAAATTAAGGAAATACTCCCAAGCCAACATGTTGTTGGGAAAAACCCACTAAACAAGCAAAATTATAATTATAATTATAATTTTGATGGCAGTGAGGGATTGGTCTTGGTGAGCACTTAAATTTACTAAGACTTAGAAGATGCTTTGGACTGTAGGTGAACAAGCGATGCTTGCACTTGTCTTCAAACTCGTAAGTGTACATTCCTTTGAAATTTAAATGAAAGGTTGGGCTTGGGAGAGTTTTGAAAGAGGCATCAAATTCCCAAAGACTAGGTTTCTTAGACTTACTTTTCAATTCAATTCTTTGTCTTATCTGCAGAAAAACAACCATGTACAGTGCTGTAGGTGTAAGCAGTTGATCTTGTAGATCTCTAGTGCTTGTTTTTGCCCCGTTAGGCCAAAACCTTCGTATAATCTTGGTTTATACACTTGAAGACAAAATTGCATTATCACAAAACTATGGATCTGGAAGGGACTTAAAAAATCATCAAATTCTCACTTCAGGTAGGGTGAAATATTTTTTTTGTGATTCATGGTGCATGTTTTTGCCTAGTTCTTTAAAACATTCAGTACTTATAAAAAATTTGGACTCTTTTTGGATCTAAACCATTTTTACTATTCAATGTTCATACCCATGCCAGTGATTATATGATCAAACTTGGGACTTCTTGTATACAGTGTGTGTTGCTTTGCAAACACAATCTGATAAATGTGTATTGTTAACCATTAGTAAAATGGCTTTCTTACCTGGATTCTTCTTTAGCAACATTGAAGATAGGCAAAATTCTTCCCCCACAATTCATCTATGTTTCCATAATACAAATGTTTTGTGCCTTATGCTGTCTTTATTGCTCACAGACATGGGGAAATATTTAATCATTCTCTTTGTAGCAGGTACTTAAAACAGTAGAGATCTGTTGTCATGTGTCATTGCAGGACTACCTAGACTAAATAAATGTCACTCTTCCACTCTTTTTAGTAATGCCCTGTTGGTTGAGCTTCTGATCACTTCTGTGGGTTCAATATCTCTCCTGCATTGTGGTACTCTGAAGAGGACACTGCTCATCAGTAATAAGGGATGAAACTGGAGCACAGCAGAAGCACTGAACATGGGTGCCAGAGCGGAAGATAGGTGAACTTTTCACTTGGGCAAGATGCTTGTTTTTTCTTTTCAGTTTGTAGGTAATTTTCAGCAAAGTTGTTCTGAAGTTGCTGTGTTTTCTTATCTTTCCTACCTTGGTTTCAACAGTGAATTTATTCAGTGGAGCCTCTTTCTTCCATCGCTTAAGTCACTAATGAAAATATTAACACTGCTGCAAGGAAAGATCCATGTGAAATCATCTTTAATAAGGCCTTACTGTTTGTTGATAACTGCACTTTGACTACGGTTTTACAATTAACCGTGCACTGGTGTTACAATAATGTAATAATTTCTGTCTTCAGAGAATATGCAAGAATGGTGAAAAGCTTACACAAGTAAGTATGTCCTGTATTCATGTTCCCCTGTTGCCAAGTCACACCACCTGTTCTAGAGGAATATTGGGTTGTTTTCTTGTGGCAGAGGAAGATGCAGCAGCAAGCAAAAGGCAATATCGTTCTCTTTCAGAATCTGAGGGTCGAGGAAAGTGAATTAGAGCTGCAGGGGTACTGGAAAGATACTGAATCTGCTTTTTGGCTGGCAGAGAGATGATGCAATGCTTCCTTATTGTGGGTTACTGGGGAAAGGAGAACTGTCATTTCTCCATCCAGGCGTGGCTGAAGTCATTACCTGGGCTGGGAGGAAGGGACCAGAAAAAAAGAATCTTCTACTCTGCAATCACAAGCAGAGGCAAGGCTGCTGCTATTGTGGGTTTGATTGTAGCATCTCAACTATGGAGTTCAGCATGACTTGGAGTCAGAGGGGCATATGTGTGGCTTAGATGGTCTCTCAGATTCCCTAACATCACCCTAAACCTTTGAGTGTCCCTCTATTTGTGTCTAGTCTGTAGACTTCATGAGTAGGGTGGCATCTTGTGTTCTGTCATACTCCTGAACATACCACACTTTCTTTTGGCTACTAGTGTATGCAGCATAATCAAACCTCCACCCTAGAAAAGCAGCTGGGCTGTTCTGAGGCTTTTCACTAAAGCCATGCAAGGAGAGCTTCGAGGAGCAGAGGCTTTCCTTATCTTGCACCAATAGAAAATTCCAGTTTCAGATTAGTTTGCCTGCATTTGGACTATTTCAATCTGAAATTGTCACTGAGTTCTGTAATGTGGAAAAACCTGGGCATGTGAAACTCAATGCATTGAGTTGTCTGCTAATGCATTGCTTTGAAAGACCATCTGGAATGATTGTGTATTTACAGTCAGGAAGAAAAATACTGGCTTCTTTTTTTTAGAAGTAGATCACAAAATTCCAGGCAGTGGCTTGTGAAAATTCCTGTCCAATTCTTACAGGTTTTGAGTTCTCTACTGTAGATAAAGATGTAATGTACTGTTTTTACTGTATTGATTTTAATCTATTTCTCTTTACTATATTCATTTTAGTCTATTTTTCACTAATAACTGATATTAGTACAAACATCTTTTAATAACTTTTTTCCTACAGCTAGAGGATAGGATGTCTCTACCAGCTGGGATGGTCCTTCTACTCCTTATTTTTCTTAAATTATGGCGAATTTTGTTTCCAGAAAGAGCTTGAACTCTGGAAGCAGGTTTCTGCAAGGTACTCTGCTGTCAGCTACCCCTAATAAAAAAGAAGTTTGAAAACAGTGTGGGGAAATGGACTATATATAAATATGCAAACAAACATGTATAATTTGAAGTTATTTTGGCAATGATGCTACTTTTTAAAATATTTTTTGATGGATTAAGGTTATTTAGAAGCCTACATTTAGCAGTGATGGCATAAAATTAGAAAAAAAGAAAAGCTCCACTTTCAAGAAGGTCGTAGAAATTCTGGGCTGGTATAGCTACAACTGGAGACATTAAAGAGGTAGAAAATACTCTAGTAGTGACAAGTGAGGAAGTGATAGGTAATTTGTTCTCAGGTTCTGTGATTAGTCTGTTGCTTTCTGAATTTCCTTTGTGATTTCTTTTTCAATTATTATAATGATAAATTCAGAGAGTTCCACCCTGCTTGATGTGGTGCCTTACTGTCATATGGCAATGTCTTATAGTGGACTGAAAAAAATTAAGTGTGATAATTAAAACATTGTGATATTAGCAGTTGTTGCAAACCCAGAAGTTGTGCATCGAAGAAATGCAAGAGAACACAAGATCAAATTTTCAAAAACTTTTGCTGCCATCTACTAAAAATACATTCTAACTCTCTGCCTGTAAATGTCTCAGAAGGGACAAACTTTAGCATGCTGGGGATGGCTCCACTGTAGTTTCATTCATGTAAATATTTCTCATGTGCTTTTAAAAATAGTTATGGTAGTACAACTACCCAAATAGTTATGACACTACAACTCCCTCCTCTAGTGACCTGGGAGTAGGGGTAATTTATACCAGGGAAAGTTGACTTTTATCTGCTTAATGTAATTCCCATAAAAATTACATCTTTTAAGAGTCTTATTGCCCTTGCAACAGTGGGAAAGAAGCACCACCTTATTTATACCTCCACAGTGCTGTCAGCAGGAAAAATTATGCATTGGCATATGTAAGCCAAATGAGCTCCAATGCTTTTGCTAGATGTAAATTTAGGACAGCCGTAGCAAGACTAAAAGACGTCTTGCTCAGTCTGTCCTGTATAAGGTTCAGAAACTAATGGAGAAAAAAATATCCACAACAAATCCTCTCCATTTCTAGTAACAGCATTCTTTTGAAGGGAAAGTAACACTTTTATAGTGTTGATCTGATTTTTTTATAGCCTACCACCAGATGGAGACCTTTTCCCAAAGAAGTCTAGCAGTTTCTCAAGGAAAGGCCAAGGATGGTAAAAGTTATGTTTCTTTGTTTTGTCACTTAAAATCATCCATTACTGATGACTTGTTACTGGCATTTCATTAAGGATTATTGTTGATTCATTGGGTGTACTTCAATTTTAAGAAGATTTTTTTTTTTGAGGGAGCTGTAGAAACCAGCCTGACATCTCTAGAACCCCCTATTAAACAAAGGAAATTCTTAAAGATTAATTTTAGCTTGTATCTCAGGCTGTAATTACACTGGGGCTAGGAAAAGAGGTGAAAATACCGATGAAGTGCTTTTGTGTTGAAACTGGTCCTCTATGTTAGAAACTTTGATAACAGAATAATGAGCAGATGTGAGCAGTCTCCCAGGCTGAAGATCCTGAAAATACATTGAAATGTAGATACATAACAGGTAGACAACAGGACCTGAGTCCAATTAATTCAGCAATCTCAATTAATTTGAGTTCTGGTTGATAGTAAATGGCATTTGTTGCTCTCTTTGAGTTGCCACGAGTGGAAATCCTTAGTGCTTATTGTAATGGCGTCGAATATCTGGCACCACTCTTAACCCAGTGGTGCAGAGACCTTCTCCTGTGGCACTTGACAGAAATCACAGAAGTCAGAACTCCTGTGTGCTGGGTAATTAATTAATTCTTGCGTGATGCTTCCGCTAACGTTTGAGTTGTCTGGGCAGAGTAAGGTATGCCTGTTCATGGTTGGCATTATAGATAGTTTGCATGACTGAAGAAAACACTCCACTGCCTTTTTCAGAGAAAGAATTCTCTGGAGCTGCTGAAGACTTCAGCCTCTTGGGCACATTTCAAGTGAAAATCACTGATCCCATCCATGATCATAGATCAAATATATTAAATAGATATAGATATAGATATAGATATAGATATAGATATAGATATAGATATAGATGGCTGATGTTGGTCTGTCTTCCTGAGTCCTGCAGTTTCTCACTTCCCTGCTTTGTGGGTCAGATGCTTTGCAGCCAATTTACATCAATTCCTGGCACCGTTTTTAAAGGAAACAAGGGGGAACAGTGCAAAGTCTCACTTTCTGCCAACAACAGGAAGTGTATGCTCTTTGAGTCAGGCAGTGTTTCAACCATGCCTTTTATTGAACCAACAAATTACCAGACTACAGATTCAGTCTTCAATACGGTAGCACCACTCAGCAAATCCCTGGAAAGGCAATGGCACGAATGGTCATGGGGAAAACTATCTGCCACTGAAATTCCCTTTTTTGAAGACAGCATTCGCTTTACGGACCAATCACGTAAAGGAAGAGAGAGGAAATAGCGATAACATCACTCTCTTGTTCTGCCCTATGGGTCTGAATATGCTGGAACAGAAATGCTAGTGGTGACTGCTGGAAGAGTCTCCTGTCAGCACCTGGGATGATGCTATGTAACATAACTGTCCTGCCTATTGAGTGGAGACAGGTGCACTCTTGGATCCTGTACTTAATTTCTGTGTCTAAAGCAGGCTAGGTACTCTGTGGTGTTCTGGGATTTCTTAAACAGGTTTTCGATACTTCCGTAAGTCAATCCAGAAATCCCTATTTTATTTTTTCCTAGTACATAGTTAAAACTGAAACTAATACGAGGTTACCTTAAAAAAATATAAATCACTCCCTGAAATATTCATCTGCGTGGAAGCAGTTTCCAAGCCCACTTTTTCTATACTGATTGTACATGGCATTTGTACTATTCTTTATTTTATTTTCTTACCACAGCAATCGAACTTTTTAGAAAGCTAACTGCAAAAGCCAGCATTTTTTTTACATCTACCTTCATAACTCCCAGTGTTTTCCTGATGCAGAGGCCAACTTAAAGAAGCCAAGAATGAGCAAAGTGCAATTTTCTGGAGAAAATATTTTTCATATCCTACTGCCCCTCAAATAGTTTTTATATTGTATAAACTTACTTCCACCCCTCCACCGCCACCAAACCTTTGTGTTTGTTCCTTTTAGGTATTTCCCTGCTAACTGCACACCATCAAACCTTCCAAGGTGTGATGTGGGGCTGAATAGGTCCCCTGTGAGGAAATGGGGGGTCTGGAGGTGCCTGGTTAAGACTGGAGGCAGATGAATGCCCCTGAGACAACTGTCTGATGGCTGAGGGCCTGGGCTGGGGCACTGTCTGCTTTGCTCCTGCATAGTCCCTTGCCCTTGCTGCAGCTTGGACACTTGAGGAGCTCAAGGGCTTCAGCAGGGCACGTCCCAGGCTGCAGATGCTGGGCGTGCATACGCCGAGGAGAGGCTCTGACTGGTGTGTTGTCAGGAGGCAGTTGGGATGGGAGAGCTTAGAAAGCAAGACCTTGCCAGCCTACCTATGACAGAGCATTGATTCTGCTTTTCTGGAGAAAAAGCTCCAAGGATGACCTCAGAAAACACTGAAAAAGACACGTTGTGTAACTTCCCCTGTTGGTGTGGCATGAAAGAGTGAAAGGACTTGGCCCTCTGTCCCTGCACACCATTTAGAGATCTAAGAGCTGTGGAGTGGCATCAGCCTCCCTCTTCTCACTGCCCCTGTGACTTTTGCTTGCTTAATGTTGGTGCAACCTAGGGGTTGAGAAAAAGTAAGGTGTTGATATAATTTTAATATTCACAATATAAAATTATGCAAGTGTCCAGAGGCTTAGCAGCTTATAGCACAGTAAAATGTGGAAAGGATGGGTTTTTAAATCGAATATTTCTCTAATTGCAAAGGAAATTAGGCAAGCAGTTTATTTAGGAGAAGCAGAACCAAAAGGAAAGCCCTTAGCTTTTCCCCTCTGCACATACTGTTTCTCCAGAGAAGCTGTGGTGATCCTGCAGAATTTGACAAGGAGGGTGTAACAAGTCCTTCCCTATTTTCTGGAAATCCCACCCTCTTTCCACAGCTTATCTGAAGTTTCTATTTTGCACGTTGGTTTTTGTGTGAAGTTTCCAGTGAGTCTTCTGTTTTCTGTTGTCAATTAACCTGCTAACTAAAGCCATCATACATTTTTTTTCCTTTGGAGCATATTATTTCTACATGGAAATAATAAGACCATATCCCTGTTGGTCTTATTATTTTTTTTTTTTATTTTCCCTGACATAATTCAGAGTGATTTTGCATTGTGTTTTTAAGGCTTCTTAAAACACCCCAATTTGTTAAATTGGTTGGTTACCATAAAATTATTTAAATAGCTCATTAAGTGTCCATAGGAAAACTTGAGAGAGGGCCAACTCAGTGCCGTACATCAGAGGGCCCCTTTCCAGTATTGTTTTCCTTTTTATCTATGCATCATTGAAAGGCATTTGCAAGCAAAAACTGTCTTACTTCAACATCTGATCATGGAAAAGATGATGTATCTTTATATATTTGGTCAAAATATTTTGAAACTTTAGGTAACAAAATGTTTTCAGTAACAAAGAAGTGAAAGGAAAACTGGCAACTGTTGAGTAAATATATAAAAATCATTGAATATTTTCAATTAGACACACATAGTGTATACACATACAGTACACACGCTTTGATGTAATCTAAAGCCTTAATTCTTAAACCTGTGACCATTTCACAGCTTGTAGGAGTTAGTGCAAGGAGCTGCAAATATGGATTCCTGAGTTTACTACGAAGTGAAGAGGAAGCCTAATCTGTGGCTGGAGAATAAGCAAGTGTCAGAAGACCTGGCTACCAAGCCTGACTTAGCCCAAAACATCATTGCATGATCTTCTGTGAAGAATTTAGGCACTTTTTTTTTTGTGTGCTACAATTTCCCTTTCTGGACAGGGGGAATGATGGAATAGCTTCATAGTAATGATGCTGGTTACCAGCTTTCCAGAAATTGTATCTTGGATTTTGGAAACTATAGAATAAATTTATAGATAAGAGGATTAAATTATATTCCTTTTTGATTCAGAGTAATTTCCATTTATTGTAATCTTGTACCAGGTGTCCCCTGCAGAGTCAATAAAGTAACAGACCTCTTGTATGTGAAATAAAAATGGATATTCTCCAGAACTGTGTGTCTCTGGAGACAGGAATATTACAAAAGGAGAAATTTTTTTTAGCATTAATGACAACATGAAAGGAATTGTTAAAAAGGATTTACAGTACATGATTCCCTGCTTTGTCAGGTATTGAAGAAAAAAGGAAGTATGAATGTATAGCATGAACATCTGCATTGGCTATCTGCATTTGGCAAGGGGGAAGTTGCTAAAACCCAAAGAAAAAGTAGTTTTAGTTCACAAATTGGTTTTAGATTGACGGATAATCAAGAGAAGAAGCCAGCATTTCCATAGTATAAGAGACATGCAACTATTAAGAATGGTAGAATATTTTTCATTTCCTGAAATGCACTGGTTTTGGCTTTTCTTAGTTCTGTAGTAATAACTTATGATGGAAAGTAATTTCTTCCCTGCTGAGTTCAATGTGTTAATTTTTCCACCCAATCTTCTACCACCCTTCAGTTACCTTCTGGTCATCCTATCACTTCTGGTACATTTGCCTCTACCTCCAATGACCAAATTATGATTCAGCTATCAAGAACTATCTAATGAAGCTCAGGCAGATGCTTATAGTCCCTGTCTCCTGGTTTAGAATTTAGAATTTTGTTGAAAATGTTTAATTTCAGAACTCTTAGTCTGTTAATAAGTGCAGTTCATTGTCTTCCTCAAACTTTTCTAGCTTTTCTTCTTGTGTATTTCTACACTTTCTGCTGACCAGGATCTAATCCTTGTTTATAGGTCAGTTAAGTGGGATGTAACTGTGACCTAGGGAGAAGCTGCATGCTGTACGTGTATGAACTGCAGCGTCTGTTAGTACTGTGTGTTCTTCAACAGCTTGACGATTTTCACTTATGCAGGTTTTCTCTGGTTACTGCAGTAGAAATTATCCTGTCAGGTACTATTTTCTCCCTCTGTACTCGGCACTGGTGAGACCGCACCTTGAGTACTGTGTTCAGTTCTGGGCCCCTCACCACAAGAAGGATGTTGAGGCTCTGGAGCGTGTCCAGAGAAGAGCAACAAAGCTGGTGAGGGGCTGGAGAACAAGTTTTATGAGGAGCAGCTGAGAGAGCTGGGGTTGTTTAGCCTGGAGAAGAGGAGGCTGAGGGTAGACCTTATTGCTCTCTACAACTACCTGAAAGGAGGTTGTGGAGAGGAGGGAGCTGGCCTCTTCTCCCAAGTGACTGAGGACAGGACAAGGGGGAATGGCCTGAAGCTCTGCCAGGGGAGGTTCAGGCTGGATATTAGAAAAAAATTCTTCACGGAAAGAGTCATTGGGCACTGGAACAGGCTGCCCAGGGAGGTGGTCGAGTCACCTTCCCTGGAGGTGTTTAAGGAATGAGTTGATTAATTGCTTAGGGACATGGTTTAAGAGAGTGTTAGGAATGGTTGGACTCGATGATCCAGTGAGTCCTTTCCAACCTGGTAATTCTATGATTCTATTATCAGTGTTAGACCTTATGAAGCTGGTTTGTGTCTCAGCCAGCTTACATTTACAAAGGAATAGCAAGACAGATGTTTCCAAAGCAGAAGTAATCATTCTAATTTGTACCAATATTTAACGAGTCAAAAAAACCCCCCCTACCTACATGTGCGTGTTAAGTGCATTTCCCACATGCATTTGCTAGACTATGCAAATAAAATACTGTATATATATTATTAGTCTAGAACTGAGTGACTGGATGCAATGCTAAAATAAAGAGTTTGTGAATGTTTCAGAGTAGGACTTCTGAGGTGGGGAGGTAAATCGCATGTGTGGTGTACTAAAGACATAAAAAGTAAAATTCATGTAACAATGCTTTTGTTAGGGCCCATAAATAAAGTTTTTCAGTAAGTACTTACTCCTTTTTCTCCAACACAATGGAGACTGAGCCTATATTGTCTCCCATGGCTACACACAGGAATCTCACTTGTACTATGAGGTTGTTTTTTGTAGTCTAGAGCTATCAGTGAAACAAAACCAGAGTCTTTGAATCCAGATTTGAACCTCCCTTAGTATTAAGAGCTCTTTGCATCTCTGTATTCATTTATATGATGTATTAAGGCTGTAGTAGATTTAATCCTTGTCCATAAAACAGGAATACTATAAAGTAAAAGCCATTCCCAAATGGATGTTACTATGTCCTTTGAAAAATATAGGGAGCAACAACAATAACAAAAAAAGCAGTCATTTACTTGTTGTACATCATAATTACGTGTTCAACTACCCTCTCCATATTCTTGTTATTATACCAGGTGTTTTGGTAAAGTTTTTTTTTGTGCAGTGCTGTCAGGTGTGAAGTCTCAGACAGGCTGGTAAGATTTCACAGTCAGGGGAACACCCCACCACCTCTCCTGGTACGTGCTGGGAGAGGTGCTGGGCTCATCTGGAGCTCTTGGTTCAGCTCTTGGTAGTAAGGAGCTTTACAAAGGGCATTAGCCCAGGCCTGTAGCGTACCCACATCCAGGCTCCGTGAATTTTGGAACATGCAAATAGAGGATATTGGCTCAGTTTCGGTGTTGCTTGTTGTTCATAGGATGATGTGAAGTTTTTTACAGACTTTAAATTGAAAATCAGAGCATGCTGAAATTAGTCACTAGAATTTCAACTGACAGAACAGATGTGACAGTTCTGGCTTCAGTAGAGACCCACCAAGTCCTCCCTGCTTACATCGTAGTGTTCCGTAGGAGACAGTTGAGAGCAAACTCAGGCAAACCCTGGGTTCAAAATTAAAATTTAATCATTTACTGGGAAACAAGAAGTGAAAACTGTCAACTGTGCCCAGATCCATTCCGATCGCTTCTAGGGACAGTTTTGATACCAAATTATCCTTGTTATGCAAATTTCCTCACCAACCGGCTGCTTCCCAGTTATGCATGGGGAGAAGCGGTGGCCACATCTGCTTCCCGTTTTGCTGTTTCAGAGACGAGCCATCTGTTTGGCCTCATCCCGAACAGCCTGCTCGGTGCTGATTAACTTCCTCACCCCACCAGCCCCAGGCTCACTGTCTGCTGCAAGGTGTAGATTTTTTTTTCTTCTTCTTTTTTTTTTTTTTCCCTTCTCTAACTGCTTATAAACCAGAACCTCCACTTCTCTCCCAAGGGACAGGAAGGCGTTGGTTTGTGTGATTTGCAGCCGTCACCCGTGGCAGCAACAGCAGCAGCTGCCCTCTATCACTCACATGTTTCATATGTGTGGTTGGGACAGATAAAACTGGGAATTGTCCTGTGTCCTGAGACAGGCTTTAAAACAGTGAGACCTTACCTTATAGGACACCCTTCCCCCCACTATATATCTCTCTATATATATCTATAAACAAAATGATGCAGTGCTAAATGCAACAAAAGTCTTGCTGCAGTTAACAAGAATCTGTTATTTTAGCAAGAGTGGGGGTTTCAGCCACGCTTGCTGCATCCATTTTATTTTGTTTAAATGTGATCAACTCCTGACATCTGAAGCCCGGCTTTGGATTGCTCACTCACCACTATCCCATTTTCAATGAAACTTCACAAACTTTTGGCCTTCCTCTTCCCTTAATACCCATCTTCTGGCAATTACAGCAGGTTTCAGAAATGCTGCATGTCTGCAGCTGCAAGTGACTTTGATGAGAATTGCATGTTCAGCAACCTTGAAAAGTCGAAGTTAAATACGTAGCCAAAAAAGATGCATCAAAAATTACAATTGAGAAATTGGAACAATGGACTTCCTGCTAAGATTAAGACTTCTGTTGCTTTCTTCAGAGCAGGTCTGAGAGATTTTCATCTTTCATGATGCATTCGGACCAGAATTTGTTCTCATGAACTACTGGCCGATAGCAGGGAAGGATGCCCTGGCGCTCTGACTCGCAAGACAAACAGGAACATTTTTTTCAGAAATCAAATATATTGCTTTTCCAGTTGCAACATTTTCAGCTTTCAAATTGTTGCTGCTGATGATGAAACTTGCAGCATTCGGTGAAAACTTCTATTTTGAGAAGTGCAATATTCCCAGTCTATTTGCAAAGTTAGGAGCATTTGTAACCCCTTCTCCCCAAACCAGATGCTGAATTTCAGCCTCTCCTCTGCCCCCTCTACTCCCCTTGAAAAAATAGGAAATTGTTATGTTATCAGATTTGCCTCCTCTAGGTCTGGGTCCAAGTTCTCATTTGGCTATCTACTAAAATAATCTTGTGTATTTTAGTGTGTTTCTTGATTTCACAGACTGACTAGAAAATGCTGGTTGCTGAGCACATCCTACTACTATTTTGGCATTTAGATACTTTATATAGAGATTGGGAAGGCTGTTTTGGAACTTAAGGCTGAAAATACTTGTCCCTGGTACTCGTGTGTTTGTGTTTGTATTAAAAATTTCTGGTTTGGCACCTGCAACAGTTTCTGATGTAATTTAATCAAGCTACTGGAGTAGAAAAAACATAAATATGATGACTTTAAGAAAGTCTTTGAAACGTAGTAGATAGATGCCCAGAAGAGATTTTTAGGTACATAATCTTGCATTTATAACTTTGCATGTCTGTAGTTTAGTTCAAGGATTTAATAATGTTGATTGAAAATATTACATTTGGTCTGTTTTGGTGATTATGTTATTATTATTGAGATCGTATTTGCAGAAGAGTCTCTCGCTGAAACAGAAATTTGTAGTTCATTTAATTTGCCATGGACAAGCTATGGTGGTGAACAAAAGAATTAGGACATTAAAAGGTTCCTTCTTATAGAAGTCATAGTTTATGATGACACGATATCATGGTAACTTAAGGAAAATCTAGATTTTTGGAACCTATAAAATAATTGATTACTATACAATTAGAGTCTGGGGACTTTAATCTTCTTTTGTTCATAATAATGCAGTTTTACAAATGGAAATAGATCTAAAACTTTATAAATGGTGCTTTTTCTAAGCAAAGCAGTGATTGTAGTTTGTATTAAATATGTGATGTGAAATTTACTGTGCTGGAATGTGAAAGAAACAGGGACACCCGCAGAGAAATCACCTTTGTTGTGGCAAATAGTAGAGATAATTTCTCCATGTTTTATTTTGAATTACCATGACTCTACATGCAGAAGTAATTGTGTTTTGTAATGACTTTGGTTGGCTGGTGGGAGGGAAGGGTAAGAGGAGAGGGCTGGAAAGGAAGCAGCCTTCTCAAGTCAGCTGCTCAAACGAGCTGTGTGAGCTTTGCGGCCATGATGCTCTGGAAAGGACATAGCCAGTTAAGGACTTGATTTTTAGCTGGAGCTGGTTTAGTAAGGCTGCTTCATGTAGCTGGTGAATGCAGGGCAACTGGCACAGCGCAACTCTTTTTGGCCACAGAAGATGGGTTGTGCAGATGGCCAGGATGAACTCCCCATGATGTGGGCTATAGGTTTGGCTGCAGCAGCTGGGGCCATGCAGGATGTTCAACACTCCCTCGCCGTCACAGAGCTGCCTACCTGCACCTCACCATATATTGTTCCCCCACCACACACAGCCACCACCACCACCCGCTCCACAAGGCCTCCAGCTATACCGAACCTCTTCTTCACCCACTCAGAGAGTGACAGAAATGTTCTGGGTTTGGGTTTTTTTTTAACCACATTCAGGTGTCTTAAAAGATACAGCTCACTTAGCAGACATAACTTAATAACATTTTCGATTTTTATGAACTTCTCTTTTTTTTTTTAAATACAATATTCTCAAAGAAAAAATGAAGTTACAATATAAAAACACAGCAAAAAGAAAGTGTGTAAATACAACTTTTCTATTAGAAAAGACAGTGTTTAAGGAAGGGCAGGGAAGCGATTATTTTTTACTTTTTAAAACAGATATAAACTTAAAGCCACTCAACAAATTTACTCATTTTAGGGGTCAGCTAAACCATATCAGGGTATTGCACCATAGCAAAAAAAGACAGAAAAAGGGAGATTACACTAAACTAGTTTCTGAGAGCACAGTTTGTTCCGATGTACACACACACACACAATTTTATTTTCATGCCATCCTTGCATATGTTCATAAATAAAAGTATTGAAACCCTTGTTTCTAAACAAATTGAAGGCGATTTTGTGCAAAAAAAGAAAAAAACCAAAAAAAAGCAACCCCAAAAAGCCCCTTTGTGAACAGAGAATGCTGCTTGCTCCTGCCTTTAAACTAAGCCCTCTGTTACATTGTGTCTTAATATACTCACTTATACTACTTTACTCTTTAATATACAACATCAACATATTCTCTTATAGTATAAATAAGAAAACTCCAGACCCAGGAGACAAACCCACTGTGACTGACAGTGTGTCATCATGTCGTATGAACCATTTTAGATATATATACACACGTACATCTGCATATAAAACATTAACGATGCACAAACCCACAAGCAGGGCATGTGCACGTTGACAAGAAAAGCGGCACAGAGACTCATACACGTGCATGTGCGCACAGAGATGTTGCAAAGGCAGTGAACCTACCCAGTAATCAGAAATCACGTCTAAAATTTAAGTTCAAGGCAGTCTTAAACTCCACTGGAGCTATGCGCGTTTATGCAGTTAATGAACATGGATTTATTTGTGTTGGGTTGTAGTAAAAGCATAGAAACAAAACCACCTGAGCAAGCCTCTGTCCCCCCCCCCCCTTTACAGCTTTTGGTGTCTTAAAATGAAGGGATAAAAAAAAATATGACATGGGGTACATAGTGGCCTAAATCAAGGAACAGTAGGAAAGCGCAATCAAAGGAGAATGTCTCTGTGCAGCCAACATCTGTCTTCACACAGGACATTGCAGCAGGGCTTGGAAATTACTTTTCCCTGCCTGGGTGGTATGAATAAAAAATGGAGAGGAGTAAGAACAGATGAATGTGTCCCTACCAGCTATGAAAAAATGAACCCATGTTAACTTCATTGAAGTGAAAAGAAGAAACTCATCACCATAAGCTCCCCACTAAAATGTCTCCTTCAGGTGATTACTATACAAAATACCTGGTAATACCATATTGCCAGGTAGAGTCTGTCTGGAATCTAAATGTGTAGCAGGCATTGATGAAAAAATCATAGTTGAGGCACGAAAGCAGCTGGTGAATCCCTGTGCCTGCCTCCTTGCACTGTGCCTTGAGCTGGGGAGTAACGGGCAATAATGTCCATTGGCCACTGAGTTACAGTGTGTGAGTACAGGGGATCGCCTTTGGGGGTGTAGTTTACACTGCCATTTTTCGAGTGGTCATGCTGTATGTACTAGCCTACCTAATGTAAGAATAATTTGTTTTCACTGTTTTGGGTATGTGCATCAGTCTATGGATGTTCACCCACAGCATTCACATTTGGTGACAAAGCTACTAAGTAATCATGCACACATACACTTTCAGTGTAAAAACACCACTGTGCACTCATGTCAAATGCAGTGTCTTACAGTTGGCATCAAAAGCAAAGACATGAGATTGTAAAAACATACACTTGTAATTCATTGTTTCATCAGTATCTTTCCTCTAACATCAGTGTTGTTGCTCCTGACTTACACCTGCAAAAGTGAAAGCAGAAGAAGGAACTCTGTGTGCCTGCAATAGTATGTATATATAGGAAATGCATATAAAATATAGCTACATATATCAGGTCAAATTGACCTAGGCACAATTGTTTGTGGTTCCATCAAATTCCTTTTACAATAAATATATGTGCTTACATGCACTCCTGAATGGAGAAAGTATAACTGTATGACAAGACTCCTAGACTTATTGGTTATAGGATTGTGTTCATTGGACAATACCCATTTACTTTGCAGAGTGGAAGTATTTATACATTAAGCTAATAAGATGGGTTATTTTTATGAATGTTGCCCAGGAAGTATTGCAGCACTGATGACAGATTTTTATGCAGCTGCAAAAATTTGGGTTTTGCCCATTTTAAAGTACAAGGGTTTTCAGTGCGAGAAATGAACTATTTGGAAGAGGAAGTAAAGGGAAAGTTTTTTTTTAAAAATTTTTTTTTTAATATCAGCTGTGCTTGGGTTTAGAATCTATTAATCATAGAAGTTTTGATTCTAACTGAAATTATAGTATCTGCAGCAGAACCTGTCACGGAGTAAGCTCTTGGTGGATTTTACTGCACTTTGCCAAGTGTTGCAGTCTCTGGTTCCCATTGAGCAAAACACTATTTTTTTCAGCCTTAAGATTAGTTCCACTAAAGTAAAAGTAACTTAAAGCACATGGTGAAATGATTTGTTGAATAGGAAGCTAGGGTTCTCAGCACCTTTGTGGGGCTTGGCCACTCATTAAACAGCAAGTGCCAGGAATAAGGGAGAAGACTACAAATTTTGACTGGCTGGTTTAATTCAGTTCAGTGCCTTAAAAATAATTAAGAATTACAACACTTATGAGTAGAACCACAAAATGTACAGGAGGACATCTTCTGTGCACATAAAATAGGGATTTTTTTCATACACAAGGGAAAGACATTTGGATATTTGCCAGGCAGTTTAAAAAGATGAAAAATGTGATGTGCATAAGGAGACTTTCCCCACACATATTTCTAGCTAGTGCTTTTCCCAACTGTACATCATACTTTCCTAAATAACTAAAACTTAAAAAAAGACAAAGAAAAATTAAATACATTATAACTTGTATATGCAGAGAGAGAAAAGGGGTTGCTTAATGAAAAGCAGGGGTTTGTTGGATAGGGAGAGAAAATATTTATTCAAAGAAGAGCCAACAATACCCTTTTTCTATACATTAAATGCAGTTCATACTTCACAGAGTATATTACAAGGGTGTTTCTTCTATCTTTCACATACCTGCTCACCTGCCTAGTGACACAAACAAAACACACCATGATGTCAATACCAGCAGCACCTTTGCAGATGGAAATGTTCTACTTTTTACCACCAAAGCAATTGAGGATTCTCTGGCTGAGGGGTCTCATCTCACCCCAGCTATCTGTGAAGTCATCTGAGATGGGACCCTCCAGTTCAGTTGAGTTTATTCTTCCCAGATTCAAATACTGCCAGGAAGTCAAAAAAGCATATATCTGGTGTAAGAGCCCTATACTCATGGTGTTAAGAGAGAAACCTTGGCCACTCCTGCCTGTTGCATCCTCATCTGCATGGTGCATCCGTCACATGGTTAAGAGTTTTGGCAAGGAAGGTTTGCAAGAAGCATCAGTTAAGGGGAGGCCTTTCAGCTATGTGACTACAAAAGCTTCTACTTACATTAGTAAAGGTTTTCGGTGATCAAACATTTTCAGTAAAAACTTTAGCATTCATTTTAGAAAACTGAGTTGCAATGCATGCTACCAATATGAAAATTTTTTCTCGTGGGAGAAGATATCTGAACTTCTGATTCTCTTGTTACTGTTACTGTCCAGACAACTTGTGCTTTGTTGCTGTTGTGGCTCGTGCAGCTCCAGTAATGCAGCTGTTGAGGCTATATCTGTGTTGGAGGAGTTTTAACCCATGTGGAAACGGTGCTCCCCTCGAGTTATGTGGGAAGAAAATTCATACCTGTCCTGGCTATGGTAGCCACACATGTTGCATTCAAAAGGATCGCGGAACCCGTGGCAGCCCATATGGATTGTATACATCACGTGATCCAAGAAAAGGACTCGACAGTGTTCACACTTGTAAACCTTTACTTGCTCCCCACTGCTGCTGATCACTTTGAAAGCATCCTGGGAATTGTCAGTGCCTGCCCTCAAGACATCATATTGCCTGCTTTCTTCTTTTATAGAGATGCCATTTCTTGCATGGGGACCTATGTGGTTTGTCAGGTAAATCAAACCACTGCGTTCCTCGTTATTACTCTCTGTATCTGTTGAGTCTTGGCAGCTGTTGCTGGGAGAGGCATCTCGTTCGGAGGAGACAGATTTGGCTTTGGAAAGCAGCAACAAATTTTCCACTGCGCTGTCCTGAGCTGTATGGTTGGAACGAGCCTGATTGTCCCCAAGAGGTTTGTGGAGCTGATACATGGGGCTGATGATGGGCACCACCTCAGAACCACCTGGTGGTGTCTGGACAAGGGGACGCAAGGACTCTGCCCCCAGGTAACTGATGGCATTATTAATGGCTTGGTCAATAACATGTGTCTGCATCATTTCATTCTCCTTCTCATAGTTGGTGGTGGCATCATATGGAAGATCTGTCAGACATTTCTCACCTGCAGTGAAAAATAGTCAGGAGTTAGAGGGTTGATTTTTACATAATTGAGGAACCAAACACCATGGATTGCATGATGAATTTTACATAATTAAGGAGCCAAACAACATGGAAGAAAAAGAGTTGATCAAATCCACCTCTGAAATTCACCTGAGGTATTCATAGTTCTCTAACATAGCTGGTCAGAAAAATGGTTGGTCATTTTTAAAATTTTTTTTTACTTGCAAAGTAAGTTGAGGTCTTTGGAAAAACAAATGGATCAAAACAAATTCTGGAAATAATTAAATGGGGAGTTGTGTGAGCTACTGATCGAGTGCTTCATTCTCTCTTTCTCCTTTCTAACTGTACTCTCTCATTTGCCTCCTACAGTGAGCTGAGGCCTGCCTTTGTGGCTAGTGAAGACAGCTTACCATCACAGTCACAGAGAGTGTCACCTCTGTGCTTCAGAGCATGAAGCACATTATCAATATTTTACCTAAAATATTATAGTTTTAGACTGGAAATGATAAGTTTTACTTTTAGAACATCAATTTCTTACAAATAGCCCGCATTGGCAAAGTAGTCCTGTAATTTTGGAAAAAAATGAACAAAACCATAACTTTTCGTATTGCCAACTCCCCCACATCTTGTCTTTTTAAATAAACAGTAAGTTAGACATCTTACCAGAAGCTACTAATCCTAGAAATTTTGTGTCAAATAATTATGTCAAGGAGCAGCTTAGAACCATGGGAAAAATTTAAGCGCATTTGTAGGAATATACTTTTTACTACAAGGTAAAAAGCCTTATACAGAGGAAGACTGCTTGTTACTTGTAGCTTTGACTCTAATTTGTGATGCCAGAACTAAGGGGGAGACAAATTTTTTTTAAATTGGACTGCACTAATGTATCTCTAGCTGGTTGCCCTAGTATTGAATGCTGATTTTACCCACAATTTCTCAAAATTCCTAGACAGGTAGGATGGAGAAAAACAGAGAAGGTAAAAGCTGGGAGTGGGAGAAACTGTTTAACACAGATGCTGATCTTATGAATCTGAACAGTCTTCTCAAGCAATGTAAACCATCAGTGTTATTGTCAGGCTCCTAATAAATTTTTGCAAAGGAGTAGGAAATTATCACAGATTCCTAGGGACTACCAGTAACACATTGTTTACGGTCTGAATGGATTTTCTAGCTCTGCAAATCTTGGGAAATTCATTGAAAGTCACAAATATATCTCTGAGTTGCTGTCACCATTTCCTAATCAATGTGACATTTGATCGTAGGCTTTGGAAAGTCCTGATTTGTCTAAAGGAAATGCTAATAGGAGCATGGCAAATTTACCAGAAGATTTGAAAAATGATTTATCAACACTTTCCCACCCAGTTTCTACTCAAACTGACTGTTTGAAGTCAGTGAAAATCCCAGAAAACTTCTAGAATGACACTATTGCAATGACGGAGCTGAAGTGTAGAATGTCCTGCTGTCTACATTTACTCCAAGATATGGTTTCATACCAGTTTTTCTGTCTCTGCAAGCAGAGAAAGAAATACTGTGAGCACTGCATAAGTTCTATAAGGGATGTAGGGTACAGACACCTTCAAGCTGTGCTGCACAACCTTCTTCTTTCCCTCATTTCCTCTCCCTGTTATTCTGCCAGTTTGAGGATCCCTCTGTTGGGGTGCACTTTCATTTCTTCCAGATTTACTATTTTTAATGCTATAGTTCTCAGGCAGAGTTTGGGGCAGAAGATTCAATGTATGTGTTGTGAAAGACTCTTGAATTAAATAAATAAATGCCCCCGCCCTGCAATGTGAACCTTGATATACTTGAATCAAGAGTACCCTTGATCCAAGGAGGCAAAAGTGAGGTCAAAATCATTTTTATTCCACAGGCACTGTACAACACTGAAAAGTGGGACTGGTCTTCATTATGCACAAGATTTTGGGCATTCAGAAGGCCTTTTAATAGCTGTTTCTTGGGTAGCATTTGCTTTAGGCAGAATAGTTGGACTGAGAGGATCAAGTGCTCCTAAGAAAAATTTGTTTCCCACCAGTGAAACAGGCACAAACTTGAAGTAGGTAGGTATCATTTCTATATCTGAGCAATGCAAATAATATTTGAGCTCATTAAAAATAATAGCTCATTTCTGTGGTTATTAGAGCATAAGTAAATGAAACTGCTAATGATTTGATGCAGTTTGCACTGCTCGAGGTTCTGGAGCAGGTATCTAAATAGTAAAAATGTACTCAGTGCACATGGGCACTTCTTTTCTTTTTTATATTGTTTTTGGTTTTACCCCCTCACTTTTCTTTGCTGCCCATTGTTGTTACTTGATAAATATGTGTCAACCTCACCTGCAATCCTTACTCTCCAGGTTTGGATGGCCCAGTTCTGCTTTTGGGTCTGGGAGCTCTTCCAGTTTGGAATACAGAGAGAATTTTACAGATAACTGGCTTAATTTGGTGAACATTCTCACTTTTGAAAGCTAATAAATTTAGCCTTGAGAAAACTGAGTGAAGCAGCAGTCTTCCTTACACAAAGGATGTCATTTGCTCCTCCTCCCTGGAATTCATCATGAGGATTGGCATGATACGGTAATCCACAGAAGCAAGAAACATGTTTTATTACCCCAAAGTTCTCCTGACCAGTCAGTCCATCCTTGTGTTAATCAGAAATGTACCTGTTACATGAAGCAGCAGGTGAGGATTGGAAAGGAAAGGATTTGGGGGCATTTTCTTGTCAGAACAGTTCATCCTTTTGAAGGTTAGTAAATTTCCATAAATATCTGCTGTCAGTAGGTTGTCTTCCTACACCACACCCTAAATAATTAACTGACAGGAAACTCTGCACTCCTAAAACCCATAGCTAAACTGACTGCCTTTAATTTGAAAAGGAGAATGAAAAAGATAGTCCGCACTCACAGATATATTCAAATAGGATACTTGGTAGTACCTTTTACATTTTAACACTACTGGTCTTCCAGAAGCTTTCACAGAATTGGTATTTTGCTTAATGCAATCAGTTAATGGAGTATCTAAATGAATCACATTTGCCTCACACAGTTGATATATTTTTAGTAACTACCTCTACTAGTATTTTTGTCCTTTTATAAGCCTAAGCATTTCTTATTCTCAACTACCTCCTGGACTTGCTGCCTTTGGATTTGAAGATGATCTTGGACTTTCATTTCAAACATCTTGTTGCGTCTCCAGACACAGCTGAGATTCCCCATCCCTTGTCTCAGAAACATTAGCTTTCCTTTCATCCTTGTGTCCTCATTGCAGAAGGTATATTTGGAATTTCTGCCCCATAAACCGATCTTTTTTTGCTGTGACTTTGGACTGAAGACCTTCTTAAAGTGTATTTTTTTTTCAAAGACTTCAGTTTTCTCTGATTGCCTCCTATAGAATAATATAAATGAATGTGTAGAGAATTAAAAATGGATCTAACTAAATACGAATATATGCTGTCCTCTGACCTCCCATGTTTTTATTAATTTAAGACTAACTCTACATAGCTGCAGAATATTGTCTGTGGGTCTCAGTAATACAAAACTGGTGTAACCACTACTTGGTATGGGCTTACCAAACAGAACAATATAGGTGTAGCCTTTACTTTTAAATTTTAAGACAAAAAATGCTAGGTGCAACTGGGAATGATGTTTTTGCATAATTTACTGAATATTCTCAAAGATCTTTTCATTAATGTATTATTCTCAGTCCTAGGTTTATTTATTTCTGTGACCATATTGGACTGTAAAGGTATACAGACTTTATGAAAAGCTGAAGAATATTATCTGCACTATGTCCAACTATTCACAAATGCTTCCAGAAACACCAGTATGCCCAGATCTGGATGTCATCCAAGAAATTACCGAAATAACCCTGAAAGTGTGGTCAAATGCTTTCTTAGTAGGAAAGTATTTAGTATTTATGTCTAAATGTATGTATTCAGGTTCTTAAAGCAACTTCAAGAGCCTGTCCAGATCTTATAATGATCTTTTTTGTAAGCATTTGTAAAAGATATGAGGAAAACTTAAAATTGATCTCCAGATGTGGAGCATTAAACATGCAGAAATGTATGCTGGAGAAGTTTGGTTGTTTTTTCCCCCCAACACTTTGCTGTTCTGCTTCTATAGAGATAGATACTGATAATTTAGTAAAATAAGTAAAATCATAAAGCAAAAGTAAAAATCCTATGAGATGTTTTTGGGGGTGTGTTTTGTTTTATTTTTTAGGAGACAGCAAACGTTTAACTCTTACCAACAAATTTCTGAGGCATAGAGCTCTTACGTTTGGCGACGTTACTTGCTAGTCTATCCAGCACGAGGGATCTTTCTGACCCTATCTTGCACAGGTCTTCAGCCATTTCACTCTGGTTAGTTTCGTCTTTTATGACTGAAATCAAATGACATCAGAAGGGTTAGGCACACTTGTTCCATTTTAATGGAACTACTGTCTTCAGGTTATCGTTTCTCAGCTAATGTCTTTTAGCTCCCAACCAGCTGGAAGGAGGAGCTCACCACTGCAGACACAGGATGATTCTGACTCTTCTTAGAAGTCCCTCATGCTGAATAATCTATGTACATGTTCGTGTTTATGATACAAAACTGAGATTGCCACTGCAAGGTGTCTGCTGTATGTAATATAATCACTCCACCCCTGTTCTACAGCCACACTGCATTTCCGTGAATAAATTACATCCTTCACCCACCCACTGCCAACCCAACCTGTACTTCTGCACCTCTCCCATAGGAAGTGCCTGCTTCTTTAGCAGGAAAAATGGACAAACCTCTCAACTCCAACAGTGGAAGATGTATTTGCAAACTACACCAGTCCTTCTTTCCTTTTCCTATAGCAAATATAGCTATACTTCCTTGATGCAATTTTAGACTTTAAATGGCAGTTAAATTGCTAAAGTCACATCTATAGTGGAGCACTGATTACCAACACTCAGATGTGTTTCCCAACCTCCTGCTACTGCTGAGACACGGTAGAATTGGAAAGGATCTTAGCTGTAAGGCTCTGGGAAGGGGAGCCTGTTTCACTACATTTCACTTCAGTATTTTGCTGTAGAAACAGAAGGGAAGTATGAAAATGCACTGTCAAAACAATGGCTATGAAATATGTATGGAAAGATGTTTTTGACTTCCAACACCTAAAGGAAGGGTGCAGTAAGATCACAGCCCAACTGGGTTTTTGGTTTTGTGGGTCTTTTTTGTTGTTGTTTTGGCCAGGGGAAGTCAGAGATGGGAGAGAAGGGGTCTCATTTTACTTTCACCTGCTATTATGATATGAATACGTTTTCTGAACCTGAGAGTTGCTATTAAAGGGAGAAGCAAAGAATGATTTTTTAGACTTTAGTTCTGCAAGCTATTTCAATTAGGTGCCCCACTCCACTACATTTCGGTTTCTGTGTCTGCTGAGGATTTGCTTTATCCCTGAATTTACTGCTTTTAGCTATGGGATAGCTTAGTAGTGGACTTGGCAGTGCTAGGTTTATAGTTAGACTCAATGATCTTAAAGGTCTTTTCCAATATACATGATTCTGTGATTTTGCTTCCGAGATGGGTTCACACAACACCTTACTCCGGTGCCTGTGTGTTTCCCAGTAGCTGAGAGCACACCGTTCTTGCACAATGTTATTTGGCAATATACCACTTCTATAAAAGGTGGATTATGAAAGTTTCATTGTTCCTGAAAGATGTGAAACAGCTGGAAAGAGCAGGTTAAGTGTCCTAGGCAGCAACAACCTGCAATACCAAGCAGAGGAGTACACAAATGGTTCTTGAGTTTCTGCTGCAGCAGAACATACTGTGGTGACAGTGACGGGGCAGTGACAGGGAGTCTCAGGAAATTCTGCCCCATCCCCATAAGATGGTAAACGTTGTGACCAATGCAGGATATGGGCAGAATCTGGTCATGAAGATGCAGGTTAGTAAAGATCATTGGTGGCATCTAGTCATCATCAAATGAGCATCTAGCCATCATCAAATGAGCATCTAGCAAGCATCTTGTGGTGGTTAAGGGTTCCAGACACCAGTTTATAAATAAACTCACAGAGAAAGTTTTAAAGTAGCCCATTCAACAGGGAAACAAAAGATTTAATTTTTAATTAAAAGTTGAAATTATCAAGGAATATCCTTTAGGATATAATGGCATTCCACTTCTAATCATTCAAGAGAGTGTAAGTTATGTATCCAACTTTCAAACTTTTAATATGGCAATGTTTAAAACTGCTAAGCCCCCCTCCTCCAACTGCCTAAATTGAACTTTGTACTATTTTCCAGCCTTTGCAACTGACACCCCTTAAATTTGCCACCAACCTGATAACTATTTTTCTGTAATTTGGTGTCTGTGAAAGGAAAAAAATAATTATCTTTCCAAAGAAAAATCCATGAGTGATGGAAGAAATTTTAATTGACCCTTTTAAAAACTTCATACAATAATTTTATTGTTAATTTAAGTAGACCTGGCAAGACTTCAGCACACTTCCATTCAACTCAAATGCAAAACTCCAAGTAATACCTCTAAGAGAAGAACTTCACATGGACAGTGAGAATCTGGTCCTCTAAAATAAGATTTTTTCCATTAAATTCATCAGTGTCCTAATTTTTCCTTCTCTTAAAGAAAGCAAACACAAGTTAAAATGTAAGTATAATCTCCTAGTTCCCTTCTTACTTCTCTTTGCTGGATCTTTCCCTTATTTAAGTACTTTCTCAATTACTTTTGTTAGATTTACAAGCTGATGGTAAGCTTTGACCATTTAGGTCCTCTCAGCTAAAATTCTTTCTATCTATACAGCAGAAAGTATTTTAAAAATGCTGTACAAAACCCAACCCCACTGTAGCAGGATGTCAAATTAGATGTCCTAACAGATTTTTTTCACCAACTTTTTTGAGTGTGAGGAAAAAAAAGATGGTCTGAACTATGACTGTAATAGCTCTATATCATAGCATGAAATATGATAAGAACAATGGTAGTATACTACTTGCTTTTCTATGTATAATGTAGAATGCACTAGAAATCCATGAAGGATACTCACTTCTCAAATATTCCATTGTATGTTTTCATCTTTGAGTTTATAAGGGAAGTAAAGAACATAAACATGGCAAAATGGTATGTTTAAAATCAAGTAGAATAGATTGTTTAGAATGTAAAATACTAGCAAAAATGCAGAGAAATTATTTTCAGAAATGTAGGGAATTGATTTATTAACTGAGTACTATTTTTTTTCTATTTTAAGAGTGAATGTTTTTGCAGGATACAAGGTCTAAATCCAGAAGTTATTCCTTTAATTTTTTTTTCTAACTTGAAAACCCACTCCTATTATATAAAATATAGATTTATATCATACATTCAGTATATACAAGGAAGAAGTATTTCTTCCAAGCTTTCACGAAATCCCCAAGTTTTCACCCCACTGAGATATTCAGGCCTAGGGTAGTGTAAACTTCTGGTTGGATTTGCTATAAACAAGGTCCATCTCTAAAAATTTATTATTTCTTACTAAAGTTTGCGATTCCTTATACCAGTTTCACCTAAACATTTTTGCTTACTAACACATCAGTAGTAGTTCAGCTACTCATTCATTCAAATTTTCATGCATGATATTATGCAGAGTTTTTCTGCATGCAGGCATTCAAATCCATGTGCCAGACGCTGGACATTCAAATCCCAACACAGAACATTTGCTTCTAAATCCTATCACTTCTTTGAAGAATAAGTATTGCTGCCTACTGTATATTACATTGAGCTCTTATACATTCTCCAGCCCCTCAATAAAATTAGAAGGGGCACTGCTCTAACATGCTGTCTGCCAGAAGCATCTCAGCTGTATTCACTGCTATCATTATGTGCATATACTTTACATTATTTGATAGCATGTAAAAACATACTCAGATTCTCTCCAGATATAAAATATTAAGTGAGGCATCATTGCAAACAGGTCAGAGAAAACCTTCCTTTTTTGTTTCTACAAACCAAATAACATATACTGAGAGGATCAGAGAAGTATGCAAGAAACATAACTTACTGGATGGGCTTAAACACTACCATAGAGAAGCTGAATCTTATATTCTCTACGTAAAACTGCACACGCAAGGGAATATTTTATAGATATTTACTGTGATCAATCCCATATAGATCTTTAGGATCCTTGTTAAAAAAATATTCAAACTCCGGTATCTGCTTGCTCTATTTCTGGTCATAGCTTCAGATTCTACATTCTCCAAGAAATGGACTTTACATTCGCTGTAAGGCCAGTGTCTCAGAAAAGCACCAGAATTCCTCACTTCTCCCAGCTTTCTTTTAAACAGAAGGTTAGGAAGAAGGCTGTCAACAATTTATTAGCCTTTCTGGACTGTCTCAGTGAAACTGGCTAAATTAAATGCCTCCAGCTTCATGTCCTCTATCTTGGAAGAGTGAGATCAAAGACAACTTATCCTTGTTAGATGAGTTGGTCTCAGTGACCAAGTAAGCCCCTTAAGCAGTGCCTGGGAAGAGCAGGAGATGTGCGATGCAAAAGATTCTGAAGCCCTCCCTAGAACAGCGATATTAAGTCTTTATTAGGAATACATCCACAAGAGTTCTGTGATATAGGACTCCAAACTAAAAGAAAAGATGGTGAGATGATGTAGTTATACTGTCTTGAGTTGGTGAACTGAAACTTCCCAGATCATCCAAGTGTTTTGCTACGTGCTTGAGTTTTACTTTGGCTTTCTGTTCGAACTAAACAAAATGAGACAACAGCCAAATAGCTATCAAATATAGAATAAATCCGGATTTAGTATCATACATATGGGGTGTGCGCATGCCTCCTCAATGGAAAAGATGCCACAAATTGTACTACTGTTCCTTTTGTACTCCTTTTTCTGCACACCTGACAGGATAGCATTAATACACAAGTGGACAGCATTAATCCCCGAATGGACATGTTTATTACCTGAATAAAGGCTGCTTGAGATATTCATTGTTTGCAGGTAGTTATGACAGCGTTCTTTATGTTCTTCCAAAGAGCTGCGCTGCTTATAGCTGCGACCACAGTATCCACACTTATGAGGTTTACCAACTGGAGAAAACACAATTAATTGAGATTCAGTAGAGGTATTCAACAGCATATTAGTTATGGTAACAACAACGGGGGAAAAACGCTACCCTGAATATAAACCCATGCTGTGGTGAACTGAAGAAAGATTTTGTCAATTTAAAAGAAAGAAAAAAAAAACTAATGGAAAACTAGCTGTATATCTTCACATCAACAGGCCACTTCTGTAGGTTCTGCAAGCTGATTTAAGATGATTCACATCAGATAAGGAAAACGACATCAAATCTTCAAAAACAGCATCTACACAAGTCAGAAACTGAGACACCTTCAAAGTTCTGTGAGTAACTGATTAAGTGACTAGCTCCCACAGAAGCTGCCAATAGGAGAACTTGTGGTGTAGGTAGAGACACCTGCCCATGGCTAGATGTCAATCCTGATGTAACCAGAACCAGCACAATTCTTCTAGGACAATGTTAAATTGCACAAATTTTCTGCTTCTGGAAATTAGAAAGAAATGGCATGACTTTCTTTTTTTTTAAAAAAGAAACCATCCACCTCGGTTCATAATATATTGATGTCAGTTTTCCAATTGCAGGAATTAATCAAAATCTACAGTTTATGCATTGTGTCTTTAGCTATGGAATCCTCAGAATGTGCTGAAAGTGTGCAGGTGTAATTTCATGTACACATGAAAAACTATGTTTAAAATTCTGCAGTCATGAAAATTAGTAACTGTAAAGGAGAGGGAGGCAAAATAATATTTTAAAGATGTGCTTTCCTGAATCTGGCCAGAACAGAAGAAGGGAAACTTATTTTGGACATCCGGGACCACCACTAGGGATCTCGTTATTAATGCGTGTGCCAGAGAATAATTTTTTTAGTTTTGTGCAACACAAAAATTTTACTTTAAGAACTCCCTTTCTGCTACCAAAACTTGGTCTCAAAGCCAGCTTTCACAGGTAAAGTTACCAGTATCAGTTCCAGCAATGTGATTTGGAGGTTTCCTCTCCAAGTTACAATTTGCATTTCCAGCTTAGCTTGGAAAATGAGTTGAGACAGCATTCTGTTTTTAAAGGGACTTTAAAGGTGCTAAACTGGTTTTGCTTCCCAGAAGGGATATGACTATGGCTTCTGTCAAACAATGAGAGGTTTGTGGTGACAGAAAAGCACGTTATTCAAAAATAACTTACTCAGATCTCCATATTACTGTTGAGACAAAACACTGAAAAACTCATCAGGGTCTTCTTTTTGGAAGATTATTATCTTTCTCTCTCCCATGCTCTCCTCTTCTCCACCCTTTCAATTTTTTGTAATAATAAGGTGTGACAGATAACTGCTGCTAAATGTTGTAGGTGGTGTTCATTCCTTAGGTCGAGAATGACTACCAGACTAGAGGTTTTTTGAGACTTTGTGACTTAAAAACTACTGTATTTAGACTTAATATAATCTCTATATGTGGATAAATGCCATCCAAACTCAACAGCTTTAATTCATGTTCGTAATTCCATGAAATGGATTACTCACATGTGGCTTGTAAAATGAAACTGTAGTACAGAAACTTTTGATCAGCCAAGAAGTATGTGAGAAAACCCAGTTCCTCTGGTGGAGGATCACAAGTGTGAGATGAGTTTAGTAATTTCTTTGCCGCTAAAACACCGTGGCTGGCTCGCAGCTTGGTTAACCCCAATATGGGTCAACTTGCCTTCCCAGGGTGAGAAGACCTCCTGGGCTTGGTGGCTGTGGATGTCTCTGTCTCCTCAATGGGTGCAGTGATGAGCGCCCCAGGATGTTCCCGCACCTTCACTTACCGGAGTGAGTCCTCAGGTGTCCCGTGAGGGCATCCCTGCGACGGCAGGCGTAGTTACACAGGTGGCACTTGAAGGGCTTTTCACCCGAGTGCAACTTTATGTGGCGCAGAAGGTTGCCCTTCTGTGTAAAGGAAGCTCCACACTGATTGCACTGGAAAGGGCGTTCTCCTACAGGGAGAAGGAGCAAATATGTGAGAACAAAAAAAACCTTATATGGTAACAAGAGAAAGATTTCAGTGAGAAAGTTGTTTTCTCACTGCTTCTCTGTGACTTCCACCGGCTGCAGGTTTGATATAACATGAGGCTTTCAGACTAAACCTGCCAGTTTCTTAATGCTTCACTGGCTGGGTCAATTTGATCTGAAAATCTAATTTTTTTTTTCTAAATCAGAATGGCACATCACAATGCAAATTCAAACTCATTTAAATAAAGTGACTGCAACATTTTGTGTTGAAGAGCCACTCTTCCTGATCAGCAGTTTTGGAATAAACCAATATCCAATTTTGCATGTTGTGGCATTTGGTGGGGTTTTTAATGTGGCTTTTTTCAAAGGGTCTTTAAAATATGCCACTGAAGCAGCAAAATAAAAAGGAAACTCATTAAAAATGCATTTCAGGATCACAAGTTCATTTCAGCGTTACATTCTTATATTTAAATGAAAGGCACTTCATTATAACAGTTATAATAACTTCTTTTCATTTACATTTTCCCTGTATTTTCCCTTTCAATTTCTTCTCCATTACCTGTCTGTCCCTAAGCAGCCAAATCAGGAAAGAGAGAGAGAGAAAGAGAGAGAAAGAGAGAGAGCAAAATCACATAAGTTAAGACAGTGCAAAGGAAGCCCTGTACTTCCATGCCAATGTCTCTGCCCTTCTCTAGGCAAGGTGCGAACAGAGGAGCTTCACACATGGGCTCTGCTGGTCTACACTTCGGACAGACAGGTGATAAAACTTGAAGAGACATAACCCTGATTTGTCTAAACTGGTGTCTGTTATCCTATCAAGGAAGCAAATGAAGTAGTTTGCAAAAATTTATATAGCTGTTCTTTGCTTTTTAATGCTGTTTAAAATCAATATGCTCATTTATTCGCTCAGCTTTTTTTTTTTTTCTTCTCTATTGAAAACAAATGAAGCCTTTCCTTGAGCCAGTGGGAAATAAAATATCTTATGTTTCCAGTTGTACCAGATAGGAATAGAGGAAAATTCATACATGAAATCACTCCATCAACAGGAACCATGCACATTTCTCCATAGCCCTCAACTGAGTCAAACTAGGCTTTGAAAATAAATAAAAGTTAAACAATTTCTTTCTTCTCTGTCATTTAACCATCATGTATTATTTTGCACATGTGGGACTGACTTGTATGTCCATAAGTGTACATATATGAGCAGCATGATAATTTCTGACTTTTAGGTAATGCAGCAGAACAGCTGAAAATCAATTAGCTAGCAGTGCAGTCCCAACACAAAAATCTGGAAACTCTGTCATCAGAGCTGGCAGCTTTAGCATTCAGCAAACAATAAAATCAATCTACTTTATGGCAAGGTATTTTCATTGGTCAAACAGCTTCAATTGGGTCAGCATAGTCCCTGTCAAGCCAAATGTGCTCACTGTCTTTGTCCATGAATTAATTGTAGTCACTGCAACTGGTTCAACTGGGGTGACCCAGAAAAACGCCAACATTAGCCTTACGGGATTTTGTTCTGTATTTCATAAGCCATGCACCGTAGTTGTTAGAGGGAAAAGGAAATGGGTAAAAGTCTGTCTGTTTTATCTCTTAATCTTTGGGACAATTAATTAGCATAGAAGATATTTTCTAGAAATGGATTGAAACAGTAATGAAGTCGGTTTGTCACGGGGGAGGGGGGAGCAAATTCAGAAGAAATGGTTAATTCTCATTTGGAAGTTTTTCCAGCTTTTTCATTTCTGTTATTTTGACTCAGAGGAGCATAAGAAAAGAAAACCAAGATGGTAAAAGTACTCCAGGAATGAAATGCAAAGCAAAGTAGAAAGGAAATGTATCTCCAGCCAGCACCTCGTGCAATTACAGGGTGAAAACTTGTACTGGGTGAAGAAGACAGACAGATAGAAAATTTCAAGTGAGACTTCTACATACCAAATATTTCCACAAACTTACAAGGGGAATGAGATCCATCACCGAAGGACCCTGAAACTATGCGTAGCTCAGCCAGCCCTTGGTCACCCATGGTATCAGTGCCAGAGTGGGGAACATCTGTGTTGTTTCAGGTATCTAACATGCCCAGCAAGCTCTCATCCCTGCTAGGATAGAGCCAGTCCCTGATGGAAGATTACTGGGTGTGGAACTATCCCCCCCAAAACAGGGAAGAGACAGGATGGAATGAAAAAATATATAATGCATCTTTTGTTAGTACAATCATCTTTGTGTGTTATTTTATTGCCCATTCTGAACAGCACAAGTCTACCCTGGGTGGATTTCACTGCACAGTGTGTAGCTGTCGACGAATATGGGCCCAGGAGCAAAAACTGCAATGGGGCTGTAAATGTAATCAATCATCACTGCAGTGATCTACAAGCCTTAGTGGCAGGATGGGCCCAGGACTACTTATTCAGTGAATGATATTTTATCATCTTAATTGAGATCTTTCTCATGACTTAAACAATAAAGTGACAAAAATCACATAATACTTAGAAGCGTGCATGGCTCTCTTTTTCTCTCTCTTTTTTTTTAATGCTCATTCTTCAATGAGCATTAGTTTTTAAAATAAATTTGAGAACTTTAGACCAAATTAACAAGAACTAACCGTTGGTTTAAGTTAAAGCAGTGTACATATAGGGAGGAAATATCTATACACATACACCGGTATATGCACTTACGTACATATGCACATATGCACATACATATGTGCATACTGAGAGAGCGAAGCCTGAACCATAACCCGAGGTCTCGGCATCAGGGGGAAGGAAGGGATTCCTGTCTAAATTTCCCTTTTTTTCTTAAGCATCAAGCAAGACACCAGCAAAGTGGTGAAAACCAATGCACTAAAAACCTTGGGAAAGGAGAGTGAGGACAGAGTGAGATTCGCTTGGTAGATGGGAGCAACAGGTAACGCACTAGGAAGCTGTCAGTATACAGCTGCTTGCAGACAGGAGGGGTAGAAATATCAGGTGCTGCTCTGCATATCTGCACTTGGCAGGTATATTCATTAAATGTAATTATGTCTTTTATCAGGTTGGGTAGTCATTTTTTTTTGGCACTTTAGTGTGCTGGAGTTTTGTTCACTTATCAAATATTTATTTAAGGAAACCTCACTGCATATGCAGGTTTTACATGAATTAGCACCAAAGTAATTCATTTGCGAGGCTTACTCCTTCATCAGGCATGTATTGAAATGGTCTTCAGCATAGTCAGTTAAATGTCTGTAATAGTATATCCTATTTCTACTTTTAATTTTCACAGTGTAGCTGAAAGGAAAAGCAGTCACTACTGTTTCCCCATGACATCCCTTTAATTTAAACTACCAGCTCTGAGCCTCCACTCCCTCTCCAGCCTCTGCAAGGGCACCCAAACTCACCCAAAGAGGCAGCTCGGGAGAGGAGTCGAGGGCAAGGTGGGAGGGAAAGCAAAGGCTTTCATTCTATGGTAGGACTCAAGGAATCAACTCCATATCCTTTAGTTTTATTAAGTGTAACAGAAGCGGTTCCTGCTGAGCAAAGTACAGCTTCATAGGGTGTTTCCAGTACAGGTTTTGACTATGTATTCTGAGGGTTCTATTGGCAAGCGGAGGGCTCTGCAATGGGTGGAGGAGTCTCTGCAGAGGCTGGACAGGACAGTGCTTGTGTGGTAGCACCCTGAGCAGCTTTGGCACGCATACTGGTCACTCTGCCATACAGGGACTTAGGGCAGCTTGAGGTCTGGTCCAGGGAAACTAGTGAGGTGGTGCCGGGGGATGCTGGAATGGGGCAAAAAGGCAACTCTCCTCCTCTGGAGACTCAGCCTTCTGGGTAATAACCAGTGCAGCAGAAAAAAAGGCAGTTCCCAAAAATCAGATGTATTCCCGTCCAGGCCATTCAGCCCTTGTGTAAACACTGCCATCAACCCTCAAGGACCTGAAACAGCTCGTCCTAAGCAGTGGCAGTGTACTTTTGATAAAACAGCAGCCTCCTTAACCAAGCTCAAAGAAATCTACCTCAATCTAAATGCATTTTAAGTTGCAACATTTTATTGCAAATGCCAAAGCATCTTCTTCAAGCCCATGGATCTGTTTGACCATATCCAATCATATCCAATGTACCTCATTTCATTTAACTTTTTTCAACATTTAAAAGATCACACTAACATTGGAAAATAAATAAATAAAAAAAAATAGACACACCAAGAAGAAGCCTTTTACTATATCTAAAGTTAGGATACAATCTGTCTTCTAAGAACAAATTCTGGCTTTTCCAGTAAAGATACATATCTGAATCTTCCCTGGCAGGAGGATTTAATTGAAGAGTAGTTTGAAGTAGGCAATGTCACAGCATTGCTAATCTCCACCAATACTGCTTCTGAATGTGGCTAACCTGTGTTAACACTATCAGATCGCACCATTCCAGAGCCTGAACAGCCACAGTGACGATGAGAGACATTAGCACTGGAGGGCATGGACAACACCTGGGGTCTTATAATAGATCCTCTCCATTAAACTCTGAAAACACTTTGTTAATCTCACTCCTTAGTATTTCTGGGGAATGGTCAAAGCCTGATTGTGGGGATGCAGGGTAAGAAACAATGTGTTCATTAGCACAGCTATTTCAGTGCAATCTAACCACTGGACAAGTCATTCTTAGCTTAAGTATTTCTTTAAAATACTTCAAATTCTCTTCAATTTGAATATTCATGAAAAAAAATGCCAGTTTATTTATTTATTTTCAAAGTAATTTCTGTAGCACAGTGGTACATTTCAGTTCCTTTTCTGACTATAGATGATCCTAGAGTTTAGATTACAAGCCTGATTTTTTTAAACAAATATTTTTTTAAATAGCTTATACCAGGCAAGATGAGACTCACTTTGGTCTTTAATTCTTCATTTGTTTCAGCCTCTTAAGTTCTTTCTCTTTTTGAGAGTGTTTAGAATTAGAAAATCGAGGCAAGAAGGCTCACAACACAAGGAAAAATTATCCCCATGGAGTACAGCATCTTTACATGTCTCTTTTACTGTCTCAGTGGAAAACCTTTAGTCCAGATCTGACCAGTGACAATACTTGCTTTTACTTCATAAAACATTTAACATAAAACTAACCTTTGTTTTTACCAATACTGCCAGTACAGTTCCCTGAACATTTTAAATTCCTTATTCATTTTGCCAATCACTTTAATAATCACTGATCCATAATGGCCTCTTTTGCATTGCTGAAAACATTAGAACTGGGTCAATTTCAGGGTTAGTCACTTAAAATGTTTTTGGGGTTTTTTTCAGTAATTCTTAGAAATGTCTTAGGAACTAATCAAGATTTCTTTACTCTTTTTTTTTTTTTTTTTGTATTTGGAATTTTTCATGTCTCTTCAAACCAAACAACCTGTACATCCCTTTAGACATCAGTTTTGTTATCAGCATAATGAACAACTGTTGGCTCAACAAAAAAGAAATTATGCCCATTTTCCTTTATGCTGACAAATCTTGTTCTTTTTTCAATTTCTAGATCAATAGATTGACTTACATCAAGAAAAAATCCCAATTCCTCTGCTATCTGGAATGGAGTAATAAAATAATCAAGTTCCAACTGCCCACCGATGCTGCATTATCTTACAAGAGTCAACATGTACATGGTAGTCACAGAAGATTAATCTTGGTTCCTAATATGGGGCCAATTCTTGTCAACTAAAGGAAAAACTATGGCAGGCCTTACCAGTGTGGCTTCGTTTGTGAACCATGAGCACATTGGGACCGATGCAAATTATCCCACAGATATCACATTTTAGCTTTCCGTTAGGAAGTCGAATGCCTCCAACTCCTGACATAGCTTTGCTGCCTGGGCCATTGTGTGAGCCATTCATTTTCTCTCCCGAGGTATCAAGCATTCGTAAATCCTCTGCACATTCTTCCCCATTCATTTCACAGGCACGCCCATTCTCTTCATCACTCTGAGTCTCTATTTTAATATTACCAGCTGAAAAAAACAATACAGGATGCCACTCAGTTTTGTTACAGAATAGATATGGTGGCAGAGAAACAAACATATCAAAGGAGATAACTTCTAAACAGCATGTGCAATATGTCTAAATAACAAAAGCTACAAACATAACTACATTTCTACAGGCAATGCAATGAGCTTGTAACCCATGGAGCAATGAACACTGGATATCAGCAAGACAGACACAAGGCTTCCAGGGAGCTGCGAACCAAAACATTACAAATCTGTTCCTCGGTCACTTTGAGACTTTTGGATTTGTAACATTCATTTTGAGAATTCAGGCTAATAAGAATGAAATTTATAATAAATCCACTGCACATGGATTTGTTGAAAACAATTGTGAAAGTAACTCATCAAAGACAATGGATGAAAATTGTATTGAAAATGCAACATTCTTCACTCGGCAGGAAGATTTTGAGGGTTGTACTGAATCCAATTATTTGGTTTGCAGTTCTATGCGGTAAGCAAGGACAAGGGGCAAGCACAGAGTACAAACACTGATAAAGAAACCGGGGTGCAGAAGGATGAAAGAAAGAAAGAATTTAAAAACAGTAAACAGCATTACAGGAAATTATAAGAGTGATAATTGTGGGTTTAGGACAGTAGGACTAGGACCATTAAGTAAGAGGAGAGAATTGCTAAGTTCATAAGCTACTATTAAAAAACCTAGTTGAATCAGCAAAGGTGTGTGGGACAATGGTTTTGATTTTATTGGACAAGTCCTTTGTGTTATAACCCGACAGGTAACAACTGCTTGCAGCTGGAAAAAGAATTCAGGTATAAATTTGACATAGCTTCACTACATGTGATAGTACGTACACTGGTAAATTCGATCTGATACGAACACAGCAAACCTGGAAAAGGGCCAGGATTCAGATCAGTTAATGTCAGTATTCATTCCTCTTTTCTCTACAGGACTGTATGATATTTTGTGTCAACTAAATCTCTTCACATTTATTTTTCTTCTTTTCTAATCTGATGATTTTGGTGAAAAATTAGTTCTTCATTAAGCTGAAAAAGAGCATTTCATTGCCCCCAAGTCTTACTTTCCTTTCATTGAAAAACCTCTTCCTTCACACCACCCCACCCACCCCAAAAAGGAGGGCATTTATTTTAGTGGGTAGTGAGAACGTATGGGGTCCGTTTCACCCAAGACCAAGAATTTTCCTATAATGTAACAGTAATTTTCATGGTAGCCTTATTGATAAGTGCTGCTGTAACAACAACATAATTAAGATATCAGCAATAATTACTTCAAGAGATGAAAGACCTTAACATCAATTTGAAAATTAAAGGTCTGACAAACTCTTCTCTGTAACACCCTACAACTTCCTAGGTGCCTCAGGAGGATTACATGGATGTAACTGACAAGAATATCTGACTTAAAACCCTTCCCTGGGAAAAATGTTGAGTGGAAAGTCTTTCACATTTCTGAACACTGCTTGATGAGACACCTTTTATAAAGTCTACCAATCCAGATATTCTAATGTTTTTTCCAATACTGCATTTTTAACAGAATCCACATGCATAGTAGAATGAATGTACATTATAAATAGCAGGCTTTTCCTTTAAAGTGTATATCCTGAAAAGGGGAATAATTTAGATATATGGGAAAAAAATAATCAAAGAACAAACAGTGATTAACAAGGATAGTATGACTAGCTAAACAGAAGTGATCTACGTTATTCTTCATATTTAGCACACAAGAACCCTACACTGCTGCTTTCATCATGGCAAACGGAAGCAATAGAACTATTTGGCTTGAGTGTTTGATGGATTTTCAATAATTCACACACCATTTTGTCCTCTTAAATATAAGAATAATAATTTGAATATAAATATACAAAACAGTTACAAGCTCTTTGCATAACAAGGATTTAGAGAAGGTGGCTTTTGAAGTAAGCTTTATGTTAAGTTAAAACGAAATACATGTGAATGAAGCAAAAAGCTCAGACTACTTCAGCCCTTTGGTAGCATCTGCAGATAAATTTACGTTACTGAGAAGTGAAATGACACAAACAAAAATCATAAAAGTAGGAATTAGATGGAAATGCTCTGTAGTGAGCTAAGTTTACAGTATACTTACAGGAGAAAGATTTGGGAATTATTGCATGAAAGTCCCTAAAGCCTTCTGTACCGTATGCAGCTGCAATAAAGAAGGTAAACAGGATGCTGGTTTGTGATACTGCTAGCAGTAAATGTAAAAGAAGATGGCATTATTGCTGTTAAGAGAAATACCTAACAGAAAGACAGAATTATCATAGCACAAGCAACACAAGCAGTTTAGGATGAAGTAGGAACAGCAGCAGGAGAGTTGGCAGGGGAATCCTGACCTCCCCAGAACAACTCCCATTTGTAAAAATGCCCTTTTCTTCCAAAGCATCCAACAAGTTTTATCATGTTTTCTAAATGCACAATCTCTCTTGTGTATTCCCCTTGCTCACAGGTTAACTCCTGCTGAAGTCAAGAGCAACTTTTGCTATGGTGTTTTGAAAGGGTCAACGGGAACACAGCACCTAATCCAGCCTTCTCCCACTCCAAGGGAAAGCACAGGCCCTACAGTGCAAGCTTCTTCTCAAGTTTTATTTTTTGCCAATGTGCCCGCTTTATATGCCAGACACCTATCTCTTCTTTATACATCCTTGTTTTAATCACTGTTTTAGCTACATAAAATGAAATTACATTGTTTTCTGTTCACACCTGTTGGTCTTATGCAATGGAAGAAAAAGGAGTTTAATTTTATATCTATATTATTGTGTCTATTGGTGTATTTTTTGTTTGGATTTCTATGGTTTATACTCACAATGTATCTACACAAAAGTAACTGCACACAATATACCCTGCATATTATGGATAGTCAAGTCCAAATTTACATGCCCTGGGGAATGCCGATACAAGTAATGATGGAGTTCATTTCTTGCCATAAGCAGTGAAAGGGATATTGATCTAGTAATTCTTCACTAAAGCTCTCTGCTGCTACGCCCTGAACTGCCATAGCCGCTCAATGAATGCCCCCAAGTAGATGAAGCTGAGCATCCAGGATGCCCTTACAAGCGCATTCATTCAGCAGTGCCGTTCATGGCAAGGGCTCAGTTCAGATGCAGAGCTCACTTTGCCACTGAGAGCTGATGAACGTTGAGGCCTCACCCTAGGTCCTCAGAGAAATTTCGCAGATCTAATTAACAAACAAAATCTCTTCTTTCAAAGTTAGCACTTTTTGCAAACATGCTTCACAAATGAAAACTGTTGAAAAAAACCTCACTGATGTAGGAGACATGATAGGAGTGAGAAATCGCCCCAGTAGAAATACTAAGGGTTTTTATTAAATCTGAATGACAAATGGGAGGCAGGTTATATAATTTTTTTTCCTTGAGACTGAAAATAAAAATCAACAGTGTTTCCTACTTCCTTGGTGAGAGACGTTCCTGTCTCTCCCTTTCTGTAGTTGGGAAAATCACTGTCAGAGCACTGATATGACAAACGCTTGGGAACCAGGCTTTTCGGATGCACTGATCAAGGATATTTTCAGTATTTGTTTATCAAACAGTTACTTGATACAGACTTTTTAGAAAGAATTTCTGTGTACATTCATGCCTATGTACACGTATATGCAGACAGTAATTAGCTCTACAATATTTCATGGTAATAATTTCTCATTGGCTCTTCTAACATCATTAATACATTACTCATCAATTAATGTTCTTGAATTAGTTTGATATGACCTTAAAAGGCTTTGTATTTTTCTCTCTTTTTACACATCATTGCAATTCAAGAGATTGTAATTGAAACTTTTATTTATTTTTTTTTTGTGCAAGGAGTGTGGAGTGCACCAGTGTCACAGTGTCACTGAACTGACAGCTCTGCCCTACTCCCTTTTTACCTACCCAGAGTGTGGAAACATCACCCAAAAGCACAGCGCTGGATGGGTTTCTTGAGCTTTTTGATATTTACTGGGAGCTTCATACAGGATTTTATGAAGAGCACTTGAAAATCATGCTACAAAGACTATTGTGTATTCTATGGTTAAAGGTGGTTTGTACAAGTCTTTGTGGAAAAAAAAAAGAATCGGCATATCAAAGGGGAAAGGGGTGACAATATGATCTGTCACTGAAGAGCAGTGTGGCTGGTTTAAAAGAAAACTCATGCTGGGACAGTTGGGAAGGACAGGATGGAGGGCGAAGAGACAGTGTCACACTTCCCTGGAAAGAGTTGAGCAATGTGGAGAGGGAAGGAAGGCATTTTGCAATGAATGTAAGAATCATTAGTGGGAGAAAGGAGAAAACAAATGGAGCTCCTGGGAAACAGGATGTGCGGTGTGGTTTTTAAAGGACAGATACATAGGCAGTAGGAAGAAAAGGCTTGTGAAGCATGAGTAATTTTTTTTCCATCAGTTTCCAATATGCCCTCTCTTATACCTATGGAACTTCTTCCCAGATGTAAGATCCTTTCAATTTTGTGAGACTTCAGCATCAGTGCAGGTTTAAGTATCTGGTCCAAAATCCCATTCGGAATGTGGTATTCACATCCCAAGTCATATTCTTCTACAGTGCAATTTTTAAAGAAGGAAAAAGCACAAGACCTGGCTATCAAAGGAGTTTAGCAAGTAGTAGAGAAAGACAAATCACACTGCCCTTTCTGTGGCATTTTACCAACAGAGTTCCCTAAATCCCTTTGCCTTTTAATGGAATTTGAATATCAGTCTTTGTTACAGTGCACCAAACTCTAGCAATTGGCTATGACCTGAAAGCCAAGCCTTTCCCCTTTTTACTCTAGATCATGGTCATCTACTGTGGCATCATCTCTGTTATCACCACACAAGAGCACTGTGGGTGGAGGATGGCATTCTCAGGAACCTAAGACACACACGCAAGTTTTTTGTCCACAGCATATTTAAGGAGTCAATATTTGCTGGTTAGGATTGACAACAACCAAGACTGATTCTTTAACAAAAATTATGTTTCTATTAATAGTATCTTTCCCCTATGTGCTCCTGAAGTGACATCAAGAATCCTGTAGGTGTAAAAAAGGCCAAAAAAAAAGGTCTGAGCAGAGCAACCATAAGTAGGTATGCAATGGCCTCAGCCCTTCTCTAGTAAATTTCAGCAAACACAGCATAACATAGGTAGGGCTGAATTAAAATAACTAGTTATTTAGCCATAGAAAAACTAAATGCATCCAATTGCTGCCAAAAATGACTGGTTTGCCCTCTCCTTTCTATAAACTACATTGCCCAGTTAATCAAGCATTTGTGATATTTGCACGAACAATACGCTAAAAGTTAGGAGCCAACTCAGAATTGCCTAAAAAGTTAAAGCTTACAATGCAACTTAATTGGTATGTAAAAAAAGAAACACATGAACAAATAAAAGGGGCTGTATGCAGCCCATGTTACAGAAGCTGTTATGTAGGGCTTCTATTAAGAAACGGCGCAGCATTCACTGTGTCACAGGGCAGGAATACTACTAGCACAACAGGAGGCAAACGTCCAAGACCAATGAGGCAGCCCAGCAACACAGTGCTGGCACATTATTGTTTTACTTGAGAGAGCTGAAGTCTTTACCACAGGCTGCAACATGGCAAAAAAAGGGGAAACAGATAAAAATGAACTCTTCCTAATGAGAGGCTCTCAGCTGACTTTTTAAAGGGAAACAAAAATAACAGAAAGAAGAGTAGTAGCAGGAACTGCTGGGACACACCTGGTAGTAGAGCAAACTGGTGCTGATGGATAAGGAGATCCTCCCTACAGGGTCCATGCTGCCCCTCCTAAGACTCCGAGTGTCAATCAGCCCTTGGCAGCCAATACATTCCCTACTGTAATTTTGGCTTTCAATCAAATGTATATTATTCCAGAAACACAGGCGTCCCCAGATAAGCTATCTCCCACAGGACAACCGGTGTGAGGAGCTCCACCCATGCCATCACCCTTGACTGCCGTTTCCTCCCCACTGCTGCCTGCAAGGAGGTATCCGATGTGCCAGAGCCCATGCCAGCACCCATTGGCATGCATAGCTTGGCTTCAGCTGCAAGGATCATGGAGCTGTGCTCACTTCTTTGCAAAACACATAAACGTGGAGGCTGCAGTGTAATGAAACCATAGGGAATGCAAACAAATGAACAAACAACCAACAAAGTATGTCCTCTCTGGGTACAAAAAATGGCTTTTGCTCCATGGTGCAGACTCCCAATAACGTCTCATTAGTTACCTTGAGGAATCCTCTAATGTACTAGTAAAGACAGAGAGGTTAAAGACAGATTCGAGTAATACTATTGAAATCTACGTATACTCTTCAAGCTGCCTTTTACATATCTTTCTGAATTTGTGTTTCAGCAGGAAATGATCTGTAACCAAGCCAAGGGGCTGATCTAGTTCATATTTATCGTCTTTGTTGTGCTACTTGCTGGTAGATTTTGTACTGGATTCAAGCTGCTTTTTTCAAAGGACTACCAACTACCTGGCTGCTTGATGTTCATCATCTGAATTCCAAGTAAAAATAAGTTTAAAGGTGAGAGAAAGAGCATTATCAATGCTAAACCTATTTCTCAAGTTCCACATGTATGTATAACCCATGCTTCCTCTATATGAAGTGTTCTGTGCCTTTTACTGGCTTCATGATGGAGAAACCAAGGGAACTGCTGCAGACTTGCCAGTAACAAATTTTATTGACACTTTTCTGGTTTGAGAAGTAAGTTGGGAAGATTTTCAGACTGGAGGGAAAGGTTTGCTGACAATTGGTGGCGAGAATAGAGCTTCTCATCCTCAACATCTTTGTCTCTCCTGCTTCCATTAGATTTTTTAATGTGGGCATTAAAGGATGAGGAAGTAGTAAAAGGGCATTTAGCAAGACATTTCTAAAAAGCAAAGTAACCTCAAGTAACAAGATACAACAGTGAGGTGAAACCAGTATTATACATGAAAACATTCCTGGCTTGTACAGCTGTGTCTGTGTGAATATAAATGCTTAGGTGCGAAGTCTGACACCTGTGAAGCTGTGTTCTCCAGAAGGGCTTTAGGTACACACATTGTGGCTTATGCTCTTTCCCAAATGGCCAGCTGCCCAAGAGAAGCAGAGCCTCAGACATACAACAATCTAACATTTATAAGGCATCTCCTTCTCTAATCCTTCTGTAAAACATGCTTTGGTGAAATTCATGGGTGTTAACTTGTCCTCAACTAATGCAGCAAAATTCTAGCTAGTGGCGGTCACGTGGCAGCCTGGGAGAATGTGAAAAGAAAGTGCACCCTCAAAGATCAGTGTGTTGGAGAAGAGGAGGCTATGTTGACATTTAACAGGGAAATCAAAGAAGCTTCTCACATATAGAAGCAACAAAGCTGGTAAAAGGTCTGGAGAAGAAGTCTTATGAGGAGCGGCTGAGGGAACTGGGATTGTTTAATCTGGAGAAAAGGACACTGAGGGGAGACCTTACCGCTCTCTACAAATCCCTGGAAGGATGCTGTAGTGAGGTGGGTGCTGGTTTCTTCTCCCATGTAACAAGGGATAAGATGAGAGGAAATGGCCTCAAGTTTTGCCAAACAAGGGGAGGTTTAGATTGGATGTTAGAAAACATTTATTTACCAAAAGAGTGGTTAGGCATTGAACAGCTGCTCAAGGAAGCGGTGGAATCTCCTTCAAAAAGTGTTCAAAACATTTGTATATGTGACACTTCAAGACATAGGTTAGTAAGCATGGTAGTGTTGGGCTGACAGTTGGACTCAATAATCTCAGAAGCCTTTTTCAACCTCAGTGATTGTATAATTTATGTTTCTGTGTGGGAGAGAGAGACAGGTTTTTGCATGAAGCCATGCTGTGATGGATGGAAGTTAACCTTACCCTGCTACAGTTACTGTGGGGATCCCTAGGCAAAGCAAAGGGCTTAACAAATGCAGATATATGGATAAAGCAAAGCTACACACTTAAGGTGATCAGTTACATACAAATTATGTGAATTGTAGTTAGAAGGGGAATGTTAAGTCTGCCCAGTCACAGTAAAGCTACAGCTTGGAAGCAATGAAGTGTCCTTGGGTCTGCAGGAGGAGGCCGACAACGGTGCCTCTAGGCTTACCATACAGACAGTGTGGTGTGTGCTGGGGGCACAGGCAGGGAGACAAACTGGTTTGAATACTGCCTCAGAGAACCTAAATTTGCCTTGCCCCGAATGCAAAGTTAGTTTTTGCAAAGCTTCCCCTGTTCATGCTCCAGTTCAGTGAGCTGCTTACATCTTTGATTTTGTCCCTGGAGTGGCACAGAGCTACCATGGCTCAGGATCAGGCTCTCACAAATCCACCCATGGGGGTGCATAGCGTACTGTGCCTTCACTGTCAGTGAGACAGACGCAGGGACTTTTACCAGGGACTGTTTAGCTACCATGATGATGATGATGCCTTCAGCACTATTTTACAGAAATATCCATAGTTCCCCAGCTGTCAAAGGGTAAGTAGATCTAAAACTAGAACAAGCAGCTGTGTTTAAGTTTGGGGAGGTGCCTATGTGTGCTGAGCCAAGGCTGTGCACTGTCAGTCTCCTCCTTCGAGAAGAGATCGGAGGATGAAATGGAGAGGAACCAGCCATTGCAGCACTTTACGACAATTTTGTTACCTTGTCTACTCAGAAAACAAACTACAGAGCAGAGTCCTTTGTATCCCCCTCACTGGACAGGGGAGAAAACCCCAAGGAATAATGAAAGTTTGTTTTAGACTAAAGCGGATCAAATGTAGTCATTTTGTTACCAGTGATAAAGTAGATGATCTCTCTTGGGACCTTGCAAAGAAGGTAATCCTGAGGTAGTCTGCTTTAGATCTGCTAATTCTGAGTGCTCAGTTATTATTCTAGAAGCATTCATCTAAGGCTATTGAAGTATTTTTTTTCTTTTCAGGTTGCAGAAATATTGCCAGAAGGTTTTGCAATGTAAACTGCTGTTTACCTGATTACAATGTGCTCAAAAGTCCAGTGAAAGGAAATCCTGATCTACATCGTCTGGGGAAGAGGCATTTTGTTCTACACCAATCCTAAAGAAATTCCTTCAATGTGGACATACCAGATAGCTCCTAAGGAGAAAAATGTCAGGATAAAATTAATTCTTTCCTATCATGTATTGCGGCTAATGCTTTGCTACAGGGAACAGGAGTCCCCCTCAGGCAATCAGTCCTCTGTGCTGAAATGGCAAGAAACCCCAAATAATGATGGGAGACTCTCAAATACTTAGACATGCGAATCATTATGAAAGTCTGCAAACACTGTTCAGTCCACATTTTTAAGACTTCTTGTCTTTCCTCACTACCTTGGCCATTTTGCATGCCTGCTGTTTCCTTGCTTTAACCTCAGGAAATGCAAGCTCTTCTTCCCTTCCCTCAATATAATTCAAACTTAACCATAGTAGTGCTATGAAAAGTAATACCAAATTGCAAAGTTGTATACTGTTTCCTTGGGTCTTTGAACACAATGCTATGAGAAAACTCTAGAATTCACTAGCTTTCTACAACAGCTGGCTCAAAAAGAAGGAGTGATTATTTAAAAAAAACAACCCAGTTTCTCAGAAAGATGTGGGAAAAAATATAACAAAAGTTCGGACTAAAGAATCTTCTATATGTAAAAGATACTACATCAGGAACAGTATCCTAGCTGAACTTCCTGGCCCTGCTTTGCAAGCACGCTTCAGCTGTGATTTGAAACTACTGAATTTAGGAGTCCCTATTCCTGTCTTGAAGGGTATCTCCAAAATCAGAAAGGAACTGTGCTGCAGAAGGGACCTCCAAGCTGTGGTTTAGTTGGGTTTCTGGTGCAGATATCATCATGCCTCCAGAGGAGAAAGGCCAATATGGCAATTCACTCAGGCAAAGCTTCCTCAAACCGTGAACAGATCTTAAAGCTTAAGGCCAGCGAATGTAAAAGTGTGTTTTAAGATTATTTTACTGCTTTCTTAAATGAGTAATCTGACACTTGAAACTCACTGGAAACACAGTCAAGACCACAGTCTTCAAAGTCACAATCACCATGCTATTGCTATTTAACATCAAAATGCAACCGTTTTCTTAAAATGGATAGATCAACAAAGCACCCAAGCCAGCACATCACTGACAGAGCTTTAAGAGAAAAGGTTTTCAAAATAATAGTTGAATTCAATGGTCTTCAATAGCACCACTCAAGACTAAATTGTCATAAGTAGCACAAAACTGACTGTTATGAACGGAAGAAAATTATATAACTTAGACCACATAAATTCTTCCACCAAGGCCTTCATTTTTGGCTGAGTTATAGTACAGAATAATCTAATATGGTTTAACCACCATTCAAATACTGCTTGAAATTCTCTAAACTCTTCCACTCATTTCAATATTCCTACCAATTATTTTAATGTTTGTCCATCAACAAAAGATTTTTATATGAGCAACTATACGTTTTGGGACTCTCCAACTTCAGAAGCTAATGAAACTAGACTATCAGAAAAGAGATCATGCTGGAAAACATTTGTCACTGAGAAATCAGGCCACTGTTTCAAGCTCCGTATCTGAATTCTGGTCATCCACTAACCTCTGAAAATCAGGACCACCCTCTGTTGAGCATGCACATGGAGGCACGCATTTGTCATAAGCTCACAAACTCTATTTGACGTGACATGTATTTGATCAGTGGAGAAGTAGTTAATAAAAAATACATGTATTAGCATATTCTGATTTCAAAGCTCAGAGCTCGTACAGACATTGCTTCCCAATCTGCAGCCCTTGTTTCACCACAGCACCCCACAGACTGCAAACAACTGTGTGGCACTGGAGAGCAACTCCGAAGCATCTGATTGATTTGGGACCTTAAGCCTCCTTGACTTTTAGTGGTATTCAGATTTTTAAGACAACCTGAGCTTCTCATGGGAGGTGAAGAACCAGCCAGTCCACTCTAAGAACGCTGTTGAACTTGAGTCCAATCACAGCCATAGCTGAGAATTCTTACAGCTTCCCCCTTGTCCAGCTTAACAGGAAACCTCTATCTACTGTTCCTCTAACTTCTTCCACAACCACACAGAACAGTCTGGACTTATTACCCATTTCCTCTCAACCCACAGTTGTTTATCTCCTTAGCATCTGTCATGGCCTAGATGTTTGGAGCAAGTCCTACACCAGTTGCTATGATGTAAATTTAAATCAACCAAGTCAAAAGGCTTGGAGAAGAGAAGAGCACCTGTAATTAATCGGTGTCCTGGGAAGTAGTTAGTTCATGGGAGCGAGATCTTCCAGCTGCCTAACATCTCAAGAAAGCTATAGCACCTCTTCATTTTCATCTACAGCATCTTCCAAAGGTTTACCTTACACACAGACGTAGGCAGTAAGAATTTTTCCCTTAGGTTTTATTGGTTTTTTTTCTTTTTTTTTTCTGTTGTTGAAAGGGCAATGTTATGAGCTGTGCACAATACAGGCCTAGAGGTCTGCTCAGCTTTCAAGGTTCTACAAGCAAGTTCAGAAGCACATCAATGCTGTATGTCCTCTGTGGTAGCAGTGTTGTGGGAGACCCCCAGAATGGCACAGGCTGCCATCTCTCCTTTTACTTTCAAGGACACGGTGATGATTCAGTTTGGGATTATCTTAAACTGTGTGGAAAGCCAAGTTCCTAGGCTGGAAACCTTGTGACTTTGTCATTTCTCTTCTTTATTTATAAATCTCTCCCTTCTTTCCCCCAGCTTCCCCCCCTGTGCCACCCTCCCTGACTCCTGCCTCTCCACCCTGACCTGCTTCTGCGTGCTCCTGGAGGTGAAATTGAAGAGCTGCAGTTGTGACACTGCAGTTCATGTGTCATATTGTAACTGGGTTTCCACATCCTCCTCACTCTGTTGTAAAAGCACTCGAAGAGGAAGAAAGGCAAATAATGAAATATAGGAAAGCAGGAAAAGAGGAAGCAACAGAGAGACAGCAGCCCAACTGAAATGGTAAGAATTATGGAGAAGTGACAGAAAGGGAAGCACAGGAATTATACTTGGTGGCTTCACAAAAAAAAAAAAAAAAAAAATTATTAAACCAAACAAAAAATATATAGGCTCAGCCTTTTCTGTCCCTGCAGCGGTATTCCAGATTACTATTCCTCTCTGACTTGACCTGTATTCCCCTTCCTACCCACTTTAAACCAGTTACCAAACTGCACTGCTCTGTGTGCAGCTGGACTTCACCAAACCTGAACCAACCACCACCTCCCTCCTTATCTTCATACATACCAAGAGGAGGAACTCCTCAAATCACTCCCAGAAAGAAAAGACACAAATCAAGCATGAAGAAAAGGCCTCAAAATGCCTAGCCTCAGGGTGAGAAGACTCGATTAGGCAATGGTTTTATTTGCTGAAGGCAGCCACAGAGGACAGAGTGATGGAAGAGTACAGAAGGAAATTGGCTAAAGCAAAGTAGCGATTGCCTAACTGGGCAATCCTGCCTGGCTGCCAGCGGATGGAGCAGACAGCTTAGGAAGTCCTTCCACTGAGATCATGTACTGTTGTATCCTGCTTGTTCAGAATGAAACTTGGCCAGAGCAGAAAGTGTTTGAAATTCACAAGAAGAATTTTCTCTTCTCCATTTGCAGCCAAAAGAGATACAAAGCAGAAAACAAACCTCTTCAAGAATAGAGCAGGACCCAGCTTTTTATGTTCTCCCATTTCTCAGGGACTTTTCAGCAAGAATTTGTCTCATAAAGAGCTGAGTACAAAGTAAAAACTTGAGAAATTACCCCCTATAAATACAACAGCACTAATAGTTACACAGCCCTTTTCAGTCTATATCTTATCCAGCAGCTAACTGAATTTTGTCGGTTCTCAGGAAGATAGTGGTGAAATCCTGCATGTAGATGAAGACAGGAGTGTTACACAAAGGTGTACTGTGGTATAATTATTTGTTCATTGCTACATGAGAGACACTGTGTTGGAAGAGCTCATTCAAAACCATTTATGACTGTTCCCCCACAAAGGAGGCTTTCAGGAGGTGATAAGAAATCGGTATCGGTAAGGCTTCACTTTCTTTGAAATTCTCTGTGGCACAGAGAATATCAACAGATACAGATATTTTCCCTGCAATTTATCTGTTAATTAGGAAACATCTTCTGGGCCACTTGATCAGTGTTTGGTTCTTCAGCTAAAGCTAATGTATTTTGGGATGTGTGGAACAGAGAGATGACTTTACCTGAGTAGGAAGCAGTCAGCCATTTCCTCTTGAAACAGCAAGAGTCTCCTCGACGTTTTGACTGATGGAGACCTGCACTGTGTCCCCCATCCTGCAGCTCTGACTGCTCTTCACTTCCTTACAGATATAGCACCAACATCTCTAGTTCACAGTGACATAGTTTATATATTGCATTATTTTTCTGCAGATGATAGGGTGACAAGCTGTGTAATAGCCATGTACACATATGTGAGGGGGACCATGAACCTGTGAAAACTGTGCCTTTACTTGTCATGTCCCCCCTTTTACAGAGAAGGGCTGGTGTATATTTTGGGTTTAAGGGACACGGCCTGCCTTTTTCTGGCTTTACTAATTCTGATCTGGTTTTAACTTCAGAGAATCCTCTCTTGTTACAGTTCAGCATTTCCAAAGACAAAAACCAGTCACGCAACTGTTCAAGAAACTATGCTATGTCAAGTCAAATGAGTATTGCCAGAGAAAACTCAGCTGTGGATGTTCTCCAGAGCAAATGGATGCATTTTTTCTACTTGATTTTGGATCAGAAATGTCAAACAAAGGAGGCAGAAAGATGATAATTTTTCTGTCAGGACAGTTACAGTGTTACTTACTGTTAAACCAGGACAGCTGGAAACAGCTCAGCATTAGCCTCCATTGCAACCCTAGCCATAAGTAAAGGCACGGGTAGTTTGCTTGGTTAAGGAGCATTACCACAAGGGGATTTTTATGCTGATGTAAACTTGGAAAAAAAGAGAACATTAAATAGCATCAGAAATGGGCAGTACTTTGTCCAGAACCATTCTCAGTTTTTCACCAATTATAAATAGTACTTATCTTTTAATAACCATCTTCCTTGAAAACAGCAGCCCTCAGCCTACAGAGAATCCTATAACAAAATTTTATGGCCTTAAATAGGGCACTGGACGAAGACTGAGGAAACCTACCTTTAATTCCTAGCTCAGCCACAGACTTCCTGTGTGGCCATGGGAAAGGCTCTTAATCCATCATGTGCCCTTACTTCCCTATCTGCACATTTTTCGATTCTTTTTTTCATGGGATAAGACTTTTTTTTTACTTAATGGTGAAACTCAAAAGCCATGTTGCTGTCTAAATGTACGTGCCTCTCCAGTGTCCTAACACGAGGCTGAAATCTGACCATGGACAGGTCACTCTCCTGGTTTGTATCCCACAGAAGGAGACTAAGGAACATGGGGCAGGCGACAATTGTAACTCAAAAGGCTGCATCGCTTACATATTTGTGAAAATGCTACCCATAACCTGTGATGTGCCTTCCAGAATTATACAAAGGTAGAATTATTGTCCAGCCTAATAAACCTTGGTTACAACCCTAAAACACTGGATGTCAAGTGCTTGGAGCCCTCAGCCAGCTCTCCTTTGTCTGGGATTGCTCTGGGTCAAAAAGTAGGCTTTTTCTTCCTCAGATGAATGATGCAGAAACAGAAGTGGAATTATATTTTTCCTCGGCTGGCCTTTTCCCGTGCTACCACTCTGTTCCAAGAGAGACGTAAAAATCCTAAAGGCAACTATCTCAAGAAAGAAAAGAATAACCTGTTTAAAATATCCAAACCAGGTTTGAATTTCCCGCCACATTGCAGCCAGGAGGGCAGAAGTTATCAGTGTTTCGAGAAAGGAAACAAGAGAGGGGATCAGCCTGTACATTTTTTTGTAGGAAATGACTAAATACTGAAAACTGTGTCATCTCCCATACAGCTTTGTGCTCTTCTCATACATATTCAGTTGTGATGTGTGAATTCTCACTCCAAAAGAAAATTGCATGAGTATTTTTTGATGTAATGCAAAAGACCTTTGGAAACATTTGAGTAAAAAGGCAAGCCTGCAATCTGGATTTGACACATATTTGGGATTATATCCACACTTTATCCTCAGCTATCCACTCTCCCAGGGCCATCCTCACTCACTGCTCTGTCATGTTGGCACAAAGCTCTAATTCCACTCATTGCACTGGCATAACCTGGGTCTCCTAACCCTCCTCTTTTTCCAAAAGTCCAAGCAATGAAGTGTATTGCTCCTCTGTACTAAGATCTAGACTACTTAGAAGTCAGGAGAGTAATTATTTCCTGATTCCCAAAATTATCTAACCATACACTGCAATTTTTTTTTTTATTCCTTCACGTACCATCACCAAATCCTTGATTTATTTATGTTTACATGTTTTATATTTTTTTGATCTCACTTTTCAAGCTAAAGAGACAAACTATTTAAAGCAAAGCTGGGTACTTTGAACTAAGCCAATTGCACTGCATCCTGAAAAAAACATGCAGGACTATTCTAATGTTGCAGCTATTAGAAAAACAAATTAGCCCTCTGGTCTCCAAAATGCTATTTATGGTTTAGATTCCATAGCACGATTGCATCTCATTGTGCTCTACCTCACACTTATCTAGGCTAGGACTTGTAAAGACTTATGTAATCAATCATGCATATATAGCCTTAATTAGATTGTAAGCTCTTTGGACTGTGCTGGTGGTGTTTGTGTAGTGTCTAGAGCAAAAGAGTTCTGTTCCTTTTTCAAGAACCCTGTGCCACAACACAAAATCATAGATAAAACCAACAAAACATTCTGCTTCCCAGTCTTACATAAACAGTGCTAGAGAGACGAGCTAATACGGGCAGAGAACACACAATTATATGCAACTAGAACAAGATCTGTGCTGTGAAAACTGGTGCCAGGCATTCAGAGAGTGATCAAAACTTGACCTCTTATAAGAGCTGATGATCTGTTCAGACTATCAGCCCTGGCATTTCCTGCCCTCTCAGCATTTATGGAATATTTGAAAGTGTCTAGCAGGCAAAGTTTCTGTGAAACTTCCTCTCTGCTCCTAGTTGCATGCCCTAGACAGTGTAACTGCCTTTTATTTGGAGGAATCCTTATGTCATCTGCTCAGTTTATGTTTAATACTGCAATTATTGCAAAGGAACAGACATTGCATTGCATTTTTACCAAACACAAAGGATTCTAAGCACAGAAACATCCATATGTGTGTCCTAATGTATTATTATCCTTTAGGAAAACAACTTCTTTTCTATGAACTATCAAGTTGCAACTCCTTGTTGCTACCAAGCCAGAGAGTGTGCATCAGTACTAATAAATCCAGTATTCATGACACACCTAAATTTCATGCTAACACCTAGACAGAGTAGCCGGACTAAGAGTGAAGCATATGGAAAGTGTAAAAAAATCTCTCCCATCAAACGCAAAGCAGCTCAACAGAATTTGCTGTTTCTTATTAGCTACGGTAAACTTCAATATCTGTGCTGTTGCTGTGCTGCACTGTGGAGTATAGAGTGAGGAAACGAAATTCTGCTAACTCCACTACCTAACAACACATACATTTGGAAATACACTTTGAGCTGTCAGGTTATACAGCCTGAACCAGGTCACTGTCCGGCAAGTTTGTCAGAGGCTGCAGCAAGCATGCAGAATTGGTCTTCAGAAAATTAACCTTGATGTGGTAAACTAGTCATCAATCAGAGACAAGAATATGGGACTGATGAATGATGCTTTGTTCATTTGGAGGAAAGCATCTCAAGGAAAGTTGCTTCTGTCTGGTCCCACGCAAAAAGAAAAAATCATGCTGGCTGCATATTTCTGAGCACATAAGGCATTCAAATCCAGTGATCCCATTATCCTACCGGCAGGCCTTTGGACTCTTGGAAACTGTTAGACAACACAATTGTTAGTTGCATCAGAGGAGTGCTGAGACCCCTCCTTACCACCAGGATACATGAAGCATGGCTTATCCACAGCTTTATATTCCTTTACCTCAAAGACATCACAGAGTCCCAGTGAAGCTGATGTGAGTTACAGGCTCACACCTTTGGTGTAGTGTTTTTCTCAAGTGTTCATAGAAGAGAACGTTAAAAGTTTCATTTTCTGTTGTCATCTTTTTTATCGAATGAATGTGCAGTGGCTGTCAGAAGCGCAGGACTGTGGCATTCTGCGGCAAACCTTCCCAGCAGGTCTTGTGAAATTTGTTTCTGCTGATGCAAATGTGCTATTTGCTAGAGCTCCCCATTGCTATCTGATGAACTCCCATCCTATGCCTGAATGTGAAAAACACAACCCGCAGCCCAGAATGTGTGGATCACTGTGTTCTCAGGAAGTATGCAACTAATATAACTCTTTGTACTCTGTCTCACTGAGAGGAAAAAAAATAGAGGGGTGAAAGAAACCACTATTGCACCAAAAACACCAGTCCTCACGCAGGAAGGTTGGGGACTGCTTCTATCAAATATCCTGGCCTTTGTGAGGGGTTATATTTTGCACTCAGCTGTAGCTCCTTGAGACACGCATATTAAGTTTTCCTGAATATCACTGTTGGTTTCCAGGATGGGAGAGAAGAAGGATCTGTCACTACATTTGTTACAGTGGTTCTTTTAATTGTGCTTTTGTATGCATTAGCTCAGTTAGCTCCTGAAACATCTCTAAGAAAGTTACTGAGTTAGGCATGCATAAGCTTTTAGTGGAAAGTTGTATCTCAAATGAGAGAAACAAGATATTATACTTGTCTTTTACATTAGATTATTTCAACATGCCAGCTATCTCTCCCTCTGCTGTGGGGAGCAGAGGTCCCCAAAGCTTCACTGGGCAATTCTAAATTTGGAATAGGACTGTAAAAGAATCTCCTAGAGACAACATTTCATCAACGAACCCATGTCACTCTCCATACAGTCCTTACCTGAATAACACTAAGAAGCTAAGTGAAATAAACATTGAAACATGGGAAGGAACAGCACTTATGAACCATCAGGGAGGATCCCAAGACCCATGAACCCCTTCACTGCTGAGCCAGTGCTGGCAGGCAGGAGAGCCTCTCCAGTGCATTGCCTCAGGTGAGGAACAGTGGTGGGAAGGATTGAGACAAGGTGTGTGTCTTTCTCTCCTTTACCCAACTCCCCCTGTCTTCATGACCCCATCTGCCTTCACAGCCACCTCGGCCCAGCAGCTCTACCCAGACTGCAAAAGCCACAATGGGTACAAGCACGTCTTCCTCAGCTGCTACCCACTTCCCAAATGGAATTTACACTTAGGTTTCTTATAGGGATACAGACAGATTTGCAGGAACTAACCTTTTCCTCTTTTAGGTTTGAAATTTTTTTTTTTTTTATGATGTGCTTATTTTGCACAGTATATGTTTGATAGGTCTTTTGTTTCCTTTTTGAAAAGAATGAAAAGCTCAGCTTTCAAGATAAATGCTCTCCTTTGCATAAGTGTGCTGGTTTTTAGGTTTATTACAGACATACATACAGAGGAATTTGACTTTGCAGGCATCTGATTTTATGCTTGCTGACATATATGTTTTTGTATGTACGTGAGTGTATGCATGTATATTTACACATGTAAAAGAGAGAAAATTGAATAAATAGCTCCTATTGGCTGGAAAATACATTGCCATTTCAAAGGGAGTATTAAAAAGATGAAATGAATTAGAAAATATTTTAGACATGAAAAATATTTTTGCATTGTCTCCTTAACACTAAGGGATGAATCATGCATTGTATAAATCAGCCTCTTTCATGGCACATCATAGGAAAAAGCTTATTAGCAATGGCTACACTGTATACAAAGAAACAATATCAGACTTGTCTAGACTGTTTTGCAAGAAGAAAAAAAAAAAGTTCCAGTTAACACCACAATAAGTCCAATTTTACCAGGGTACCAATTTTACTAGGCTCTACTAGCAATGTGGTGGTAAAATTAAACAACTGCGTTGCTACATCAGAGGTAATGATTCAGTACCATTATTCCTTCCTTGCCTTTTACAAATGTTGGGATCCAAAGCCACTGAAGTGTTTTGCTAGCACAATTATCATTTCTCGTTTTTATTTCTACTTGATATTATGTGGACAAATGGGCGGGAAGTTCAACCTCTCCGCAGAAAAGCCTAGTTCTCATTGGACATCTAAATAAATTCTTGAAGGTTCACACCTGCAGTGGACAAAGTCCCAGCAACCACACTGGCCATCAAGGCTTCCCCACCTCCAACCCAATATCCAGTAACAGGAGGTGCTAGTTACAAATTATTTGGATTTTAGGATGAAAAAAGATGAACCTTAAAATGGAAAGGAGGGTGATGTGTCAGTGCTGAAGGGATGTTCTCACCTCTTTGTTCACAGCTTCAGCTTGGGGAAAACAGGAGGAGTACTCTGCTCAGGAGAGACAGAGATATTCACAGCCTGAATGGTGACCACAGACAGCTGGGGGTTGGGGTAGGGATGGATCATGGACAATTCAACACTTCCCTTGGCCACACAGATGTTTCTTTCCCTTTGCAAATCTGAGCACAAAAACCAAGCAGTGAGTCTCAGTTCATCTCACAACAAAGAAAATAAATTTTTCATAGTGAATTCTATGTGCAGATGTATTGTTCTCCCCTGAAAATAAATTCTCACTTGAAAAGATCCTGAAAGATATCTCTGAAACCCCAGGAGGAGTGCAGAAACAGCAGTGTTCCCTAGCTGGCAGCCACCATTTTGGTGCTAATGAAACCATCCTACTTCAACACCAACCACTGCCACCACTTCCGAGCATTGCAACACATATTCACAGCAGGAAAAAACAGGCTCAATAACTCAGTCCATATAATACTGAGGTCCACAGTACTGTGAATGAGAAGGGACATATCTCTCTGCAGGAAAAAACTAAGCAGCCATTAAAAATCAGAACACAAAGCTCTTAGCTTAGGAAAAGACCAAAACACAAACAGAGATTTGGGAAGTTCAAATCCATAGTGGGGATGTTGGCAGGTCACAGCTTCTTACAAATGATGAAATATGGAGAATGAATATTTCCTCTTCTATTTATTGCAACACAAGCTGAAAAGTGTCACCAGCTTTAGTTAAAACTCACCTTTCCATTGCATTAAATTTTTCTGTTACTTTACTTAATCAACAAGGAGGGCAAAATCATGTCCAGATACTCTGTTACATGAAGGAATTAGCAATTCCTTTTAAAAGTCTTAATCTTTTTTACTGCATCAGGGATCAAGCGAGTTCCATAAAATAGTCTAGAAGTTACTGAAAACTCTGGTAAGAGCCACTTCCTCAGATGTAACATTTCCAGTGTAAAAAAAAGGGCTTATGTGAAAGTTCTCCTTACTCTTCAGTTTCTTCTCTTTTTGTTTTTTTTTTTTTTTTTTCTCTTTAAATTCTGATATGTGGCGTGAAAGACTGGAACTCAATTAATTCTGTCACCTTTCTCCACTTTTAAATTTATTGCACTTCCCCAATGAGATAATTTTTGACTTTATTTGGGGGAGGAGAAACAGAGGAAATTGAAGGTGAAAACCAAAGAGCAAAACATGGACCTTAATTTTTCCTTTTTTGGATCAGCCCCATTTCGGTTAGACAGTAATTCTGTGTTTGCTCTGCATTTACTAATTCTCTGCAAACCTTTAACGGGGTCCTTAATCCCATTTTTGGGTATGAATTTTGTCACATAAATGTTGAAATCTTCTTTACATCAAAGAAATAGGAGCTACTCCCAAAAAGTCCCATTTGATGCCTGTGGTGTTACGGCTGATGGTGGAATGACGGATTAGATACCTTCTTGGGATCTCTTAATATACCTGTAACATAGACACCTAAATGCTTCTGGGAAACGCGTCCCTAAACTGCAATAGACAGAAGAACTAGGCACTATTTCTAACTTAAAAATGTGTAAAAAACAAAGAGAAAGAAGCAGACATCAAATGGGTTACCTTAGTAGGAATTAGGTCCCTGCAAGTGCACCTTTACAACACAGAATTCACTTACTGGGGAGGGAGGGAGCAGCAAAAAGTGTCTCGCATTGCAGGCTGCAGGTCTAACCTGCTTTTGGGCTGCTGCTCTGCTAGCTCACTTGTTCAGGGAGGCAGGTAGATGAAGCAGGACAGAAATTCCAAAAAGCTGTCTCTGGAGGCCAAAATCCTGGGGGTGCTGGCTGCTCCACCATCACAACAGCTTGTTGTGGTCACACTTCTTCACGATAAATGAGATGCTGAGGATGAGCCTGCGCTGGCTGCTATGGCATACCTACCTACTGCATGTAGGGCAAAGCTTTTTCCAGAGAGACCATTTTTGGAGGCTTCAAGAAACCCCATGGTGAGCTCAATGAGAAAGGTTCAGGGACATATCTCTGTCTTGCTGCAATTAGCAGTGTTTGCTCCTGGATTTAGGACTACAACTCCATCTCTTGCTCTTTACCATAAAGGGCTTGTTCTACATTGGAGAAAGCTGTGGTGGCACAGCCATACTGTAAAACCTTCCCTGCAAATCTCTAATGTGAGGACGCAGCCATTGTAACACTGTGTTTGCATGTTTCGCATGGGACAGAGCCTGGGGAGTTTGCACCTCAGGGAACAGCACCACTGCAGGTCCTCTGCACCCAGAAACTGTCTCCTCCAAGGAAGCACCATAGCAGGAAATGAAATTACAGAAATGTGAGGAGAGGCTGAACAAGATTAAAACAGCAGCTTGTTCTGAAAGGGCTTCTGTAGAAGCAGGTGGTCACTATACTGCACTTTAGTCCAGTGGTTAGGTTTTTCGCTCGGGGTGCACTCCTGGAGTATTTAGTTTGAATGAGAACTTGTTTGAGGGAAAAAGCAAGCCTGCAGCAAAGAACAAACAAGAAAGAATACAGAATAGAGGGACAGATGGTGTTTGCATGTCCATACAACCTTTTAATGCAGACTCATTCCCTTAAAATAACCTGAGGTTTAGCAAGCTGCAGTTAAAGAGGTCCTCCCCAGCTTAAAATATGCCCCCCTTCCAGTCAGAGCCCTTTATTTTGGAGTTGTGCTACAGCCATGGCTAAGATCCTGTTAGATAATTTTAACTCCCAAGCTAGAATGGGGTTTATCTCTGAGGCACATCTCTTCTACTCAGATAAAGACAACTTCCTTTAACTGCAGATTAGATCAGCAGGTTCAGTATCCGTACCTAAAAGCCACACAGCTAAACACACTGCATCTCTCCAGTTCAAACAACATTCGCCACTTTATCAAGGCTGAAGAATCAAAAATTAGAGAGCTCCAAGGCTTTCCCTGCCTTTTGCGCTGATGTTCCCATCTGAAAACATTTGCCACAGCTCCAAAGGCTACCCAGCTTTGAAGAAATAAGGGAAAAACATGTAGCTTCACCACCCACTGCAATGTCACATTGCCACATATGGCAATAGAAACTGTACTTCTACCAAATGGACCAGGAGTGTGAAAACTCCATGTAAAACTAAATAGAAATCACTTGAAAAGTACAACTGTCTTTTAGGAACAATTCTACTCTCAATAATTTGATTTTATCACATGCTCTGGTTGCATCAGAGGACAAATTGTTATGTGCCTGCTTACACAGTGCCTCTGCTCTGGCTTTGTACAGGCTAAGCTAAGTGCACTAACACAGCACAGCCTACACCCCGACTGCAGCAGCTCTCCTTTCCAGACAAGCTCACCCTTCCTTTAAGAAACAACCTGCAAGTTGGTTATGAAAATGTTCACCCTCCATTACTTGCACAAAGCATTTTTAAATTTGAGAAAGGAATTTGCCTTCAGTAAGACAGCTGTTTTCCGTTGGCCTTGTGAAAATCTTTGCACATTTTGCTAAGTCATTACATTGAGCAGAACTTGTCTCTGGCATTCTGGCCAATTCCTCAGCTTCTCAGAGGCCTCGTATACCTGGGACTTCTGCACCTTGAACTAGCAGTGTTTCACACTACGGATGTGCAAAACATACCTTTGAAGGCTGGTATATACCATACATCCCATGCAGCATATATAAGGTCATTAATGAATTTTGTCACATGCCTTCTCCCACTAAACCACCCCCATCCTCCTCTATACAAATGCCTAGAAGAGATTTGCATACAAAATGAAAATATTTCTGACAAAAATATATATCTCCTGTGTTCCCCTTAAAAACAGGTAAGTCATACTGGCAGGGTCTCAGGGCATGCAATACCAGTCCATACTGGGGAGTGTACTTTGGGGCTAGAAATGGGGGCTTCAGACCAAACAAGAGGGGAGATTTCCAGTTTCCTTGCTTTTAAAAGTTCCTAAAATATTTTCGTTACAAGTTTTTCAATCCCTTCAGAAGCCTCCTCAGCTGGACTTTCAAGCACCCTTTCATAGTGGAGGCTTAAAAATAATGGTTAAAGCTCCCCAAACCACATTGAACCAAATTTTCTCTCTGCTCTGAGAGCCAGTAGGGCTCTATCAGGTCAACAGCAATTACCAGCAAATATTTAGAAAGGCTCATCAGCTCCTATACACTTTCACATCTTCAAGCAACAGGGATGTCCATCTGAAAATTGAGCAAGTAAAACACCTTACTAGGCTCTCCTGGGTACTTTAGTTCTTTGAATGATTTTGTCTCCACGTGCTCACATGCAGCTAATGCATTTTATTGCTCATACACAACACACTGCCTTCACAGCCCTTGAACAGGAGGAGCAGGCAAAGACTGTTTTGCTCTGGCAGTGTTTTTCCTCAGCCCCTTTCCTTGTCCTTCAGAAGTACCCAGGCAGCAGTGAGCTGGGCCTGTCTCAAGGACCAGGACTGATTTTGCAAGCTGGGGTGGGGCACTTCCCCCTTTGGCTTCTCTCCCTTCTCCTCTCTGTCTGCAGCCGTTCCGCGCTTCTACTCTGCCTCCACCCAGCTATGTGTGAGTTGCAGCAGATTGTTGTAATGGCAAGCTGTTGTGGTTGGCCTGGTGGCCCCTCAGCAGTGCTTGTGTCCATGGTCTCTGAAGGCTAAGGTCCTTTTAAGGAAATAAAGCCCTGAAGTGGCTCAGAGTGAGGACACTTGCCTGTAACAGTAACTAGCCACTCCTGCAGGTTACCACCTCTGACTGACTGCTCATGGTTGGGAGGGAAAACTGGAGGATGTGAAGGCAATACCAGGTTCTGAGTGATGCCAAGCACCAAAGCTCTGCGGCTACACAGGCTTCTGTTTCAATGACTGGGTTGTGGGAGGGAGGTAACAGTCACTTGAAATTTCCTGCTGGAGGAGAAAGATGCCAAAAAGCTCTTTCCTTTCAAAGTCTATTCTCATATTAGTGTCCTTTATACTAAACAAATAAAGAGTTTCTAACTTCATACAAATCTCATCTGTCTTCTCTTAATGTCTAGCATCACCTTGACTTGTTACTCTGGGCATCTTCTATCCGTTGTCCAACGGTTTCAACCTCATTTTGTGAAATGAAATCTCCTTATCTCTTCCTCTCAGAAAGAATGTCTGTACACATTGTATATTCCAGGTCCAGATAGTAATCTATGACTATGGTGGTGATCACTTCTTTTCAGTGAGAAACACTCAGCTTCTATGTTGGAAACCTAAACGATCGTCTTCAGTATCAGACAGCTGCCTGTGCAGAAATGAGGAGCCCACAGCTTCTTTCTGAGGCCAGCAACACTGAGATGGCTTTTTGTTTTTTATTCATCACTGGCCAGCTATGGTATGGGCAGTTATGGATAAAGGAAAAGCACTGCTTGCCTTCCTAGGCAAATGCTGCCACTGCAGCAAATGGCATTTTCCTGCATGAAGTAGGGTCTGACCTACATCTCACTGAATTATTGGCTTCCCACAGGTGGGTTTATTTAGGATACAGTCCCATAGCAGAAGCAGACCTAAATTTCAACCATCTACCATATACAGGATGTTCAGTACTGCTTATCCACAAAAAGGTGCACACAATATTTAACATGAAACTTGAACAGAGTAAGATTGAATAAGAATCAACAGATAATATTTCAAATCAGCTCCTGTGTTATAGGTTAGCATGGGAAATTGGGCTACCTATCCAAAATAGGATGGATGCAAAGCACTAATTCTTAATGGAATGAAATTTCAGTGGGATGTGTATTTCAAAATTACTTAGATCAAAATTTCAAAAGCATATTTAGGAGAGATGGTAAAACAGAGTGTAGCGCCTTAAAGGGCTGTGAAAATCTCACTTTTTGCTTGCCATTTTCTAGAAAAACTAAACGTAGAGCAGGTGGATGAGCAGAATAAAAGAATAAAATAATAAAAGTTATAAGTGCAAGATCAGCCTAAAAAGGAAAGGACAAGAAATGTAGGAGACCACGTGGATAGAGCAGCAGAAATGAAGTTTGGAGGAGGAAGCTGCTCAACACATACTGGCATTCTGGAAGTTACAACATTGAAAACATAGCAAGCTCTTCAAGGAAATGAAGATGTAGCAGTAACCAGAACACATATTTTAATATGTTTCTGCTTTGTTTTGCTGCTTGGGGTTATTAATAGAAACTGTTGATGACTTTACTTCCACAAATGACCTTTTCACACTCACTTATTTTTGCATTGGTCAGAAGCAACCCATGTCTTGGATGCCTCTGCCTGGGGACGTAAGAGAAAACACATATTTAGTGAACCACTGGACACTTCCTGTCCAAAATTTGCACCCTCTCTAGTAATTTTAAGTGAGACATTCAAAAACTGAAGGCATGCAATAAAATTTTGCAAGTGAATGGAGTACTTTAACTTCTGAAGTCTACTACACTTTCCACTTAGAGCAGGAGAGATGTTTCAAATGGTTCTATCAGGTCTACAGCATCGCGTTCAATTCTCAGTTCAGGGTTGGAAGAAGCAAGAAAGGATATATTTGAAAGCACGTGGAGGAGTTAGAGCCTATCTTTCATTTCTAAAAAATAGCTTATTTCCCCTAATATTTGACCTTTAAAAGGCTAAATTGATGAAAAAGGTAATTAAACTTTTGACTCCAGAGTTGAAGGTTTCATGAAGTGTTACTACAAATCTGAGTAAGCAAACGGTCATTTGAACGTTTCTGCCACACAAGGTGCTTAAAATTGACAACAGATTTCTCACCTAATCTTAGTAAGATAAGGTAAATACTTACTCTTTTCATTTAACAAGCCTGCAATTTCCATCATTGCCTCTATTACACAACATGTACAAAAAACTCCTCTACAGCCTAGTGCCCCCCTTCCATAAATATCTGGCTCAAATTACCCTTTCTCAGTGTGTGCTATATGGACCGCTGATTTCTCAGAGCATTACTGATTAAGCGGAATGCACTGTAAATCATATGTTGAATCACAGCAAAGTGCATAGGAGATTCCTTTTTGACGAAGGAAGCAGATGGGACACTAGGAAAGTCATACAGAGGAAAAATATTTCCTAGTCGTATCTGCTCATGTGCATCACCTGTCAGTTGTCATAGGCCACAGTCTATATCCCATCCACAAGATATATATATATATATATATATATATATATATAATATCAGTAGGTCTTTACAAAACTCTCTCACCTATCCATTGTTCTTCAAACTACTTTTTCAAGTCATCCTTTTCTACCTAATTCTGATGATAAATAGAGGTGAGAAACAGATCCTGGGACTTATAGATGACAGTGTGCAGTGCAACACCGCCATGCCACTGCCTATATAGAAAGACAGTCCTTTTCATCCCTAATACATCTGTGGGATAATATAGGCCAAACACCACTCCTGAGGTTTTGTTTTATCCCTGACAGATCTTCTTTCAATGATGTGCATTACAATCACATGGCTCCTGGTATGTTTGGATCATGTATTCAGACTCTTCTTGTAAAAAAAGAATTAATTTTTTCAGTATACTGTTCTCAAAAAGCTAGTTAAGGGCTAGCAAAAAGAGTGGTTGAAGAGGAAAAAGTGCTACACAAAAAAAAAAGACAAACATTGCAAGCACTGGAGTTCCTACAGTTAACATCCTCCATAAAACAGATTACTGTGAATATCTTTGTTTCTGTAGACTATGGTAAATGCCTCACTACAAGAAGTGACCCTTCAAAATCAAAGAGTTATGGATAGAGAAAGTGGCTGTAGAAAAAATTTTGAAGTCGGGACATGGGAAATCTAATTTATTGCTGAGTGTGCAATTGCACACTTTTACTTTGAGTGTGCAAAGTAAAACTATTGAAAACAACAGATGGAATTATCATATTTAGGACACTAAAGATAAGATTTTTTCTTTTTCTTTTACAGTAACTTCTAACTTGTTTATATTGCTGTATAATTGAACTGTTGTGAGAATTGTTAAATGACTTGCAAATATAAATTTCGTCTTTGCAAGTTCTGCAAGGTATTTGCAAGATAAAGTAAATTCAGTGTAATCAAAATTCCTGTTTGTTTGGGTTTGAACAAGGGAATTTTTTAATTATTATTATTATTTAAATCAAGGCTTAAATATTTTCTAGAGTTTATTTACTGTGGGGAAAGGAGATTTAACTTATTTTACTGATACACAAGCATTAAAGGCAAGATTTTGTGCAAAGATCTTTGGACCGAGAAACTAAGCACTAGGTAAATGGTCAGATTATTAAAAAGCATTTTTAAAAATCAATTCGTTAATAAAGTATGTCAATGTGTATGTAGGAGCTGAACTTCATGCTTACATTTTTGGTAAGAGTTTATCAAGTGTTAAATAAATTGGATACACATAAGATGCTGCATTCTCTACTAGTTAGTGCTGGAGTTTGGGGATAGGGTCTATTCCTAATGCTGACAGACACTATGCTGCTGTATCACCTTCTGTGCCTCCTTTTCCACCTACCATTCTTTCTTGGACTTCCTTAAACAATAAACATTCAAAGGCACTTGCAATCTTTCTGTAAACATTCTGACCCTTATTCTTACAGTAGGAATGAGGAGCAACACTTTTATTTGAGGATAAGCCAAATGTATTTTGACAGTCATTCCTCTCCTGAAATATTTTTATCATGCAGGGCATTGATCACAGCATTCTGAGAGTCACTGCTTTTTGGGCAATAATTTATTTTAATCCAACAGACTTTATCAATTGTGGCCTTCTACCTGGAAGGAAAAAAAATCAAGTGATTTCTGAATTCCTCCCAGACGAAAAAAATCAAGGGTAAATGAAGATCAGATATCGGAATCAGAAATTCAAGTGTTTTCTGAATTCCTCACAGAAAAAAAAAAATCAAGTGTAAATGAAATCAGATATTGGAATCTGAAATATATGTATATTATGTGTGTTATAATATGGGGTTTCTGGAGAAATCTGAATAGCAGATAACTTTCAAGTTAGCATTCAAATAAACAAAATAATAATAATAAAAATACTTGAGAGTTTACTGAATTTTAATCAAATATGAGTTCAGACAGTTTTGACCTGGAACCACATATTTAATTCCATTTCCTATGCAGAATGAAAACTATCTTTCATGGAGAAAATTTTATGCAATCAATCATAATTTAAAAAGATAAATAGGTGGATCTTTACAACTTCTCTGTGGATAACAACTTCTCTTGCTGTCCTTCAAAATCTTTACCAAAGAAAAGGTTGCACAAAACCCACAAAGCATCTGAGTAATTGTGTGCTGAACAAGATGAAAAGGCGCAGTACCCTCTTGTATATCAGCTTGCTATATAATCCTTTAATATTATTTGCATTACTAATATTTCTTATCAGAATGGACTAGTCATCTTACCCAAGACTCTCTCATTCTTAGCACTCTGTTGTCCTCCAGTACTAGTTGAAAGGTCTTCTGGCACAGGCATAGGTTCATCTGCATCATCTGGAACATCACTAATTGGAGGGCTTTCCTTTCCTAGTAGCAAAGAAAGTAGTATCAATGAGTCATGAGAGTAGCCTCATTTTCAAATAATATCATAAGAGGAACCACAAAACAAATAAAACTTAAAAAACAACAGAAACACTATTAAAGGCATGAGATTCTTATAACCAAAAGCTGCTGTCCTGCATAGAAAGCTTCTTTTTGAGTACCAGGGAATTATATTTATGAAAAGAATGAAGGACCAACATACCATTTCAATTTACTGAGGTCTGGATATACAGTTACCAGTCTTACCTGTATGGATATTTTTAACACATACGGATATTTTTCAGCTGCTATGCTCTGAAGACTCAGTTTAGTCAACATAGAGTGACAGGCTACAAAGGTTATCAAATGGTCATCTTTTGTAAAAGCTCTTCTTTCTTACAGAAATGCTCTTTGAGAGCACATCTGGATTTGCTTAGTGAAGTCTAACTCCCGAGTATTCTGTGGCTCTAACAGAACTACCCTCCAAAAAATATTTTATCTCCTACTAAAAATTCAACTACATCTTTGACAAGGTTCACTAATACCTACAGATCAAACTTTGGCTGGTCCTTGTGCCTACAAGTAATTAAGTGCCAGTAGCTCTTGGGACTTCCTAAAACATGTGCAATTAGCAGAGGTCAGTCAAAACACGAATTCTAGAGTTTTATGGTCTCCTATTTGTAAAAAGGAAGCAAATCCCAGTATCCTGTGTGCAGAAGGTTTTGCAGAAGAAAATAGTCTGGTGCTTTAGCATGTTCTAAATCTTATGGAACTGTTTTAGTGCCATCTGCAATATAGTAAGGAAAATGACTTTCAAAGCATTGTGCTTCCAGAAATGGTGAGGTTTCTGGGCTTAGCTTTCAGTCACATGGTACACATCCTGCCCACAGTGCTATCCCCGTCTTACAGAGCTTCTTTTAGAATGAATTCACACGTCTGTAACAAAAGCATGCCTTGGAGAAAACTACCAAAATGATTATCTAAATGATTAATTTCATTGACTCTTAGTAAAAGGCTGGTCTTAACAATAATAGCAAAGAAAGGAATAGGCCCAGGGCAGGATTTGAACTCGGCAGTGTTCACATAAGACCTTTGTCTCCAAAATGGAGGTGTTACCAGTTTACACTGAAGCAATCTATTAGACATCCTGTGGCAATTAACTCACCAGCAAGGGCAGTAATTTCATGGCACAAAGGCCTAGCAAATTAGTGGGTTTTTTTCTAATGAGAATTCCCACATTAACACACAAGCATTAATTAATTTCAAAGTCACTTCTCAGAAAATGAAAAATTGAAACAAATATAGCTTACTTAAGTGACAACAGTCTGGTGATTCCAATCATGGATTTGACCTGAATGAAGAAAATGTTTTCCTCACAACCTCCTGAATGGAGCAAAGAATTGTGCTTTCTGATATATAATGATCAGAAATGACAGGTAGGTTTAAGTCATCTTCCAAATTAGCTGGCTTGGGTTGTTTGCACAAATCTAGGTTTAAATGAACAAAACAAATGGGTGACTGAATTTCCTAATGATGCATCTATCACACTGTGGAATAATCTCTGAAGAGGAGTGGTGGGAGCAGTGCCAGGTGAACCATTTAAAACAGCAGCCAGGGGACTCAACAGTAATGAAAGAACACAACTGGCAGAGGGACTGACTAGATGATTTCATAAGGTCACTCCCATCTCCAGCTTCTGTGGGATGTTCTTAAATGGGCAAAATTATACCCACTGAATGTGGGTGTAGGAGTGAAGCGGAATTGCATAAATGGAAAAAGACTATACATTTTACAGCAGAGAAAATTAAAAGATGGAAATAAGTTCATGAAAATAGTTTTTGCCATTCACTGTTTATCTCTTTGTTTACTTATTCCTGTAGTTTTCTGCACTACTTTTATGGGATATAAAGAACTTAAACAACTGCCAGCAACTATCCAAAGCAAGTGCCATCCTATCAAGCTGAAGTATCTCTCATAGATAAGATGGATGGGTGAGGAGAGACAGCTGAAATACTACAGCTTTTTCAACACTCCCCCTGTCAAAACAAAGACAACCCACCAAAAACCAGAAGTTTAATCAGAGAGCAAGAATCAGTCTGTTCAGAATCAGGTCACTTGACACTACATGTAAGTTAAGGAAATTTGTTAAAATGTAATAGTTGTCAAAAACCACTTGCATCGTCCAAGGTTCAAATTGTTCTTCCAGCTACAACAATGAAGTTGGTGCTTTGACTTAGTCTAGATTCAGAAGAACAGTCACCTTAAAAACTTGAAGCTTTTTGTGGCTACAAACAGATATAAACACATAATATAAGAACTATGAGGTACGATAGCAAACAAAATCAAGACTTTCTTAGTGTGTAATTATGCATCCTATAATAAGCAGGCTAAGTAGGATGCTTTGAAGATAAGTCAAAGCAGTCTTTTGGAATAGAAACCTCTTATGAGATCAGTACTTTGGAGTTTATGGTGAACTGTTTGGTTCACTAAACAGATATCAGTCTTCTACTTGTTAAACTAATAGCTGTTTGCCCAGATGGTATGAATCAGACTAGCCCCATGGACTTGGTGGTGCAGAAGACAGAGATGTGGTACACTTCTCTCTTTGCAGGAATCTGCAGTTAAGAAAACTTGCTAAACTTGGTTTTAATTACTTATTTCATATAATTTGATTTCTTCCTGTTACTCACAATCTAGAAATCCATACATGCAAAAAGGCAGCGTGAAAGTTCTGGAATTAAAATAGGTATATTTGTTGAGCTCTGTGCCTTCAGTTCAAGAGCATGATATTCATATTTCATGCCTTAACTACATCTAAATTGTTACTCTATTATAAGCTCACTACTGCAAGGTAATCTTACGGATTTGCAATCTTACTGCACTCTTTTGCCAATGAATTTAGAAGTGGAAAGAGAGTGGGGAAAAGGAGGGAACAATTTCTCATTTGATTTCTAACAGATATGTCCAGAACAATAACTGGTCAAAGGGATGGAGTTAAGGAGCTAAGAAAACCCTACTTAGTGGCAAGTATTGGATTAAATTATTAAAATGTCACATGCCGGAGCAAAGTGACATAGGTCTGCATATCAAATGAAAAAGACAAGGAAGTTGTAGAGCTGAAGTTCTGTTTCTGGCTCTGCCACTGATTCATGGTGCCAAATACTGCCATTTCAGAATAAAAACTTGACAGAGAAGTGCCTAACCTATCAACAGTGTATGGCAATACCCTCAACTTCTCTCTACTGGAGTGTCCTCATTTCTGTCCTTAGGAATATAGTTCAAGACGTGAGGAAATAGAGGAAGGGAAGAGAGTGCCCAGCCCAGTAAGGTTTTATGCATCCTTTGTTCCTACCAAAGTCTTTTCATCTCCATTCAGTTCTGAGAGCAATTCAGTTCATGCCATGAAGGTGCTGCTGGAGCTGCAACTGTCAAAAAGAAAGTCAGGGCAGGATTTCTTAAAGAAATCTCATTCTCTTATCTTTTCAGAAATTAATGCTGGGTGTATTTAATTCCTATGGAAATACTGGAATTACTGGAGAAGTTATGCAAGAAGAGTAACACACACATTTTTCCGGATGAGAGCCACAACACAGTTCACATCCCTTTTTCGCTAGCAGAACCTCAAACCTCCAGTGATTAAAAGACAGTTGTTCTGGGACAGGAGCCAGACTTTCAGGTGTGAGATACCAAGATATGATCATTTCCACCTTCCCAGGACCTAGCAAGAACTTCAAATGCAAACTCTTCTTCCTGCATTTGCAGAGCACGTCACAGCCTGGTCGTTACTAGGAGGATCTTTTTATGTTAGGTATGGAAACATTTCTACTGTTTTTTTTTTTTTTCACCTTCCTTAACTGTTAGGCCTAGAACTGCGAAAAAAAAAAGGAGGAAAAATACTGCTTGTTAAGTGAGATATTATCTGTGTTTTCTGACTGTCGTGTATGGGTGCCGGATACTGTTTGGTTAAATGTATGTCAGCTCTCTCCTCATTTCAGAACTGCAACTGCTTGCCTCATGAAATATCATTTTCTGGAGAAATATAAAAAGTGTGAACTCTGCGCTGGTCACACAGTATTTCAGTTTCTCTAGGAGCCAGACGTGCCTGGATTCCCAGAAGTGGGAAAGGCTGAGTGTACGCAGGGTTTGGCTCGCTCACACTAGTTCTATACTTTCTTGGCCTGGGTTGCCTGTGCCACACCTGAGTCAGTTACAGCTGCATAAAGAAGTACAGCTGCAAAACACTGCTTTTGAACTGAGAACATTGTTTCTAGAGACTTGATTTATTTCTGGGTAAGATAATAAAACAAAGAAAACTGAAGAACACCCCCACAACTAATTTTATGGTTTAATTATATTTTTTTTAAATACAACCAAGTTTGCCAGTGAACCAACTCACCAAATTCCATATGCTCAGAGAGTAAGCTATATCTGATAAGCATTACATCGAGAGCAGGAAAAATAAATAAGTGGTTTTCACCTGACAAGACGATCTCACCTCCTAAAACTGTACAATTGTCTAGCTGGCTCCCAATATATAGCAGAGTTCCCTCACCATGCAAGGAAGCATCCTAGAAGCACACAGAAACACAGAAGGAGAAGACGAAAACTCCTTTCTGGATTTGTCAGCCTATGAGAAAGAAACAGGTAACATACCTGTACCTTCAGATCCTCTACTTTTCAGGTCTAGCAAGAGCTTAGGAAGAACTATTGATTCCATGGAGCTTCATCTGACAAATTCCTTTTTCCAGAAGGCTGAGTTCACACACAACTCAGATCATAAATGAAAATAAATCAGCAAGTTCTTTCTTTGGCCAGATGTTCACAAACCCAGCTAACAACCCAATACAACTTACAGCCCGTACTCATAGAAAGTGCCAGATAGTCAGTGACAGGAACAGCAGGAAGAGTTCAGAGCAGACTTTTTCTTTCTGTAATCTGTTTCTGTGGGTATCCCTCTTGTTGGAGGTAAAATTCCTTTTACAGTGATATATTTTTTTAAGAGAACCCTCTCTCATGACAGAAGAGTACTATTCTCATCAGCATAATTTGCTAGAAAAGCTAAAGGGCATAGGGAAGTACTACAGTAGTTCCAATCCCCCAAAAAACTTTGAGCACTGCACATTATATACATAGATATTCATATACTATATATATTTACATACACACAAGCATTCAAAGTGGCGAAGTTTCTTGCAAATCTTCCCTCTCAAGGAGAGAGGTAGACTGTAAGGAAGGCAAAGTGTATGACCTAATCCACACCTTGACTAAAGGCAGTGCCTCCCATGTTGCTCCTCCCCATATCAAAAGGAAAAAAGCAATGCCCCAGTAAAGAGATAACAAGTGCGGAGCTCAAATTAGTGCCGTTGTAAAGAATACCGCAAAGGTTAGGTGTGGGTACCCAGAGGAGCCTGTGCTGCTGCAGGGGAAGAGGAGGTCAGCAATCCTGTCTCCAGGAGCTCACACAAGTAGGAAAGCTTTTCTGCAGCAGGCAGAGGAGCTGGACTCGAATATCAGTGCCTCTCACTGCTCTGAGTAGATCCACAGTGCTTTGTCTGCATAACAGATTAAAATCCAACAACTTTTTCTGCTAGGATCACACGTGGTCCAAGCACAGCATGTATAGGACAGGGTTTATTTCATTTACAAACTGTTTCAAGTTGCAACAACACACTAATGTGTAAGTATGTCCAGCTACAATTTAAAAATCATTACCTGATGAGCGGAGCACAACGTGCCTCCACAGGGCTGACTAGGAATGACTTCCCTATACTAAATGTAACCGAAAATCTTCTGTTGGCATGAAGGTTTATTATATTACTATTCTTTCAGAAAGAACATGTCTTTGATTTTCAATTTTCAGATGCCAGAAAAAGTTCTGGGTGCCAATTGTTGAGAAAACTTCTTAACATTTTTAGAAAGGAGGAATTAAAAAAAAAGTAATGAAAACTGTATTCACATATTTCAGGAAAACCCTTATTTTAGGTGACTTAGCCACCCATACTGCATCTAGACTTCCACAATCTCCCAATAGTTGGCCTCCCGGTCCCGAGCCAGCAGTGCTTGAGAGAAAGAACTCCATGCCCAGGTATCTGCAGGGAGCTGCCTCAGTGATGGAGCTGCCAGTGCTCCAAGCTGAACCCTAAAAGTGAAAACTGAAAGCCATTAACCGTTGCAGTTGCCAACATATTAGGGAAACTAAAAGGGAGGCTAACTTGTCCTTTTTTCGATGGTGGAGGCACAACAGTATCAATACATATTGTCTGGCTAAGCCAATTTTTTAAGAAAAGGATTTCCAAGGCGGTTAAGAATATACCCCCCATAGGAATATTAATACAGAGTAATACTGCAAAATCCTATCCATGCTAGTATAGGACAAATTTTAGTAACTTAACTCCTATGATCGTTAAAAATTTTTTGAAACATTATCATCTTGGACCAAACCAGCTAAAAGTGTAAGGGTGCATGTCAATCAGTCCTGTTCTTTCTTTTTTTTTTTTTTTCTTTTTTAAAATGTTTATAAGTAAAATGGAATGCCCTGGAAAAAGTTAAATAATCCTATGTGGTAAATAGTATTTGTTTGCTCTTAATTAGTATTTGTCCCTTCCCAGCTGGTGAACTTTGTTTGTTCTATATATATTTTGTAACAATCAAAATTTTGCTCCCGAAAGAAATAGTGTGAATGTGCACCTGACCATCCTTCAGGAATATGCTACCACAGGTTTAATGCAAAATTACAACTATGCTTCTATATTCCCTCGACTTCTTTATTTACCCAGTTCCTTTTAGAAAATCCATGCACTGTTGGGCTTGATATCAAGTGATATCATTAATTATATCTCAGTTCCCACTGGTTTTAAAAAAAGACCTGAAGTGATTTTATTGACAACAAGAAAAACACTGTACTGTGGTAGAAAGACGAGCAGGAATTTAAGATATTCTTTGTAAAAGTATTTGTTAAGGACCTCACCTGAAACCTGGGACATATCTTGAGCCTCATCTGTTTCCATTTTCCTCAAGTGATCTGAAAAGAGAGGAAGAGCCTTAAGTTAATGCAAAATAGCACACACATACAGAAAAAAGAGGAAAAAAAATCCAACCCCACACACACAGAGAAGGAGAAAGAAGGGGAAAGAAAAAAAAAACCCGTTTGCTATTTAACTATAAGATTATCTGGGAAGAATAATGTATTTTTCTCTTTATTTCCTCCCTGCATACTTGCTGGAGTATCAGACTGGCACAGACCTTGATCCTTTTAAAAAAAGCATTACAAAGATTTATAAAAATATCATTACAAGCACAGGAGGACCAAATTTGTTATTTATTGTTAATTTCCTACTGCATAATAACCCAAAATGCAAACTGACTGCAACAAAATTAAGCAGAAAATTAAATGGCCCTGGGTCATTGTAGGCACAGAATTCATTCTCTTGGTTGATCCATAGTTATGTTCTTTCTAATTTACTGAGCATGCATCGATGAACCTTGAGTCAGCTTGGTGACACGCGTACAATCAGCAATCAAAAAACGAAGCAATTTGCTGAAGAATGTCTCATTTACCCAGGCAGGGCTGCATATCTGAGCAGCAACCGCCACTACCTCCATTAATAATGAATACACCTCCAGCCGCAGCAGATGGGCAGAGCAGCAGCATCAGGCTTTGGCCCCTCGCTCGCCCGGGAGCCCTTCCTTCAGACCGCACCAGCCCGGTGCTGCACAGGGGAGAAGTACAGCTCCCGAAAATAGCGAAACGAGCCCAGGAGGGAAAGGGAACCCGTGCCTTCCTGTTTTGCTGACAGATGGCCTGCTCCACAGTGTGGCAAGCGATATCGGGAAGCTTTTGCCCTCCACTTCTGACAAGCCATCTTCCAAAGAGCCATCAACCAGTGACCACAAGCACCAGGGAGAAGCGTGTGGAGGGTTAGTGGGGTAGAAACAAAATTCAGGTTTTCATCAGAAGGGGACAAAGCAGGCCCCTTGGCTCAAGCGCTGGCTGCGGACAGCTGGTGGCCGTGTGGATAATAGATGTGCTGCTGGAGATGGTAGTCCCAGCACAACCTGGTCACTACCTTGAAGTATGGTGTGGGCAGCTGAGGTGGCCTCAGGTGGGGAGGGGACAAAAAGCCTAAAAGCTCTTTGTTTAGCAGTGGTATGCTAGGTCACATCTTTAGCTGCTGTGGCTGGTTTCATATCCTCCCAAGCAGAGGAGCTGGCTCTTTGCTGTTCCTTATAACTGAGATACCTGTCCCACCAATCCTGTTTCCTGGAATTAGAGATTATGCTTTTTTTTTTTTTTGAGGGTTGGAAGCAGAAGAGAATGTGGCTTGAGTTCCTGCAGAAAGGGTTCAAACCTTATTGTAAAATTTTTAGACCAACTTCCATATTTTTCCTCCTAAAAAAAACCCCTTCAACCAGTTACCCTACAAGCGGCAGTGGGAAAGTGTAATAGTCATGGTTATATTTATTCATTTTGTAAGTTCTATGATCTTCTCACTTGCTTTTGAATCTCATCAGAGGATCTGAGATCCAAATACCACAGCCCCCCCTTGCAAAAGCTGGCTTCCCTCAGCAGGTCTGTGCTAAACCTCCAAAAAGAGAGGATGTAGGTACAGGGCTACAGACAGACAGGTTGGGAAACGGATTTTGGTCTATGCAGTTTGCAAAAAAGTTTGGTGTTCTCGCAGAGCATTCTACCTGTACCATAGCAATGCTTGATATCCAATAATGTTCTGTCTTTCTTCATTTTGCTCCCAAAATTTAATCCCACACAAAAAATTAACATCTATATGTAATTCTCAGAAATGACTGCAGCCATGTAAAATACAAAAAGCCACCTACCACTCAAAAATTTGCATCAGTTCCTATGGGACTGAAGAGTTTTCTGTAGGTCCATTAATCAGTGAGAAATGGAAATTCTCTTGCGGGGGAGAAAATCCCATAACAGTAGCCTGCCCAGTTACTGGAAATGTGGTGTATTTATGTCAGGTGGTATGATACAAGTGCCCAGTACAATCCCTTATTTCTCCTGCAAGCATGACTGAAAACAAAGGAAGGTAAAAAAGAAACATCTGCGCATCTATTACTGCCTTTGAGGGTCAAGTGGCTACTATTATTCAGTTGATTACTACATGTATTTCTGTAGAGTACAGAGAACCCGAACCAAAGGAAACCCGAAGAAAATATCCACCAGAAGGGAGCCATGCTTACAAAAGACACTTTATTCGAACTTCACCTGCCTTTTCCTTCTTGCTAGGGTTTCAGCAGGACTGAGAGTGATAAGGGGAGGAGGTGGCAAAGGAGAAAATTTATCCTGTTTTCGTATTCCTGAATTTACCTGCCTTTGGCATGACAAGCCTTACATTCAGCAGTTCTGCAACTTGAGAACATTTCTTAGCTGTACTCCTTCCTGTTCTGGCTGCCATCAGGCAGAATTCAGTGTGAAAACACTTCCCAGTTCTTAAATGGAGAGGTAAACTAAAGTACAAATTTTCAATTGTTGGTGTTTTTTTTTATTTGGTGGGTTGTTTTTTGGTTTTTTTTTTTAAATGGAGATAAATTGTGTATATTGTGGTTTATATTTATTTTTCAGTGGAATACTCCTAGACATGCTTTCTGTGAGGGTGGATAACTTCCTGAACTGAAACGGTTGCCCTCAGTCCTCAAAGAGAGAACTTCGGGGTTTATCCTTGAATTAGGTGATTCCAGGACATTTAGCAAAGCTGATCTGCTTCCCAGGGATGAAATATAGTGAGAAAACAGCTGGTGCAAAAGTGATGAGGGAAAAAGAATTTTCCCCTAATGATTCCTTAGAACAATTAAGCATGTTTCCTAAAAGCAGTTTAATACCCACAAGCACTAAGCAAATTGATAAAAGAAAAAAAAAAGAAAAAAAAACTCCTCCCAAGGGGAAATTGCACACTAACACTATAGCATCCTGTGTTACCTGGTAAATACTAATGAAATACTATCTAAGTTCAACTTGGCCTCTGTATCAGCAAAGAATACATGACAAGACACCCTCCAGCCCAGCACTAATCTTGCAATGAGAGCAGTGTGTTGGGTTTAGCTCTGTGACTGTTAAAAGGTTTTTCACACTGGACTTGGGCATAACTTTTCTTGACAAAATTTTAAGTGCCAAGAGTAGCCTTCTCCTCTTTACCTTTGGTATGGTAAATCTATGAATAGGGAACTATGCCCTATTTTTCCTTTCTTTCCTGGTCTGCTCTAGAACCAGAAGAAACATTATCTCTAACTTCCTGGAAAACAAAAAGCCTTATGTATAGATTTAATAATTTGCACTAAAGTATCTACTTTATATTAATTATAAATAATAGATCTTTACAAAGATTAATCTAAAAGAACACTGATTTTTTTTTTATGACATGAAACCCCAAATAACTGTCTGTTTTGCAAAGTAAGAGAATTGGTTTGCAATTATTCATTGTAAGTTGTATCTACAGTATCAAATTTATCACCAGGATAAGATGTGTGTATGACTTTACTGTCTTCAATGCAGCTACATCTATTGAAGTTAACAGCTAATTTAGGAGCCTGAAGTTAGAAATCAAAAGCTAGTTGGGCAGCTGACTGAAGCAATCATGCTCAAATGCTGAACATGTGTAGCTCTCGTTTACAGCAACAAAGGGATCACCTAGATGATAGGAGATAATTATTGTATTTAGGAATCCGAATAGTTTCAAAGTTTGGCCTCTTACTGAAAGTGCCACAAACCTCCCTTCAAAATATACACAAATATTTCTTCAAGTCTTTTCAGATGCAGGACTCTAGCCTGTACACTTTCCTCTTCAGACTCCATATACCAGATTCACAGATGAAGCTACTATAATGCTTTGGAGAAAGAATCAAATGTTGCAATTTTAAGCTGACTAATAATCAACACACAACCCCTCTGAAAGGTTACGCTGATTTTATTTTAAAATAGGAAGCACCTAACTGACCATGCTCACACAAAAATTTTGGATTTAAATCACTCAGTATTTGTCCAGGTTACTTTCTTGAGCCCAAGCAAAATTTACATGTGACTGATTTCCCTCCTTGCAACTCTCTCTACAATATAATTTGTGCTACGTCTTAAGAATATTCCAAAATACACCCCATGAATCACTGAAGTACTTCTCCATTTATACCTGGTGTCAATTGCAGCCAGAAGTGGATTTGGGATCTTTTAGGATTCTATGTGTAAGTAGGAAGAAGTCATTGCAAGGTCAAAATTTTCTAATTTTTCAGAAAACAGCAAATTAATTATTTGCAAGTCTTGGTTTATTATTTCGTCTCCTGTTTTACAATGCAAATTCAAAAGTAAATCTCCTTGTCAAGAAACTGAATGCTTAGCATTTATACAGTGTTTTATCAATTTAAACAAACACGTAAGCATGTCAGTCCCTCTACAAACCCTACACTTTTAGGATATTAAGAGATAGCAAGATTGGATCATTGATATGATTCAATGGAATGCCCTAGTCCAATGCCAAAGACTAGCTATTTTGTTTTCTTCATTGTTTCCCAAGCTGTGTATATACTGACTACTCCGGGACAGAACGTGCTTCAACTCAGCACAGTGAGATGCTACTTATGGTACAGAAATGAAATCACAAATGTTGACATGTGTGGAGCCACTTTGGACTTACACCAGCACACCTAAACGCAGAGCTGGCCTTCTGTCCACAGACAGTTCTACTTTTGGTGCTGCAAGGAGTCCACGATTGCACACCACATCCAGCAGCACGTTTTCTGACTGTTTGCAGGTGTAGCCTTGCTGAGCAGACAGAAAGGACCCTGAAGGAACATTTCTGTGTTGAGTGGACCCCACAAGGGAGGGTAGGCTTCTCCACGAAGCCTCAGAGCAGAAAGTACAGGCATTCATGAAGTCTGGATGGAGTCTGGTGTTCTGCAGGTGCTTTTGCAAATATACAGAAAGAGGGGAACACGCGTTCCTCAGCAGCAGCAGCTCTGGGCAAACTGTGATAAAACAAACAACCGCAGCCTTGCTTCCACAACCACCTCAGGGAAAGGGCCGATTTCGCAATCCCCACTTGTGCAAGCAGCCGCACGGCAGGAAAGGAGACCGCTCACACAGGTCAGTGGAGCCTCTGGCCCTAACAGAGTGCTTGTGTGTGAGCACGTCTCATCTTTGTGGTCTTTGACATGTCACATTGGCTCCTCATCACATAGGCCACAGCTTTAGCGAACTAAAAATCCAAACCGATATCCAGAAACATAAAACCCCAACCCAATTTACAACCTAAATCGAAGCAAAGCTCCCAAAATGGGTCCTATATTCAACCACCCATGACATATAAAGAAAAGTTTAATAAATAAATTAAGAAAGCAAAACCAGGCTGCAGCCTGAAAAACACAGTGCATTGAACTCCTATAGACCTTAAGATATCTGACAGAAGAATTTGCACATTAACAACAAGTTAGGAGAGATATGTATCATCATGTATATGTCATCAATCTTTATGGATTTAAATTGGGAGATGCATCTACCTGCAGAATGATAATACAGCTGCATTTCTAAGTGCACCAGAGGGTCTTGACCTAGCAGAACCAAGCCTCTTGCATCCACTGAAGTCGATGAGTTTGAACCAACAACTCAGAGAGGAGATGAATAAAGACACCCCTGTAAAAGTTTTTAACATTTAGTTTCCTTTTAAACAAAAGACCTAATTTTTTTTTTTATAGACTTTTAACTTCACATACCAATGTGCTACATACAACTGAACACACAACAGGAAGGCTGTTAAACATGGGTAAAAGGTAGTATGTATTGCACAACCAGTGACAATAACTTGAAGAAAATTGCTAGGATCCCACAAACTAGTTTTAATTAAAAGCATCCAATATCTCAGCAAGGCAGCTGATAATTAGCTTTATTATTGTAATTTAATATGCTAGACTTCACAATCTCTGTGAATGACTCTACTTTAGAACCATCTTAATTCTATTTTTAATTTCCGCCTCATCACGCAGCTCAATGTAAATAATAACTACAAAGATGAGGGGTGGTCCTTTCTGAAAACTAAAACCTGAGAGTCATAGTAAGCACATTAGTGTCCTTACAGTTCTGTTTAAAAAAAAAAGCCCTCCAGGTCTTTTTATTAGACTGCATTAAACCAGAAAAAAAAAAGATAAAATTAAATGGATCGATTTCTCTCCCTTTCCAGTAATTCCATATTCAGCATTTTCTAAAAAGTCTAAGGAGATGTTTATTTTATTCATTCATTTCTCTGTCCTTGTCTCATGTAAATTCTGGTTAACTACACGAATTGACAATACAATTATGAGCATACAGTCAAATTTCAATGGAGAGCTCCTGTCTGCAAAAAAAAAGAAGCACTGTAATTCAACACAGAAGATTAAGAAAAGAACTCTGCTAAGAGTGCTGATGTGAAATATTTACATGCCTGGCCCATGTACAATTAATTTCCACATTAGTGAACAATTGTGAAGGCATAAAAAAGTTGTCTCAAAGAACCTACATAGTTATCAGTTCTTTGCGAATTCTTTTTCAAAGCCCTGACAAATGATAAATACTCCACCTCGTATGCACACATGTGCTTTCCGTATGCCTTCTTCTTAGCGTTCTACTGTGTTTGAGCCATGTCCATGGAACAATTCATCGTTAAAAGAGGTAATTAAAAAAAATCTGTTCTTTCATTGAATTACTGAATGACATCATTTGCAAATATGAAAAAGGTTCTTCCTTCAAGTTTTTGAATTACAACCAGTCATTATAAATTGTTTCCATGATATGAGAAAAATATGAAGGTAATTTTCCTAATTAAGGCCACGTTTTATGAACTCATTAAACTCTGTCACCTTTATTCACTAAAAATCAAGCAGAAAAGTAGAATAAATTCACCATGACAAAGAAAATGCACACATTTCCATCATATAAATAAACTGACTAAAAAACCCGTGAGGTGTGTAAATTAGGACACTTAATCTAAGAACACAGCACACTCTTAAGTGGCCAAATTGAGTTCTTGGATATTCTTCCAGGACTGACACTCGAGAGAAGGAAAGGAGCAAATGCAACACTATAATTCTAGTATCCATATATAAATATAATTTTAGAAGTGTAGGATGTCCTTAGCACAGCATATATAAAAATGCAATTGAGAAAACATAAAAGGATCCCTTTATGTCGAGAATTGTTATTGCCAAGTATCCCCAATAATATATGAGTCATCAATTTGTCCAAATTACAGGAGGTTTCAGTAACTCTGCTTCATGATCACAGAATTGCTTCCTAATTTCCCTTCAAACTGTTCAAGCTGTTACGGATTATTAAAGGGCATTATCAGCCTGAATAAGTGTATTAGAGTTCTATGTGATTTTTTTTTCCCCTAAATAATCCTAAAAATAACTCCTAAAATTACTATAATTGAAATGAATTAGCAAGTTTCTCCACACTACATGTTTCAGTTAACTTGCTCTGCTTTTGCAAATATTTTGGACCCGATCCACTACAGACAATTCCATCTTTATGTTGTAATTGCTCCACTGTTCTCAGTGAGTTGACACAAGTGGAAAATTAGAAGCAATACAGCAGGGAATCAGATCTATCTTACAGAGCAAGTTTCTAGAGAACTAGAACAACTGGGATCAAGAGAAGAAATGCAAATCTTTCACATAAAATGCACTTCAAAATAAGCTAAAGAAATGGACAGTTCCATTGCTTAAAAAATAAAAAAGGACAATTTCAGTGTGACTGCTCTTCAGAAACTGCAGCCTGAATGGCCTTTCGAGGCATTTATACAAGAAGCATGAGCATGCCAGGCAGATAAACCTGTACTGTCCTATCCCCATGAATTTGCAATGGTACAAATAAAGGTAAGAACATGCATGTATCTTTTCCAAACTAGGACCTACCTTTGCAGCCACCACACTGTGCTGGTAGTGACCTGCTTAGTGTAAAAAACCCTGAAACATGTTGTCATTCATCAGCTTAAAGCATTGAGGAAGGTGTCTTAAAGGAGAACGATGAGGCAGGAGTTGTTACACCTTTAATAAAGACTCATCACAACACACCTCCGGGGGCCTAACATAATTCTGTTTAAATTTAGGGAGTAAACAATATTCTTGTAGACTCCTGGTTGTATTTATGTTTATGTATAGATTACGGATGAAGGAGCAACAAACCACAGTTGATCTTGGAAGCAGGGAGTTTCCCAGCCGCAGTCAGTCCATTTTGCTGGAGAGCAACTAAGAAGATAAAACTCTTGCAGCAACTTCAGAGGAGTGTAGCCTCCTGTATAAAAATTGCCATAAAGCTGACAAGACTGAGGCTATCATCTTCCCTCAGTCAGAGTTCATGCTCATCTCTAAATGCTATTCCCCTCCAGCAGGGATAGGGAAAGAATAATTTTTGGATTACATACAAAGAAAACCAAAACAGTAAGGAATAGGTTTTTCCCTCTCTCTTTTGACTCTTGCATTGCATTGCAAGCATTTAAAAAATGCTTCCCAAAGAATCATTGTCCCAGAAAAACTGTCAAGAGCCCTTACCTTCTACTCCTTGACTGATATAGTGTATTCCTGGTATCCTATGAAAGTAGCTAACCACTGCATTTAACCCAACAGTGTTTGTCCAGCAGCACAGCCTCCTCCCCTCCCCTTTCTTCTGGGGAAGGGTTCTGAGAAGAAAAATCGTTCCCAAACCTTTCTTTATATGTGATTTTATACTTCCTAGAAAAGTGGAGTTTGTTGCTTAGGAGGGAAATTCCAGGGGAGCCCACTAGAGTCCAGCAGCACATCCTGCCTTTCACTTATAAGGATGACAACTTTTTCCAAAGAACCTATTACTGCTACATTATATTTTACTACTTTACTATGTTTTATTTGGTCTAATTCAATTAGTTTTAATAACATTAGAAAGTAATGACTGGTCAAAATGTAATCAAATACATATGTGAATCTCGACTGAAAAACAATAAAATTCACTATGGACCCAGATCTTCTTGCACGTAAAATGGGAGGAAAAAAAAGACCCATAAGTCCTCAGTGGATATTTTTCCTGACAAAAAGCCACACAATTAGGCTGTGACCCATTACTTCTGATATCTCCTAGACTTTTTAAGAAAGCACTGCCAAATATGATCTGCCAGAACAGCATACAATTCATTACACTCTTCTCTTCTCTTGCATAAATACAGACTGGACCCATTTCCTTGTTTTCTGCAAGATTGTGATGTTAGTGTAAGAAGTACCTAAGCTCAAATAAAATATGTCTGGAAATGTTTTTGGCTTCGTTTTAGAGTTATCCAATTTTAATGGTAAGAAAAAAATTTTGTATTGTAAAACTCTGTGGATTGATTCTCCACTTACATTTCTGCATTGCTATGCAGTTGAAGTGGTAAACAAACCAGGTTTTTGGTATTAAGGTCCACAAGGGAAAGAAAACCTGCTACAGTAACATCAAAATGGAGACTATTGAAGTTTTTTATTGTACAACACATGTTACACAAATGACAAAGGTGTCATTCATGCTTATATAAAGAAACAGGCAACAAGACCATTGCTGGAGTGAGCACTGGTAGATAGGAGCCGAAGTGCAAAGTTGCAGGTGTATAAGAAGCTTGTCTTTCTACTGCAGCTCCTGCGTATGGCACCTACTAAAAATATACCAACTTGCTTTGCTCACTTGGAGTTAGGTAGCCATCCTAAGAAACACTCAACTGGGATAAATGAAGCACACAGGATCAGTGTCTAAGCCTCTGCAATTACTAGAAGCATAAAGGACAAAGAAACAAGAGTCCTCTGCCCTGTCTTCCCATCACTACGTTGGTCCGCAGAGGTTAGTGATCCCTCTTTAATTACCGGGGTCCACCAGTACTTCCTGACCGAATTAGGACAGTCAGTACAATTCCACACTATGCCTCTACATTCCTGTCACCTCTCCTGGAAGCTGTACCCAGGAGTTAGAGGCCTCTTGCAGGTATCAATGCATTAGGTTTGCAATCCTGATGCCAGAGGATGTCCAGAATTGGACTTCCATTGACTTCAGTCTGGGCAGTCTTCTCGCTCGGTGAAAAAACCACTGCCTTCTCCTTGACTTTCTATACTTCATTTACCTTAGTATTAGGGACATAATTCCTATTTCTATTTTTTTTATAAACTTGTAGTTCAAGTTCTGATTTTGAGTGACTTTACCCCCCCCCCCAAAAAAAAAAAGAAAAAAAGAAAAAGAAAAAGAAAGAGAAAGAGAAAAAGAGCACATGGATATTCATAAATATTAATATTTATGAGAAAATTTTTAAGGCTGGAAGTGAGTCTGGGATAATAGAAATATGAACTAAGGAAAGTGCCGAGCTCTCCAGAATTTTGAACACTTCCCCCATGCATTTCTGCTAAGGACAGCTACCATTTTAAGAGTTCTTGGTCTTGCATCTGATCTACACTTAGTTTCTCATGTCCACGTGCGTCAGTTTTAAAGGCAAAAAGCAATGAGGCGCACAGACATCAAACTAAAATTTGTAGAGCTTTGCTAAGGATTGAGGCATCTTGAAGAGAATTGAGGCATCTTGAAGGGTTGAGGGCATATGGCATTCTAAGTAGTATATACTTTGTTTTCTTATTCAGTTTTAAAAAAATATGTATGAGTTAAAATCAAAGCAGAGCACGTCAATATTAGAAAGAAACGTCTGCATGCAAGTGATGACACCTTTTGGAAAAGGGACATAGTATGAACTACTGTATGCTACTGTTATATTAACCCACAAAGAGGAATAGTGAGCATTTTCACAGTAAACATGAACAAATACATTCTCACTTTTTTGACTTGTAATTTAATTTCCCTCATTAGAGAGGAGAAAGAAGAATAAACAAAGTTACCTAGGGGCAAAAAATTCATTTGGAAAATTCAGAAGTAACTACATTTTCATATAAGAAAGCCATCTCATTTTTCTTTCCTTATTTTTTCTATTTCAATAAGACTCTGAACACCGTAAACTACGCAATTCACCAGCAAGGCAAGAGAACAGTGCCACAAGGCACTCGGAACATGCCCCTGCTTAGTCAATTCAGATAAAAGTCTTTCCAAACACTTGGAAGGAATTTTAGTACTTACTTCTAAATGCAATAGGTGAATATGCTTTTCTTTTACATTTGAATGATCATTCATAATGTTTAATACAGAATCATACAACATGGTACTCCGTATGCATGTGAGTCACAATTGATGTGAGCAGTCAACTGAAGCTAACAGAGTGCGTCTTTTAACGGATTTGGCCCTTACAATGCATTACAGCTTCCATTTTAAAACTAAACTATTAAAGCTTAGCAAATGGGTTATTAGGGTGAATGCATGAAATACAATCAGGATTAGATACCTGGTTTATTTCATTTGAGTGTTTTTTCTTGGACGGTTGGACAGTGAATGCATATGGATGTGACCTAGCTATTGAAAAGAAAAATACCGTCTCAGGAAACTCTGATTCTAACTTCTGATCCCCACACAAAGTCCTTTTAAAACACTGCTTGAACTTACATGTGTAAGCAGACTCAGTGCAAGGAAAGGAAAAAAGAAAAAGAAAAAAGAAAAAGAAAAACAAAACAACATTATATTCATCTCTAATAATGTACATAGTGTAAGGCAGTAGCCATAATGGTCTAAAAATTCTTGCATTTCATGAAACATCCCTGTTTAGAGACAATTTGCAATCATAAACTACAATTTTCTTTCTGACACAGTATTATTAACTTCTAACAATTTTGGAAGCAGAATGCTTTGCACAATGTCTGGCAGCATTACCATACCTTCTAGACCAAGGTAGAAAAGTAATCCAAGAAATAATCAGGTTTCTTGAAGCACAAAATTAAAAGTTTCCTTAGAACCGACCGCTGCACTGGGAAGTTGTTTCTTCACTCACACAGTTTCTAGCTACGCACATCTTCTTCAGTAATGACTACGGAGCGAAGCAGTCCCTTCGCAGAGAGGGTAACTTTATGAGGAAGGGTGAAAGCAAGCCTCCAGCTGTGACAGGCTGTATCGCAAGGAGGAAAACTTCTGGTGACACCGCTATTCGGAAGTCAGCCACTTCTCTAACGCCGTTCCCCCCAAGCGCACAGAGGCTGCTAATTTTACAAGTTCCTAATGGCTTCTGCAGCCTCCGTATCTGCCTCCCCTCCACAAGTTGCCTCCGCAAGTCATTCGAATTTGGGCTGCGAATGAACCGAAGCGCCGCAGCTGACTCGAGGAGGAGAGGACAGAGCGCTCCGCACCCGCTCCTGCCCGGGGGCAGCGTTGCTGCCTCTCTGCCGCCTCCCTCCCCTTCCAATCCATGAACAGCGCTCCTCGGCCAGCTCCTTAGGGATACCCATCTCTGACAACTTAAGGAAGAGCTCGAAAACGCCTGGATTACACCTCAAAAAAAGCTGCTGCTTTTCAAATTATATATATAATTTGAATATATATATAAGTTTTTGAATATATATATAAGTGTTTTCAAATTTTATATATATATGTACATAAAGATCTCGGGTGGGACGGGGAGGAGGGGAAGAGAGAGATGGGATGCGATGGTACAGGGTGCGACGGAGTGGGATGCGGTGGGATGGGATGAGGTGGGATGGGATAGGACGGGATGGGATGCGATGCGATGCGGTGGGATGGGAGGACCTGCCTGTGGGTCTCCGCACTCTCCCACTTTAGCGCTCCCGGGAAGTTGTCCCGGCGCAGCTCCCGCTGCCCCCCATCCCCTGCCCTCCCCGCCGTACCTGCGGCGCCGGGGCCGGGGCGGGCGGCGGCTGCGGCGGCTCCGCTCCATGTGCCGGCGCTGCCCGCGGGCGGCGGCTCCGCGCCCGGTCCCTCCCCCCGCCCGCCCCCAGCCCCGCAGAGGGGCTTTACCTGGCGAGGTGGGTTCGCCGGGGGCTCATGCGGCGCCGGGACCCCGAGGGAGCACCCAGAGAGAGCGGTGCGGCTGGATGTCACACGCCGTCGGATGCTGACATCCACCTGTAACGCCTCGGAGCTCGGGCTAAAGGGGTCAGAGCATCCTCCTTTATCTCAGCATCCCATGCAAAGAGTGTCCCATGCCTTTTAAGCAGTTGAATTTAACGTCTCAGGATGAGAACTTAAGTCACTTACTCAAAGCCGGTGGCAGGGAGAGTCGCTGGAATCCAAACCTCGCACTTCAGTCCAGAAGGCGCAGTGAACCTGACAGATATTACTTGTACGCTTAAGAATTAAGCACATATACACTCTGTAGAGGATCAGAATCTCATTTTTACTGTGCTTCAGTTCCTCATCTACAATATGAGGATAGCAGTACTTCCTTTCTCGCATCCTATCTTCATCTGTGCTCTCATACTACAAAAAAAAAAATGAAGCATAACTTTATGCATGTGAATAACTTCATTGACCTAAAAGGGACAATTCAGAGATGCCAAGCTAAGCAAGCACATAAGCGCTGGAAAGATCAGGGCCTTATAACGTAAGCTCATCAGAACAGAAATCTACAACTCACTGAAAGTTTATACTCTACAACAGAATGAGGACTCTAGTGCTAAGTTCGGCTTCTTTTAGAACAGGAATGACAAGACTGTGTGTGGGGATTTATTTCAGGCACTCCCTCCTTCTGCAGATGTGATTGCTGTGTGCTTCACAAGATAAGACAATATCTGGGTACACTCAAGATAAGCCAGGTATACCTAGTGTTTCTCATTTTGTTTTATTTTTTTTCTCCACTGTGTCTCTAGAGATGCGGAACCCTCCTTTTACTACAACTCATAAGCAGACTTCATGGATCTGATAGGGTTGAAGCCCAGAATCAAATTCTCCTCTTATTTTTTTCTTTAATACCTCCACATCTTCCAGCAGGTTTGCATAAAGGGAAGCAAGAGGATTTGATCAGTAGTATACACCCCAGCATTGAATAGAAAGTAAGAACTGAAAAAAAGATCCACAAAAAGACCCACAAAAGCCACCACCATAGGCTTAGCAGTTGGTACCTTTCTCCAGGAAATCTCAAAGAGCTCTGCCTCAGCAAGACTGGGAAACACAGGCAGGGAGTACTTCACCAACCACCCTCTTGAAAAATGGGAGCTAGTGAACTCAAAGAGAATGCACCAACTTTCTGCAGATATCTGCATCTGGATATTTCAAGGTAAACGGACAGACACTTCACTGATGAACAGCACTTTCAGGAGCTGTTTGCTGTTCTCCCATGCTCCAGCTCAAGCAGGGCCCTCAGGCCAGCAGCTCTGAGTGTGCTCCAGCCTGCCAGAGGGAGATGGTTTTGTAGATTTCACACTGTGCAAGCCACGTTTCTCATTAAACATTTGATAAGAGTTTTAAGCTCAGAATCAAGTTGCTGGACATGCGTGAGCTGAGCCTGCTGAAATCATATTTTGTGAGAAGTTAACCGTCTTCTGCAACTTGCTGCACTGAGATGTGTTAACAGCTCATAGTAACTCTCAGGATTTAGAATATGTTGTGAAGATCCTTCTATGGCTGCCTCCCTTGAGAATTACTAGTGCTATAGTCATGGCAGCACTGAGCTCACTGCTGGCAGCCTGCTCTCATGTGCAGCAAGTTTCTTGCCGGGATAGTGGCAGAGGGTGGTTTGTGGAGATCTCCGCTTGCCCAGTGATGCTTACCGAGGGTTAGAGCTTTTTCAAGCAAGTTCAAGATCTGTTAAGGGATGGTTGCAGACGTACACTTAGGCACTTGCCTGAGGAACCAGATTCTACAGTCTTTTTATTGCCGTGTTTCCACTGACATAACTGGGAATTTTGGATGCACCAAAGTGGATTGTAAAGGATATAAGGCAGAGCAATGCATAGCAAAGAAAGACCCCGAGTGGTCTTACAGATGTCTAATTCATTGCCAGCTAAATCTTACCTCAGACTAAATCTACAAAGCTTTTCCATTACTGTCAGTTCTATTGTGGGAGGCATCTAACAGGACTGTACAGTGAATGGTTTCCTTCAGATTAATTCTTAAATTTAAATAGTAATTGTTGTTGCAGGAGCTACACTGTTTCTACTGTTGTGTATTACCATTTCACATTTATTGCTTTCCTACAGCAGTCTTAGCGAACTGAGTCTTAAAAATGGAAAGCATGTGACATTCATGCTGCTTCAGTCTATTACCAGGCAGGTGATCATAGCTAAATGCAAAAATATAACAGAAAAGTTCTGCAAATTGAGAATCAACAGAAAAAGTTTTAAGCATAGAGCATGAACATTCTCTACAACAGCTGGAGTGCACAAGGCAGGTGCTTCTCTTGCCTTTCCACTACAAGATTTATGTTGTAGTCCTAATTCTTCCAAGAATGGCCAGGATACAGGGCCCAGAGGGTTTGCTTGCAGGATTGTGGACTTATTGGGTGAGTAGTTCTCATTCAGTTTGGAAAACTAAAGTTCTGCTCAAGATGGGGATGGTGAAGGTTTATCACCCGAAGTATGGTAAATTTCCAGAGGCACAAAAAAGTAATGGATGTTGTTTTGTATAGCTGGAAATCTGCCACAAGCCATTGTTTCTACTATAATACTAGGTGTGACCACCTTGGTTTGACAATTCTTATGGTACCTAAACCTTCCATCCTGAGAAACACAGGGCTATTTTGCTCTTAGATGGCTCTTTTGTGCACTGCAGTGCCAGTAGTGCTTAAGAAAATATTGTGGACCTCACACTACACAGCTGACTGGCAGCTATTTGAATATAACCTAGGAAATACAGATCACTGTTCTTATTCCACAAGATGTCTAATATTTAATAGATCTTCCATTGTCTATATTTTTTTATCCATTAAACTAGTCTCAGTTTTTGTAACTTCACAAAGTAACGCTGTTACCTTTTAGCAAAGCTCTAATGCTTTTACCTCAAAAAGGGCTCAAAGGGTTCCTCTCCTTACACATCATGGGAAATACCATCCCTGCTACTGACGTGTAAATACAGTATATCACCAACAAAATATTTTTTCTTTCCCATCAATCCGTTCATACCATTTTCCTTTTTTCATTGCTGTGATGACTACTCAGCCACTGTTGCAACATATTTATTACTCACCTCTCTCCTAACTTATCTTGCATCAGCTTCCCACTGTCCTTTACTTGATCTCTCCCATCATTCTCATTTCTCACTTACATATAAGCATTTCAGGTAATTGCCTCTAGGCTTTTTTTTCCCCATGTAACTTTTCTTCACTGACTGACCTACTTGAACTCAAGTACAAGTCTCTTGCTCCCTTCAGTCTTTGTATTTTCCAGTGACTTCTACATACTACCATTTTTGAGTCACCTGCACACAATTAGAAAGCCTCCCTTTTGGCCCTCTGTACCTCAGCCCGACAGTTCTTTCTTTGTGTGGTCTTATCTAGTGGCCAGAGAAGCTCATAGTGCCTTATGGACACTACCACAAACACAAAATAAATATTTTTTTATTAAAATGGAAGGAGATGTGGATGACTACTGATCAGATACATGAGATTTTAATCTGTATGTAGCTGAAAGGAGAAAAAAATTAACAGTTTGTCATCAGTGTCTTTGTTAACTTCTTTCTGTTTTAGGAACAGTAAATGCAAAGAGAGGTTTTGTTTTCAAAAAAGGGTAGAAGAATATTTTACAGTAAGGGAGTGCAATAGGCTGAATATGACCGGAGATACTTTTTTTGGTGTCAAGGTCAGGTACATATAGTATGATTAGTGACTGACTGAAATGGAACTGTGAGATAGAGTGACGTTTGCTATTCAGCAAGAAGCATCTAGAGCTTATATGATTTTACAGTTTTGGCAGAATTAAACACTCAGGTTATGAGTGTACACATGTACATGCACTCAAGTACAAAGCACTTGGGGAGGGGTATACCAAAGATGTCATCAATCCCACACATTGAATCATATCGCAGATTGAAGAGTGTCTCTTCTAAAACTTGCTGTTGGTAATTACATCTGGACCAAAGCTAAACACGGACCCAGGACAAATCCAGGAGCTCTCGTTTGCATCCAGCCTGTTATCTCCTTGTTTTACCAGTTGATCTCTGGCATTTTTGCTCAGACAGCTCTGGAAACCTGAAGAACCCATTGGTGGAACAACTGGCCAGTAGGTCTACCTGCTGGACATGTACAGTGAAGACAGGAAATAGCCACACCACCACTCCATTTCATAGGGCAGATACACTGTAATTATTGCTAGTTATGTTTAGGTAGTGCACAGAGCTGCTAGTCAATAGGTGTCACTTTACCACAAGCTGTTCCAAGGAATTTGCTGTCTTCTCAGGCAATGTGAATTGCCCAGCCTATCTAGCAAAGTGATAAAAAGCTATACTGTATTACAAGCTAATAAAGATGTTCCTTATTACAAGCTAATTAGCCTTGTCAGGAACTTGGTTGCTTACAGTATTACCTGTGTATAAGGGGAGGAGGGAGTGACGTGATTTCCTTCTACAATAGGAAAGTTCTGACTACAAAAGGCTAAGGTGCTACTGTTAGCAACAGCAGCCTCAGCTAGGATGCAAATAAATAGTTGCAGGAACCACACTTCTTGGCTATGAAGACCACAGAAAAATTACTCTGCATATGAAATTATGATATGTAGGATTTATTCTAATGTAACTGAAACCAAAATTCCAGTGCTCTGTTCTGAAATGCGTTTTACAGCCCATGGAAAAAATATTTGCTGCTTCAGCTTTTTTTATATGATAGATCTTATGTTTCTTTTCTGTAGATAGTTTTACACTTAGTATATAAAAAATTCAACTTCTAGATACATTTGGAGACTGCTACTGAAGTCCAATAGTTACTCAAGCTTTCCAGCATTAAAAGTGAAAACAGAAATGCTTTAGTCAGAGATACAAATTCAGTATTAATTGATATTTATCTTAGTTAAAATGCTTCTGAACTGGACCACAATAATTTCTGTAGTAATACATATCCATAAATTTTCCAGAACTCCGATCAAGCATATGGGAAAACATGCTGAGTCCAGCACAGGGCAACAAAGATGATGAAGGGATTGAAGCATCTCTTCTATGGGAAAGGCTGTGAGAGCTGGGTCTATTCAGCCTGGAGAAGACAAGGCTTGAGAGGGCTCTTATTCGTCTGTCTAAATACATCTTGGGAGGAAATGAAGAAAAGGGAGCCAGGCTTTCTGCAGTGGTACTAACTGATAGGAGAAGAGACAACAGGCACAGCAAATTTCACCTCAACATAAGAAAGTACTTCTTTTACTGTGAGGGTGTTCAAACAGTGGAACAGGTTTATCAGAGAGGTGGTGGAGTCTCCGTATTTTGGAGACATTCAAACCGCAGTTGGAAGTGGTGCTGGGCAACTGGGCAACTAGCTATGGCTGACCTGGCTTGAGCAGGGGAATTGGATAAGATAGTCTCAAGAGCCTGCAATTAGAAAAAGGCAATCATCTGACTTTCAGAGATGATTAAATCTACCTAGAAATTTCAAACCAGAAATATCCTATCATGTCAGTTCCCCTGTTACTGATCCCTTCCAAACTTGTGAATTCATAAACTATAGCTATGGTTGTGCTTCAGTTAAAATTGCTCAAGTAATTTTCCTTTTGGAAAAGAGGGTTAAAGCTTTTGTATTTATACTACTAAGAGGGATTATCACACTTTCTTCATGTCATCCATTGCATTGAAAGTTCAATTTATTTATTTATTTATTTATTTTTTCACACCCAACATGGAGATGCTAGAGCTGTCTGATGAAGATGGCAGTTGTTAGGACCTAGTCTATCCAGGCAGAGATGAGGATGTCCCTAAGCCTCATCAGATACTGGATTTATTCCAAGATTCACATCATTAATCAGACATTTCTCTGATAATAGAGTTGTGTAAGAGCTGCCAAATGTTTCTCTTGAGAGACTACTGCCAAAATTAATTGTACCTGAGAAGGTGGCTAGATACAGGAAAAAGACATAGGTTTATTTTTATATGGCCTTAATCTTAACTTAGTAAGGTAAGGAAATTGCAAATTCAGAATGATAGTTGGCTGGCAAATGGAGAGTTCATTCTCTTCCTCAACTACGCTTATGATTACTCACCAAAAAATCATATAGACAGATTAAAAAACTTGAAAGTAGATATCTGTCTGATTTTCTGGCAAACATGAAATGAAACAAGTCTGCTGTCAGTTCAATGCTCTCTACTATACAGGAAATATATATATAATTATACTATATAGGAAACAATAGAAAGATGTGTTAATGAACCAATCCATTAGTCACCAGGGCTTACTTTTTTATTTTCTTTTAAACCATCTCTTAAAGTCTCTTGGATAGTTTTTCAAATTAGAAAGCTCTAATGAAGTCAGATTAGAAAGATTCAGAAGTGTCTTAAGCTCAATTTCCAGAAAGAGTAAACTAAATACCACTACTACCTGAAGGACTGATCTTCTTTGCTTGCAAAAGCTTCATTAACAAATTCTGATCTTTCCAAGTTCATTGAATCATAGTTGGGTTGTAAGTGACTTTTAGAGGTCATCTAATCCAACCTCTGACAATAAGTAGTTAATTTATTACTGATAATTATTCAGTGAAGATCTCGCTTGCATGCATGGTAGTTCAACATTCAATTGTTTTATTTATCTGAATCATATAATGTTGTTTCTGAACTGTCAGGAATTGGTAAGAATATCCAGACTCCAGAGAATCTATTATTCATTCTGTAAGAGATTTGTTTTCTCTGAACTTCTCTATTGATAAAATTCAGTTCAGCTTTAAATAAGTACACCGATGTGGTTTTAGAAAACAACACTGGTGTCCGTGAGGTTTGTCATCTTCTACAGGCCTCACTTTACTCGGGTAACTGTCCATTACAATCCCTTTATATAGGTAGTGATGAATTATATCTTCTGATACTTGCTGCACACTTGTGCCAAGTATCGTGAGTTTGGAGAAACAAGCCCAGTTTCAGTAAAAATCTTTGTGCCTTCCTATTCCAATGTATTTCAACACAGCTGAGAATGTATATCTCCTCTCTGGATTATCTTATTTATAGCTAATGATGACAGGTATGTGGTAAGAGTGCCGTTGTGGTGAGAGTGCCGTTGTGATCTCTATCGTTTGTTGGAAACCTTCTTTGTTTAATAGCAGTTAAAACTTTCTGTTAAGGAATCCAAGAGGGACTTTTCTTCAACAATAAGCAGAGCAGTGAAACAAGGTCTGGAGGCTAATGCTGCAGTTTACAAATAAGATGTTTAGACAGTGCTGACTGTTCAGTTTTGAGTGAAAGTTCATTTTCCTTGTATTGTAGTTCTCTGTAGAAAATGACAACATTAACATTTCTTTGTTTTACAAGGGTACTTATAGGTCACCATAAGCATTTTGAAAGTTTCAGGAAGTGTGATAAAGGAATTCATTATAAGGGCATGTCTATAGGGCATACTTAGGCACCTTTGCCTTCACTTTGAGATGGCCAAATGACAAGTCAGGTGTGAGTTTGTGGTGGATTAACCTTGGCTGACTGCCAAGTGCCCACTAAGCTGCTCAGTCCCCTTCCTAAGCAGGACAGGGGTAAAAAATATGATGAAAAAGCTCATGGGTCAGGATAAATACACAGAGATCACTCACCGGCTGTCATGACAAGCAACACGGACTCAGCCTGGGGAAATGAACTTACCTTATTCCCAGTTAATAACAGAACAAGGTAGTGAGAAAGTAAAAATAATAAAAAGGGTAAAAAACACCTTCCCTTCACCCATCTTCTTCCCAGGCTCAGCTTCACTCCTGACTTATCTATCTAATCCTCCCTAAGTGGCATAGAGGAATTGGGAATGTGGTTGTGGTCAGTTCATATCTCTGTCTCTGATGCTTCTTCCTCCTTGCACTCCTCCCATTCTCCAATGAGAGATCCCTTCCACTGGAGACAGTCCTTCATGAACTACTGCAACATGGGTCCTTCCCACGAGCCACAGTTCTTCAAGAATTGCTCCAGCATGGGCCCTTCCCATGGGTTACAGTCTTTCAGGAACAGACTACTCTAGATTGGGTCCTCCACAGGGTCACAGGTCCTGTTAGAAAACTTCGTCCTGTTAGAAAACTTGGTCCTGTATGGGCTCCTCTCCATGGGCTGCAGTTCCTGCCAGGAGCCTGCTCTGGCATGGGCTTTCCACAAGGTGAAGCTTCCTTCAGGGCACATCCTCCTGCAGTGGCATAGGGTCCTCCACTGTCTGCAGGGTGGATATCTGCTCCTCTGAGGTCCTCCATGGGCTTCAGGGGACAGTCTGCTTCACCATGGTCTTCTCCAGGGACATCAGCAGCACCTCTGGTCTGGCACCTGGAGCACCCCCTCCTCCTCCTTCTTCACTGGTCTTGCTGTCTGCAAGGCTGTTTCTCTGATATTTTCTCACAGCTGCTGTGCAGACTTTTTTTGGCCATTCTTAAATACATTGTCACAGAGACACCACCAGCATTGCTGATGGACTCAGTTTTGGCCAGCAGCAGTTCTGCCTGAGGACTTACCTGAACTGGCTCTGTCTGTCATGGAACAGCTCACAGAAGGCTCTCCTTCCAACTCCTTCACCTATGAAAACCTTGCAAAGTAAACCCCGTGAACTAGAAGACAAATAGCCACTCTGAAGCTAGCTTGAAGATATCAGCACTGCTGTCTGACTACAGTGTTCCCACTGTAGGGATCCTTACTGCAGCAAATGCACAGCATAGGTAGGGAACACTGCAACCCTTCCCTTCATCTGGGAGCAGGCACGCCCACTTGGTATATGAGAATCCTTTTACAAACTGGGCTTCTAAAATGCTGTACTTCAGATTATTTTTATCATTTATATTATCTGAAAACAAGCAGACACCACTCAGGGACTGGGACTCCATCATGTGTGGCAGTGTGCAAAGAGTTCATGACCTATATTTAATCAGACAATGGATAACCAACAGTTACACATAGCTTGGGGAACACAAGGAAATAGTGAGATATTATTAGGAAAATCAATAGCCTGGGGCTTGAAGCGTAAAATCATTGTAGTTGTAATCATTTTGCAGGGATAACAGCTACAAAGAGGTTCAAGGGAGAAAGAAATTTAGCCAGGATGGTTAAGACACATCCTTCCCATACCTACAAGTAACCAGAGAAAGTACTGATTTGAAAGGAGAATAAGTAGGCTGGGTTGAGTGGTCAGAGATGCCAAAACTTCCCAACAGAATCAGCATAATCAAAGAAAATCTTAGACTAAACTGAGGATGGAGAGCCAGGAGAAGATACAAACTCCCAAACCATGTGCTAAGGCATTGATGTTTTGAGCATTTTGAAAACACAACACAAACAAGAAAGGACAAGATAGGCTTGTCTCTGACAACCATGAAAGACAAGCTGAGAGGTGACTGAGGCACTAGGTGATGAGAATTTAAATGTGAATTTCAGCTATGGGCAGGCTTAGGAAGGGCCCCACCTGGTTGAAGTTATGCAGAAAGGATCCACAGCTCTCAGGCAAATTCTTTAGGGGAGGAGACAATGAAGATGGTTTGTAGGAAAGGACACATTTTTTACTCCGGTCTGAAGCATGATTTTTGTTATGGAGTTGATCATGTCAAGAATAAGTATTAACTGTGTAGCTGTCACAGCTTCTTTTTATCCTGTTCCTGCCCCTTCCCTAGGTGTGTCCTTCATAACAAATGCCTCAGGAGACTCAAGATGGAAATGGGTGATATTAGGGTGAAATTAACCATAAAGAAAACATTTAAATAAAAATGATTAACCCAGTGTTAGAGCTATTATGGGACTGAAAAGAAATGTCAGAGAAAAAAAATGTCTACCACAACTGCCCCATTATGCTATAATTAGGTTATCTTTGTATAATTTATGGTTAGGTCTATGTCAATGAATTCCAGGAAGAAGAAGCCCCTGGCCAGTGGCAAGGCTGAAAAAGAGGAGCTGGAGATGCCTGAACAGCGCAGAATTTTTAAAGGTGTCCTGGGAACTCAGATGGGCTCCATCTTCAGAAATTAAAAGGAAACAGCTCTTTCTTTTACAAGTTCATTGATGTTAATTTAATCACATGCTAGTCACCTAAATATCTTCAGATATGTATGCTTAAATTTCCAATTTTACCTTGGCAGAGGTAGAAGGACTTTGGAGAACTTTTCACTGCTAATATTATATAATTAGTCTAGCAGTTCTTGACAGGCATCAACTGACTGTAATGAAAAGTATTAGTAATCTCAAGAGAGGTGAACAATTATTCTTTTTCTGGTCCTCTAACTCCTTCTTCCCTTTAGAGGCTAATATTTGACTAGAAAAATAATCATTAAGAGTGTTTATACTATTAGATGGAAATCTAGACCACTTACCTGACTTAATGACACAAACGTGCAGTAATATGTATATATTGATGCCTTGAAGTGAATATCAGGGTGTTGTTTTTCCTGCAAAGTAAATATTGATCAACATGTACAGTGTATTTTCCCTTTGGATCAATACGCTTGTTTCTTCTTAAATCAATAAGTACTTATTCCTACATAGAGGTAGAGTTTGGCTCATAATTGGATAAAAGTAGGTATATAGTAAATGAGAACATTTTTCTTGCTTACCTCCAACAGTTGTTGGAGGAGGCTCAGAGTTTAAAAAGAAGTCTGACTGAATATGTAGAATGCTGTATATAAAGTTCAGAAAACACTATCGCTCGCATCTGCTGATCTAGTATAATGAACAGCCGTATTTATGACTCAGAGAACAACGGTGTTTGCTGAACTCAGTTGAAGCAGGCAATATTCCATATAAGTCTTTCTGGGTTCTTGGTTATTTTTAAGTTCTCAGAGTATTTCCTTGTGTGCATGTTTAAACAATTGGTATGAACATCCAGGGAGTCCTGGGACCTGTTTTGTGATTATATATCTTCAAGCTTTTCATCCTAACTATTTTTCAGTTGCAGCTGATAATCTGACCTTGAAACAAGAGGGGAAATGAGAATTTGACCATTATGTCAGAACTTCATCATTTTCAGAACCTGTCAATTTTCATCATTTTTTTCTTCTTTATTCCAAATACATGCAGAAATCTTTTACTACAAATGCTTTTCCAGCAACTTCGCTTTTCTTGTGGTGGCAGCTACGGGTTATTATTAGTAAAAAAATGAAAACAAAACTCAAACTCACTGCTCTCAAACTTCAACACATAAATAAATTTCACAGTTTATCTTAGGTAATATATAAGTATATAGAAGTAATTTTTAGTAAGGCAAACTAGCCAGCTACTATAATGCTTGATCTATACTAAGCGCGAATTTGACCTGGTAGATTTCAGTCTGAAAGTGGTAATATTTCATAGAAAAATGCATACAGAAACAAACCTCAGAATACTACTTAACTATACAAGCCCGACCGAACAAGAATTCCCTTTGTCTTTTCTAACAGCTTTGTCTTTTCTATGAAGTATTAGGAAAAGAAATACATCTCAGAAGTATTGTTATGCTTTGAAAATTTAAGAACAGAAATGCTTTACAGAAATAAAGTAACTTAAGATTATTATCAACATTAAGGCAGGGGAAGTAAAAATTCATAAACATACACACTTTGTAATACATCTTATGACTAAATGCATAAGTAAGTAAAATAATAAAAAAACCTGCTTTTACACTCTAAAGAACTAGAATTAATGTTCTTATTTGCCTCCTACTGCAGTAATACATAACCAGATTCAGAAGGTGTCTGCTGAGTTGGCTTTTGAGGGAAAACACTGATTTTCAATTTCCAGTACTACCAGGTGAAAACATCCTCCAGCTCATTGGATACATTGATGCTACTATGCTGAAATTTGCATTCTCCAAGTTTTGATTGACTGCTACAAGGCAAATTAAGGCATTCTCATTAACACTAGTCTGCCAATATATAGCCATTTTTTGCCAGGACAGAGTTTTTGGACCACCTAAAGTAAAGCCAGCATATGGTGGCACAGGCTTTCTACATCACTTAGGCCATTTTGGGGGAAATAGTTGCCCAAAATATTTTTTTTTCCCAGGGGAAGAGCTAAATATAGCACACACCTTCCAGCACTTGTCAATCCCTTTTATACCTTGGATTTCTGAGCTCTGAGTGAGGCTGTACAGGACTAAGCAAACTATGCCCCCAGGCTCCTACCAGCCTGGAGATGGAGACTGAGAGCAGGGACAGCTGGCTGATGCTGCTGCAGCAAGGTTACTATGAAAGTGAACCCATCCGGTATCCCTCAGGGTGAGAGGGGAAGTGTTGAGAGAATCGCACATTCTTTATCTCTTCTAAGGCCACTGTGGCAACTGTGTATGGTTTTTGACAAAAGCACTGCAAGTTACATAGCGTTCCTTATATTTCATACATAATTTCATGGTGAAAAGAGTGAAAACTAATAGATTACTTCAATTGCACATCACTATTCATGATTTGCAAAGGTGTAATTGTTACAAAATAGCCCAATGTGACCTCTATGCCTCCAATAACACCACTCTGCCTCCTGCATGTGGTGCAAATCTCCTTCACCACTCCCAGAGGTATGGGAAATTTGCAATTATTTTTCTCTGATTCTTCCACTTTTCCTAATAACTGTACCTACGTTATCATCCCTCAGTCTCCTTCACACCCCTTCTCCCTCCCCTAGTTACTTTTCTGTATAACCTGTCTTCCCCATTTCCATGTCAATTCTGCAGCAGTCTCTCCCATCCTGACTTCCCTTGCCTGTCCAGCTACCTCCTACATTTCCCCTTCATATCTGAACACATTGACTGTACTGTCTGCAAGCACCGATAAGATTTCCTGTATTCCATTTCCACCCTAGAGTGTCTAATCTGGTTTCTGCACCTTTTACTCTACTGAAATTAAGAACAGCTGAACTTGGTCAGACCAGAGGACCATATAACCCAATATTCTGTCTTACACAGTGGCCAAAACCAGATGCCTGTGAAGCATTATCAGTACGGGCAAAGATATAGGGATATTTGCCCCACCATTCCCAGTTGTTCTGGTCAAAATCACTTCCCAGCCAAATTTCAGAGCCAGAACTTGCTTATTCTTTTTCTTCTTGCCCTGTCTGCATCCTTTTACATAATCCTCTTTCTCTCCATGGCTTCAAAAACCAGTGCTGATTTTTGGTCTTCCTCTTAGCTTAATCACATATTTTGGAAGCCTTCCTGTTCATTAACCATTTTTTTTCTGGGGAGGCTTCTGGGTTGTGTTCTGGACCTTTTCTCCCTCCTCTCTCCCCCTCTCCCCTCAATAAGTGGATGTGAGGTGCTTTTGCAATTACAATTTCAGCCAACAATTCTGTGTTGATTATTGACAGATTTACCAACTAGACTTTCTTGTCTGGTTTCTGTCATTTTCTGTCCAAACTGGAATTTCGGCATTCTCTAACAGGTCTTTGTAAATATTTCTCTAAGTCCAAGCTCAACTGTGCCAAAACATAAGTTTTTCCTCTCCCTTGAGTTCTGACTGCCACCTCATTATGAATTATTGTACACAACATCAGCGTCTTGCCTCTTTACTTAGACTGTCACCCAAAAATCTCATCCTCAACTCAGAACTCTCTCATGTTTTTTACATTCAGGCTCTTGCCAATACTTGGAAACTATAATCTCCCGTGCCTATCAAAACGTAAACCATGACATTCAATGGGCCTTTGAAACTTACCTCCACCATCCAGCAATTTGTTTTTCAAATAAGAACCTTTGCTTTCTCTCCCATCCTGCTCCTCACCATGAATGGCTACCGATTCTAGCCTTTCCTTCACTACTTTGAAGTTTACATCTATGGCATTGCGAGAAACCAGAACTACTGTTTCTTAACATTAAAATCAACAGTCTGTTTTTAATTGTTTTAAAAGAACTGAAATTTATAACATAGTAGGAAAGATTTCACATGAACTGCAAGGTGGTTGTTTGAAGAATAAACTGTATGGTATTTTGAAATGTAAGAAGTTGGTATACGGACACGAGTGTAACCTTCTCTCGGTAAAATATCTATTATTTCCAACATTTATAGACATAGAGGCAGCATTTTGAAAGTCCTTAACAGAGAACAATGATGATAAATGCAACAAATAGATCTTGATTTTCTACTTTTTCTTGCGATACATGAATGATTTCCCCAAGAAAGAAAAAAACTCAAGATTTTGTACCACTCTGAAACCAGATTATATGAACTCCAGTTCCTTTTTTTTTTTTTTTTTTTTTTTTTTTAAGTTGGTGAGAGCACTGTTTAGTAGTGAAATGAAGGAGGAATCCTGAAGCAATAAAGAAAAACATGAACAATAGCAAATGCTGCTTGGGACAGATGAAGCCTCAATCTGCTTGTTGCAGCATTGCAAGAATCACTTCAGTAGGGTGAGAGAAGCCAATACTGTATTGATTGGGTGTGTATCGTTTTGGGGGGTTACTTTTCTTGAAGCACAGACACAAAACGCAAGACAAAGGAAACCATATCATTACCCACATGAGCCTGTGGTTTGGAAAGACGAGCGGTTGGCTTCCGGCAGCTGCAAGGAATGATGGGGAGCCAGATAGGGCCAGGCTGTCACACACTCCATATGCATTTTCGTAACACTTTGCCCCCCCTACTTTTTTTTAAATGCACCAAGAATGCTGTCCAAGTCTGCCAGAAAAATGAATTACATAGGTGTCCCCTCACTCAGTTATCAAATCCTTCTCTTCCTACCTACTAAATAAAGAGAGGGGCTATTGCATTCATGGAAAAAAAAAAAAAAGAAAGCAAGGTAAAATTATTTTCATGCAAGACCATACTAGAGAATCAGGAAGGTATTCATTTTATTTTGTGTATCTAGACAGTGATTTTAATGTTATGTAAATGCAGCAGGCAATTCCTAATCTATCCTGAAATGTATGTGTCAGAGCTCTTGTGTAGTACAGGTTACTGATGATAAAAACAAGATGTGTTTTTATACAAGCAAGGCACATGATTACCAGCTTTAGAATTATTTCTTTCATTGCAAATTTAAAATAGGACAAGCCAGTGCAATGGAAACTGATGGGTACTACCACAGAAAAAGCTAGTGTCTTTTCAGAGTCAAGTTTGACAAGCATTGTTTGCCTCTCTCCTTGAAACCAGAACAGCTAGACATGATAGCATCCTCTTAGAGTTTAAAACTGATTAAGTAGAAAATCTTCTATTAATCCTTAGTGCATCAGTGTTCCTCATTTTTCTTTCTTCTTTTTTTTTTTTTTCTCTTGTAAAAAGGAAACTTATCTTCTCTAAAGACTATTTCCAAACACTCAGCCAAGTTGGGGTTGTCATGATAAGGCAATCTTCACATCAAGAGGCTTTTTCAGAGCGGAAGAAGAAGCTCAGATACAGGCAGAGTCCAAGCCTCTGATCCAACTGTCAAGGAAGCTGATGCACAAAAGGTCTTAAACTGACACTGATGTTGATGTTATATGTTTAGGTATCTTGGTAGAACCACCCAGAGTCTCAAACCAAGATTCATCTGCCACCTCAATCTGGCAGCCCTTCAGTTTATGTTTCCCCCGTGAAGCCAGCCCCTTGCTCTTACACCACAAGGCAGCAGTTAGACCATGCATGCAGATTGTGCTTCCACATAGACACCTCTTCCCTGCCTAAGCAAAATCAGATTTACTTGTGTGACCTGCTGGTTGAATCTCTGCAACTCCCATGCACTCCTGTGGAGTGATGAAAAGCACTCAGCGATCAGACCTAGCTTCAGGTCTCTTCCCCACTTGTATAAAGCTGTTAGGATTTAACAGGCAAGACATAGACAGAATTACCCCAAATGGTCAATTTCTCAGTAGTTCAATCAACTGGAAATGCTCTCTGATGGCAAATTTGGGCTTCCTACGTGCAGATGGGGAACTTGAACCCATGTCTCCTATAGCTGTAAAAAAGACTATCATAAAAAGTTGTGTGGGGAGAGCAGGAAGCAGAGTGAGAGGAGGAGTTTCTGCTGTGTTTTGTCAGAAAAAAATCAGGCATTGTAGGATAAAACTAAACCATCAAAGGAGATTTCAGGGCTGTGACTATCAACTAACAGCTTGTGTTGGCCAGAAGGCTAAGATTATATATGTAATTGATCAAGAGAGGACCATAAGCTAGTCAACACGAGCAGAGCTGAGGTTCTTCCCGCCTCATGCACTGATCTGAGTGGATCCTGTTCTGAGAAGTTTAGCTACCCAACAACTACCCAAGTAGTCTGTGAATTTTGCACTCAAGTGATGCTACAGCTTTACCCTAAAACTAAGGCTGAGTAACCTCTGAATCAACTTGGAAAGTCTCCAAAGAGCCCTGATTACACCAGAAAATGACGGTGCTTTCCTTACTCCTGGAATTGGACAGCATGACCCAGAGGAAGTAATATTTGCCCTACCTGGCAGCAGTCTAGGGAACTTCTGAATTGTCACTTTAATTCAACACTGCAACATTGCTGTGATGGAGATAATTTCTAATGAATCCAAAGAAGGCCCAGCATTGAGATATGGATCTCAAATCCCATGTCAACCACTTGAAAATTGTACATTAAATTCCACTGTCCTTTAGCATGAGCTAATCTTGGACAAACTACACGGAGATATCAGTACAATCAAGGCTTTACTTGTAAGTGGTGCCAGTCAAAGGATTATCCTTTTGTGAGAATCAAAAGTAATTCTATTGGGTCTATAGCTTCTACTACTGGGTATGGTATACAATTGTAAACAGAGAAAACTTGAGAAAATTCATATGGGATGGTGAGACTGACCATCCAAGACTGGCTAGAACTCAACCCAAGTGAAAGCAGAGAAAAAACAAGACACAGGAATAAATGTCTGCAGCGCAAAATCAAGGAAAAAAAAAAAATCTTTTTTTTTTCTTCGTAAATTGCTTTACCTATCTGACCTGCAGACAAGCCATCAGTTGGGTCTACAGATCAGTCCTCCATCTCCAAAGTGTCTTTGCTACCTGAAGAAGAGATAATGGATTTTTTTTTACTGTTCTGATAGTTACTGAGGTATAGAATCTGAGGTATACATGTGAGCTAAGTCTTCTCTCTTCAGAGCCCTCTAAAATCCCTAAATGGAAAAACTAAAATGTATATATTTCACAGATGTATGTTCTTATCACTGATAACGTCGTATGTTGAAAAATACTGTAGATATTTTCTAGAGAAAAGGACAACTTCTTATTTTCTTCCCTTTGTTCTGGTGCCTGAATGGAAATATTAATTTCAGAACAGAATGCTTGTCAGCTTGAACATTTATCCCATTAAATCTTCTTTCAAAACTGGATTTGAACTTATGAACAAGGATTTATGCATCTAGTATTTACTGAGAAATGGTAACTAGCATATACTACAAAAATCCCAAATAAAGGGTTTTAATCAAAAAGCAGGTAACATATGGCATACCTTATATGGGGTTGCTTCACACTGGCTAAACTGTCCTGGTGCATTTGCACTGACTTTTGAATGGCTAGTATTCCAAATAGCTCGGGGACGCTATGCTGAAACTCCTAAAAATTACAAAAGACTGAAAATTTGTATTCCTATCTTTGATGGCCAGTTTTAGCCTCAAACCTGTACAGAAGATCTAGGGAAGCAATAGGTAAGCATGTTGAAACTGTATTTAGAGGGCAAAACTTTTGGTAAGCATAAATCAGCAAAGGCTTACTGAAATCATTTGGCACTGTGCAAGGAATCTCTAGGTCCATGCTGTTTATCAGATTTCATATTTCATTAGCTTAATTCCTATGCCAAAACGAGGTGTACTAGCTGGACAAAAGGGGCTGCACAAAAAAATTCAGGGTGTTTGATTTACTCCTGTTTCATGGTAGTGAAAAGACAGCCGTCTCTCTTCTTGACCCAAGCAAGAGTTTCAGCCTCAGGACAAGAGAAGTAACTGTGCCAGTATCTCATGTGTGTACAAGCAGGCACTCTGATGACTCTGATCCTCATTCAATAAACAGCAGTAAAAAGGAAAAAAAAAGAAGTGCAGCTCTTGTGAAACAGACAAAAGGAAGACATTTTGATTGCGACAAAAAATTCATGACTATTTCATTTTGAGATCAACACTTAAAATATTTACTTGACATTATATCAACATTCATAAACAAGTTTTATGCATGGCCAAATAGTATGTAGAGACTTGCGAAACAATTTGTCAACAATGGCTCTGAGGTGTGTTTTAATGAAAACGTGAAATTTCCTAAAAATAATGTTTAAATGCAAACTTTCTAGTGCAGTCAATAAGAAATTTAGCTGAGCAAAATAGTACATTTGAATTCAAATGAGCTGTAAATACACGGTATCAAGCAGGAATATGTGAAAGCTATTCAGTAAAATAAGCAATATTCTACTGCAATATGTTAAAAATTAGCTGTTTGGAGAAGCTAAAGCACCTGGAGCCTGTTATTTTATATGAGCTGTATATCAGGGAAGTCTCAGTTTGGCTGATCTTGTCAATGGAGTTACCAGAAACACAAGCATTTATCTAAGTAATTGCATGGAGGAAAACATTAAGAACTTGGCACATGTTAAGAATGATTCTTAATTAAAATGTTATTTAATAAACAGGCTCATTTTATTACTCACGGACTAAAAAAAAATTAATAAGCGACTGCTAAACAAGTAATTATAAGGGCAATAAAGCTCTCCATTCTGATTAGGGAAAATATTCATTTCATGACCATCCAGTGATCCATTTTCCACCACAGCTGTCAAAAGAGGCAGTCTGCAACCATTTAGAGATGTACTATTGTTATTCTGCTTCTGTAATACTGCTATTACACTCTGTAACAGTAATAATGCTCTCAAACGAGTCCTTAGGGAGATTATAGATCAGCTTTCTTATACTTTAACTGCCCTTAAGTCTTTCTTAGCTCACAGGTAAACCAATGCAATTTTCCTACTAGGATTTTGAGGCTCAGGGTGGATTTATAGCTCTCTGTCCGCTATCAGCATCACCCAAAGCAGTCAGCACTCCAAGTCAGGTTTTGGCAAAAGTAATTTCCACCTGATCTCTGCCTCCAGTCATTAAAGTCTTGGTAGAAGGGCCCAAAATTAGAAGATGCTGATCTTCTCACTGTCAGCTTATGTAACTCACTATTCCTGCAGGAACCCCTGCAATATGCTCCAACAGTTTCAGAGATGAAAAATGGGAGTAGGGGGAGGAGGAATATAAAAAAATTACAGAACAGGCTTGATACCTGGCAATCTTACAGATATTCAACATAACCAGAGATCAAGGAGCTGGTAGGTTGTTTTCCTGTCACTAGTTTAAGGTCCTGTTTCTCTTCAAATTTCTGTGTTCAGGAGAAGCCCCCATAACTGTCTGCATATTTATCCTTTTCAGCTCTTTCAGGCACAGCAGATCTGAGTAATTCTATGGTGGGAAATTCATCAGGCCTCCAAAACATTTAATGCCTTGTTTGTCCTAGATAGGCTTGGACTTGTGCAGTCATTGAGAAGGCTAATTTCACTCCCAGCTACTGTTGGGAAGTAGCTCCCCAACAATTTTTAAAATAGGGTGTGAGCTATATGTCTCATTTGTCTGAATTGGTAGAAATCAGTTAAGCCATGAAAACAGATTTCTTAACTGAGATGACCCCTAAAATTATGCTATCAATGATTCTCTATATTTGCCTCTCTTTCAACAATTTAATTATGCTTTCTGATATTACACAGGCAAGCAACAACTCTTCAGCTCCACTGACACTCAACATTGATGCTCTGTTACTAAAGAGGAATAATCACTGTCCTTCCACAGTGTCAGAGAACAGCATGTGTTGTAGTAGGAGGCTATTTGTCCAATGTTATTAGTAAGGCATATATTTACCTTATCTAGTCTACTCGGAGAATATCTTCATTTTTCTTGCCTTCAGAAGATGTGGTTTGTTTGAAACAAGGTTGCAGGATTAGTCCCCTTGCACTTGAAGAAATATCAGAGCAATGTCTGAATCCAGAGAGTATGTGTTAACACTTTTTCCACAATTAGAGAGAGTGGAGGGTCAGGAGCACCCAAAGGCCCCTGCCAGCACCAGCATTCAGCTGGTAGCACATCAACAGGCTCACTGTGTAAAGTAAGATGGTACAGTGGTTCTTGGTACTCCTGGATGATAAACAACAAAACGAACTATTGCACCTTGTGAGGCAGAAGCCTGGTCAGCGTTCTCCCTTAATATTCACATCTTTGCATGGCATCATCTTGTGGATTAAGAGATAAAGACTGAACATTTATCATCTCACTTAACAAAACAACATTCTCTAGAAATCATTCACGAGGTTTCATTTCAGCTGAAAGCCAAGAGATCCACGAATGATCCATAGTTCTGGAGATCCATAGTTCTGAACACTCAATGAAAGACAGGATTGTCAGGAAGTCACTGTAGAATTTTCATTTTAAAAGAAAGACTCGCAAAGGGAGAGCTGTTCAAACAAAATCTAAATTCTGGAAATGAGTTTTTTATTGCTGATAATGTAACCCTGCAGTTTTCAGTTCATACCTATGTGGGCTAGTAGGAATGGGAGGAAGAAGGATAAAAGAAAGGAAGAAAGAAATATAGGAGGTAAAGCCCTAAAATGCTAAGCCCTTTTTTTTTATTTTTGATGCAGAAACAATAGCATGCATAAGGTTGGTTCAGATCTTTGGTAAGGAAAGTTTGTTTTTGAACTGAACTACCTTAGAGAAGACTGTTAGTCCTGCTACCACACTTAAAAGGGAGATTGCGAGTATTACAATCTTCGTTGTGAAGTACAAAAAAAAAGGGAAGAAATTCTTAACTATAAAACACAGGAGATGAATTCTCAGAATAAGTAACCTCTTAACCACTGTCCTGATTCCCAGTATTAGATAGTATTTAGGAAGTGACTCTCAAATGATATTTATGTGAATGGGTTTTGTTTTTTTTCATGTATTTAGGGCTTTACCTGTGTTCCTTCACTGTGTGTGTTGTCAGTTCTGCTGTTCTCAAAAAGTATCCCAAAGATCATCATCGTAAGAAAAGAAAAAGGGTGCTTAACAGCACGATAGAAAAAATATGCTAGTTGGCTACACTTTTATATGTTACTTGAAATTCTCAACGCATTTTAAAAGTACTGCCCCTTAAAAGCAATTAAAGAAGAGACAACTTAAAGTAGAACTACCCGAATGCGCTGCTTAACCTGGAATAATATTCAGCAACAAGATCACTCTACATCATATCCTGTGGAATGGACTGGACTGGAAAAAAAAGTTATCAAGATTCTTTTTCTTTTTTTTTTTTTTTCTGTGTTTCTTTTTGGGTTTGTTTGGTTTTTTTGGTTTTTTTTTGTTTGGTTTTGGTTTGTCTTATATTTTTTAAGGAAAAATACTCCAAGTGAAAAATACAACCTCAAGCACTACCTGGGAGAGGATGAGCACAGGTGATTCATTTCTCACTCTGATGAGAGAACAGGACACAATCAGTATTCTCCCCTTCACAAGAGGATTGTTTGTTCCTAGTTTATTCTTCCTTACAAACCTGGAAGACTAGGTCAACTTCTATAAGAATTTTTAATTTAAGAATGTTCAATTATTGTTTAGAACATACTGTATTTTGCAGGTAAGACTATAATGAGAAATTCAGATCTTGTTTCCAGGAGCATCTTGGAAACTAAAGCAATTATTTCTCTAAATAGATTTCAGTTCTCAGTTGCAAATCAGCAGCAGCTGCTCGCTGTTCAATACAATAGGTTCTCTAGCCAAAGATCCATGCTTACACAGTTCAGAAGGGACAAGAGAGGTTCTTGCATTCAGATCTCTTGCATTCCTATCATTGCACTCGGCTAGTGTACCTTTATGGTGAAAGGTGTAGGCAGTTAGAGCCCTCCTCCTCCATCCCTTTATTGCCATAGTATTTCTCCCCCTCTGAAGCAACAGATATTTCAGACCAGAAAACTCTGGTGAACAAGAATTTCTTGTTCTTCAGTCTCTATTCTTAGACCAAATCACCTCAAACTCACACCCACTTGCTGCTTTAGGAACCAATGAAGGATTCATGTGTGAAAGCCGCCCCGGCCACAAAAGCCGGACATAATCTTAGAGGGCTATTTCCACCATAACATTAAGGTCCTTCAGCTAAGGCCCATACCTAGAAACACTGCAGATTTCATGTACAGCAAGATTACAAGAGGCATCTTACAAACCCTACAATTATAAGGTGGAAGAACTGGCTTTTTACAACATTTTTTATCCAAGACGGTGTTAATTAAAAGACACTTTAAAGGGAGTTTTGCTTTTTTGGATGATATATAGTGTGATACTGAAAAGTGGTATCACTTATGGAAAATAACAATTTTTTTTTCCTTAGTACACTGCCTGGAAAACAGTCAAGATCATAAGTCATTCTTCACATTCCCACACAAGTGTTTCTTGCATCTAATCACTTCCTTTAATAAGAAAGAAAAGCGAGAAGGTATATATTAATATCTACATAAACAAAACAGAAGTACAGACACCCAGGTAAGTGTAAATTGCAGCTCCTCCCTGAAAGTAGCTTAAAACAATTTGGGAGATATAGTAAAATCCACTGTATATTGTTATATTTAAATTCCACTTACTAGCAATTCAGGAACCAGTGGTGATTAATAGATACTCCATACATTATAGATAAAATATCAGTTTTATTTAGCTATGGGAACATCAGCTTCTTGCTCTGTGTAGTAATATCTGACATCCACATATTAATTCTTCAAAACATTTTTACAGGTAGTGTGGGCTTCAGCAGCTCACTCAAGGCCTACTGGCAATTTAGCCAGATAACCACCATGGCAGCCTTGTGAACATTGCCAGTACTAGTGCCTGAAAAGCAGGAAATCCTGCCATCTGTGTCTGACCACTACAGTGACCAATGGCAGAATTAGACATCCGAGAAATACAGGATTTTGGGTTTGCTATTTTAATCTGAAAACCAAAGTGAAAAAGCAGACTAGATACTTATGTGAGATACCGGGGATGCTAGCATTTGCACGGATCCCCACTCATCATTGCTGGAGACATCAGAAAAACTTATCTTAAAAGGGTGTGGGTCCCAAGCCCCCAGGACCACTGAGAGCAACCCCTAATTTCCAAAAAGGAAACTCCCAATGACAGTATCTCAGTCTGAGTGCACACAAATGGATAAGTAGTTTTAAAATTTGTTGCAGGCAACATCTACCTTTCTCCAGTGTGTAATGCAGCGATGGGAAGGTGGAGATGTATTCTACTGATGGGGGTATTTTGAAAAAGAACTGAGGTCAAGTTATGTAAAAAGAAGGTGAGAATGTCATATTGTCCATGATTGCCAATAGGCATGCAATACATGTTCTACAAAGTGCTTGGGTAACAGGAAAAGAGAGGACATTACGCTATCATCAGGAAACAGGAGATAATGAAATAGATGCCAAATAAAGAATGAAAGTTGCAGCCTAGTAAAATAGTTCCTCTTTTCCACCCTACTTTTCCTTGTTTCTTATCTAATTCCAAAATACTGTGTTCTGTTCAACACACCAACTCTTTTTTCTTTTATTGGGTTTGAAAGGAAAAATCACCCAAGGAATACACTAGTCACGTGTTCTTCTGAAATGTGAATGATGCATAAATTTTGCCTGTTTGACATCCTAAAGCTGCTTAAGATTCCTTGAGCTGAAAGTAGGTACTACCCAAACAAGTGGAACCTGGTTCATATATATATACTCACAAACGTTCCTCGATTTCTAAGAGAAATCGGCAAAGAAATTCTGAGCTAAGCACAGCTAAGAAAACCTGTGTCCAATTCCTCACTTAGCTTTTCTTCTGTCACCACAAGCATTTTCCTTCGTAAAATTAAGAAGATGAACATTATTTCTTCAAAGAAAGAATCTCATCTACTCAAGAAAAAGAACCTATTTTTGAAAAGCACATGCCAAATTATGTATAAATTGGATTTATCTTTATTCAGTTGCCCTGGTTAGCCTTCAAACATCATCCACAGGGAAAATAAATTGCAGTTCACATTCAAAGCCGAGTTAGCTTTTTCTTGCAATTTCACTGTTCAATGTCTTTAATTTAAACTTCTGATTTAAAAAACAATATTAACGCACCACTCATTTCGCCCCCAAAGTAGATGCACCATTTGTCTCTGAGCCTCCACAGCTGAGAGATGATCAGAGCATGGACTCCTTCTTTGTACTTGTTTGCGAAGCACTCAGCCCTTCAATCTAGGAGATCTCAATTCAGGTAAGAATCAATCAGTAGTGCAGGTAGAAATCTTCAATTTAAAAAACCCTTACTTTGTTGAAAAAAAAAAGCAACAAACAGAACCTGAAACAAAATAAACGACCACTTTTTGTGGTTTGATTTTTTTTTTTTAAAAAAGTCATTCTCTTGAATTTTGTGTTTTTCTCCTTTACCAGGTTTCAGCTTGAGGGGAGGAAAGTTCTTAGAGTTAAGCAATATTGTCTGGTCAACTATACAGATTATAACAATGCCTGTTACAAATGACAGATTAACCCAGCCATGACAACACTTTCAGCCATGGAACTTTCCTGTCACTGACGCTACTGGAATATATGACTCTTTCTATGTCATTGCTGCATGACCCGTATGAAGTTTGTCCCAGCACATATTCTGCCAACCCACAAAGGGGAGCTGCAAGCATATTCAGAATTTCCTCTAGCCCACATCTTTCAGTCCCACCTTTCCCCTGCAGCTTCATTCATACTACTCAAGCTTCTCATTTAAAGCAGATGTCCCACTCCACCTCTACACAAGTGTTAGTGATGCTTACATCACCACTTCTTTGCCTTGCACTCCTACTGATGGGTTTGTTGGATGTGATGGCCAAAGCTGACCCATCTCTTCCCAGCGCTTCCCAGCTCCAGGATATATCAACTTGCTCCCACATGGCTTATTTCCTCCCTCATCTTGGTTTCAGCACCTCCCACTGACCGAGGCAGTAGAGAAAAAGTCTTGACTATATATAGTAAAGTACTCAAACATTTCTCACAAAATCTGGGTGGGCAGCAGGTGGGAGAAGAGAATATTGAGCATTGCACGCTGCTAGGTAGGGAGCACATTCAGACTCGCCTCAGAAAAAAACTGCTCTTGGTAAGAACCGACAGCTTCAGTGTAAATACTTTGGAGTGTACCCTCATCCACAGAGCCATTCTTAAACTTGAATCGTTATGCATCAGTGAATGGTCTTTTAATTACCAACACGATGTTTTATTATCTCCAAAGGGGAAAGCTAATTGTAACAAAAAACGTGCTTTGCTCTAAATTTGAAGTTTCTTTTTAGAGCATATCTTAAACAACATTTACTACATGTATAATATTAGCTAATGTTAATTCTCACAGTACCACTCAGCTGCAGATCTTACTGGAAGAGCTGTTTTGATCCTAAGGAATTAATGAAAAATCCAAGCTAACCGAACAAAAAACTCCACCACAAACTGGAAGTTTTTAAAAACAGTTTTTATTATTTGGAATTCTTCATATGCTGTGTCTTAACTTTTTCAGCCATTCTCTCTCACATGCTACATGCTCCAAATATTCACCAGAAATATGCATTTTTCACATAAATGTTTTCTTTCAGCAACAGAAATCCACTATTTTGTCTTTTATTAAACACTTTCTCCAATATTATTTTGATAATTCTGTAAATACTCTGGCTGCAATACAAACAGTCTCTACTGACAGAGCCCTTGTGGTAGCACTCCTGAACTGCCTTCCTCAAACACCACATACATTGCCAGAAAAAAGGTTGCGGTGTTTTTTTTGCAGCACCCTGGCATATATATGTGGCAGTGCTGTGGTTAGTTATTCACCTTTAACTAAGGCAGCAATGCCATCAAATTTTGGCAATGATTGCTCTTATAGCCCAAAAGTGCTCCCATTGAAACAGAGTTCTGTGCTAACTTCACTGAATCTTTTCCCAGATTGAGAGTCCTCCTCTCAGTGTTACACGTGGACCTTTAACCCCTCTACTCCGTACATACAGCCTTACATGAATTAACACTGAGGAAGAAGGAGCCCTAGCCTGGGTTTTGAGCGTACCCATTCGTCTTACATAGTTTAAGATTACATCCTTGTCTCTGAACACAGTTCTTTATGTTGATGTATAAAGCAAAAGCCTATCCAGTGACCCACAGACCAGAGCCATTTAAATGCTGACTTTCTCTGAAGCATGGATACGGTACGTACACGATGAACATGTTGGCAGTATCAATTCAATGAGTCATGTGACAAAGACAAGGCAATACACAGATTATGAAGACTCATCCTTTAAAATCTAACCCTTCAAGGTGCTGACTGCAATTACTCTCTAGCAACTGATGTAAGCCGTAAAATAACACTCTGGGTCAAAAATAGAATTTTTTTTTTTTTTAAAAAAAAATAAATTAAAACCAACCAGAAATCATGATCAGCTACACTCTTATCAGGGTTGAGTCACATCAACTACAAGCTAATCTCCAGGAAACAAAATCCCCCAATTACTCTTTCTCTGGAAACTCTTTGTGAGCAACACCTCAGTTTTGCCTGTGTAAATGTCGCATAAAGACCATGTGAAGCAGTAAGGAAACCAAAATTCAACAATAAGGCATTGGCCAGAGCAGCTCAGTAGGGTGAGGTATATTCTGAGTTACCATCACATTATTCTTCAAACAGATATTCCTCCAAAAATATAATATTTATCTGAGTTCTCCATCTTTTGGTACTGCTTGTGCTGCCTACAGGGAGCCACGAGCTCTTGTGGTTTCTCCCCAGAGAATTCCCCTCCCTCTCCACAGAGATCCTCCACATGCAGGAAGCTGGTAACAGTTTATCCTGTTCCTAGAGCAGATTTACTGCCTCCTGCACTGGATCAAATGATGGATACAAGGCATAGTGGGGAAATGTGCCAGGGATGTGAGGAGGAAGTATGTGCAGGAGGAAGCAGAGGAGGAAACTTTTCAGAGGAACAAGAGAATGAAAAGGCCAGGTAGCAGATCACTAGAGGAGAAAATACTCTGTAGATTTAGATCTTTATATGACAAAAACAACATGCAGAAATCACACGGCTGTAACTAACTGCTTTCAAGGAACAGACAAAAAAAGTCAGACCTTCATTGCTGTTTAGAGAAGCCCCTGACAACTAAAAGAATTAAAAGCATCTTAAGAACCACAACAGACTCAAGTATTTAAAGACAATATATTGAAATGCTACATGATGGGCAAAGAAGGGGAAAAAAAAGTAGATTTGCCATAGGAAGAGGAGACCAAGTACATGACGCAGTAAGCTTCATTACAGCCGTATAGCTGAGGAATTAGCTGCAGGTCAGATTTGAAAATCAGTGCTTGATAAGTTTTCTCAAAATAAATTATGAAAAGAAGACATTGATGCATCTCCATAACAGCCTTAACCCCCAAAACATACAAACAAACAAAAGTCACTATGCTACAGATTTAATACTAGATTAATCTTCCTGTGACTCTGCTGAACACATGAAGGAAGGCTAGGATATCTCATTGTGTTCTTTCTTATCAGACGTCATGAAAACCAAATGTAGAGGAGGGTGCATGCACCGCTACATCCATAATAAGTACCTGAGAGTGAAATACTTCCAATGGAGACTGTCTGGTGCTTATGTATTTTGCAGAGTGGATTACGTGATTATGTACTGTATCATTTGGCTGTGTAATGCCATGCAATTATACAACTACAATTATATAGCATATACATAGTCATGGGAAAGCATATATTTTTTTCATTTTGGATTAAAATCCTGCTCCAAAGAATTTGCTGTCCAAATTCCTTCCAAATTCAATTGAGAGGTTTTTTTCCAATAGTTTGTGACATTTCTCATTTTTAGCTAGCACAAACCTTTAGGAATGTGCAGTACTTGCAAATGTTCAGTGTTGCTACAAAGTTAGACTTTGGAAACACATGGAAAGAAAAGTGAATACACAAAACAGAGCTTCCGTTATTGCTAAGCCTCACTAAATGTGTGAATCTGGGCAAATATCTGATTTTTGCCTTAGTTTTCCTAGAACTAATGTTGATCTGTAGAGATGAAAAGTACAGTAAATAGACCAAGGGTCTATTATTGCTATATACTAATTAACCCTTCAGGGATCTGTAAATAAAAAGCATAATAAGTGACCTATCTTCTCATCCCTCAATTAGTTAGACTTGAGACACATCGGCAGGGCAATATAGGAAAGCTTTGGGCTATATTCACAAAAGGTACTGGGGCACATGAATCCAGCATGTACGTGCTACTGGTATCAGTTCCACTCAACAGCTGCCTGACCCTGTGGGTATTTTTGCTTCTTCCATGGCAAATCCCTGATCTCCAGGCACACCATACGACTACTAGAGTCCCAGTTCCTTTGAGCAGCTAAGCACTTCACTCCTGCCAAGTCATAGTGGGATTTATATTACCTCTAGGTCAGCAGCTCTTGGGTACAGTGAGTCTTATACAAAAGAACAAATGGCAGCAGTAGGTTCATTTCACACATATTAAATAAATTGCTCAGCTAGAATACAGAAGACACAAATCTGGGCCCTATTCTGAGACATGCAGAGCAAACACTTTGCATTCACTGTCCAGATCTGCTGAGGAGACAGTTTCCCTGTGTGTGGGGCACATACGTTGGTCTAGAGGAAGAATGAGAGCAACATTTGCAAACTGGTCATTGCTCATGGTTTTCATATCTGTCCTACCATGGTTTCATTTCAAGAAATAAAAGTGGGTTTGATGTAAATATTGATCTCTTGAAGAGGGAGCACGGGACGCTTTCACTCTCTGTTCCCATCTTGAAGGAAAGACATATTAATACTAATTTAATCAGTGCCTTTGCTTTCAGATTCCTGAAATGTTTCATCTAAAAGGGTTATCCATAAAAGCAAGCTCATCTCTCTCCAAAACATTTTTGGATTTATTTTGGGCCACATCCTTGTATGCAAAGTGAATAGTGGATGTCTCACATAGACACAATGTGAGTTTTGAGTAAGTGTCTTTACCAGCTCTACAAACCCAAAAAAAGTGTAGCCACCATCTCTCTACAGTGCTGCTCTGACATCCATTCTACTAACTTCTCTAGCAAAAGATAAGGAGGTCAGAGGAGGGCTCCAACACTGGTAAGAAGGTAAGAAATCAGGAAACAAGGAGCAGGTGATGAAGGACTCTTCAGGTCTGGTTTCCAATTTGAACACTGAGCTCTAAACTTCCAGGAACACTGTGTTGCCACAGCGTAAGCCCATGTTACCATATGACACCTCACATTACTGAAGCTAGAGTCAGTCTGGGGGTTTCTGTAAGTAACTGGAAGTTTCCAGGAGGAGTGGTCATATGCTGGGAGTGCAGCATCACTTGTCCTGGACAAAATCAGAGTACAATGTTACATGAACTGAGACTGTCCAAATACTAATGATTGCTTAAGTGGCACTTCCTGGATTTTTAGTGCACCTACTGTTGAAAATCTGAACAAAATTAACTCTAAGTTCGCATGTTATTTTTGATGGAATACTATTAACCTTGTATAAAAAAACAAGTACCTTGTTATAGACATTTAATAAATTCAGTAGATCTCTGCAGGTACAGACATTATCCCTTTGCTCATGTAAAAAAAGGAAAACAAAAAGGTAGTAATTGATCTAACCTGTTAGTTTTCCTTAAAAAGCACGGAACTGCAGAAAGTAACTTTGAACATGAGGGATTTCCTTCTCTCTTCATTTTTAAAGGATCCCCAGGACACCATTCAAAGTTTGATCCATACCCTTCAAATTAAGACCTTCCTCATCACATGGCGGGAGACCAAGCATCTAGAACTAAAGAACAAGTACCTTTCTTGTAACCAGTGATCAAATTTGTTACTGAAAGTTGTCTGTAAATCCCAGCATGGGGCAGTGAGTTTTGGAAAGAGTAGAATCATTTGCTTTCCCAAAAGTTATTTCTGGCCCTTCTTTGCACATCATCACTACTGATAGTAATGTCTAAATTTTTCTGGAGAAAAGGAGGGACAGATTTGATTGTATTGCCACTGATGTGCAATTGGTAAATGAGTCAGCACCTTCTTTTAAAACAGTAGTTAACCTCAGTGTGCTGAATCACAGTTTCAGAGGTACTCCAGGGTTTTCTTATCTGCACAGCCAACACATTTTCTGTTTGTTTCAGCAGGGAGGCTACTATTCTGAGCCTGAAAAAAAATGGTTTTGTGGTCTCATGTCTTATTCTGAGATCAGCATTTAACTGTTTCAGTTCACTCCATCTACACCTTTGGATGAGAGTTTTGATTAATTTTTCTGCACTGAGGAAATTGTACAGCCCAACAAAACTTCTAACTCCAGGTTGTCACGGGCTTGGTTAATGAGTGTGAGTAGTGAAAGGTCACATAAAGAAAAAACTGTGAAAAAGAATGTTTTGTGTATTTATTTATTTATTTATTAATTCTTTGAGTATGAAGCATTGTTTTCTCTGGAATGAAATACCCAGTTCTTCAGATGCTTCACTTCTACAATCTCCTGCCTCCCCACAGTCTGTCTTGACCTGCCCATGTGCCTCTGTATCATGCTCCTTTCCATCTGCTGTCTTCCCAACCCCCTTGCACACTCAGCCAAGAGGGAGGCAGGTGATATAAATGTCAGAAGACCGGTGATACACACACAGGCTGATCACCTGCCCTCTGCCATTAGGTGAGGCTGCGACCAACTTCAGTCTGATCTCTCCCAGCTCAGGATCTTTTCTCTATGCAGAAAGGATTCTCTAGAAAGGCTGATAGGAACTTAATATACTTGTGATTCCTACATCATGTCAAGTTTAAGAGAAAGTCACCAAGTGGTTTGCCTGCTGCCTAGGGTGTGCAAGATAACAGCCTCATAACCCTCATGTCCTTAAGAAGGAGGCCAAGAAGAACAAAAGATCAACTATAAACTCTCTGCAGATGAGGAACATGGTAAACTTAGAAAGTTACCTGAAAAATGAGATTAGAGTTCAGAAAATATGTTAATCTTACATTCGCTAAACCTTCACTTTACAGTTATTCTTCATTTCTTTGTTTTTCCTGACAAGATAGAAGCAGCGTAACTATGGAAGGAGGAATAAGTGCGTAAGCTGCTTTTTCCTCCCTCCCTACAAATGGTCCTGTTACAGATGAAAAAAAATACATTTTTCTTCACCACATGGTGGGACTTCATTATATCATAACTTGTCCTTCACAGGCCAAACCCTCTTTGTGTTGAAACCACTGGCACGATTGACTTTCCTGGGAGCACACGGTTCTTACATCCACACTGCCATGTGAGTTCAGAGCTGGGGCTGTGAAATCGTTCTCAACACCAGGGCCCATTTCCAAACTCATGAAATCTATCCCATGTAATTTTTCCACCAAACTCATGAGCATAGAAGGAACAAACATGTATTTCCCTGTAGAGGCAGAACTATGCAATCATCCTATCTACATTCATGGTACAATAAAGTTTGCACTTTATCATTCATTCTGTGTGCTTTGGTCTTAATCATTCAGTTCTTTGATTTTTTTTTTTTGCTCAGGGATTACTTTAGTAAAACCTTTCCTTCATATCCTCAAGGGAAACTGGAATAAATAATTGCCAAATGCCACATTTCCCATCGGAAAACAGCATTCTTAACCATGTGAACACTTGGTGTACCACTGAACAGCAAAGCTGTGCTACAAATAGTATTTTTAGTACATTTTATGAGACCAAAAGTTGTCAGTTAAACCACTAGAAACTAATAAATGGGCCTAGTGTCATTTGAGTTGTCAACAGGATATAAGCTGATGTAAGGGGAACACCTACATTTTTTAGTCTTCTTTTGCACGATTAAACGTATGGTTGATAGTCATGCTTGACTTTGTAGAAATGTTTTGAGTAAGGAATATAGTAATTTCCTCCATTGCAACGGTAATAATTATCAGAATATAAAAAGAAATTTGTCATGGAGAAATGCCTGATTCTTGAACATGATGATACTCAGTAACTTCTATTCTACAGTAAGCGTTCTCACATACAGTAGTTTTATTGAGTGACAGCACTAACAATAGGAAAATCGTAATATTGAAAACTGTCTCAGAGCAGCAAAGAGAGGATGTTAAAACACAGAAACGGGAAATACGATTTAATTTCATAAACAGATAACCCATTCAAATTAAATAATATTTTTAATGCATTAATGTCAATGAGTGCATTTTCTGAAGCATCATGAAATTATATTTATATACATAAATGTGGGTTCAACAACAGCAAAACCTTCTTTGAATAAAAGAAATAAAATTCTCAGCTGATGAGATTCCATTCTTTGTTTTTTATTCCCCTATCACATGCCATGAGAATAACTATTATATTTTAAAGATCTGCTTGGCAGAGGTAGACACAGAGCCATTCTAGCATAAATACAGAGCACCAAAATGAAATGTAAGTCTAACCAAGGACAAAGGCTTGACCACAATGTTTGAATCTGTCAGATTCAGATCAAGTACTCCAAGTGCTGAGATATAGATCTATTTCTTTGTTTGGTTCTACTTCTGGATATCATTAATATTTATCTACATAACAAAAATAATCAAACTTGATTATAGACCCCTAGGATAAAATGCAGTTTAATCAGTTTCTGCAAATGGAAAAGTCACAAATTTTCACTGGTGGAAGAGCCCAACAGTCTTAGATCTTAAAGTTTTGAAAGTTTAACACAAACATTTAAATGTACCTCATCCTTTCCTGGAATTATGAGATGAAGTGCAGAAGACACCTTGAAAATGTGAATTACTATCTGCTCAAAGAATATGTGCTTTTAAACAAAGGCAAAGATTTCCTGGAAAAAGGAAGCCAAGGAACATGCTTGTGCACACACTTATTGAGAAGAAATCTGTGTTGCATTCTTTTCAATTTAGAATAGGAAGTGTATGTGACAAGTACAGTATGAAAGTTTTTTCTAGAACTATATTAGGCTGTTTGAAAGAAGGAAGTGGTGACAATTTCAGTAGGTAGCAGGATTTTGAAAGATTTCTATTAATAAATTTAGATAGGGTTTATATAAAGGTCTCAGCAAGCCTTCTAACTGTGCCCTTCCTTATTAATTCTCTCCTCTTCAGTATAAACAGAAAGAAAACACTACACTGTTCACTAAGAGCTCTGAACTTAGGTCAAGTTGATCTTAAAAAGAAAAGCATTTTGAAGAAATGTGTATTTAACTGCTAGGAAGGACGTTTCAAGAGCTTCCATTCCTACGATTTACGAAGAACAAACACAACGATAAAAAAGAAAACCAAATCTCAGAGATAAAACAAAATTTCTAAATTTCTTCAACTCTGATACTGAGATAATAGAAGAAAACTTAAAGAGTATGCCTTATTTGTAATATATATAGTAATATGTTACCAGCACACTGGAGAATTTGTAGTGCAGATTCTGGCTTTTGATTGGATTGTGCCAGAGTACGCCTGGGAGGAGCAACTGGCATGAAGTCTGGCTTGTCAGTCCTTATAACATTTCACAGGGTATGTTTGTGTTTGCAGATAGAGCCCTCTAGCATGGACTGGGCTATCCAAAACATCTTCATACTGGCAGTGCCACAACAGCACGGACCCCATTGCAGGCTTGCTCTGGCTACCCCTGGGACTCTAAGCAGATCTGTACAGCCCGTGTCAGATGATGTTTTGATGTCTTGGTTATAGTGGCATTGGGTACTCAAGGTTGACTGGATCAAAGCAGAGATGGAGCTGTGATCTCACACACCATGTCCTAAGTGGAGTGCACAGAGTCCATACAACTTGCTCTGGGCTTGTCTGGTTCTGCTAATAGGATGACATCTTCTTTACACAGCACTTCTCTGGCCACGGCCCTTCTTTCCCCAGGCAGACAGCACAACAGAGTTATTCTGCTGGCTCCACTCCAACCTTATATTCCTCCAATGTGAAGGGAACTGCTGAGTTGCATGCTTTCTTTAGCAATGTAGTGGCAAGGGTTGCAAAACAGCTTGATCTCACATGATCCATTCTTGCATCTCATATGAAGGCAAGGTGCTTATCAAAACTGCTTCTCAGGAAGCCCTGTCAGTTTAGGTCAGCTGTGTAGCTGGATGCCCTGGGGCCTTTGTGCTTTGCATAAATACGTAACTTTTTCATAGTCAAATGAACACAAATGAGTTATTGTTAAATATATATTTTTCTTTTGTTCTTTTATATTCCTCTCATTCTCTTTGTTCTAGAATGAAACGCAGATGCCCTAATGCTAGTCATCTTGAAACCAAAAATATTCAGTGCTATATATAAATGACTGATCTTTAAAATTGCATGCTGATCCTCATTGTGTACCTAAGTGGAATGAGTCACTATCTGGGACATATATCCTACATTTGTAGTCTAGTTTTTTTAATACCCCCAGAAAGGAACCAGGATCTCACAAAAAAATATATTCGATAACAAAAATTACTTATATCCCTAGATGGAGACTTGAGACATACAGACAAAAGGCTAAATGTACAGAACAAAGGCACTGACTTTCACTTTGCAATCTAGCAAAACTTACTGCTCTGGCTCGGCCATCCCAAATCCCTACACAACAGATGCAGAGAATTTAAGTGCTGAAGCATGGGACCCCACAAGAATCAGCAACTGGCTAGAGCATGCAAAAACTGCCAAGAAGGGCAGTGCAACTATAGCCCTAAGCTAGGAGAACATGAGGTATTTTTCCTACAAGGAAAACCTCTCCCCCTGCCCTGAGAACACACCAAGAAGTTGTGCGTTAGGGATCTAAGCCAAACATCTCTGCAGAAGTTGAACAAAATTGATTGTAAATAAATACTTTCAGGGCTCTTTCAGAATGTAAAAGTTTTCTTCATCTTTGAAGACCTCACCTTGCTTCTCTGGTGAAAGTCCCTTGATGTTCAGATGATAGGTCAATTTGTGTCTAAAGCTGCCTTAATCCCATGTTCCACTTTCAAGGGACTAGGGAAATATTTGTGGGTCAATGGAAGGTGTCTCCCAGGTCTGGAGCCTCTGTCCTCAATTCAAGGAGAAGTCTCAGTGGTTACTACATATAAAAGGAGTAAACATTTATTGACTAGACTCTTTCTTATCATGCTCTAAACTGTCAACTTGAGTTCACACAAGAAAATTTTCTGTGTGCTTTTAGATATCTACAGAGTGAAGACTACGTTGATTAGTTTTAATTGCTCCAGTTGCATGGAATTTCTTTGAAAATAAGAGACATCTAAGGACAGATCACTGGGATGTCAAATTGCTTATAAAAGAGGATGGAAGTGAGTGTAAGTGTGAGTTCCCATATTAAAAGGAAGTAGTAGAAGAAATAGAAAGCAAGGAGAATATCAGTACTTCTTTTAATATTTTTCTTTATTTTGCCACAAAGATTAATTTACTGTGTAAATAACAGGTTTTTTTTTTTGTTTGGTGTTTTTTTTTTTTTTTTTTTTAAAAAAAACCTATCCCAAGAAGTTATATATCTACTCTGTAGCTCTTGGATATCAATCCACCAGCTTGATGTTTTTTTGACCACTCAGTATCAAAATATTGCACACATTTACAGAGCCTGCAGCAGACTGACTGCTCCAGGGATTTCTTTACCTGAGTTCTGTAACTTTAGTGAGAAACTTGCTGGGCAGTTTTCATCGATTGGTATCATAGTGTGACGTGATACCTTTGGTTCTGACTTCAAAGCAGACATGGTTCAAGTACTTGATCTACCTGCCAGCAAATGAGCCTGTTCAAAGCCCACTGAATATATTTAGGGTCCCTTCCAACCCAAACTATTCTATGATTTTGTGATTCTATGATTCTATGTTACTATAGATATTCATACCAAAGAGTATGGTGGGACAGAAGCAGAGTCTCTTCCAGCTCTAGTTCCTCGATGTACGCACCCGGAAAATCTCCCTTCTTTCAGACAACACTGCAGCCTCATTGGAGCCACCTCTCTCCCTCACTTCTTCCTCTCCAGCAAAGGCAAAATATGGGAAAAGGAGATTATCTAGCCATTTGCTAGGCCTGTTTATGTTCATATTTACCAGAAAGAGAAACATTATTGCAGTTAATGGAAGCCTCTAGTGTAGCAGAGGTGAGCACACACACACCATGGCTGGGATGATGGGGCTGGCAGATGCCACTGCTTTAGGACACAGTGGCACTTCCCCTTTGTGGCTTCTGCAGGAGACTCCAGGGGAAATGCAGGGCTAGCAATTGAAGGATAAAACCCCAACCCATCTTCTATTCTACAAGACAGCCGCAGCTATAATAAAACATAATTATTAAACCAAAATCTACAAATTTGTTTACTTAATGACCAGAATTGAAAGAAATTTAACTCAGAAAAAGACTTAAGGAAAATTCTGTTCCTTTTTTTTTTTCCCTTTTTGTTAAAACTAACCTAGTATTAACTTTTAAGCATCATTTTCACAGCCCCATACTTTGAAAAAAACAATACAATGCACATACCTTTGGGTGAAGGTCAGCCCTGCCTGGGGTGAAGCTTCTTGTACTCTCCCTGCCCAGCAGGGAATGGGAGGGACTCAGCTGCTGCTCCCCAACCTGCACCTTGGTGTCTGCACTGGCTGCAGAGAATGAGGCCACCCGGGACCTGATGGCTCCTGTGCCTGACACAGTGGGGCACAGACCCCTCTAGGGGAGCAGGGGGATGGTACAAAGCACAAAACTAATACATTTAGGGGTATGGTACAAGCACAAAACCAGCACATTTGGTGAAACTAATATCCACAGTGGAGTTAATGCATATAGGACATACATGTAATGCATCATGAGGACGAGAGTGATACATAATAGTACATGGATTGTGGCCAAAATGTCCCTGCGGGGGGGGGGGTGAAGGTGGGGAATTGTGTGGTAGGAGGAAAGCTCTAAGAAGAGATATAGACTTCAGTCTTTGGTTTACAAGACCAATGTTTCATATAAACTATTAAGAGTGTTATTAATAGTTAAGTAGTTTGTTTTCTAATGTGACAACAATTGGGAAGTGGATTAGGAGGATTGTGAAGTAAGTAAAGGAGGCTAGTTGGCCGATAATAGTGAATGGATATTCTACTGGTTGGCTGCTGATTCATGTCAGGATAAAGAGGTTGGTGACTAGGATTCAGAATAGGGCTTGGGATAGGGAATGGAAGGTTATTGTTCGTTGTTTTGATTTATGTAGGAATGGGGCTAGAAAAAGTATGAGGACAGAGGCTGCTAGGGCTAGTACTCCTCCTAGTTTGTTTGGAATAGAGAGTAGGATGGCATATGCAAACAGGAAGTATCATTCTGGTTTGATGTGGGGAGGTGTGACTAGCGGGTTAGCCAGGGAAAAGTTTTCTGGGCCTCCTAGGAGGGTTAGTGAAAATAGGACTAGGGTTGTCAAGAAGAGGAATATTATGATAAATCCTACTAGGTGTTTTAGGGAGAAGTAGGAGTGTTCAGGAGGTTATTATTGTGGATAATTTTAGGGTTTTGATCATGTTGAGTGTAAGGAATACAGTAGCAGCTATAATAGAGTATATGTAGAAGTTTAGTAGGGTGAGGTTTGGATTATAGATGATGATAACGGTTATTCAGCCTAGATGGGAGATGGATGAAAAGGCTAAGATTTTTCATGTTTGAGTTGGGTTTAGGCCTATTCAGCCTCCTAGGGCTGCAGAGGCAATGTCTATAATGGTTAATAGTATGGGGTTTATGGAGTGGGATACTAGGAATAGGATTGCGATTGGTGGCAGTTTTATGATTGTAGATAAAAGTAGGGTGGTAGTTAGGGATGAGCCTTGTAATACTTCTGGGGATCAAAAGTGGAAGGGCACCAGTTCAAGTCTTATTGCAATTGCTGTTGTTAGTAGTAGGCATGATGTTGGGTTGTCTATTTGGGTAATATCTCATTGACCTGTTGCTCAAGCATTAGTTAGGCTTGAGAAAAGGACTAACGTTGAGGAGGCTGCTTGTACTAGAAAGTATTCAGTTGTAGCTTTGATTGCTCGTGGGTAGTGGGATTTTGCGATGAGGGCGATGATTGCGAGTGTGTTAATTTCTAGTCCTGTTCAGGCTGGTTTTGAGTGGTTGCTTGAGATTGTGATGGTCATTCCTAGTAGTAAGCTTATAAAGAAGGTTAGTTTTGTGTGTTGGTTCATTAGTAGGGGAAGGGGTTGAACCATCATTTTCAGGGTATGGGCCCTATAGCTTTGTTAGCTCGTCCTACTAGAAAGTAATATAATGGAAGTAGGAAGGACTTTGGTCTTTTCTGTGTAGGTTTGATTCCTACTTTTCTAAGGCTTTGTGGGGAAGTAGAGGTAGGAAATGAGAGAGCTAGTGTACCTCTAAGTTCACTTTATCATAGTGACCCTTTATCTTCAGGCACATTTCCGTGGTGGATTCCTTTCATAAGGAGGTAAGCCTCAGTAGCGAATTGGTGTGCTAGTGTGTCATAGGCATAGGGCTAGTGGTAGGAAGTTTTTTCAGAGAAGATGTGTAAGTTGGTTGTAGTGGAATTGTGGGTATGAAGCACTGACTCATAGGAAGATAAAGGATAGTAGTAAGAACTTTATGGCAAGGATGATTTGGAATAGTTCTGGCTGCAGGTTTAGGGTGCTTGGATTTAGGAATAGGAGAGTGATTACTGTGTTTATTAGTATAATGTCTGCATATTCAGCCAGGAAGAACAGGGTGAATCGTCCTACTGTGTATTCTACATTGAAGCCTGGTACTAACTCAGATTCCCCCTCTGTGAGATCAAACGGGGAACAGTTTATTTTGGCAAGGGTTGACATGAACCATATTATTGCAAGTGGTCATGATGAGATGATGAGGTAGCGGTTCTTGGGTTGTGGTTAGGCTGCTTAGAGTATAATTACTGCTTAGTATAATGACTGAGAGAAGGATAATGGCCAAAGTAACTTCATATGAAATGGTTTGGGCTACTGCTTAGAGTACTCTGATTAGGATGTATTTTGAATTGGAGGACCACTCCGATCATAGGATTGAGTATACTGCTAGGCTTGATATGGCTAGTAAGAATTGGAGTCCTAGATTTAAATGGGTAAGGGAAAATGGGAGGGGAAGAAGGATTCAGATTATAATTGCTAAAAGTAGGGTTAGTGTTGAGGTTATGATGAAGAGAAGTGGTGAGGAGGTGGATGGATGGATAGGCTCTTTAATGAACAGCTTTACTCCATCTGTTACAGGTTGTAATAGGCCAAATGGCCCTACGATATTTGGGCCTTTTTGAGCTTGTATGTAGCTTAAATTTTTTCATTCTACTAATGTTAGGAAGACTACGGCAATTAGGATTGGAATAGTGTAAGACAGGGTTATGAAGAGGTAGGTTAGTGCAGGAAGTTGGGTCATGGTTGTAGTAGAGCTAGGGAGAGGACTTCAACCTCTGGATAAAGGGCTTAAGCCTTTTGCATTTACCGATCTCTGACACGCAAGCGGCTCTTTTCTGGGGCATAAAGGTTAGTATTTGGTGTCTTGGTAGTAATTTAGTTGGGTTCATTACTTTGGGGGAGGCGTGCTTGTGGTATTGGCCTCACTTTTCCAGTCCTTTCGTACTGGGACAAATTCATCATAGATAGAAACTGACCTGGATTGCTCCGTTCTGAACTCAGATCTCGTAGGATTGTTAATAGTTGAACAAACAATCCCTTAATAGTGGCTGCACCATTAGGATGTCCCGATCCAGCATCGAGGTTGTAAATCTCTTTGTCTCTATGGGCTCTTGAAGGAGATTGCACTGTTACCCCTGGAGTAGCTTGGTTCATTTGTCAGTTGTGCTGGGTCTGGGTACCATTAGTACGTTGAGTGGTTGCTGTTGGTCAAGAGGGAGGATCTTGGTTTTGGAGGATTTGTTTTTCTCCAAGGTCACCCCAACCAAAGAATACAGACCAACATTCAGTGTTAGTAGGCCTTATGGGTTTGGGTTATGTGAGTAGTGGTCATTGATTTGATTTTTATCCGTCGGAGGAGGTTGTGTCCTTTTTTAAAGGGGCAGTACCCCCTTTAAATAGCTCTTAATTTGAAGTTATATTTTTTTTTTAGCTGCTAAAAGAGTACAGCATATCTGGTTAAATATTCTCATTAATAAAGCAGTGTATTACAGGACCCATATCCCCCTATGTGTCTCTGTTGACATTGTGCAATAATTTCCACTCTAACCCACTCTTCTCAGTCACCCACCTAAACCACTCACTCAAACTTTCACACTTCAGGTTAAAAATTTCCATGACTGGCCTCTGCATGAAGCTACAACTTTTTGGACACATGAGGTAAAACTCTCTTCTGAGTACAAGGAGAAAGAAAAACACAATTGTCCCTCTCTGGAAAAAACAGCCCAAAATAGAATAAAAAAATCTCACTGTTTTTTCACAGCTCTGGGGATGAAAGGAAAGTGTAAGGTGTAAAAAGAAGTCTTGTAAAGTATCAGGATATTTTCTAGGCTCTAAGGCTGTTGGATTCGACCTGACTGCAACATGCCTCTGAGCTGAACTTAGTAATCAGATGAAGTGTACAATATACAGTGATTAATGTATGAACTTTTTGTGCTACGTATACATTTTTATATGTTTATACATATATAGAGAGAACGTAAAAATGAATATAAGTATGTATAATTGTGCACTGTGCTCCTTACAGAAACCGTATATGTAAGTTTGTAAGGTGCCTATAAAGAATCACGTCTGAGAGCAGGCAATGCTGTGCCTGGTGAAGGCACAGCTAGGTTCTCATTGACTATCCAAATTGCCGTCCTGTGATGCTGTCTAGGCATACTGATTAAGGCCCATTGAATTTAATAGATTTTCCTCTACTTCTTTCAAAAGTTTTAGGGCTGGGATTTCTTACAGACTGCAAGGACTTGTGGGAGGGTGGACTTGGTGCATTTGCACAGATGATAAATGTACCTCCCCAACTGCTTAGCTCCTCAAGTCACAAGGACGCCTTTTATGAAGCGCAGACAAGATGATCTCAGTGTTTAGCCAGGTATCTATCAGGCAGGAACTCAGAGCAATGGATTTTTATGTAAGCTGGTGGACTTTTGGTAAGCTTCAGAAAGTAAAATAATTTATTTTAAAGTGTTGCTTTTCTGCATGTTTGAATTTCCTAAAATATTCTGTGGAAGAATTTTGCTAGTAGGAGGCTGATCATGGTTAAAAACTGAGGAAAAAGTATTTTCCAGTGAAAGTGGGTCTATTCACTTGAAAGAGAAACAACCCAAGTAGAGCACCACAGCAGGCACTGCCTCCTATAGCCACCAATGCTCCCTCTTGCTTCCTCCATCCCTATTAGCTGTCCTCCCGCATAGTAGTCCGTGACCTGGGAGAGCTGTTGCCTCCATGATGCGCAGTCCCTTCAGACTGTGTAAGAACATATTGTCACATCCTCTCTGCTTCCGCTGTATTGACTGGCTTTTTTCTGGACTTGAGGGCATTCTTGTAAATGCAGTTCTTCTGAAAAATACTGCTTCGAAGTGAGTGCTGACGTCATTGCTGACATTATGCTCTTTCCGTTTTATGTAGTGTATCTATGGCTGACAACTAAAAATGGCATGGTTTTACCTTTTGTTTAAAAAAATACTGCGTCATATAAGTCTGTCCTCCTATTTATATTTTCTTAGCTTCTTTTCTGCAAATATGAAAGGTTTGCCTTTAACAAGGCTGTTTTAAGAAAACACAGAAGCTGTTTTGGAGTAGATTATCTGGGGCAGCAACAGTTGGACTTATTCTCTCTCTACTGAAAAATATCTTTCTTTGTTTTTAATGTCTTTTGTTCAAATAATAAAAAATAAGAGAAAATTCTGTCTGATTAGACTTTCTCCTTACCATCTAGAAATACTTGTCAGACCATGGATGATCAGAAGCCTGTGGGCATTCTCCAGTTCAAGACTAAAGCAAAAAAACCCTCATCCTGGCTGCACTTCTAATGGGATGTCAATCAATGTTCTCGCCAGCATCGGTTCTAGAATGTCAAGTAACAGAGGCTTCCTATTCTTGGAGAGGGCATTTTAGTGTAGAATGAAAAATGTGTCCTAAGAGAATATTTTACGTCAGCATTAGCTCTGTTCATGGAACAGTTACAAGAATGAGGCAAGTGCTATTCAAATAATATTTCTAGATCCTGAAACTCTCATGTACTTGTCACACACTCTTGAAAGTTTTGTAGTTTTTGTTCTCTGACTGTACAGCCTCACGACGAATGGAAACAAGACAAAATTGTCTTTGAAGATTTAGTAAAACTTCAAACAAAGAAGAAAAAGAGCGGGCTAATGAAATTCTGTTGCTCTAGTTCTCTCATTGATGTATTACTAATAAGGAAGTCCTGTGATCAAAGCAAACCTTCTGGACTTCATAGAAGCAAGATTTTCAGGATTTAAAAATTCTATTTTTCAAAAGAGCTAATATTTTGCACCTTCCTGGTTGTGGTCCAAGTGTTCAGCTTCCAAGGTCTGTATGCTGTAGGTTAGAAAGGATGTTTTCTCATGGAGAATAAACAGTTGTATAGAGATTAATTAAATTTATCTAATTCTAAATCCCATGGATTTCTCTTGAGTTTATCAAATACCCAAAATTAAACATAGGTTAATCACCTTGCTTAATTGGGATCTCTGTAAGTCCTTCATAGTTCTACTTCTTTGAAACATTGTAAGGAATAAGAATTTGTGAATAGGACTAAAGAGGCTTTCCTGACTGATGGAGTTGAGGTAGGATGAGCTGATAACAAAAGATCTATTAAAACATCATTGGAAAAAGCTCTATAGTTCATGAATTGGCTCAGTTAATCTCTACAGATATTTTAATGCTGTTGCTGGAAGGCTGGTGTTGGAGAGAGGGAGAGAAAGAATGCAACCTTCTTTTTCTGTACTTCATGGATCCTTAACCCTTATTTAAAGACGATTTGGATTTCAGACCAAATAACTGTTCTTGTAATTATATCAAACAGTTAAAAAAAAGCTAGTTAATGATGTTCAACATAAGTAATCATGTTAAATAGTGAAATTTAATTTCTTAAAAACTTAAATCCTCATATCTTTTGGAATGCATTGTACTGTAGGATGTCTGAGTAAATTAAATTCTCCCCTGCACACTAAAGCATCAATTTCCTTATGGTAATTATCTGCTAGATTGGATCTGTCAGTAGCAGGGAAGCATGCCTGACATTATACCCTCTTTACAAAAAATGATTACAAAAAATTAAGACGAATGAGTAAAATTAAGGCTGCGGCTGGTAAGCCTATATAAAGCGCTCATAGATCACTTTACATAAGCTACCATTGTACTGGATACTAAGCTTTTAATGACTGGTTGCATAATGAGGTGAAGGCCATTAAAGAACAACAGAGGTAACCGATCACAGAGATAAGAACTAAAAAATGATTTTCAGCCAACTAGAAGCAATTTATTATACACAAAACCACAGCTTTAACTGAAATGTTTGGATAGATGAGGAACTTTCAAAAGTTGACAGGATTTCCATCCTGGGAAAGTTTTAAAAATATGACAGGACCTTGTCTCTGTCACATTAGGTTCTTTTTCTCTGCAATTCAGTACTCCCGAGCTGGAGTAGGATTTTTATTATTTTTTTTTTTATTATTTAATACGGCTGGACTGTAGCACTGCATTTCATTAGTCTGCTTGAAAGGTAAATTAGAGTGAGGCATACCTGATATAAAGGAAATTCATAACATATACTTCCAGTGAGTGCCGTGTGGAAGCAGCTTAGTTGTTGCAGGTCAATTGATACTCTCTCCTGGGCTGAAGAATAGCATCCATGTTATGGAACTGTCTCTGGAGAGAGGGGTTTAGGGCTTCAAGGTAATATACTGCTCCTGGGGCAGTCCAAAAATGAATATGTAAGTCATTTCTCTTATAAAAAGCAGTCAGTCAGAGCCAAACCAGAAAAAGGGCATAAGTTCCTTAAAGGTAGCCAGGGTCAAATTTTGAAGGGTCTCCATCTTATAGAGGAAATCACAACCCTAATTTAGGCATAGGGGCTCTGGGAAAGAGTGCCTATGGAGATGCAGGAGCTGCATATGCAGGTGAAAACCTGCAGCTTGGCTGCCCAAAACACTTGATGTGTAGCCACTTTAACCCTGCCAGTGGGAGAGACACACATATGTATTCATATTTGTAAACACTCACACACACACATATATACACACACGTGCACACATATACTATAATATTTACTTTGTCTCTATAAAACCTTATTGTTTACTGAGTAGTATAGCATTCACAACAACAACAACAACAAAAATATCTGCAACATGTTTCTGATTTAAAAAAAACGGGGAAGCTACTTTCCCTTCTTTCCTCTCTCTTTCTCACATCCCCTTTTTGTGCTATGGAGGTTCAGTAGTCTCCCAGCTTATAAGATTCAACAATGTCATACAAACTATAAGCTGCCTGGAGATAGGGAATGTTACTACTGACAAACTGGACAGTGTCCAGAGGAGGTACCACAGAGGTGGTCATGGGGCTGGAGCACACCACCTAGGGACTAGGAACTGGGTTACTTTGTCATGAAGAAAAGGAATCGGATGGAAGGGTGAAATTGCAGTCTTCAACTAACCAAAGAAAGGTTACAGAAAGACAGAAACTTCTGCTAGGTGCAAAGCCAGGTAACGTGAGGCAATGGTCCCAAACTATAACAAAGACAACACAAAGAAAAGATGCTCACAGGGAGAGTTGGGAAGCACTGGAACATATTGCCCAGAGAAGCCGTGGAGTCTGCGTTCTTGGAGATATTTCAGAATGCAGCTGAGGAAAGCTTGGAGCCACTAGTTTTGCTCTCAATGTTAGCCTCAGTTTAAACAGTGGGTGTATATAGATGACCTCCATAGCTCCACTCCAAACTACATTTTTTATGACTCTATGATTCTTTCCTGAAGCTCATGGACGCCTTATTTCCATTGCAGTTGTGAATCCTACCTATATCTCCACTTCCCAAGGGCATATCTGGATTAAGAGGGGATAGGCTGCTTGGGGAAAATGTTTCTTTATTGTTATTGTTGGTTTCTGTAACTAGATCTAGCTTTTGTGTGCACTCTGTCAGATAATTCTGTGCAAGGTCTGAAGAAGATTTCTGCAGCCATGTCTATGTCAGTAAATTAAACACCACTGGGGAGTGTTCCTGTCTGTAGAAGTGCAACGACTTTAATATTGGATATCATATAATATTAAATTTTTAGCACGATACTTGGCATTTATTTTCTTTCATATCAGACAGCACTCTTCCCCACCAGCCCAAAAATATCTCAGACATAAATGGAAATTGCCAGGAGTTACCAATTAGGCTTACTGGTGACATCCTTGATTTGGATTCTTGTCGAGTTACCAGTATGGATATTGGTCATTCCTTGACCCAAGTGCCATCAAGTGGCCCTTGATGTGTTTTAATTCACCAGTGTGGACACAGCCTCACTGTCTAGGGAACTTTCAGGACAAAGTGTCAACTTCAGGATGCTCTGGCAGTTGTGAACTTGATCTAAATTGTGGGGAGGAGAATTAACCTCAGTTTTTGATTTCAGCAATTAGATCCTATCTGACTTCTGCTGTAGGTATGTAATGCCCTCCATGGACCTAATTCTTAGGCACTAGAAAACTGTAGCCTGATTTATGCAGGGCTGAAGACAGTGTCCCATTTAATGAAAAGGTAAATAGTTCGAGTTAGCTGGTATACAGGCTGCTTTATCAAGACTGACATTATGACTTTTCTTCTTAATCACTTATGTTTGTGATGTGGCTTGCCTTTTATGAAATCATCAGTCATTCCAGTCATTTCTCCCTTATTCTCTAATTATTTTAAGTGTAAATTAGTTTGATTTATAGTCTAATAACTATGTCATTGTTTGAGGTGTGTACATACTGGCATATTTACTGTGTCAAACTCACTGTGGCTAGTACAGTTATATGATTTTTCACTGATATCTGATCTGCTAATTAATTGGAAAATATTTTGATTGGAGTGACTGCTTACCCAAATTATTTAGTTGTCCCATTTAAGGCTGTCACCAAAAAAATATGTAAATAAGCCTAGGAAGTCCTCTGAGATTTTGCATCAACTGATCTTCAGGTAAAGACTGGAGTTAGACAAACAGAGAAAAAGCAAGGTCAGTGTGGATCTTTCAGGAAGAGGAATTAGCTCACATTTTAATTACAATACATAATAATATTAAGAATACTTAGATTTGGTCTATCCCTTTTCCTCCTTAATTTTCTTACTTCTTTACAAAGCAAAGAGTTCTTATACCCTTACTGAAAGAGTGTATATGTGTGAAGGAGATGAAGGTAAAGAGAACTGAGAGCATGATGCACGTAAATTGGGAAGCTCTTACTCTCAAGTCTGTGCCCGGTTATATGGACTGGGCTTCTTTTTGACCTCAGGTAGGCTTTTTATCCTGAACTGCCTTGCAGTCACTGCTCAACTGAATAAGACAGAAAGCTGCAAAAAAATCTATCATTTTAGAGTTTTGATTTTGCCCATTGCAGTATACATTGGACATTCTTTCTTAAAAAAAATTAGAGGTCCTGTAAGAAGCTTAATTCAGTCTCAAAGGAGAGAGTATAAGAAATTTTTTTTAATTAAAATAAATGATCTCATCGAATATTTAAAGGTTACTGTTGAAGGAACTGTCTGAATTTAATAGATACATCCTTGCTTTACTGAATAAATGCAATATTTGCATATTATTAGACTTCCCATCTGCAACAAAACAGTTTACTAGTTTAAGTGGTAAGTGATCTATAAGTTGTCATTGATATAAGCAAGAAAGTTTATACCGCAGGATTCAGCAAGGTGTATGCTGTTCTAAAATTGAGAGCCAGCAATGTGCTTAGATTTGTCTTCAAGTACTTTGTTATATAGGGTTAATTTGTTGAATCAGAGGGTCACATCAAAGATGAGAGAAGCTGCATGAATTTAATTTAATTCATGTGAATAATTCCATTGAATCGCTTTATATTGCTACTTATGTGATTTAGATCTTTATTAGGAAGCCCTGGAAGTTTCATTTTGTGTTCCAATTGTGAGAATGCTGAAGAATTTCATGGAAAAATTCTAAATTAATGGGTGTATGTATCATTTACACATAGAGATTTGGTTTGTGCAGACTAACAACAAGGAGACATACAATGCCTTTTATCTAAAGATAGACCCTGATTATTATCTTAATAATGGCAGCAGATATAGGACTTTCAGAGGTTTGCAGTATAAGCCACGGTGAAAACACCACTTATTGTGCTGTAATGTTGCCCAGCTGCTGAGTTAAGGATGCTCCAAAGTTGCACAGGCAGGTGAAGACACCAGTGAATTGAATATGGGTACCTAAAGACCTTTGACTTTTATGGCCTACATGTATGTATAATGTCATAAACATACTACATATGTGTGCTACTAGACTAAGTAATGAACACACAGCAACAGCTTTATCAAGTCCCATAAGCAAATTTCTTTGAGAAAACCCCAATGAAAAACAAATTTAGTAAACAAGTGGATGATTTGGGTGGCTATTTTCCTTCTCAGCCTTTACTGAGACACATTTCCTCAGGCTGATCTCAGAGGTGATGTTTTTCAGAGAAGATTCCAGTTACTGTTTTGGCTGTTTATTGTCATTAAATGACAACAGTATTTGCAAAATCGAACGGGCTGAGATGAAACATCAGTCCTTACTAAAGAGCCAGGAATAATACTTTATAAGTAGAAATGGACCATGCATGAGATCATAAGCAACTGTCTTGCCTCAGCACAGGATAGGTCAGTATTTTGGGAGCAATCTCATCTGCAATGGATTGAGGTACACTTTGCAAGGCTGCTTCGCATTCCTGCACATCGCGGAAAACAGAGTCCTGTACTAAAGCATAAGACAAGGACCCAGAGCCTTGCATTGCTAGGGGCAGAGAAAAGGCAGGGGGCAGAGAAAAGGCAGCGCTGGTTAAGAGATGTGGAGACTTGGAACAAGGACATTTTAGCCACCAGGGAAGGGCAATACCTCACTTAAACTTTGTTGTCTCCTGTGCTCTGCCAGACTTTATCTCTCAAGCAATTTCTGAAAGCAATGCAAATTGTCTGCTTGGCCATGATATTTTACTATTTTTAATTGCATTTTAATAAGTAAAATTGCATTTAATTGCATTTTAATAAATGAAAAATAGATTGTTCCATCTACAGCAAAACAAAAGAAAGTTTTCAGTTATATGCTTTTGGTTTCTGTCTCCTCTCTAAGTATCTTATTTTCTCCAGTTATTTTCAAGATTTCAGGCTAAGATTACTCTTATATCATATTATTTTCTTACCATGAAGTTGTTTGTGTGTATTGTTTACTCAACAGAAATTTCTCTTTCAGTTGGTATATTCATTACTAAATAATTCTGTGAGAAGATACAGGCCACTGATTTTTTGCAATTTGCATCCCCATACTCTAAGCTATGTTGAAAGCAAAGCTTTTTGGTCCTCTTGCTTTGGAAGTACATTAATATTTCTATGACCTTTACTAGATGGCAGACGAGAAGCATTAGGAATAAAATAACAAACAAACCAAAGGAAACCAATTTTTTAAAATGCGTATTTCTGAAAGAAGCAAGAGGGAAAAGAATATAGTCTAAAGAAATGTGAACTTTAGCTAGAGCTATGATAATTTCTCTATTGTAATCTATTTTTCCATGTCAAAATATTTCTCATGATCAATTCATTCAACATAAAACAAAAATGTGTTTGAAGGAGTTTAGTAGCTATGCATATGAATATATATATATGTATTATTTAGAGATATTTAGAAAGAAGTAGAATAGTTTAAGACATGTTTATTTACCATGTACATTGAAGCAATCATACTAAAAGCATGGTGACTATGCTAACAGCTACTTTACACAAAATTATTTCAAATCACTTAACTCCAAAACCTGCAGTTTATTAAAGAGAAATTCTGCATAACAAGCTGCAAATGTAGTGACTTTTTACATGGTGTCAATGCTCTGCTTTAGAAGACTGTACTTCAGAAGCCTTTAGAAGACTGTAGAAGGAAAACCAACTAAATTCTACCCAGGAAACCATTTCTTTCACAGCATCGTTGTTTTTCAGTGGTTTCACTACACACCGGAAGCCAATTCTGTTCCTGTTCATCTAGGTGTTGATGCCATAACTCAAAGAACCAGATCCAAAAATGATTTTTAGTGACTTGAAATCTCACTTCTGTATGAAAACTGTGTATACATTAGCAACATCTATGATTCAGCAAGGCGTTTAACAGATGGAAAGCAGAAGTTGTCCCATGAACTGAAATATTTGTTCCCTGATTTCCAACTGGAGGCAAAACTGAGATTCTTTAATAGCAGGCCTCTTTCATATACTTCATATGCCACAGTATAAAGTGAAGGGATATTCCAGGGTTGGTTTTTTTTTTTGTTTGTTTCTCTTTAGGATGTCGTGAAAGAGTCAGAAAATTTTAAAATAGCAATAACCATGCCATGAATCACATAAATCTAGAAAAGTTCAGATTAAAATATTTTTAGGACTGACATGACGGAAAGGGTTCCCTTCTGTCGTTACTACTGAAAGTAATGTTATTGTAGTCAGTAGAAACAGGAATAGGTCTTGTATTGAATGTGTCATGTACATATTTTTTAGTTATTTTGTAGGTTCTGCTGTTTCCATATGCGAAAATTTTCCCTTCTTGAGGTTCCGAGGAACAGTTTTATATTTTTAGGATCAAAATACAGATTAGTTGAAATCAGAAGAACTTCTCAAAGGGAAAAACAGTTTGAAAGCATGCTTTTTGGTTTTTTTAATGACTTTATTGTAAAATGAGGTACTTCATAATTTAGGTACAAGTGTTTTCCTTTACTTTGCTCTTTAAAGCCCAAGAGCTTGTTGGTCTGTTCAAGATTTCAGAGAAACTGAAAGTAACTAGAAATAGACTTCAAAAAATACCTTTCCTTCCCACTGCTAATTTTTTTTTATAAATTTCCTCAACCTGATTAGCAGTATGGGGAAAGGTAAATCATTATTATAAATCTTTGCAGTTTTGATTTATCTAGAGGATTTCCAACATACCCCTTTGACTTGTTAGACATAGAGATTCTAGCTCTTAATCAGTTTGCAAAGTCAGAGAAAAACATGCTGAGTTATCCAGATGAGAACCCACCCGATTTTAAATATAACTTCCACCTCCTTAGACTAGTGTTTTTTAATTAGGTGATCTGTAAAATGTTCTTATACACAAAGCATCCAATCTGAACTTACTTAAGTGATGGTATCTGTCTTTTCCAGCTGGTGTTCTCAGCCCACTGCTGATTTAAAATGTAATCAGTTTTCATCTGCTAGTTTGAATGGAATTTAAATTTCTCTTTGAGATATAGCCTGTGATGCCACATTGCACTATACAAAGACAGTTCCTGCATTCTTACCTAAATCCAGATCACTCTCTCTGTACCCCAGAGTTGGGGTTCTGAAAGATTTAATTTGAATCTTTCTCAAGCGTATAAAAACATAGCCTTTGTTACCAGGAACAAATTTGAAAATATTTTTATATTGTGCAAAATAATTCAATTGGACATAATAAGCCAAATTTGCAAAAGAGACTATATTTTCATCTGAAATATTCACTTACTTGTATACATGTGCAGCTCCAAAATGGACAAGCACAAAAGGCAAAGTTAGGTTGCATCCTTCCAGTACCAGTATGTAAACTTTATTTTTGTACCTCTACACATAAATTCTAATTTAATGCATACAGAAAAAAAATGATTAGGTGAGAATACCTCTTTTAAAAAAACAGGTATCGATGTTTTGTTCATGACGAAAATAAAGTGAGCTAACAGTGATATAGTTTCTGTGCTGGGTCAAACATTTCGAGAACTGGAATAGAGAAATGGTATGCCTTAATGTCAGTGCTTGTTTTGCTTAGGTGTCATCACCTATTCCCTAGGGCCTTGTATATCCTGTATGACTGAGATTTACACAGCAGCATCAGGGGTTTAGGTGCACAGTTCCCATGATTATTGCTGAGGATCTAACCCCTTTGTTGAGGGATGTTAGTTTTTTCTGTGAATTTGCTGTCTTCTGGTTCTACCAGTATACCTTGCGTTATTTCCAAAGCATATTCAGTCTGCTCTTGAAAAGTTTTTTTTGTCATTGGTGTACTTTTTAATGCTCCACAGAAAGCATTTATCTGGATCACAGAATCACAGAATCCCTAGGTTGGAAAAGACCTTTGAGATCATTGAGCCCAACCATACCTGTCCACTACTAAATCATACCCTGAGCACTTTGTCTACCCGTCTTTTAAATACCTCCAGGGATGGTGACTCAACCACATCCCTGGGCAGCCTGTTCCAGTGCCTGATAACCCTTTTGGTGAAGAAATTTTTCCTAATGTCCAATCTGAACCTCCCCTGGTGCAACTTGAGGCCATTCCCTCTCACTCTATTGCCTATCACTTGGGAGAAGAGACCAACACCCACCTTGCTACAACCCCCTCTCAGGTAGTTGTAGACAATGATAAGGTCTCCCATCATCTTGCTACAACCTCCTCTCAGGTAGTTGTAGACAATGATAAGGTCTCCCATCCTCTTCTCTTGGCTAAACAATTCCAGTTCCCTCAGACTTGTTCTCCATCCTCTTCACCAGCTTCGTTGCCCTTCTCTGGACATACCCCAGGACCTCAATATCTTTCATGTAGTGAGTACCCCTAAACAGTATTCAAGGCACAGCCTCACCACTGGCCACCAACTGGATTTAACTCCATTTACCACTATTCTTTGGGCCACACCATCCAGCCAATTTTTACCCCAGCAGAGGGTGGACCCGTCCAGGCCAGTGGCAGCCAGTTTCTCAAGCAGAATACTGTGAGGAACAGTTTCAAAGGCTTTAGTAAAGTCCAGGTACACTACATCCACAGCCTTTCCCTCATCCTTTAAGTGGGTAACCTTATCACAGAAGGAGATCAGGTTAGTTTGGCAGGACCTGCCTTTCATAAACCCATATTGACTGGGCCTGATCACCTGTGTGTGCTGTGTGATAGCACTCAAGATGACCTGCTCCATGACCTTCCCTCACTCTGTGGTCAGACTGACAGGCCTGTAGTTCCCTAGATCCTCCATCTGAACCTTCTTGTAAATGGGTGTAACATTTGCCAATCTCCAGTCAAGTGGAACTTCCCCAGTCAGCCAGGACTGCTGGTAGATAATGGAAAGGGATTTGGTAAGCACCTTAACCAGCTCCCTTGCTACCCTCAGATGGATCCCATCCAGCCCCAAAACTTGTGAATGTCTAATTGGCCGAGCAGGTCTTTAAGCATTTTCTCTTGGATCATTGGAACTTTGTTCTGCCCTCCCTCCCTGTCTTCCAGCTCAGAAGGCTGAGTACCCAGAAAACATCTGACCTTACTATTAAAGACTGAGACAAAGAAAGCATTAAGTATCTCATTCTTATCCTCATCCTTTGTCACTGTTGTTCCCCCTGCATTCAGTAAAGGACGGAGATTCTCCTTGGCCCTCCTTTTGTTGTTGATATATTTGTAGAAAGTTTTTTTATTATCTTTCTCAGAACTGGTCAGTTTAAGTTCTAGTTGGGCTCTAGCCCTTCTGGTTTTCTCTCTGCGTGATCTCACTTCCCCTCCTTACTTCTCCTAGAACTGAGAATTCTATCACTTCGTGACTGCTGTGCCCAAGACGTCCTCCAACTGTCACATCTCCCACAAGGCCTTCTCTGTTTACAAAAATCAGGTCCATCGAGGCATCTTCACTAGTCATTTCACTCACCAGTTGTGTCAGGAAGTTGTCTTCCATGCATTCCAGGAACCTTCTAGACTGGTTCCTTTCTGCTGTATTATGCTTCCAGCAGACATCTGCTAAGTTGAAATCTTACACAAGAACAAGGGCTAACAAATGTGAGACTTCTCAGTTGCTTGTGGAATATCTCATCAGCTTCTTTGTTTTGGCTAGGTGTTCTGCAGCAGATTCCCACCACGATATCTGCCTTATTGGGTGTTCCACTGATTTTTACCCATAGACACTCAACCTTTTAATCATTGAGCTCAAGGCAATTGTAACACTCTCTAACATAGAGGACTTCCGCCCCAGTTCTCCTTCCTTGTCTATCCTTCATGAACAGTTTATAGTCAACCATGTCAACACTCCATTAAAGTGAGTCATCCTACCATGTTTCCATGATGGCAATTATGTCATAGTTTTCTTGCAGTACAACGATTTCTTGTTCCTCCGGTTTGTTGCTCATGTTGCATGCATTGGTGTAGATGCACTTCAGTTGGGCTATTGATTCCGCTAGACTCCTAAAGGCAAGAGTCTTAATTCCTAAGTGACTACTTGCTGTAGTTTCTAATCCATCAATAACCTCTGTATCTTTGCCGCTACTTGAAGTGTGTTCTCCCACTTCCTCTGAGGTGGCAGACCAAAGGGATTCGCTAGCATAGCATCCCTCAGACACTGGGGTGCCATTCCCAGGCTATTTTCTATGAAGTCTGGTTTTGTCCCCTCCCCCTTCATGTCTAGTTTAAAGCTCTATTGATGAGCTCTGTGATCTTCTTTGTTAAGCATCCTTTTGCCCCCTGGGTACAGATGTACTCCATCCTTTGTCAGTAAGTCTGTGTTGTGCAGGCTAACCCATGGCAAGAAAACCCAAAGTTATATTCCTCACACAATGTTCGGCACAAGGTTTTTATTTCCTGGCTCTTCCTACTCTGTCCCTCATCATTTGCTATAATAGGAGTGACAGAGGAGAATATTATCTGTGCACCCGATCCCTTCACCATTCATCCCAAGGCCCTGAGGCTTTTTTAATTGTCTTCAGATTTCTTGTTGGGTTTTCATTACTACCTGCTTGGAAAACCAATAGTGGATAATAATCTGTGGACCTGACCAGAGTTGGAAGTTTTCTTTCCACATCTTTAACCAAGGCCTCAGGTAGACAGGAGACTTCTCTATGTAATGGGCCTGATCTGCATACCCGGTCTTCTGTTCCCTTCGGAAGGGAGTGCCCTATGACAATGACCTGTCTTTTCTTCTTAACAGAAGCCATTTTTATAGATGGCTTAGTGTGTCTTAACCTAGGGAATGTTTTTATTCTGTGAGACCCACCATCCTCGTTAAGGTTTGGTTTCACTTGCAGACCTTCATTGATGTGGGAAAACTATTTCTTATAAACCTGTTACACACATATGTACCTCAAAATCCTACTGAAGAAAAATAAGCAGGAGAGGTAACAAAGCAGCAATGTGGTTGATTTGGGTAATACAATTCATCAGTGACCTCAGGACTGAAACTTCTGAGAAAGCTGCCAGACTGTCCAAATTAGAATGAACTCTTTGGACTGTTTTGGCCCCTGGAGCACAGCAGAAATCCCTGAACTAAAATATTGCATTTGGTCTTCTCTTTCTTAGGAATGCAATTTGATGTCTACACCAACACCAGAAAATAATACAGTGCCAAGACAAAGGCTTAAGTACTGGCCCTCCATCTTCCCTATTTAACTGTTCACCATTCAAGAATATGACAGTTTAAGTGTGGGTGTAAACCATGTATTCTTAATAAACCTCCAGACCAGGCAACATAATATGGCTCCTTTTATTCACTACTACACACAGAGCCAGAACAGGCAAATATTAAAACATCACTCTGATATTTAACCACCTTTGCAAGGCATGTTTAGGGCAACTGGGCAGAAGGGCTGCTTCTATGTAATGATTTCTTAGTTAACAATACATTTACGTATGTGTGTCTGCATGTATATTTATACAAGTATATACACACACAAAATGTTTATGTCAATGCATGGAAAAACTACAGCACCATTTTCTTCCTTAGTTAAAAAGGCAATCCAGTGCAGAGCAGATTTCAAGCCTTTGACTCACGACTTCTCCTGTATTTAATATGGTTTTAGCTGTCAATATTAGTAAGTCATAAATACAAGAATAATGTAATAAGGACTACCACAAACACTCACTTGTATGTTATTTGATTTTTGTTCTGTATTTAAAATATCCACATATCATCACACGTTTGCTTCCTCCTCAGTGTGAGACTGCCTCAGAATCTCATGTTCACTTACTCTCCAAACAAAAAATGTTTTCTTCTGACCTAAAGATCCCCTTTGAAATCTCCAAAGCAACCTCCTGAAAAGGTACAATCTGTCTGGCATCAAACTAAATCCATCACCACTTTATATTAACTATGGGAAGGCAAATATATTTCCCTACAACTTGTGGTGCAAACGGATTTGTGTTTTCTGGGTAGCAAAGGACAATCCATTTAAACACAAAAAAACCCCACAAAACAAGACATAAAACATTTCTTCCTATGCAAAAGCTAAAAGATGCTGCCAGAATTTAATTACACTGAAGGACTTCAAAACCTGATTTTCTGACTTCACCTTGGGATTACCTGGAAATAAAAATAAAAAAAAAAAAAATCAATAAAGCTTGACAGGTAAAAATACTATTAGTATCTGAAGATGAAGAAACTATGTTCTATATCCTGTACAATCCTGTTGAGTTCAGAATACTTAAAAGAGGTATAAAGGATTTGTCCGACATACTGTGGAAGCTCCATGCAATAGATATGAAGTGCAGAAGTGGTTGCATGCTGCCTGGTCTATCTGGTACTGCTGGCACTTTTGACAGGAACATTTATTAGACCATGTTAGCAGCAGAAAAGAGACTCCTTCTGATCCCATAATTGTCATCAGAAGTCTGACCGGTTATTGTAGACATGTCAGATAAAACAGCAACAAAAACATCCACCACAATCAATCATTTTTTACTTTCTGAGAAATTATGGGTTAAGAATGAATAAAGAGAGGGAAATAGAGGTCAGTATTTTAAAAACAGCAAGAATGAGATCACACCCTAAATGAAAATCTTGTGGAGGTTGATTGGGGTAGTCTATCCCCACATTCCAGGAATAAACTCTCTTCTTTTCACCTCTCCACTACAGTCTAGCTTGATCTGTGACCACTGAAACCAGCAGGACTTTTTATCATTTATTTTCTGAAGAGAAGGTATCTCTCTTTTATGGGCAACACTAGCTAATGTTGGGGGGAAATTCCCAGCATCCCCAATAGTTTTAAGCAGAAGTTTCAAAGAGGGCTATGATCCTTCATCTTAAGTCAGTGAACACTATCTTACTCCACAAGTAGCCCCAGAAAAAGTAAAATAGGATTGCTACAATTTTGCAGCCAGTGGTTCTGCTCCCAGGAGAATGTACGATTCAGCTCGGAAGAAGGGTGGTAAACCCTTGCCTACAATGTTTGGATATGACTGTTCTTGCTATTTGTTCCCTATAACCCCTTCTTAAAAAAAGTCAGGGAGGTCTGTCCTTCTTCTGGAAAGCATCCATTAACACAGAACAAGAACACTGTCCTTGCTGTCCACTAAAAACTAAGAAAATCTATCCACTATGAGCTGCATGCCCAATAACTCCTCTACAAAGTAGAAGGAGGTAACAAATGTGTTTTCCTTTCTTAGATCACAATGGTGCCTTCCCTTTTGCTCTTTAAATCTGTTATGTGTCTGAAGTCTGTCAATGATCTTTGCTAAGATGAATTTGCCTTTTCATTTGTCCGTCCGTAGAGGCAAAATAGTCTTGCATCAGGTTGCTCCAAGTTCAGCTTTGTTAGTCTATAAACACTCAGGACTCTTGTGTCTTTTCATTCCCTATCAACAGCAAACTGTGACTACAGGAGACTGCCTATTTTCTAATTATAACCACAGAAATGAAAGCCAATGCACCTTGCAAAATGATAGAACACTTGACAAGGTGACTTCTCCAAAAGTCAGGCAGTTCCCTAAAGGTCCTCAAGAGTTTTCTGGATACTTTCCACTGAAAAAAGAAATGTGATGTGTTCTGAACAGAATCCAATAGAACCGTTTAATGGAAGATAAATTTCTCAGGGAAAACATGGAAACTTGGGATAGTGTCACCATGTCCTAGATCAGTATGGATAACAAGAAATCAGAATCTGTAGCACAAAGCCATAAAGGACAGAGGGGAAACAAATAGTTATTAAGTTATTCTGAGGCTAATGGGCAAAGGGCTAGATCAGTCCTTTGCCAATGTCAAAAGCATTTTGTGCTAGCAAAAGGAAAGGTCTTTTCAGTTGTTCTGAAGTATCCAGCTCTTTTGAAACCAGCAAATGTTAGACACCTAACCGCTTGTATTGTCCTACAGTTCTAACAAATCTTGTATAGAAGAGCCAGAGAGAATAAAAATTACTAATTTATTTCTTGAGGTAGCCACAAGAGTGATGTGGAGGAGCTATGTTGATTTCATAATCACTGCATGGGGGCATGGTATGTTTTTGTCTCTCACTGCCTTCTAAGTAAACCCACCCATTTTTAACAATCATTTTTGCATAACAAATGCTAGTTTCCTAAGTCTGCCAACACTAATTTGGAAACACAACACAGTTTTCTTTTGGGAATTTTTAACGTTGACATTCATGGATGTCTTTCAAAACACAGAACATCAATCAATCAAAAAAACCAAAAAATCACATATACAATGACTCATCAATCATAGCTAAGGAAAAAGATTTTCAGCAAAGAAATAATCCATATTTAGAGACCATGATCTACCTCAAAGTCTAGGTACATGCCCAATACATACTTTACAGTGTTCCAGAAAAATTATAAAATCTCAGAAACATTTCAGATTAACATGACAATAATGTCATGGCTTCCAAAGCAAACTGTTCTGTATTTTTCAAGTCAATGGAATGTCATGCTTAACATTTAATTGTTCTTTAACTAAATAAATGCAATTAGGATTTTCTCTGTAATATTTCTGGACAAGCTGAGAAATATACCTCATACATATCCATGCATTTGTGCAATTATTGATGCGGTTATTGATGGAAGATTAGAATTTTCCGGGTGAGTTGCTGACCAATGAACCTTGCCAGTATATCCAGGGATATTTGAAGTGCTAAAGGAAAAGTTAAAGGGGGGTGAGGGTGGAAAAAGAGTATGTTAAATGACTATAGGATTGAAATATGGTTTACAGATCAGTTTATCAAAGATGGATGGGGTAAAATCTCTTCAGAATATAATAAGTAATCCTTAGAATGTATGAACTGGCATAGCATCTTTAAGATCAGTGAAACAATTTTATGATTATCTAGCTGATGATCTGACCCAAATTCTTTGGTTAGACATGGCAAAAATGTCTAACCAACATTTTTGGTTAGACAAAAAACCCCCATTCAATCTCAAAGAAAAAATGGGGTCATGTGGTTCATATAGAGCATAAAAATCAAGTAAATATTCTTTTAAAATGTGATACAGATTTAGCTCACAATTAGGTCACACCTTCAAATAAAGAATTTAGGTGGCAGACTTTAGATCAACAGGTGTGATTTCTCATAGCCTAAACCACAAATAATTTCTCAAATGATTCTGAAGTTCTCTAATTTTTTCCCAAAACGTATTAATAACATATTTACGTGTATATTTAATATCATGCTTCTTAGACACATCAACTTAAATTCTACTTCAAATACACCAGTGGACTGAGACAAAGTGTGTCACATCTTGGAAAAACTGAAGTATTTTGTTAATTCTGACAGTAAGTTTTAATGTGAAATTCAAAAAGAAAGTTCCTTACCGCTTTTAGTCCTTTGTGGGTCTTCAGATTGCATGAATTATATCAGTACCTTCTTTAAAATAATCTCTGAGGTATTCTTTTTTTCCCTTATACTCTGGGTAAAAATAAACGGTTCCTTTAATTTTAAAGTGCATAGAGCTATTTGTCTCAACACAGCTGATCAGCTACTTCTCTGCAACCGAGTTCAGCACAGGTTGCAAAACTGGATATATGTGCAAGATGTGGTTTATCAGAAGATTCTCTGAATTGTTTATTAGGAATCTTGGCTCTGAAATTCCTCACCAGAATAGTAGAGGCAATGGCAAAATGCCATATCTACCTACCACAGTTATAACAAAGAACTGTGGGTGAATTATACTTGTAGTATATACTTGCAGTATATGTTGTAGTCTTTGTACCCATACTTAGCAGAAAGACCACCTAGTTCTTTCTCTTATTTTGGAGTAGTGTTGCACTAACTCATACGTTCATACACTGCCATACTGCCTGGGCCATGCTCTGGTACACAATTCTCTGGAGGAGCTGGCTTTGTAGAATAAGCACTTGGGAAGCTTTTGCCTATAGGGAATTGTCAAGTAGTTGGCTGATAAGTAACAAGCATGTTCTCTGCTTTCATAACAGCCATGAAGGGCTAGCACGTAGGCCTGCAAACCCAGAACATCAGTAGAACGTATTTTCAGAATCAGCCAAAATGTCTTGCAGACAAATTTGTATTTTCCTGTCAATTACTATTAGGTAGATTTGTAGAAAATTTCATCTGCATATGTGGAGATCCCACTGAGGAGGGACACAATAGGCGTTGGATGTGTGTGAACATAAGCACATGCATTCATCCAAACCTGAAAATGTGATATCACTTTGAAGGATACAATCAGACTGTGAAGAGTTTTATTAACCTGGTGATGTACCAAGATGCATCTCTCACATGTAGTAAAGAAATTCTGTTGACTTCCTTGAAATTGTACAAGCATCACAAAGAAGAGGAGGAGATCACAAGTAGCTCCATATTAACTTGCAACATTTTATAAGCCTATTTGGACTTAATTCACAAAATAACTACACAGCTGAGGAGATACTAAAACATATTATGCATCTGATTGATAAAATCTTCTGCAAAACTAGGAAAAAAAAAGAAAAGCATCATAAATGGCCAAATATCAAAAAATCAAGCCTGAGAGATGACCTGAGAAGAATATTTGTTCCAGACTGACTGCTAGAAAAGATTGACAGAAGTTAGTATATTCATAATGTGTGAAGGATGTAGCTCTGAAAGAGAAGAGAGATGGACAGAGAGAAGCTAAAAGTACCAGGACAGTAAGAAAGCTTATACGACAGTAAAGCAGCTGCTCTCCTGGGAACCTGCAAAGAAGGTGTAAAAATGTGCTGCAGTTATGTATGTGATAAAGCAGAAGAAAGTGAGGTCAAAAAATACCCCTTTGTTTTTGGATCACGCTGTCTAGTTCTTATTTGTTTTCTCTGATGAGCTGCTAAACCAGATTGCTGCTGCTAAAGAAAACATCTTAGTGCAAATCTACCACTGGGCAACGTACAACACCCCTCTGTGGTTATGCTGTCGTCATCAAGCTTTCTTTCTGTAACCATGACATCTCTTTTGTTCACACACTTCCTTGTTATCATGCTAGCAGCTCTTAATCCCAACAGTAAGAAACATACAATGTTGACAGTTGAATCTGTGCAAGCCCTAAGATCTTTTTTTAAGTGGAATGTAGTTGTTCTGAGTGCCTCTGCTTTGGTGTGCCTCTGTATGTCCATCTCGGGATGTATTGGAAAATTTTAACTTTCTGGTATTGTTCAGGAAAAACAGTGTTGACTTAATTTAGTTGGCCACCCATACTAACATTTAGAGCTATTTGAGATGTATTTATGTACCTCAGATAACTCCCTATGACAAAGGACCTGCAGGAAAACCTTACTGTTCTGAAGCAGCAGCTGGAACTGATGTTCTTTAGGGCACTGGATGCACAGGTTTGCCATGTAAATTGCATGTCAGCTGTTCTTATGGGAGCAAAATCAAGATTCCCTTGAATAACTTTTAGTTCTTAAAGACCCTGGATCTAACACTTCAGTTTGAGGAGCTAAGGTATCCAAGTTCTTTGTGCAGAAATTCTGTCTCATGAAAGCAATCTGATAGATTTTTATCTTGTGCGTATGAACAAAGAGTTCTTAACATCTCACTCTTTCTTAGAAACACTGTTGTACAAATCTAATAGAACAAAATCACCAGATGAAGTCATTAACTAGCTCTTCTGGTTACTGCAATTATAAAATAGGCCTCTCAGGTCTCATTCGCAGTGCATTAGGCTTGCAGCTGGCTTCCACCTCAAATTCCTTTCTAGGAAGACTGACAGGTCAGACATTTGTGGCCCTTCTTTTACTCCATGATTCTATTTGCAAAGCAAAATAACCTGTGGTAAAAATGCCTCAGATGTGATCCTATGTCAAGAAACTTGATGCATAAATTTTCCTGTATTGGGAGGGATTATATCTGTGAAGTCAAAACAAGGTGCTTCATGCAGAGCAAAGAATGGGAGAGACAGCATTTTTTAACAGAGCATTCAGATTTGCATTTCATACCCTTCTCCCTCAACCACCAATGCAGGATAAAAGGATAAAACTACCAAAATTATAAATCCCAAAAAATATTTTGAATCATCTTGAACCAAACCACTTTGTTTCTACAGTTTCAAACAGTGTTATTCTGCTTTCAACTTTTTCAACCCCTCTTCTTAGTACAGAGTAATATTATTCATAAACAAGAAAACAATTCAAGTCAACAATAAAATTGGAAAATGTCAAAGTAGGATATTTCAGCACCCCCCACTCTCAACTTCTGGAATGACTCAAACTGGAAAATCACTAAAAAAGCATACATGGTGGACAAGATGTCAGTTTCTGAAGAAAAGATACATTGCGAGAAAGCTCTTAGGGAGCCCATGAAAATGGCTGTGCAAGGTTCACGGTGGCAGAGGGTCCTGTCCCCAGCTAATTGTGGTTTGGCGGTAAATTGAGGTTTTGGTGGTAATTTGAAAAGATAAGGGATATATGCACACCATTAGCTGGAAGGTGACTGCACTGAAGAGGTGTGATTGAAGTCAGTACAGATATACTGATGTGATAGTAGCGTTTTGCCCAATGTGCTTGAGAAATCAAGAATAAAGGGTAATTTCAGAGAACAACTTTGTGCAAGAACTGCAGGACTTGAAACACTTAAGACATTGTCTTCCCAGAAAGACTATGTATTAAGTTCCCATTTCAATCAACTGCTTCCAGAGATAGATGTTGATCAGATTCTATCCACTTTCTGACCCGGACAATTTCTGTGGTCTTAGACAAGTCATTCCAGCCTCCTCAATCTGCATCTTTTAAAACCTAGTAGTATAATCTGTTTTACTAGTGTTATGTCAATGAATTAGTTGACGCTTCAAAAGCGCTGCTAAGTAAATAACACTTTGTTAGACTACATATGTATCGTGCAAGCACTGCCCTCTACAGAGTAATACGAGAGCTGATGAATTATGAGCAGTTTTAAAATGTTAATAACTGCCAGATTTTTTCTTGATTCTGGAAGCAGAGGCTTTTAATATGGAACAAGAAAACCTAATCTCTGTCCTAACTACTTTTGTCAAATTTCAACCTGTAGGTTCCAATAAGCATCACAGTGAAAATCAGGAAGTTGCTGTGCTGTAATGTAAAAAAACCACAAAACTGAAAAGTGTAAGCCAGATATAAGACTTGATTGTAATTAACAGTTACTGTGTACATCAGAAAGTACTGTGTGATACAGTATTCCTATACTAATTACTGCTAACTCACTGATGGTGTAAGGCAGTTCTAGCTCTCCAAGGAGGTGAGTTATTTGTGTCTGTCAGGCTGAGCATTTACCAGAGCCCTGCCTGCGAATACTACAGAGGAAATCCCCATCACTAGCGTGGGAGCCTTTTTTTCCATTGACCCTTAAAACACCTGCAGAACGAAAATACCACATAGAGCATAACCTTGTTTCAGCAGCTGATTGGGGAAGAAGTCAAAAGAAAAAGCTAGTGACTAGGGGTGGTGTAGAATTATACAAAATTACATACCTATAAAGACATTTAAGAAAAAAAACCAGCAGATGATTATGTTGGGAATTGATATGATGCAGCAAAAGAAGTTTCTCTATGGTTTTCAAAATTATCATATTCAAAATGTACTTCTGAATAAGAAAGAGATTTTTTTCAAAGTAGTTGTTAATAACAAGAAAGAACAAATTGGATCTTTGCTTATTTTCACTTATTTGAGCCTCCCAAATATGCCCAGAGAATTTAGTAGTCTGAGCCTTCCTGGAAGCCATGGTTGTTGTGCTGTGAAGTTTCCTCCCCTGTGTAACTTGCCAGAGGGAGCTGAAAATACAGGGTTTCTTCAGAATTCAGAAAGTGTTCCTCTTCCTTGATAAACATTTGGGTTGGAGCAGCAGTTACACACAAGGGATCAGATTTTTTGAAGTGCTCAGTGCCTCTAAGTTTCATTGTGGTGTTTGCGGCCAGATTTTCATAGGAGCTTAGCCATCAATGTGCACCAAGAATGTAAGCTCTTTCAGAATTCTGGTTTTCACGTGTGGTTGCTGAGCTATTTTTGACAGCCAGGCTGGCTGCACAAAGCATATCCTTTACCTCTCTGTTCTTCCCTACCTCGTTTTTGGTTAGCTATGTGACATATAAAACCAAGTATTTATCTTCCATAAATAAATAAATTTTTACAAGCAAATACTTAATAAAAAATCATTAAGAAACAAAAAAACCCAAGGAAATAGACATAATCAATTCAGAGCTCATAGTCTTCTAAAAGAAAGCATAGAGATCTCAGTTCTACAAAAAACATAAAGAGGTATTCAGTTGTATCCCTGTTCAAGAAATCTTGATAAGCAGAAACCTTCAAGTCACCTATTCCAGTGAAATTTGCACTTCATGTGCTTGGAAGAAGAGAAAAGAGTTTAAAGTAGGTAGACAAGTAAGATAAGAAAAAAAAACCCTCACATAAAAAAGAAAAGATGCACAAAAAATCAGTAAATTTAAAAATACAATAAAAGCCACTTGAGCTACTGTACAGTTGTTACCCAGTATAGCTAACAAAATTGCAGAGGCAACATACAATGAAAATTTAAAAAAAAAATCAAATCACCCAATTTGGTACCTCACTAGTTAGTGGCATAAGAAGATAATATTCAAACCTACAACTCCTGTGTTCTGACAACATAGTCCACACAATGGAGCACTGTGTTGTAAAATGAGATCATGCCATGATTTTTAAATGATTTCTTGAGATCTGTTGGTGAAAAAAGACTGGATTAGAAAGAGCTTTTCAGAGTGCTCTTTCACAGCAACTTCCTAATTTTTTTTACTGTCTCTTCTTTGTGAAAGGATTTCTATGTTCCCATTGGCAAAGAAATTACAGAAGATTCCATGTTTAAGACATACAGTGCAACATAAGCAAGGATAAAATTGAGAAACAAGCTAATCCTAAAGCAAATTCAGGAACACATACACAAACCAAGGACATTGATAATGATGTTACATTCCAGAATTGGAACGGACTTCAAGAGATGATGTAATTGATCCTTTTGCCCGACACAGGCTTTAACAAAAACCTGGGTGAGAATGGAACTGAATTACCATCCAGGATCTTTGATCAAGTGCAAAGATGAAGAGTCTGATCTGAGAAAAGCACTTCCACAGCTCCCTTATGGAAATACCCACTGATCATTTTAAAATGCCACCAGACCACGAACATAGTTTTGACTAATAAATTCAGATTAATAAATTTATAACTTCCAGATTAATCTCAAAACTTACGATATGGCATTTTACATGTGGTGAAAGCTCCCAAAGACACTCTGTGTTTGAACCACAGAGAAAAACTGTGTCAGCTTGGATGAAGCTTTGAACAACCTGATCTAGAGGAAGATGTCCCTGTCCAAGGCAGGAGCGTCAGAACTGTATAATCTTTAAGTCGCTTCCAAACCAAGCCATTCTATGATTCTGTGAAAAAATTACTCAGTTTCCTAAGTCTTCACTTGTGTCTCAGCCTAACTTTTAAGAACTATGGCCATTATTTTGTTCTAATTTTTATTTTTTAAACTCAAATTTCAACAAAATATCATTTCAGTAGCTCAAAGCTCAGAGTTAAAAAAAGGCACAGGCTAGGGCTTAGTCTACAAGAAGTTTCATTCCTAACTGTGCTACATATTCCCAATGGGATTTGGCAAACTACTTCATCACACTGCATCTGGAACCCTGTTTGTAAAACTTCCAAACTGCATGGTAAGGAATTCAGAGTATTATCTAAAGTGTTGGGTATATGCATAGTGTTTTTTCACAAAACTAATTTACAGGCTTTTAGGCTCAACTGCAGCATAAGTCACAACTTTTATCTTTTTTCTAATTCCTTAAGAAAAAAGCAGAAAAACAGAAGATGGTTTCCTGTTCTGCCAAAAGGAAGAGAGGGTGGGTGCGAGAGTAACATACAAAACATGCCCAGGTTCACCACTCTTCCTGTTTGTCTCTACAAAATTACATGACAGATGACTTTTAGCTAGTTTCAGCTTTGCAAATAATTTGAATGGCAACCACTTTCTTGCATGGTCTGGGGAAGAACAGTGTCTCACTCCAGAGTAGTGTCTGAGCACCAAAGCTGTTGCCTAAGAGCTAGAGGCAGGAAGTACAACTGCTAGTCCATGAAGGAGTGAAAGTGATTATCTACAAAGAGATTTTTACATTTTACAGACTTATAAAATATATTTATGCTTCTAAATCCAAAGCATATATCTAACTTCTGAAGGATCTTGTGGGAATCTAGCAGCCTTAATACCTTTACACACCTTTCCAGAACTACTGGCTAGCTAGTAGGGATCATTTTTGCGTCTTCTGTCTGACTTTATTCTTTATTCTGCTTAAAATCGTAGCAATCTTGATATCTGACAATCAGACAGAGAATAAATATGAAAAAATTAACAGACTTTTTCAGGATGAATTGAGTTTTGTGTAGCTTTGAGGTATAAGAATGTTTTAGTTCTCAGAGATCTTGGCCTCCTGGTTGCCAGAAATCAACAAAAGACATAGCCTCATTCACAAAAAAATATGAAAATGAGGTGGACAATACCAGAAAAGGTCATACAGAATCGGTTGCTCAAAATTATAATGCACCATGATACTATATGCTGCAAATATCTCCAAACAAGATGTCTGTTCACAGCACAGTGTGAACATCACCTTCTATTCTTCAAAGGTCTACAGCAACCGCAGTATGACATGGCAGAACTAAAGGTTAATACCTCTCCTATTTTCCCTAAAAACTCAGAAATCTTTGTTCAGCACTACTTTTATGCTACATGTACTGCATTTTTAAAGCAAATTTCTCAATAAATATTTGGTTTAGGTATTAATAGGTTTGGTTGCAGTAATAGAGACCAAATTTAAGTCATCTTTCCATGCCTGTGAACCTGCTGTAATGAATAAGACTGTGTGAAGAATGATGTACTGTTCCCCATATGTGTATGACAACATGTGATGCATTGCAAAAGGATACACATTCTCCCGGAAACTGATGTAAGAAACAGAAATGAACAGCGGACCTTAGAAAATCCAACTTCTTCCAAGGCAGCTCCCAGCAACTAAGAATGTTCAGCACACACTCTGCCATGTATTAGTAAGACCCAGCACTATGCCTTTTCTTCAGAACAGAGGGGGCAATGCTTTTAGCTTCTCTCTCTGCTTCCCTAGGTGAAGTACCTCTTTTGTAGTTTCCTCACAAATGTGGACTCTGCAAATCCACTGAAAGGACAGAAAGGCAGTCTGTGCAAAGAGAAAATTTGATTAAGAAAACAGAACAGTCCCTTTCCTTTTTATATCACTTTTAATTCTTACAATGAAGTTGTTAATCCTTATCATTTTACTTTCTCAGAAGTTTGCAAATAAATGCTTAATACCAGCACAAGGTACTAAAGGCAAATTTAAGAAAGGCTTAAAATGAAAACCTTTGAATTTCAGTTTGTGAGGGAGCTAAAAGTATAATGTTCCTAATAGCATTCAAGGTGCTTTTGCAAACTCAAAGGCCATCTAGTGACTAAAGTTAAAAATTACACATTTTTAACAAGGCAGTATTCAACTCATAATATCCATCAATCAACAGCACATGCATTTCTAACCAATAGACCTGTTCTTTGATAAAAAGAACAAGAAGCATTTGAAATATGAAAGTATTGCATAGTTTGAAAATAACAAGTTTTTTTGGAAGTAAGGACTGTATTCAGAATAGCAGAAATTGCTGGTGTGCGCTAAGCTCAGAACTTGCTCTTCCATATCCTCCCCATTTCAGCCTTGAGTATAAAACTTATCTATTTCCTGCTGCTGGGCATTTACAGGAATGTCTGTGTTAGATAGTCTCAGCATCATTAGGAACCATGAGTCACATGTTTTGGGTATGATCTAGCAGATGTGCTTGGACTAGCTTCACATGCAGCCTTGCTCAAGTGAGAAAAATGGAAAGATGCCTGCTGAGTTCTTCAAACTTGGTTATGCAAAATTCATCTAGCAAGATTAACAGCAAGGTGGAGAGTATAGTCTGATTTCCATCCCAGCCTAGGTCACAGTCTGACATTTGTGAAATGTTTATTTAACCAAGGCAGCATATTGCACTGGTGTTACCACAGGCACATTTTACTTCCCAGGATGAGCGTGCTCAGGGGAGATTTTGTTCCAACAGTCAGCTATTTTCAGCCCAATTCTTGTCATGACCATTCTGTACTAGATGGATAGCAGGGTGACTTGGGCCACAGAGCAACTCTTGGATGGAAAAAAATCCTAATCAACATTCCTGGTTGAAAGGTGTAATGCATGGTGTGAGGAGCATGATTTCCTTGAAACTATAGCACTATGTGATACAGTAAAGAATCAGGCCTTAATAGTCTATGACAAATTCATACTTAGTCAAAACAGGTTGTGTTTAAACTTTCAGCAACACAAGTAGATGGATAAAATCTGTCATACCATCACCTCCATAAACATCTCTCTCCTCATTTTTTATTGGCTTCCTTGACTGAATTTGCATATCTAGACTGAATGGTCCCCTAGGTTTACACATACCTACAATGACCACTGCAGGCTTTTACCAGTGTAGGTGTTCTACCACCGATCCAGTGATTAAAAAGGACTCTTCAAGCTCAATCTTGAATGTGAAAGCCCACTGTGCTGCAGTGATAACAGACCTCATTCAAGTCATCAAAAAGAATAAGGAGCATTCTCCACATTTATTTTTCACTTTTGTCTCAAGACCAGGTCTTAGACTGTATTGTCTTCTTTCCCAAGTAATGAGAATTCAAGAGGCAGCATCAAAATCAGGCTAATAACTGAAACGTACTGTGTAGAGCTTGTGTAACAAGGCTTTGAAGTTTGCACATGGTTAAGTGGCATTAAGTCTGCAATCAGCATTGTCAGTGTCTTCAAAACTTACTGCACCAACACAGCCACTGTTTGGGTAGAAAGGAATCAAAGATAAGTACATTATTCATAAGACAGCTGGTGGAGGCAGCTGAACCACATAATGCATGCTCCAAAATTCTAGTTATTTATTAAAATGATCCACACGAAAAAAACATGGAGATGAACTGACAAGTATGCTTGACATGTCCCAAGATGAAAACAATCATCTGCTGAACTTGCACCACATAAGAAATGACAGCTCTAGGACGTATGTGCAGAGCAGAGGCTTGGGAAGAATGGAAATAAGATAGAAATGTGTCATGTCTTGTCTTTTCGGCTATGCCCAATATCTTGGATATTCTTCCAAAGAGGAAATAATGGATGTTGATTTCTAGTTTACAAGTGAAGGGCTGGAGTCACCAGCAAGTAGAAGAGACTCAGCATGTGCTCTCCCTTAGCATCAGAAGATAACTTAAGATTTGATAACACAGTCCATCTACAACTCTTGATTCAGAAGATGAGAGATGGGATTGCTTGAGCTTAATAAAAAAATGTAGAAACAACCCAAGGACATTGTGCTTAAGTACACAAAGGGATATGACAGGTTTGAGACCTTTAGCTTACACTGTTAAAGACAAAATAGATCAATCAATGAGAGACAGAATATTCTGACAGAATGTTTATGAGGTCCCAAAAGAGAGTTGGTGACAACTCAAAGTTTTGCTCTTGGAATGATGCAATGCCCATTTGAATTTGGTAAAAGACTGAGGCAAATTATTAGGTTGGCATATATGCTAAATGACCCAGTTCACCAGATATAATCTTGTCTTTTAATCTTCATCCTCAGGTAGTAGGTCTTCAAGCAATTTCATAGGACAGTACAAACAAGTTTGTTTTTTTTTGTTTTAAAATGAACTTCTTCTCTACTTGTAACACTTATCTCACACAGTTCTTAAGAACAGAGGAAAATTTAACATCAGATCTCAGTTTCTCTCTTGGTCTGCCCCTGCCAGCTGCTCATATTGTCCATGTCTATGTTCCCGTTGAAAGAATAATATTCAAGAAAAAGTAATGAGGGCATTTACCATTTCCCTTCCACTCTGCAGAGGTACCCGTCTCTCGTATTGTATGCCTGACTGCACAGGCAGGCTCACCTGTAAATTGAGTTTTCCTGAGCAAACTTGCTGGCTCATCGCCTGGAAAGGAGTCAAATTCTAGTTTCCACATCTTGCTTTGAGTAGCCTTTTCTCCCTCACTTCTACTTAGCTTTATCTGAGCCTTTCCGAACTTCCTGCCAGCCTTTACTGGGCCCATATGAAATGCTCCACTCTGAGGTAGAATAGGTGAAATACAGAGTGAAGAAAGACACCAATTCTCAGGTGATTTTTCTGGATTCTACAGATGAAAGATAAAACCTTGAGTTTGGACTTGTGTATAGTTATCATGGTATTTTCATAAATGTCATGTCTCAACAAAAACATCGGATGTATGAAGTCATGACAATCATTCATTTTACAGACTTCTTCTGTTCTGCTTTTTATATTTAGCTCACAGAAGCTTGTTAGAGTATTCCGATATTCACGAAAAATGAAACATACAAATCAACAGGTCTCTGTGAAGGAGTAAAAGATTGCATTTGAAATCTGTCCCAGAACCTAAAATCATAATTAGATGCAATGTTAAGCAATATTTCCTAATTAATTCAGTTTAATGGATTCTTATGCAGCAGTAAGAACCACTTGCAGGACTGATTATCAGTTTAGTAAAAATCATAGTTATTTTAGTTAATAATCAGAGTCAAGCTAGCTTAACTGAGATTTGTTATGGAATAGCATCAATCCTTTCAACCAATTTTTCATCAATATCTCTACCCTCTCTTTTGGTATTGTGCATGCATGTCTTCCTTACCAATTTACAGTGGAAATGAAAACACGAAAACATTTAAGGTAGTTACTGGAGTGTGCTGATGACCTTAAATGTTCACTTGGGACTGCTTTTATTCGAAAATATTGCTGCGAGTTTATGCATATGACGTACACAAAATTTAGGCTACCTTTCAACAGTAAAACCTAAAACTAGTGCGCAAGAAATTGTTCACTGATTTGGTGTATTCCAGGCTCAGGACTATATCTCCATTTTGTGAAACACTGTGAAACAGGATCAGCCAGCATTCCCACTGTTGGTTATAGAGGCTGGATTTTTGAAGGTAATCTGTTATTCCAAGGAATTTCTTCATAAGCTCTAGATCAACAATAAAAAGAGGAGGAAAAAATTCCCATGTAATCGTTCATGAATGAGGTAGAAAACTAGACAATAAGGAATTATATGACAAAAGACAATGTAGAAAATAACAAAGGTGCATATTTCTATTTTAAAGGGGAATGAAAAGCCTGGAGTTATGTGTTGCTTGTACACAAACAAGTAGTTATTACAGTTTCTCAGTCTTATCTTCTTCAAAACTGCCTCACTCACTAATTGAAAGAGGTAGTTTGTCCTCCAGTAAGCTCATGGTGATGGTGGAATTTATTTTGTCCATATTTGAATAACCAGTTAAGTGAGATGAGACATAAACAGAAACTAGACACCAGTCATATCATGCCTGTGATGTTGAAGACAGATGTACAGAATGCCCTTTTGGAAACTCCTATTTCTCTTCACTGCCTATAGAGGAAGTGGAGATAAAGAACATAGACTGGATGCAAGATTTTAGGTAACTAACGTACGCAAGATGACTCCTATGCCAAATACTGTTAAAATACCAGAAGTTCTGAGAGACAGAAAACCATAGAAAAATATGTCCTGTTACCTAAATGTTCATAGTAGCAAATGATTAAAAAATTAAGCAGAGTGCAAGCAAAAACTGTTTTTAAAATGAATCATGTCTCACATAGTATTTGACTTGTAGAAATGGTTCCTTCTTTCTGCCTTCCAAAAGGATCACTTGGTTCCTAGGAGAAATCAAATACATGGCAGAAAGAAATGTGATCAACATACATGATACTATGATAATCTGTTGAAAGTGTGAATTGTATGTATCTCTTTTTCCTAGTTTACCATCTTCTTTTGCATCAGAGTGTGAAACATGCGATTTCACATTTTTCACCAGCCAGCACTGGAGATCAAGAATGGATCTATTTCTGAGGAGTTTTTCTCAGGAAGGAATAGGTAACACAGTGAATGGAAGATTAAAAAATAATAAAATGTCCTTGCCTCTCTACTCTTCAAGAATATAGCTTTCCATCTGTTATATTATTTTTAAAATAGCATAGCAAATACACTTTATAGTCCCTCAGATGTACATGATGTATATATGACGTTCATTTCTACAAAAGATGTCCAACTATTGAACTATTTAAACATGTGCAACACTTTAAGGACTGCTCAGTGTAGAAGGATGAAAGATGCTACTAATTCTGTGATTCTATTGCATTTTCAGTGTGGAAAGACTTAATTAGACTTGCACTGCAGAGTCATTGATGCCTTTTTATTTACCTATTTGTTTGTGACTTGTACCAAACAAGGCAGTGCCTAAGTATTAATTATATGAGTATTTATAGCAAGTATGTGGTTTTAGTATCTTTTGTACATTCCGTATTTTTGCTCTAACTCTGTCTCCAGTTACATATAACTGGCGTTCATAGTCTCACATAACAGTCTAAATGTCTTAAACTAGAGTAACAGTACAAAAAAATTAAAATTATTGGAGCCATAGCCATAATTAAAATCCAGTCATGCTAACATCCAGCTATGTGAAATGCAGTGACTATTTCAAAATAATTAGAATAATAAATTAAAAAGTCACTCTGCTACTCTAATCATTGTCAAAATATGTTGAATGGAAAGCACACTGGAAACAAAAGGACTGAAATATGTTTTCCATCATTGCAAGCAGGTCACCAGCCACTTGCCTTAAGATTGGGATCCATACAAAAAGCAAAAATATGGTTTTGGTCAGACAGAGCAGGAGCAAGTTTCACTGGAGTTCTCCAACACGAAATTCACACTGGATGAAAACAACTCATGGCGTCCCCTAAAAATCGATACACCAATGTTCAATTACCGGTTACCACTCTGAATTAGAAACTTCCACAAAAATACATTAAATTACATGGAAGATGAAAGCAAGTGATAAATAATACCAGAACATATGTTTTTGTATATTTTACATATTGATATGTACAATACTAACCTTATAAAGGGAAGTATCCAAATTATCAAACATAATAGTAAAAGCTTGTTAATGAAATCTGAACTAATAATTACATACTGCATTTCCACAGTTACATAATTTTTGCCAATATTTCACTCTTTCCATCATCCTCCCTACTTCATATTGTAATAATGTGGGCTGTTGCTGATCAGGTCCTGTAAATTAGGCTTACCTACCAAGAGGCCATATCCTGCAGTTGTTACTACAGAGTCACACAAGTGCTGAATGAAGAGCCAGTACACAAATGCTGATAACCAAGTGAATTGCTGTCAAATAGAAAGATGTTATAATGTGCAAGTTTCAGCTCCCTCAAGAGGAACACTCATTTATGTCTTTCCTCTCCCTAGATTTCAATCTTAAAAAATCTTGCAGGGATGTAATTATCATTGAGGTGTTTATACCTGCTGAATTTGGCAGAAATTTTCCAATAGGTTAAAAGTTATTAGGAAAGATCTAATAGATAAATAAACCAGACAAATGGAAACAACCTGTCTCCTTAGGAAACCAGGATAAAACCCATGAAATAATCTCATATGTAAGGCAAGGTATATGTACGAGAGCATCATCCAGACTCCTGTGCCATTAACTAGAATAATGTTTTTGGTGACTTTGGAAAAGGTGTATTTCTAAATATACATTGTTATCCTCTAATAAAAGGGGTAGGCAGTCCTACTTCATTGCACCATTTTATCTACAAACACTAGAAACTTACTTAGTATAAAGGATGTACTATTTAAGTAGTTTTCAATCCATTTTTTTACTTCCAGACCTCAGAAAATCTCAAATGCATATGAAGACATTCATATAGCAAATTTAAACTCACAATAGAGCTACATTTCCTAGTTTGTTATAGAAATGTTAGGTATACTTTTGAGAAGATAGTTCAAAGACTAGAAGTTGAAAACCACTATGCTTGATACAGAATTAGTTCTTGCTGAACTAATCACTCCAACAAAGTTTAAAAATAAGTCACAGCTTTTGGTAAAAGACACTAAGTTTAGTATATGCTATATGTAGATACTGAAATAAACAGACCTGTTTTTTAAAAGAGCTTTTTGCACAGCAAACCATGACTTTAAATTGCTGCTTTTTTAAAAGCTTAGTAGAATTTATGGTTCTTTACACCATGAAAGACTTTCAAACATAATCATTACCCACTTAAAACAGTTCTTTTGAAAGTGTTTCTTAAACAGGTAACCCGACTGCAGTAAAGATGGTGGCCACATGTCCATTGCCTCAGCTTTGTGTTAACGATAAGTGCAATCTGCACATGTAAGACTTCTACTCATATGGAAATGTTGTCATTAATATTTCTGTCTGAAATGTATTTACTTAATAGGTATGCATGCACTAATGGTAGAAGGCTCAAATATATCCATCCATTTGTCCTAGTAGTTCCATAAAAATAGCCTTCCACTAGTTCATTGATTAAAGAGCTAGAGGTTGCATTCTTTGTGTTGTATATGTAAAACGCTCATGTCAGCTACTATGCCCTTAGCAAGACATGTATATAATTTGCTTTGATAATTGTGCATAAGAATTTCTAGAGACCTCTGCTCTTGCACTCTGTATTGTAATTTGACATCTTGACACTACTGTCCTACTGCTGGGATGATTAATCTTCTAACATTTACTTCTCTTTTTTTTTTTCTTTTTTAGCGGAAAGATCTAGCATAAAAACTGCAATATTTTTTTCTTTAAGTCCAGTTTCTAGAGTTTTCAATGCCACTAATAGTTTGCACAGTCCACAGGACTGAAAATGACATGATCTGTTCTTCTCCAAGTTGGGAACTCATTGTCTTGGCTTTGTCACTTTTAACTAATGACAAGCTTAATGATACTGTCAGTTTCAGTTTATTACTTAAACTAGTCTCCTAATCTGACAAAGCAGGATCTAGTGACAGATAATGAATTTAGGCAGTGTCTGGTTTGGATTCTGAATCAGAAACTGTTTCCCAGAAACCATGAAAGCCAGAACATCTTTTTGTTTTGTTTTTAAAGGAAAAAGTGTGTTTCTTATGCCACTGCATAAAGAAATATGCAGAGGGGTTTCATAATGCCAGCAGTCTCACAAGCTTCACTGCATTGTTGTTCGAAAACTGCACTGTTTTTGACCTCTTTATTTTAAAATCAGTAGGACTATTGACTTCAGTGGGCCCAGCAAGAGACAATAATGCCAAATGAAAGATTTACAGGTAACTCTTCTGGATTGCTTTGCATAGTTTTTTGATTAATTATTCTACTTCTCTTTAAGTATGGAAAATATATATAACCCATTAATGTTACTTCTTTTCCTCTTTTACTTGTTTGAACAGAAAGGCTACAAATCGCTCCCTGAAAGCTAATATAAATGAGCATAAACACTGTAAGTTTATATTGCAGAGACATCCAATGACAAAAGAAGCAACAGAGAAAGAACAAAGTTGTTGAATAAAGAAAGCATCAGTCTGCTATTGGAGAAGTGAAAAACCACCGCACAGTGAAGTACGTAGCTCTAGGGCTCATAAATGATCGACTCCTTAGTGGAACCAAAATTTGTTTTATTCACGGCACTCAGCCCTCAAGAGATTATTCTGAGTTTTTAAGCATTATTTCCAGATGACCTACTAGCTTATTAGGCAGTATGCTATTACACAATTCATTGTATGCGTAATTATTTAATAGCAGAGATATTCTTGAGCCTACTGTAGGTCATTTTTCGTTCTTAGTTGACGTTGTCTATATGGTACAACAGTTATGAGCTATGCATGTTATTTATGAGTGTTCTTGCAGTGTTTATTTGATATTTTTCAAGTTGCAGTTGTTTTGCTCTTTGCCTTACGCGTTGTTGCCTCTGACTAACCTTTCTTATTTCTCTGTCTGCAGGCAGGTAGAAGGTTTTATCTCACTAAGTACTCATGTTACAAACAGCAGCTGTACCATCATTGTCTTTAGAAAGGCAGGAGAGGCTGGAATCCTGCCTTGATATGCTTCACACCCAACATGCTGCTTAATCCTGGACTACTCCTGGATGGTTACTTTTCCAGAGTAATCATTACTTTGGGAAAAAATGTTCATTGCTTCAGAAGAGGAAATACTGGGAAGGAAACTGTTCCTATACAAAGGCCATTGGAAAATCAATATAATGCGACCACAATTATTTCAACACGTTCTACACTAAATTCTTCAACAGAGCCTCTTAAAGTAACAATATAATAAAGATAAGGGTTTCTCACAGATAAATAATTGATTAGAAGATTGGAGAAGGAGAGAAGGGGTAAATGATCAATTTTCCAGGTGGATGGAGATCACTGGTAGAGAGACCTGGCAGTAACCAATCTGGGCTGATGACTTTGTTGCTTAATGTATTCACATATTACCCGGAAATAGAGGGTTGTAAATTAAGTGATGAGTTCAAATAAAAATGGATACATTCATGAAGGCAAGCCTATGAATCCATGACTACTAACTACAAAAACATCATCTCCTGTTCATGAAACCCTGATCAACATATCATCACATGATAGAAAAATATGCAGAGGAAGTATGATGACGTTCTTTGTTAAGTATCCACAGTAGTGGATGGAATACTGGACTTAGTGGGACTTTTGGACAAATGCAAATATGACCATTCTAGTAGTTTCATGAGTTAACTTCTTATTTTTTATAGGAAAAGGTTACTATCAGACCTATTGGTAAACTCTATAGTGTTTCTCATTTCCTAGTTTTTGAATAAAACTGTGTCTATTGATATGTCAGCTTCCAACAGGGGCAAGAAATCATCCTGTTCCTTATCAGACACCCTGGTTCCTTCTGGAATCCCAATGTCCGTCTCTGTGTTAAGTCATACAAAACAGAACAATAATTACAAACTGGGTATGAGGGCTTCATTTCCAGGTGTCCAGGTACAAACATATCCATGTGATCAAATTCTGAGGTCCTACTAAAGACTGCAAAGAAACTCAGGACCACAGAGAAAAGGTTACAAAATTCTGTACAAGTGAGTGAAGGGGACTCTACAGGCCAACACTAGCAATTTCCCAAAGACCTTGCCTTCTACCACTGAACACCTTTGCTATACTGAGCAAGAATACATGAAGAATAGTTCCTCAGCTGTCTTCCTTCTCTACCAGGCTCCGATACTCCAGTCTTAGAATGACCAACTTTGTCAGATTCTCACCTTTGCTTTCCTACCACAGAGACTCACTGTTCAATAAACTTACTTTGCTCAGTAGATGCAAAAAACTGCTGGGGAAGTTCAAAGTAACCGTGTTGATTAACAAATCTGTAACACTAAGTCTTTTCACAACACAGAACCTCCTGTGTGCTGCAGATGTTTTATACACTTCAGCTCATCAGTCTCAAAGTCTGATTCTGTTTCTGTTTCATCTCTGACACAATGGAGAATGTGACTGCAGAATTTGCTTACAAAATGCTTGTATGATCTCTCTTGCAGCACAACTTCCCCAAACTACTTAGCTGTGGAATGTCTTGGGGCTGATCTCTATAAAGATTAGCAACTTTCATCATATCAAGTGTCTCAGGCTCAGTAGCTGGGCTCTGAATCATACAGCTGAAATCTGGAATTTGTTTATGCAGTCTCATTAAAAATAGTAGCTTAAAACTCAACCGCTATTTATATCTATATTTACACATTTGCAGTTGATACATCAGCATCACAGGAAAATTTGTAAATGAATACTAGGCTTGGGAGAACATTTGCACAGCTTTCCTGAAGAAATTGGTGCTGGACTTAATGTTTGTCCCTGAGTTAATTCTGTCTTTTTTCTGACATCTTCAATGGAGTTAGTATTTCCTGCTAATAGTGAACTTTACCCAACAAAAAAATCACCAGAAACCCAATAGACAGTTTCTCTCTGCTTTCTGGAACCATTCTCCATTTCAGACCACTTTCTTGACTGTAAGCCAGCTTACTGAATGAATGATATTAAGTTTCAGATTTTGTCTGTGTTCATTTCAGGTTCATCTCTATCTGTCGAAGTATCTCTATCTCTATCTCTGTCTGCTTCTCTCTGTATTGAAAAAATTATCAGTCAGATAGAATTGCATTTATCAAGTCTTCTTTCCTCTTCAGTTTTCCAGAGGCTTACAGAAAAAAAAAAAAAACAAACCAAAAAAACCAAGAACAGCTGATCAGTTCTGACTGATATCTGAGGTCTAATTTTATATGTAAATCGAGAACACAGTAATTCAGAAATAAGACTGAGTATTATATGGATAAGCAAGGAAAAAAAGAAAAATTAAGGAGTCTATTTTTTTTTATCCCTTGAAGTTTCTTTGGTTTCTTTGGGTTCTGTTACATGACTCTAGTAATTTAAAGGGTTTGAAAATGCAAACTTTGAAACCAGAAACAAGGAACTAAAACCACTGACTGAATTTACATCATGTAGAGTCTTCGTGGGGACAACAACACAGATAAAGTATAGTTAACTGTGAAGTGATATGGAACAAAGAGCTTATCTAAATTTCTTTACCATATTCTAAAAAGTGCCTCCCCTCATGTCTAAGCATGTTGTCTGAGTTCCCAAAATTTTTGTTCTAGCTGTTATGAGCACTTCTCAATGAAAATCATTGAAACGATCTTGATCTTTATAAAAATTCAGCCACATTGCTGCTTGTTAATTATGCTTGCCTTTAGAAGCCCTGGGCAGATATTTCTGGTCTCCAGAATTTTCACCAGAAAATTCCGAATAGTAACCACCAACCCAATTTTGCTTCATTTTAAAGAGAGTGAATATCCATTTTGATGCAATACAAAATGATCACATCCAAACTTATGCATAACACATTTATGGAAAAGAAGAGGGTAATATGTACGTTGACAAACATGTGATGGCAGTCCTAAAGTACTTCTGTGCTCCAGTCAGCTAGACACTGGAATAGGACTTAAATGTGCTGCACTGCAATTTGTCAGTAGAAAACAACTTGTCAGTAGAAACAGTAGAAGACAGAAATATACAGGGGAATTCCTGGCTCTGGAGTGACTTGTTATTTTGGTTTACATTAGAATAGGTGATTGAGGGATTCAATAGCTATTCCAACACTGGGCTGCAGGTCAGTATCTGTTCCTGTACTCCCAAAACCTAAACAGAGATCTACCAAAAACACATCATCCCTGAGTAGGAAGAAAGGGTAATTTGGCCCTACTAGAGGGAGTGAATCCACTGAATGCAAGCAAAGAATTACTGTTTTTCTCCTCAAAGCTGGCAAAGCCATGTCTGTTATCAGGAATTCCCAGAACAGGCATGCACATCTTCTTTTAACACATTTTGCTGCTGTTGGTGATCCACCTTGTGAACTGGTTCAGCTGACAAGGACGACTTTATTAAAGGCACTTGCCTGCCTTTCAGCTCCGTAGGAAACCATGGTGATCTTCTACTGTCCTGTAGAAGTAAACCTAAAGGACTCCATTTTTTCCTGTTTCTCCAAGTTTCTGAAGTTCTAGTTAAAAAAACACACCCTCCAGAAGATCACTGCATAGAAACCAAGAAGAGCAAGGCATTTAAGTAATGAATTCTTTCCTGGAATGACATTTATCAAGTACAATACTAAAAGAACAGAACCATTGAATGAGTAGAGAAGTTTTGAGTTGCTAGACAACAGCGGAAACCATCTCACAATGAAATGTCTCCTGATGTGGAATACAGTTCATGCATTCCACAGGCATCTAGTCCTTCAAGGGGACACACGTAGGAACTTGGAACGGCACTACAAATTACTTATTCATCTAGTAGAGACAAAATCAATGTGTTTTCAGTCTTACTAAGAATTATATGATATTTTCATTGAAGTATTTTAAAATAAGCTATTCTGTTTGTATCCAGATCACAAATATCAATTAAGATTTGACACAACACAATTTATCAAGCACTACTGCAGATGAATATAAATCCAGAAAACTTGCAATTTTTATTTGTAATAAGTAAATCACATTGGCATCAAAATTTTCCATGCAGTTCAATTACCTCCGGAGTATTGCCATTTGTTTTATCAGGTTGGCAAATCCATTACTGTTTCAGCTCAGAATATGTAGCACTCATTTCCTACTCTCAAGCTCAAAGGTATTCATTTAGCAATCTAAACAAAAGCAGTCTGATTTAGGAAGGTCCTCTCTGCATGAATTCAGTGCCATCTGCATAGGCCTGGCACTTCATAAAAATCAAACTACATTTGTTTGGAGAGATCTATTCATACTACACGGGCCTTTATTTTGTGGCCTTGTCAGGAAAAATTAGGGCACAGAGTCTAATCATTCTCTCAGTTATGTTAGTGACTGACAAAACTTCCCTGAATTCCTAACTTACTCTTGGTTAACAGGAAATCAGAAATGGGTCTAACATTTATTACAGTACAGGTTTGTTGTCATAAAAAATAGCATACCATTATATAGAGTCATGGGGGGCAGGGGGGGAAAGGATGGGGTGGTTTTTTGATGGACCAGGGATTAAAAAAAAAAATAAACCAAAGCTTCCTTCTTTATTGAGACAGCTTTCATATACAGGTTACAAGAATTAAAATGGGTAAAAAATTACAGCTAAGAACATTGTATTAGCAGTACCACCATTGTTAGGCCAAGCCAACACTATGAAAACACAGAACTCTGTCTGAGACCACTTGCATCCACTTTCTATCACACTTGTACATTCGAGTTCCTTGGACTTGAAGATCCACGGTTGGACTTGATGATCCAAGAGATCTTTTCCAACCTGGTGATTCTATGATTCTAAGTTAGTGAAAAGACACTTCCAAAATTTGGTTTCTGCCAGTAACAAGCCTTTAAAATGTCTACATTCACCAACACACGGTAATTTCTGTAACAAATATCATCAGTTTTACACTAGAAATAACATCCAGAGTTGCAGACTCTTCTTTTCCCCCACTGCTCACCTCCTGGAAAGATTTAGAAAGAAAAAGCAGGAGAGGCAAAGACATGGGATCCAAGTAAGGCACAGGATGGAAGACACTGCAAGTATGACTCATGTTTTGCTGCATTCATTTTGCAGAGTAAAATGCATTTAAAGCTTTATCTTGGATTTTTTTTTTTGACAGGCATTCTGTCCAGATTATCCTAGGAAGTAAATTTGACAAGTAAGACTGAATTATTTCTACTGCCAATTTTCAGAAGCTATCTGTACTTTAAGGAAACACACGAATGAGCTGGGCATATGTCTAAGCTAGTCCTTTTTACTAGATGTCTGGCTTTTACTTTGCTTCAGGATTCTAGTGGAGTAGTGTTTCTTTGGTTTTTTTGATGTAAACAGCTAATGCTCTCCTCTGGTACAGTAACAACATACCAAATCATTGAATCTTAGAATCACAGAATGGCTTGGGTTGGAAGGGACCTTAAAGATCATCCAGTTCTAAACCCTCTGCCATGAGCAGGGACACGTCCCACTAGACAAGACTGCTCAAGGCCCCACCCAACCTGGCCTTGGACATTTCCAGGGAGGAGGCATCTACAACTCCTCTGGGTAACCTGTTCCGGTGCCTCACCACCCTTACAGTAAAAATTTCATCCTAATATCTGATCTAAATATCTCTTCTTTCACCTTGAAACCATTACCTCTCATTCTACCACTGCACTTCCTGATAAAGAGTGTCTCCCCTGATAAAGTGTCCCTCCCCAGCTTTCTTGTATTCTCCCTTTAAGTACTGGAATGCACACTACTGCTATGTAGTGTCCCTGGAACCTTCTCCTCTCTAGGCTAAATGAGCCCAACTCTTTCTGCCTACCCTCATATGGGAGGTGGTCCATCCTCTCTGATAGTCTTTGTGGCCCTCCTCTGGACTCACTCTAACAGATCTGTGTTCTTCCTCTGCTGAGGACTCCAGAATTGTATGTTGTACTCCAGGTAGGGTCTCTCAAGAGCAGAGTAGAAGGATAGAATCACCTCCTACCAGACTTTATATGCTTCCCAGATAGCTCATTCCCACCCCTTCAAATAAAATCCTTTCTCTACCCTACTACAAATTAAATACTCTTATGCCACAGGAACAGGCAAATCCCTGGCATTCCAGATACTTTCTTAATCGCCTCTTTGTAGCAGCACAATGAAGACTGAGCAGCAGAGCTGTAAATGCTCATAGCAGTGAGTAGATCAGCACAGTTCTTTGGATTTGCAGCAGAAAGTTCCTTGCTCTCCATTCTTCAGGAACAGTTGCACTGAGCATGAAGCCAGTTCACTGTACCTGTGGCCACCCACAGTCTGTACTAATGAATGTTGGAATTTTTCAAAGGACCTTCTCCTGGAGTGGAGGTGGAGGGTGTGCTGGTGCATTATTAGATTGGAATAAATTATGTGTAACTCAACGGCTGGATGATTTAGGATAGAGGCACTGAAGTGACAGATGTTTCCCTGGGGTTTGAGGATGTGAAAGCCTGTCCTCCTCTCTTCTTTCACAAGAGATGCAAGCTCAGGGCTGGGAAAGCCCCATTGCTGAGTTCCCAGAGGGAAGTCAAGGCTGGGAAGGTGGGAGACAGAGCAGCCACCTCCAACCCCGCTGGCTGGCCTGCACAGAATCACAGAATCACTAGGTTGGAAAAGACCTCCAAGATCATCGAGTCCAACCATTCCTATCAACCACTAAACCATGTCCCTAAGCATCTCATCCACCCCTTTTGTATACCTCCAGAGATGGTGACTCAACCATGTTTTGGTTTGGAAGGGACTTTAAAGATCATCCAGTTCCAACCCTCCTGCCATGGGCAGGGACACCTTCCACTAGATCAGGCTGCCCAAAGTCTCATCCAGCCTACTGAGGTTTTGGAATTCAAACATAGTAAATCACTTAGGCTTTCCGAAAATCAATTAAATGAGATTATTTAATTTGTGTATTAGGGTGTATACACGCCGGATCTTCTTATTGTATGATCTGGTTATGATCAGGTTTCACCAATTCGTTTAGAAAGTCAAGATCTTTTCCAGGAGGAAGGCCAGAGGTGAAGTTCAAATTTCCACTCTTTGACACAAAAAAAGGGAAAACCATGTGCAGTATTTCAATATATATTCACTAAAATGTCACAGTATTTCTTCTGCCTTTGTTTTAGCAGGCATAATAGACACTGTCAACTCAAAAAAAGGCACTTATTTCAATGTTATTGCACCGGGGTGTTACTAATATAGTCTGAATTCAGGTTCATGTAAAGAGTATTGGTTTGGGTTTTTTTGTTTGGTTGTTTACTAATGCTGACAGTTTTGGCTTATGTGTTTTTCCTTCAGTGAATAATTAAACTTTTTGAGGACCATGTGGGGGATGTTTCTTAAAATGCCTTGATTACCTTTGACTTTCCTGAGCCATGTAAAGGCAGATTACATCTTAATGAAAAGATACAACATTTTTAACTTTTAACTGCTACATGATGAGGAAAAAGGTCTCCTTTTTAAAATTATGAAATGTGTTAGAGGTGTATTTATCAGAAAGGAGTTATGAAGGCCTACTTGAAAAATATGACATAGTTCATACATTGCAGGCTTTTTGTCAAAATTATTAGACTCAACTGAGACGGTTTAAAAGTGGAAGTTCATTTTCTCCTATATGACTTTCATATGACTAGTAATAGAAATGGCAGTATTTCTGCACAGCACTTGCCATCGATAGGCAGCTTAGAAATAACAGCTGTAATTAAAATAGTTAGATACAGAAAAACACTTCACTATTAGCATGATTGAGCAAAAATAACTTAAGTAAGCAGAGTTGCTATTTATATGCTCTTTCGGCGCAGAAATCTCTTTACAAAATTATCTCAAAACATAATTACTTTGAAAAAACTCTTAGCAATTACTATAACTTAAAGAAATCTTTCCCTATCACTTCATAGAATCTTCTTTTCTAAATAAAGGAATCAAACCCATGCCAACTGAGCATTCCAGTAATACAAAATTCTATTAATTAATAAATTGATTACTTAATTATTTAAGGTTCATTTTAAATTCTGTTTTCTGCCACTGCAATTTTCAGACAAAATTTGATTTTCAGATGAATTATTGAGAAGATGATTAATTTTACAATGGTAACGCTCATTTGAAGACTAAAAGATTCAGAATAAAATGTATCAAATAGTAGAATATACCTGACAGGAAACTTTTAGGAGAGTGAATGGCATTCCCTTTCAAGTCAATAGGCGCAGGAATGAATGCTTGTTCAGTCAGTACTAACCTATCCAGATTCCTCCTTTGGAGATGAAATAGGAAGGGAGTCCTCTTTACCTGGCACTGTTGTAACTCCCTTCAACCAGGGAGGAGCAGGAGGAGTTGTTTGTCTGTGCAGGAACAATCCACCAGCTACTTCTTATCTCAAACTGAGATTCTTCCCTTTATAGGCAGAACCCCTTAGAAATGCATCAGCTCAATTTCTCTGTGTTTAGGTGGAATCTATGCTTCTGCCAACAGATTTTAAATGCATCAAAGAGGATGTTAGCATTTTACACTTAAAATTAGTTCACTACAGGATCTTCAGCCTGTTTCAGTGGTATAAATTAGTAGTAAAGCTGTTGAATTTAACCCCATTAAGTTTTAAAGGTGCCCCGTAAATCCTCAATTAACACCGACAGTTTATATGGCAAATAAAACCTTGAATGGCTTTTCCGACAGGTGGGAATCGCCCTGGACTTGGGGGTCTGATAGTGATGTAATAATATACTTCTTCACCTGTGTTCTGCAAAAGGAACTGTTGCTCACACCTCGCATTATGCCTGCAAGAAGTATGAGGTAGTGAACAATCAGATGCTATATATTTCTAGTATATTGGGTTGCTTAAGAAACTTAATTTGGGATATTAATTCAGATACTTTGGGGGTTTTTTTCTCAAAAAAATGAGTGAAAAAGCTTTTCCCACTGCTTGTTAAGTGCAGATGCAGGCTGAAGGGAAGAAATGATATATTTAGTGATTTTAAAATACAGTTTGAACAGTTCTCGTGTTCATCATTGGTTTTTGTTGCTGTTTCTTTGGGACTTGATAATCTCCTGATATTTTTTTCCTGTGAAAAGCTCACATTCTCTCTTAAAATAAAGGGTGAGAATAGATAATTGTGCTAGAGACTGCTGCAGGAAGTACCCTTTAAATTCCAGGTGATTAGGAGGAATGCAAAGGAATTCAAATAAGAAACATGAAAAAGGGCTTGAACAAAAACTGAAAGGCAGTGTAGAAATTGAGTATGTGAGAGTAGGTGGCCAGAAACTTTTTCTGACTGAAGTGGCTCCTATGAAAGTGAAATGGGTATACACATGAAAGAGCATTTAGAATATCTCAAAATCTAGCATGCCTTGTCTCTGAGGATACAAAACAAAGTAATTCCTACAATTTTACATTATCTTCCTTCAGTAACTATATTGTGTCTGTATTTTTCTTGCTCTTTTTAAATAAATAGTTCAAGAGCTCCATCTTTGGGTTTAAGTTATTACTGTAAAAGATTACTTTCCTTTAGCTTTGATTAAGTAGTGCTTAAACATCCCACAAAGTTGTGTGTATCTGCTCACATCTTGTCAGTTTGAAGTGCTTAACTTTTCTAGCTGCATTCGTTCTGCTGCCTTTTGATAGACTTTGAATACTTTCTGTATAAGATTGCTGTTTTCAGTTTTTCTCTCAGTAATTTACTCACTTTTGGTGGATTATGTTTTTCTTTTCCAATAACGATACATAAATCAACTTGACAGTTCATAAATTATTTACGGACCATGTCAGCAGACACTAGTGGCAGAAGGAATTTTAAAACTAGTTGGATTTCTGGTAGGATTTATAACTTGCTATAAGTTGGTACGCTTTTATGAAAGCATATGTTGATTTTTGTCAATGGACAATCTGATCCTGTTCTTTTGGGAGCTGAATTTTGCTGAAAAATTAGTTTTGTTTTTGCTAGTGCAGCAGAATTTTAGAAGACTTAGCATAACTATTCCAGTAAGAAAATTTTAATCCATTTTGGTTTTCAATAAAAAACTTCCAATCCTTCCAGGAAGTCTTTGGGGAAAATGAATTTATTTGCAAAACGTTAGTCCTCAAATAGAGTTGTGAAAGTGGTACATAGTGAAGAAAATTGCAAAGTAAATTAAACAGTTATTCACAGAAATCCGTCACGTATGAGATTATTCTTATAATTACCTTCTCTCAGGATTTTTTTTTCCTGTGTTTCTTCCTACTTTCTAAGTATTTTCAGCAGCATCATCTCCTTGCTTTCTAAAATGACAAGTACAGGCAGTTATCTTAACTTGATCCGATCAACCTTGTCCTGATACCTGGAGAATCTGTCTTGCTTCTGTTTTACATAACAGCACTGTAGAGAAGTAAAATTACTATTTGTATAATAGATTAATTGAATCAATTATTTCCTATTATTGCTTAAATCAACATAAATCAAAACAAAGCTCAGACTCAAACGCATTTCTCTCATTGCCTTCCACAAATGCTTTAATCTAAAAACAGTTTACTCGAGCATTTACTGTTGCTTCAGTTTTTTTCATGTTAAACCTAAGTTTGCAACAAGAACTGACCTGGTGCTGGATAATTATTTAGCAAATCTTCATAAAATAACTGCTACTGTTCAGTATTGTATTGCTTTCTTTCGCATTCAAGACTTTCTAGTCCTTTGTTATTGACTGTTTTCCTAGATTCCCAAAAGAATTAGAAATTATATACTTTAACTCCTAGTGTTTTTTTGAAGCAGGAGGTGGAGACAAAGAACACAAAATGCTGAGAGGTCTAGCAGTCACTGTTATCTTTCTGGTGGTTTCAGCTCTGTATCTCTGGAAACTCTGTAAAATAAACTCAGATCTGGCTTGTTCTAGAATGTCCATCTGAAAGATATTCAGTTTTCTTTCAGAAACCTTGTATGTCTTGCAGAGCTTTGCAAACTTTATAAATGTTTTGAATTTCTATTTGAAATAGAAGAAATGCAAATAAAAATATCTATAAAATACCTTAAACTGCATTTAATGGGGTAATTAAACAAATCACAATCGTGACAGGACCCAATTACTTCATTAATGGTCAGGTACACATCTATTGGCATCCTGACTGAGAGTATCATAACAATGCTGCTAAATTTAATCCTCATTCTATACAGTGACTATTCTTATTTTCCGCATTATAAAAAATCTCACTTTAAAATGTGACAGTTCTTCTGTAAAACATAAATGTATTTAAATCTAAGCATAACTGCTGCTTAGAATAAGGATTTTTTTTTTCTGGTATCAGATCTTTGCCTTTTTTTTTTCTTTGGCCTTAAGGAGAGTCATGTGTTTTATAAGACATTAGAAAGATATTAACTTAATATCCGTTAAAGAACAAGTTTATTAAGGGATGTAGATTAACCTCAAGTATACGGTTTGTTTTTTCAGATAAATTATATAGTTGTATTAATGTCGTTATTTTATCTTTTAACAACTGAACCCTCAAAAAAATTTTATGGAGTGCAGAGCCAGGACACAACAGCTTAAAAATCTTTCTTAATTTCATGTATTCATCTTTAAACATAATGTAACAAATTTTAGTGAAGACAGTGTTTTAACCAAGAAAAGGCCCTTCTATATCATATCGCTTGTTGCAGAATGGATTTAATTAGTTTAAATAATTACAATTCTGTACTGATTTCTGTATACTTACTAGGCCATCCCGCAGAATGTATTTCTGTCATTGGAACTTATTTTTTATTTTTTATAGTTTTTTTTTTATTCTTACTCATATTTTTTTTATGATAACAAGATAATTATTTTCTGTAATTGTTATAAAACCAGCAATGTTTTCTGTAGTCTTCCACCTGGCTGTAGGACTCTTGTTCTGGAATATTTCTTCCACTCTAGGTATTCCAACTGCATCTTATTTGTTATGTACATAGAACTTAAAACTTGAAATTTATATTTTAAAACAAAATATAAGACGAGTTAACAATTAATTGCTTTCTAAGTTATATCCATCGAACTCCAGAATATAATATTATCACTGTCTTTTCTCATTAAAAAAACCAGTTATTGGAAAACCTGAAAATTAAATTGAATACCAGGCTGTTCCTAATTTCCATGTGTTTAGTCATGCTACTTTCTCTCTAAATGCACATTGCAGACTTGATTTTGGTAATATTCTTCCCTATGTTTTTTTTAATATGTGTTTTCCGGTAACAGCTTTCCCAGTAGCATACCTAGAAGTGATACTTTTGCACTTTTTGGGAAAGCTAAAAGACAACATTTCTGGGCCCTTATTGGTACAATTTCTAAGATATATCAATTTTTGTCCAAAGGTGAAACAGTTCTGAGAAATATTTTTTTTTCTTTTAGTAATTCAATGTTATATATATTATTTAAGGAGTGGTCTAAAGGTTCATCTTATTAGTGTACTTTTTCTCTCTTCTGGTTCTGACATATGTCGGTAAACATGGCTACTACTTAATTGGCACAGGTCAGTTTGAAAGTTAGAAGGCACAATTAAAATCTTTTATGCCAACACTGTTTCTAAACAATTAATTATTAATAAAGAACATTTCCACTTTCTCTGAGACAGACCATTGTGTGTATACCACATTTGGCTTCAGTGTTCTTTTGAGATGCTGGGCAACATCTCTATTTTGAGGGTTTTTTTCCCACCAAAAATTGGTTAAATACACTCCTGCACTTTTACAATCCTGCCATTTTGAGGTACCTGACATAAATATTCTTTTTTTGATCATTACCTAAGGTAAATAATTTTCTAATGGAGTGATTATGAACAAATAAGAAAAATAACATTGACTTTAACTAAAAGAGTAAGACTTTATTTTGAAGGCAAAAGTATACCTCATATATACTTCTTTCAGCTCTTATTTTCTATCAGATACCCTTCTATATGCCAAGATAGATGCTTACAAAACTATCATGGAAATTTACAGCGGTGGGACAGAATTTACCCTCTTGGTAGGTTATGGTAATAATGAAACTATAATTGTGTTACTATTTATTATGGATATGTTTGTTTCATTTTGGTTTTTTTTGTTTGTTTGTTTTATGTTGCTGCATGATATAACAAAGCAACCTTGAAATAAAAGACAAAATGTGAAATGAGAGAGATATACAATGTAAACAATTTTGCCCCAACAGACAACTACTAAAGCCATTTAGTAAATTTTGAGGAAAGCTATTAAGGATTTTTAATGAAAAAAAGACAAATCATATTGGCAATATATGAACACATAGAATTGATATTAATTTTCATGCTTCAGGGTTGAAAACTGAAACACTACCTGTAAATGACATTTATTTCCATGAGATACTATTGTACAATCGAAAATATATACTTTGCTGTTTTCTAAGGTATAAGATACTGTAAAAAACCTGATCATTAGCTAGGATGGACATACCTAACTGATCTAAGACTATAAAAATCCTGAAGTTATACTTATGTTTGAAATGTTATAGCTGTCTTTATTCTGTTTAAACAAGTTAATACTACAATGTGAATGTAAGTTGCTTTTGGGTTTTTTTAATGAAAGCAAACAACCATACTTGGAGAGAAGAGAAAACTATGGATGCATTTTGCCACTTGCCATACTGGAAAAGTGAAAACTTTTTCTGAGCATTAATTGTTTCCTACAACAAATACTTAAACTGTTTGCCACTTGCAGGGACTCTGTAGTTGTTAATGGTAAGATAACATTTTGGCAATTTGTTTATTCGATTGAGTTTTCATTATTAGTCAGATTGTCCAAATCACGAATAGCCGTACTGTTTTGTACCAGTTGCAGTTTTTCGGTGGCATTAGGGTAGCCTAATGCAGAGCAATGTGTATACACTAGAGCATAAGTATTTATCATTCCATACTTCTGAAGAGACAAATGCTTTGCAGAATGTCAGTGAGAAGGAAAATAAAACAAACGGTACACACTGAAATCTTGGATATTATGAAAGTAATTATGACTGCACCAATTGCAGTTTTTAGAAACAATTGAGGATCCAGAAGCACCTGCATACAACAAATCACATAAATGATATACACCTGCTTTAGTGTGGGAAAAGATGAAGTAATTCCTTACCTTACACAGTTTGCTTCTTGTCTTATTATCTCAGAATTAAACAATAGACAGTTTACCATTTAGTGACCTACAACACTAAACTCTTAAGTAAATGCATTCTGAATTGTTAAAAAGCAGTTGCTGATAGAATGGAAACAACAAGCTTTCAGGTCTGAGTATCCTGGACTAACATTCTGCAACTTCACTCTCTCCACATGTGTGTTGGACACTTATTGAAACAGAACATTACAGAAGCCTGTGCTTGTGAGAACCTACTAATTGACACCATCCATTCAGGAGGATGTTTCGGTGCACTCTGGTTCTTGTTTACACAACTAGATAAATCTAGAACTAGAAAGAATTCTCTTAATTTTATTTTCTGGAGAAAACAAAACTGCTGTCTATTTGGTATTTAATTTTGATGGTAGAAATAACTTTTTTCTTGTTTTCAATCAGAATTTCCCTTATAGCAACTTGTCCTTTTGTTGCATCTCTCAAAAAGCATGGTTTATTTTGCTCTGTATCTCCTCTTAGACTGTGAAGGGCTGTAATCCCCCGCTCACATTTTTCTAGGGCAAAAATTCTAGTTTTCTTTGCATTTTGTCATATGCTCCAGCTCCCTGATCATCTCAGAAACCATCTTGTTGGCTTGCTTCAGTTTCTTAGTGTATCTTGTACTGAGGAGTCAAAATTGGGTACAACATTCCGGAATACACAAATGAAGTGCCAAGTAGGGAGAGAATGTTTGACCTTCTGGATATAGTTGCTAATGGAGCCCAACATACAGGTAGGTTTCACTTCTGCAAAAGTGTACTTCTGATTCATGTTCAATTTAAAATCCACCAGGACTCCCAGGGACTTTGTTGCAGGACTGCTCCCAAGCCATCTGGTCCCCAGCAGCATGTGTTGATGCTTTTGTTCTGTCCCAGGTGCAGGACTTTGCATTTGTCACTGTTGAACTTTATGAGTTTTCTGGCAGACTGTGTCTTCAGTTGTGTAACATCCCACTGTGTGACAGCGGTGTCCTGTAGTGGATCAGTCCCTCAGCCAAAATTACGTCTTTTGCATACTGGACAAGTAGGAACTTAATCCTGTGGTGGAAGTCACTGGTAATGTTAAGCAGTTCAGGTGCTTTTATCAGACCTAAGGAAAGTCCTTCATAACTGCCTGCTAGGTAGATGAGTCTTTAAAATGATGACGAGAACAGGCTTTTATTCATCTTATACTCCACTCTTCTAGTCCATATGTCCATAGTTGGGCTACAAGGATGCGATGGAGGACCATATTGAAATCCTTGCTAAGGCTTTCTCTGTATATGACACCTACCGCTTTCTCTTCATCTTCAGAGGCAGTCATTTAAATCCAGAAAATACTCAACCACGATTTACCAATGGAAAACTGATGCTGTCTGTTAACCATCACTGTCTTTTCATTCAAGCATCTGCAGATGACTTCTAGCAGTTCTATCATCTTTGCGGTGCCTGAGGTAAGGATGGGTGAACTGTGATTCACTGAATCTTCTTCCTTGTCTAGTTTTGTGACGGATGTAATTTTGGGGGTCTTTCTGGTCATTTGGGACCTCATGACCACCAAAAGAGACAACCGTCATTAATTAACTCTCTCAACGTGCTCAGGTATATTTCATTCTGGTATATAAACTTGTGTATGTCCAGGTCATTGAGGTAAGTAATTAACACCACACTTCTCTCTCCCTGTAGCACCTCCCCTAAACTCCAGTAGAGCCTGAGGCAGGGCTAGAAAGCAGCTCTTGCTAGGAATGAGTGAAACAAAAGTGGCATTGCATACCTCAGTATTTTCCATGTAATTTATCATTAGGTCATACACCCTGGTTCAGCCTTGGGCCAACATACTTATTGGTTTTCCTCAATTGCATGTGTTTCTCTTGGCTCTTCACATCTTGGAGAATTTAAACATTCTTTTTCAGAAAGACATCTCTAATGAAATCATTGTCCTGATCTGCTAGTATGCCATGAAATTCCCAAGTCGTTGTTTCAGTATGGCGTATGTCAGGCTACTTGTATATGTGGGTTTCTTCTCACATAAGAAGCCTTGCTTAGAGATCATGACCAGCTCATCAGCAACATCTCTCCAAGTCTGAGCAGGGATCCCAGCTTCTTTTTTTTTGCTTCCTTCTGTGTAGGTCACATTTACCCTTTATTGTAATTTCATTTAAAAAAAAATATTAAGCAGATTGATGAAGTTATTAACCTGCTTTTTTTCTTATTTAGTTTACAATTTAAGTTATGAACTACTCATCCTTTTACAATGGCAGTGTTTCCTAATCCTTTGCTTTCCTCTTAGTCTATACTAGCATCTATCACAACTCTCTCCTTGGTCTTACACTTTCCTGTTACACAATCTGCAATACCATTTACACCATAGTAACTCTTCATTCTTAATCCTCTAATGCCAGACTTCATAGTGGAGTATTTCACATTTGTATGATATCTAACATTACACTGTGTTTTTGCTGTGAATCCGGTAACAGATTGTGCCCTCAGAATTTTTAACATTCTTTCCCTCAAAGCTGCATAGGTAGTTTTGCTCCTACTGAAGCCCATGGGCTATGTAATTTTACAGGAAACTGCTAATCTCCCTTGGGATAGACATATTCCAGTTAGCTGAATGTCCTGCATTGTAACTGATATATTTTGATGCCCAGTCTGTGATGCATGGCAGACACAGTATTAGGTATATTGTCATGTGTGTAAGTACCAAGCTTAATCTGATCAGAAGAAAGACACATTATTGATTCACAATTAACAAAAAATGCCCATTTTACTCCTCTGGCTTCTGTTGACTCAAACTGCATTATGAACAGTGTAGAACAGAAAACCAAACCTTAGATTTCTTCCAGCTGGGAAGTTTAAATCTCCTTGGGCAGATTGCTTCAGTAGAATCCCAAGCTGATATGCCAGTCTTGATTCACTGGCAAAAAATGCTATGGTGTCAGACATTCCTGGTTCTGCAGCAACTTCAGGTATAGTAGAAAGCAGGCAAAACCCATTTCAATAAGAGAAGAAAACAGGTGTTGCCTGACATAACTTTCTATATTGATGAGAGAGATGTTAGAAGATTTATCTTAAAAAAGAGTAATGAGGGGACTTCAGCTTCAGCCACCAAAATTTCAGGTAAATATCACAAAGATACTTCTTAATCTCCTAGGGCTTTTGTCGTGTTGGGTTTTATTTTCATTTGTTTGATTTTTAACCCAAAGAAAGTATAAACAGACAAAAAGTTATTTAAAGTTTCTAGCTCATGAAATGTTTGCTGTGTAAAAGAATTTGATCACGTGGCCTCCTTCTAGAATGAGTGTAATCCTCTCTACATTGTAAAAATTATCTGGGTTTTGCTGTTAGTAATTAGTCTTCTGATATCTATCATAGCAAATCCTCCTAACTTTGAGAAATTAGGACTCATAAACCTCACCTGATACATTATCTCCTACGTTTGCAGTGGTTGTGGGAAAGAAAAGAATTCTTTCACTGAAAATATCTAATTGTGAATCGAGTTTTTGGAAATAATAACAATGTTTTGCTTCTTCGAATGCATCAAAACACATGTAATTATTAAAACATAAAATCTGTTGGAAGACAGCCTATCTTTCATTGTATTACCTGTCATAGAAAAATCAGATTCTCTTTCAGGCAAACCAACCCTTGACACACACCTTACAAAGGTGTCTGTCTAGCTCCATACAGACGTCTGTCTAGCTCTATACATCAACCATCACGACTAAAATAAAAACTCAAAAAGAGCAGTAAACACTTTTCTTTATGTAGTCATTAAAAATCAATTCTGGTTTTTGAATAAGCAGCTTTGTTCACAGGTATTTCCAGTCCACTTATATGGAGTTGAAAGAGTGAAGAAAAATTAGACATTGCACAGAATGTAATTTAAAATCATTATAATGTTAAAATTAGTAAGTCATTTTTCACTTAGCATAGTGACTCTTTTATATTAAGATCTCGAAATTTTACTTTGAAGTTTTTGAACAGCTGTTGGGCTGGTTGAGAATAAGAGGTTTTCAAAATATTCTTTAAGTAAAGGAAAAAAATACTTCAAAAAATTGCTTCTTATGATCTCGACCTTAAAGTTTTACTGCATAAAAGAACATTTTTGATGGTGTACTGAACAGCTAAATAGAATAGAAAAGAGAAACTATTTCAATCTTTTTTTCCAAATGCAAACATTGGAATAGGCCCATTCTACATTCATGAAAACAATCCTAGGAGTCTGGATTTACAGGAAAGTTACTTCTTTTCATACACGCTGCTACCTAAGGAATATTTGTGTTGAAAGATTATGTTTATTTGTTCATAGGACTGACGAAAGTGTGTACTATAGTCTTGTAAAACAAAGCAAAGACAAATTGAAGACCTTCACTCAACCTCTCAATCACAAGCTAAACCCCAGATATTCTAAGTCCTACTACTGGTATATCAAACAGTTCTTCTGTGCAGAGGGAATGAAAGACAATCTGAAGAATTATGAAGTTTCTTTTGGTAGGTGTGTATATCTGTATGCTTGTGTTATCCTTAAAACTGATATGTGACTTATACGTTTCCTGAGAGACTGTCAGAATTCAGTCTGGATTACAAAACAGATTATGTTTCATTTCTAAGAATCTTTTCAGATGAACTTATATATCATGTAAGCTTCTGTGTCTGTATGTGCATAATTAATCACTTTGGACACCATAGATACTGCATATTTAAATTTGAACATACTCACTATTTTAATCTGAAGATTAGAATTTATGATCTGGATTGATAGCTGTTTCTAAAAGCCTAAAAAATCTGTTTCTGGAAAGCCCATTGGCCTGATTCCGTTGTCATTTAATTTTTTTTTTAATACATAATTTCAGAGTACAGAATTTACAGTAAAACTCATATAGAATAACGGATGGGGAAATGGGAGGTAACTTTATTTTTTCACGCTGAAGTAACTGAAAGCAGAATCAATCTGTTACTTTTAAGTTTAGGAAACAGAGAAACTAAAATATAGGAATACTCAATTTTAAATATAGTTATACAAGAGTAGAGAAACTTAAGGGATTTAGTAATATAATTCTCACAGGAATATCTCTATTTTGCATCCTTCTAATTTTTGAGAATCCCAGAAAGTGGTACAACTTCCTTTCTTAATATGAGTTAAAAAAAGAACTTCTGTTCTGTTTATAATCATGCCAGTTTTCACTGACTCAAGGGAACCTCCAAAACTGATCATACTGCTTTTTGTCCATCATGCATGTAAAATATAATAGAGGCATATTAAATCATATAATGTAATTCATATAAAAAAATATGATGTGAAATCCTGCTCACCTGTTTTACTGAACCAGTGGTAGATGAAAAACACACAAAAAATATTGGATTTAAAAAAAAGGTGAATGGCTTTATTACTTCTAAAATTTTATTTTGAAGCTTGCAGTCTATTTTGTGAACCCAAACTCGTCCAAGTAGGCAGTATTTATCTAGATAATCCCATGGAGCAAGGCATTTTAAGTGCGGTTTCTTTAATAACACTAGGGGGAACAAAACCCCAAATCAACAACACAGTTGGCTCTTGATTTCATGGTCCAAGACAAGATTCTTTACACCCAGACATAGCATTAAAATAATTAATATTTACTTGAACATGTTAGATTGAACAGTATTGTGGCTTTGAAGTGAATTGTTTGATTGTAACCACTTACTGGATATTGTTTGGATCATGGTCTAGACTTTGAGTGCACAAACTGGAGGAAAAGTTTGCTTCAAGAAATGATGCATGTTTAACTTGTAAAACCAGATTAGGGCTGATCTGAATTTAAAGCCCTAAAATAAATGTAGTACAGGTCTTACATCCTTAGCATTGATTTTTTCAGTCTAAAAAATAATCCTCTTGCACACCACACTAATTGTCTAAGCTTCCATCTTCTATATAAAAAGTCTAAATTGTTTAAGTGTTAAAAAGATTCTTTTTGTTTTTGTCTTCTGAAATTTGATAAAAAATTCCATTCACAAAATATTTCATCCAAGTGAGTATTTTACCTTCTATTATAACTGCCTCTAGTCTAGTGATTCTCAAGGGTTTTTTTGACAGCAAGATGACTGTTTGAGAAATCCATATTTATATTGTTACCACCTGAGGACTTTTCATATCAGGAAAGGACTCAGCAGCTGTAATCATGTAACCTACATGCAGGCAACATGGGAGAACTGGATGGCTCATTATCAGTGGTCAAATCTGACCTTAAGAAGTGCTTTCCTTTCTCTTTAAAAAACCTAGTTAGAGAGCATGGCTCATGATTAGCTGTTTGAAGTAGAATCCTACTTCCTCTCTGCCTTGAACTAAGGAGTGGTGTTAAGACTTTGGCCATTGTAACAGTGTATATATTTCCATACATAAGGAACAGTTTACAGTCTTAAACATACGTGGTTCTCATTTTGGCATATACATACAAGTTATATCATACAGTAATTGCTTAATGTGAACATCCTATATTTTCAGCTTTGACATTAATTGCATGTTAAAAAACACCAGCAGCTAATTCTGCACCTAGGGAGGAAAAACCTCCTGAACCAATACAGGTTAGGGGCTGAGTGGCTGGAAAGCAGCTCTGCAAAGAAGGACCTGGGAGTTCTGATAGACAACAAGTTGGTGAGGAGCCAGCAATGTGCCCTCGTGGCCATGAAGGCCAATGGTATCCTGGAGAGCATTGAACGTAGCAAGCAGATTGATGGAGATTATCCTTTCCCTCTACTCTGCCCTAGTGAGGCCCCATCTGGAGTATTGTGACAGGTTCTGGGCTCCTCAGCTCAAGAAAGACAAGGAACTAATGGAGAGAGTCCAGCAGAGAGACACAAAGGTGATCAGGGGGTTGGATCATATCTCTTACGAGCAGAGACTGAGAGACCCTGGTCTGTTTAGCCTGGAGAAGACTGTGAGGCAACTTTATGAGTGCTTATAAATACTTAGGGGGCAGGTTTCAAGAGGATGGGGCCAGATTCTTCTCAATGGTGTCCAGCAACAGAAAAGGTGCAACAGGTGCAAAACGGAACACAGGACATTCCGCCTTAAAGTGAGGAGAAAGTTTTTTTACTCTGAGAGTGATGGCACATGCTGCCCAGAGAGGGAGTGGAGTCTGCTTCTCTGGAGACATTAAAAAACCACCTCAACACGTTCCTGTGCGACTTGCTGTAGGTAAACCTGCTTTAGTGAGGAGTGGACTAGATGGTCTCCAGAGGCCTCTTCCAACCCTATCCATTCTGTGGTTCTGTTTCTGTAATTCAGGAGGCAGTTCATGAAGGTTGAAGGGTTAATAGTCAGTTTGACTATACAGAGGTATAAAAAGGATTAATTGCCAACTTTTTCCTTTTTATTCTGAGAGATTTCGCTCTTGAAAGTGGTTATTGGAGAGAAAAATAGATGTCTAAGATGAAAAAAGAGCATATTTCTAAGACTTCATTTTCAACCAATATTTAAACACACAAGAGTAGTAAGGCATATTTGTGCAATGCTGAATGGAGTGGCATCAAATCAGCTTCAGTTTCTGAGTCCTGTACCTACAGCTGAATCTATAATATTATTAATTTTATGCACACCTTAACAATAAATAAGTATTTGGACCCTTACTTTCTGCATTTTCTCATGATTACAACTAATTTCTTTTATTATTGTGTTTACGAGAAAGTAGCAGTGTGCAAATACCACTAAAAGGAACTTTAATACTGAGACACTTCACCCTGAGTGGGGTCTACACTTGTTCCATTGTTTATCAGCTAGCAGCAATGCAATCTGATAAAAGCATTGTAATAATTGTTATCAATCCAGGCAAGCGTGTTGTTGCCTTGCAAAAGTTTTATTTTTTAAAATATATGTTGCTATTTTTAAAATAAGTAGATTTATTTAGAATTTAACTTGCAGAGGTAAAGACATTCTGTTTCTCTGGGAAATTTTTTTTAACTTTAACTACTACCAGGATGTTCACTTAATGTAATTTACAGAACCTTAAATAAGGCTCAGTGTCTGACTGAAAAACTTGTGAATATTGTTCTTTTTAAAAAAGAAATATGAAACATAATGAAATGTAACAAATTGAACAGGCAGTAATCTCTAATAACATTAAAACAGTGTCATTTTAAACTGAATTATTCTTTATGAGATTAATTGTAGCACAGCCAAATGGATTTATTTCACATGTTAATGCTTTTATTACTAGCCAGTTGTGGGGTTTTAAGTACATATTACTTAATGATGTAATATTTGTAGCTTATTCTTTCCTGTTCTGATAACATTTTCTTTTGTTAACACTTAAAAGGTTATTTGATAAAGTGAAGGACTGTAAAAGCAACATCATTTATTCACTCTTCTTTTCTTCCTTAAAAGACATTTTATTCTCATGGAGATGTAAGCAAGAGATCCTATTGCCTTCAGCAGGAACTATGTCTTATCTTCAGTTTAAAATGAGTACCAGTGCTCATTTAGAAGTATAGTAGAGCAAAATAACCTAAATTAACCTCTGATGTAAGTTAATTTTACTTTGGCACAGTAGTCTTCATACAGAATCAAGGTAACTTTTAGCAGCTGGCTTGCTTCACAGAACTGGAAAGGATAAAGATTCTTTGAAAGAGTTCTGGTGGAAAAGGTTACAGTTTTCAGTAATACAGACTTACATTCTTCAATAAAGACCCAATCTAAATATCAGCATAAAAAAAATCAGGTTTCATACATATATATATAAAAAGTCTGAAATATGTAGCAGCAAGGGAAAAACTGCAGGAGGCAAAAGCAAGGTAGAAGATCTAATGAGCTGTCTTAATTGGGCACCATATTTTCAATGTTCTGCTGGTTCTCTCAGCTGGTTTGGTTTCTATTTCTCATTTTTTCTTCCCCTCCTCATTTCTGCGATTATATCCACACCATAGCCTCGTTCTTCATTCTTTTACTTCTATTTTCTATTTAACATTGTACTCTGCTGATCTTCAGCTTTGATGAGAAGAGTGATTATTGTGAAATAAATAGAAACACACATTTTATGGAACATTGACTTATTTGTAAAAGATGCCCCAGGTGTGCATTTAGCTTTGCAGTAAAGGTGAAATAGCTGATCCATCCATAAAAATAAATTTCATAACTATATGGAAGCTTTTTCAGTTACTTCTGTTCACAGAGAAGGAATTCATGTTCATGTTATTAATTCATCTTCTATTGATGTCTGGGGAAGAGGATTCAGGTTTTAAGCCCTTTAAAATACTTTTGTGAGAGTTGACTAAAAATTATGTCCCATACTATTATAACTGCCCATAATTTGTTACATGAAATATCATGTCACTTACTGAAGAGTATTTTGCATGCTTCTTAACCTTAGTATTCATATTCCTGATCTCTTTACTGTAATCTCCTATTGCTCTTAAAATTAAAAAAAATACAGCACTAAAGAGTAAGACTTGCCTATGGATAAGAATAAGAATAGTGACTTGCAAAAATCTCTTAAGTGTTTCCAGCTGCCCCAACATACACTATTTTATCATTAAAAATTCTCAAGGGTGCAAAACAGATTTTTTAATAAATAAAGATTTAACTTGGCAAATACACAAATTACTTTTCTTCTTTTTACTTCATATATGTTCCACATCATCTTCCACAATGTTTCCTGCAACTTATTTCGATCCTAAAAATTACTATGAGTTCACAGCCCCATATCGTACAGCCCCCTATAACAGCTCTCATAACACTTATTTTGAGAAAGCAATGCTTCAGATCAGATCCTAAGCAAACTTGTTGCTGAACTGTCTTGTGAGGTTGCATAAGTTAGAATGCATTCATGTAAAAATGAAGAGATGTCTACAGAATGCAATCTTTTTTACATTTTCAGGTAAAAATCTGCCTTGCTTTTAAAGAATGGTAAGTATTTTTATAGTTAATGAAATGCATTTACTGTTTATATGCATAAAGTAGTGCAAGGTTTTAATAATAAAGTTTCTTTATTGTAAAAATGCTTCAAAGTATTGTATGTGGAATTCATGTAATAGCAAAAAAACATTTGATCTACTCAAGAGTGCATATTCTACAGTATTTCAGAAGATCAGATTAATTATTATTAAGATTCAGATTAATTATAATTGCTAACAAAAACAATAGAAGTATTAGCTGTGTTTTTCTCAAAAACTGTCTTTATAGTGGACAGCAGTGACATATATGAACTGTCTCATTACTGATAGTGTAGTTAGCTAAGGTTAGATATAAGGTTGTTGAGACTACATAAATGAGATTTAGCCGATGTGCAGAGTTTATGAGTTAAATTCACATGTTAATAGATAATTTTATTCTTAATGTGGCAGCTTACTCTAATGTCAGTTCTGGAGAGCAGTCTGGCAGCTTACTTAACTATTCCCCAGGCTTTCACTGTAATATGTTAGTACTTGTTAGCTGATAAAGAGTGTGGACCCATGCAAATGGATTACTAAAATTGAGGTCTTTAGGTTATATGTGTCATAGGCATTCCTACAGGAATGTAAAGGGTTGAGTGGATGAGACTCAGAAACTGATGTGTTTGTGCAGGTGTGGGAGGCACAGAAAATCTTTACAAGCACTCGATATTGCCCTGATTGATTGTTCTTGAGAGAAAACTTGAATTCACTGCAGAAAGAGAAGCCTGTACTGCTAGGGATCCTCAATGACTGTTTTAAAACCTGAGGCTTCATAAAACTTCAGTGGCAGACAGCTGTCATAATTCAGGAGTAGGTTCTTTATTTTGAAATAAAAATCAAATTCTTCTAAATCTGGGAAAAGTCCAGAATTATACATTTTCTTGTCATTGGAATTTACAAATAAATGGCAGTTCCCATAAAATATTTAAGTATATTGAAAATTAGACATAGATGTGCAATGTCTATAGGAGGAGAAGCTCTGTGATTTCTTTAAAACATTGCAAATTTGATATTTGAAATATGATGAAAAAGCATCAATACTTGCATCAGAACTGACTGAATTCTTAAACCAACAACTCAAAAATAACCCCCAAACAGTGCAAAATGTACATTGTTTTGTAAATTAATAAATCAATATACAAGTTTTAGTGGGTATAAAATTTGTATCAGTTAAAATTGCTAATATTCTATTGCTGTCATGGACAAGGCAGGTCACAATATCGATCTATATCAAGTATAGCATTCTAAGAGTATGAAGTGGCAAGACAATCAGGAGGCTTTGAACATGTGCCATCTTATATCAAACATGCTGTTTTGCAAGGCGAGTGTCTTTCCATCACTTCAAAGTGATTTGATTATTGACCTGGCAGAATTTTATCTGCTTGCAGATGTTTGACTTTCACAGCAGAGTCTTGCTTACTAGGTTAACTGTTAATTCAGAGGTTCGTATATGGGAAAGGAAAAGGGGAAGAGAAGTACAGGAGAAATACCAGGAAATACCAGGTACACCAATCTTTGAGATTCCAGTGGAAGAGTGAGGAAGTCTAAAATAATGTCATACTCATAAAGCAGCTTCCATCCTGGCTACTGAAAAAAAACCCTCTAAGTTTATGACAATAAACTCATAATCAAAGTTCATCTGTTTCATGCAGACAAGAGTATCAAATTAAGACAACATGAACACCTTTTTTTTTTTTTCCAATTTATGTGTGTACTGAGCCTTGCAAGCCTGGTAAAGGGAGCCTTTTTCCTTTTCATTTTCTATATATATAATTAATCCATTCATACAAAAGAAGCACTGTCTGGATATGAGGCATTGATACTTTTTACAGTTAGACATTGTCAGATTGCAAATGCGTCCATTTTATTTTAGGTATTTTATATATTTTATCCAGTTAAAAGTCACATTTTCAATTTTAAGTACTATGCCTTAAATTCTTTAATATTTCTGTGGAAGACACTTCATAAAAAAAATAGTCCAAAAGTCCAGAGGAAACAAGTTTTTTTTTTACGAAAAACTTGCCTTCAGGTAGAGAGATGGAGAGGATGAGATGGAATAAGGCTTCCTTGTATCCTAATATTTTTGTGATTCTATGCTGCTCATCCTGTACTGACTGAAAGGAAAGAATTTCCTATCTAGGATTATATTTGAGCAAATCTTTTTGAGTAAGGGATTTAGTCTTCTGTAATTATATTTGATTGATATAATAATCCCCTTATTTAACTTGGCTTCAAAAGACTTTTGGCCTTTTCTTTTTATTGGACAGAAATAGGTAATAAAGATGGAAAGTATGTCTGAACTATAAGTGGACCTAAATAATAGTATCTATGTAGATGGGAAAGCTTCAAGTCTATTGATCTTGAGCTGCAGGTTTCTGATGTAGGAGAAATTGCCGTGGATTAGCCTTTAAAGTTTTATTTGTATAGTCTTGATCCCTTTCAAAAAATTTGCATTAATTGATCAAGGTTTATCTAAAATAAAAACCAACATATCCAAGAACATCAGATTGTCCTGTTTCCATTTAGCTACAATCGAAGTATTTAGTGGTACATTCCTTAAGTCCTAATCCTAACTCATACTCACATTCTGTTGTCTTTTCTTTTATTCTGACCTCAATGGTTCTGAAAAAATATTATTAGACCAAAATCTTATAGAGAAATTCTTTAAGCAACAAGTAGAAAGTAACAGGCACACTTCTGAACCATTGGCTGAAACAGTGCATTGAAAGTGCATTGCTCTGCACCTTCAATTGATTGCTGCTATACAGGGAATGGTATGAGTGCTCTAATACATCTAGACTGTCCAGGGCCTTGAGCTAAGTGACAAATTTGTTTATCATACAAAGTATCAAATACTGTTACAATGGGTTCTGCTCTGACTGAACACGGTACTTTGCTATTTAGCTTTATAAAATTGTTTTGGGCTGTAATCCTGTCAAGTCTGCCAAGGTGACCTGTACTAGATCAGGTTAGTACTTGTGTAGAACTTTCATAAGACCCTGTTGTTTTAGATTTTAAGCCAGATGCACAATTTCTATGGGCTGATTTTAAGTAGAATAAGTAAGATTAAGTTCAGACCTCTAGAGGCCAGTGGGTTTTTTTGGAGTTAGCATAGAAAATCCGTAATCTGACAAGGTATGTTTCAAGTGTTATTTTATGGTAAGACAAACAAGACAATTAATTGTTCATACTTTTATAAAGGTGGGCATATTAATGCAGTGCTTTTATCTAATTACAAACTTAAATGTTACATTCCGGATCTGAGTAAAGTAAGAGTAATAATAAAATAATACATTTGTATAGTTTTGCAAAAGGAAGTTAAATTTGTAAATATTTGTGATCCATTTGGAAGACAAATGAAAGGGGGGACGTGAATTCTGTTTTTTTGTTTTGGTTTTTTTTTTTCAATCCTCGTATTAAACCAGGTGATATTACCCTCCTTAGATGCTAAGGAGTAGGTCAGTCTTTTAAAGAGTGGCTTTACCAGATTGCATTTTGCCCAAGAAACAGTTATTAATATGATTCCCAAATATTGAGCTTAAAGTCCAAAGGGAACAATGGGAGACATACACTTAGAGAATAAATCTGTAGTCAAGTTTTGATGCACACAATTCCCTACAGACCTAGAAATAGTGAAAGAACAAGTCCCATTGGAATATATATTGAAGACAGTTTAAAAAATAAAATACATTTTGAAAAGAAATCATAAGACTATGGAAGAAAATAAAGACAGCTCTAAAATTGCGGGTTTATTTTATTTTTATTTTATTTTTCCATATGTAATTATTTTTTCCAGTTCGTTGTCTTTCTCAGAAGGAACTTGGAAAGCAAAAGGCAGCGCTCATCCTAAACTGGCTTTCACTGCTTATTTTCGAGCCAAACTCCCAAAGTCATGTTTAGAGCCAGCAAGGAGGAAGATATTGAACTGTGCTCTCCATTCAAAGCTTTGCTCAGCTCCCCATGAATACCTGACTGCTGGCGATTAAAACTACAGTTGTGGTCCATGTCTTCCAGCAAAAAGTGGCAAACAGGTAGGAAAAAAAATACAGATATCATATGTATTGCATTTGTTGTAATACAGATTATTGTTGCACATAATTTCAAGGAAAAATACATTAATATCAAGTTTAAAAAAGCATGTGTTCTTTTTTGGGTGGTTTGTTTTATACATCCTGTAGTTTTGGTTTGGTCTAATAAAATAGTTTATGTTGGAAGGGGCCTTTAATGATCATGGAGTCCAACTACCTTACAATGAGCATCTTACATCTTCAACTAGATCAGGTTGGTGGAAGCCCCATCCAGTTTGACCTTGAATGTTTCCAGTGATGGGGTTTCAAGCACCTCTCTGGGCAATCTGTTCTAGTGTTTAACCATGTCATTGTAAAGGAAATCTTACTCCATTCTAAAACAATCTGTACAGCTTTTTTTTCTTCAAAACACAGTTTTCATCTTAGCTGTGATGGCTGTTCAACAGAAGCAGTAAAAAAAATAATACTTTTTTCTTAGTTACCATGCTCCTTTATCTCCTGCGCTGGACAGAATCACTACATAACCCTATACTAATGTCAACCCAAGAAGCTGATCTCTGTTCGCCTGGAATTACAACAGATGTCTCTTGGGCAGATACAGGGGCAAGATTTCACATCTAAGGTACCCCGAAATCTGAAACAATCAGCCCTGAATCTTGAGTGCTTACTGCTTTCCACAGTTGAGGATGTCATTCTGTCAGCATGCTCAAGCATAAACTCTCTTCTTTAGTCGACCTCTTGGTAAAATTAATTATTTCCTTTCCAAGAATTCAAAACACCAGATCATAGGCAGTAAAACTGAGAGTCCTCTACTTAACATTCTAACATAAGACAAGATATGAGCTTCCTTTATTCCGGACAGATGTGTTCTGCATACTTTTAAAACCTTAGATGATAGATGACATAGACTCCCAAGGGAATGTAACTCAGCACTCAACATCCTCATCACTGGCAAGGTTTTTTCTAAGATATTTATGCAATTTCAGTTGATGTAGTTTATACCTGTTACTTTTGTTCTGCCTCAGTAAATATGGAACTGATTCTATCTGCTTTATCTTTGCAATAGGTTCTGTATATCCTGGAAGATTTTGACCATTTTCTTTATCTGATGCTGTCTTCACAAAGCTATATCACCTGAAGTTTAGCCTTTTTGGTCATGTTTGATAGACCTTTGTCCGGCTTTATTGCTCTGCACTGTAGGTTCTCTACATTTGTTTTCAGTGCCTCAAACTTCATGAAGTAGTTCTCAGAGGAACATGGGAAAATTCATTGTGATCCTTAGATTCCTAGCTATAATCCCTATATCCGTTACTTAAATAGAAAATTAAAAAAAAAATAAATCCCTCTGTCTCTGTTAATGGGGGAGCTTTTTTCCAAAACACTCTGAAATCATAGAAATATTTTGATAAATGCACTTCCATGGCAGTACAACATAGTTCAACTTCTTAGGTTACCAAATAGCTTCCCTTGTAGTTGCAGGTACCTGGTCCTGTGATCCAGTTAAAACAGTTTTAATGTCCATTTTAGGACCATTTGGGAGTTCTGGTCTCTTTAGCTACTCTTGTTTTAGAAGATCAAGCTTTCAAACTGAATTAATTAATGGAAAGTTCACACTCATTTGCCCTGAATGAGAGAATGCCCTTTAGCTTAAGTAGATTTTTTTGTCTCCTACTTCATAATCAGAATAGATCAACTACTTCCTATCTGCTTTTTTAAGAGTTTGCATCCAGCAAACCTTTATCTCATATGCCTTATTTTGAGTTTAATGTTCTTGCACGGAGGTGAGTAAAATTTAACATGGTATTTTGGATGAGCCTTACCAGTGCCTTTTACACCATTAGTGTTTTTGTTTTGGTCCTAAGAACCTCTTTGTCAAGTGATGTAACAGGCCCAGGAACATAGAGAAGTAGTAAACGTATGCATAGTCTGTGCAGGATTTGTGAAAAAACACCTACTCTATTTTTACTTCTCATACAGCAAATAAGCTGAATGTTCAGTTACATCTGTTTTCTTTCCTCTGTTATTTTTAGAGTAACTAGGTTTAAGTCGTGTTCTAGTACTTTTGGTTCCTCTGTGCTGATATGCAGTGCCCTGTGAACAATGCATCATTTATTTCACATGGCCATCACACAATCTGTACACCAAGCATAACCCTCTCACTTACCAGATCTTCTACCAGTCAAAATTTCCTGTATTAGAACTTGCTTTCATTTTCTTCCCCATGCTTCAGTATCCTGTTTTTTATACTACGCTATGCTACACTATACTATACTATATTGTACTGCACTGCACTGCACTATCCTATCCTATCCTATCCTATCCTATCCTATCCTATCCTATCCTATCCTATCCTATCCTATCCTATCCCATCCCCTCATTTGTTTTCCCCCCCTCCACTTTTATATGAAAATGGCATTAAATATTGAGCTACTTCTTCATCTTCTATTTTCTAGTCTAAATATCTTTCTGAATTAGTCAATGAAACATGTTAACCTGATTAGTCACAGTGTGATGGATCCATCTTTGGAGAAATATTTTTGGTAGAAAACACTGGTGGTAAAACATAAAAAATTTGTTCTTCAGGTACCAAATAAGACTCAGGCAGAATACTGATTGATTTTGTAGACGCAGTAACTCAAAGACATGAAGTTACTGTTGATTAATAATTCCATTTAGTCTTCTGTCTCCGTAAAGCAGTCTTGAATAAACAGAGTTGATGAGTACAAATATATTAGAAATTATTTAATGAGATTTTATCTTAATTGTAATGTTTTCTGCTTTTAAAGTCCTGATTTGTGTTAAATAAAGCACATTATTTCAGGATAAGTTGATTATATATTTTGGTAACAGCTACATGAGTTACAATCCACCATTAAATTGAACTTAATATAGGCAGCTGAATAACTTTCACATTGTCAAAATTTCTAAGGGTAATTTTTCTGCTTATATGACGTTTTTTTAGTTTAGGTATTTTTTTTTATTAAAATGTAACTGTGATATTGATACAGTACAAAATGTCAGATATATTTTAGGGCTTCTCTGGAGAGAAAATTTATTATGATACCCCATACTAGCTTAATGAAATAACTTTTGTCCTGTGTTATTATTCTGCAGAGCTTGATTTCTGTGGTATTTTTAGTAGACTAGATACTGAAGAGTCGGTTCTAATTTGATTTTCTTCAGTTCTTTCACACAGCATGGTGATTATTTATATTACTGAAACACAGTAACTTGAAAGTTCAAAATGTAATACATTATTGAAGAGAATATTCAAATAGACTAAAATGGGAAGAGTGCAAAATATTAACTAGTTTATTGGATACAGGAAGAAATTAAGGTGTGTGTATTTCAGTTTGTGAGGTGTGAAATGGCAAGTTTATGAAGTACTCTGTAAAATGAAAGTATACGAATAGGAGTTTTCCGTTACTGAAAACTTTGGAAGACGTTAAGTTTACCAGTTAAATAAGTTTGCTAGCAACTATCTAGATAACTTATAGGTCCCTACTCCTGATTCCTTTCCCCTTTTCAAGTTTTTTGCTAGACAGCAAACAGATGGCAATTCTGAGAAATAATCATTTTTTCCCATTGTAAGAGAAATCAACCTTGCTTCAATTAAATAAACTGAAAATTCTGAAGGGTTTACTAGAAATGTACCTAAAATTGTCAATAAAAAGTAGAGAATTATTCCTCTAGTACACAGGATGATTGATTTTTCCAGACAGAAGTTGGAAAATGGCTGTAGTTACATGTATTTATAAAGCTTTCTCTTCCCTATAAAGCCTGTACTAATGTACAAAAAGGGCAAGGTTTTGGCATTATCTCTGGATGACTTTTCTCTTACCTGTCATAAAACCTCTAAAACCCTCTTCAGTAAACAGCAGTGGCAGAAAATGCTAGGCAAGCTAGCAAAGAAAGATAAACCAGACCAAATACAAACAATCCTGCTGAAGGTTTGTGTAGTAGTGACAGAGAAGTCGTTATTAACTCCAACAAAAAACAATAAGCAAGTAAGCACCAGCTCTGCAAAAGGAAGGAAGGTCTTAGTTACCTTTGTACAATGACTACTAATGCCGTTAATTACAGATCTATCCTAAAGACTACTGTTGCTAAATTGAAGTTCTATTCGGGTTAGCCATAACCAAATTCTATTTTTTTCTGCCAAGAGCATAAAGTTGTGTCAGTCTTTTGTAATTAAGCCATTCTGCAGATGACTGTACAGACTTCATCAAATGTCATAACAAATGTTTCAGTGTGAACACTTGTTCTGCATCATACTTATTTTCTGGTTTGATGTATTATTTTTGCACTACTTTGAATAGTTATCAGAGCTTAGGTTTCAGCTTTATTTTGCCTTGTATTACTTATACAAGAAGCTGTAGCAGTGTATTTAAATCTTAATTTATACAGGCCACCTTAAAATGTAATTGGTGGACAAATAACATGAAAGCAGATGGAGTAGGAAGTCATGAAGGGAAAAGTATGGTGTAATATAGGTGATGTACAAAATACATAAGTCTTTAATCATCAAGAGGCAAAATGCAGGGGAAAATCTGATTTTATTTCAGACAGATAAAGATGTTTTCTAAGCCTTTCAAATATTAAGTATTTTTAAATGAATATCACTTAAATTTCATTCAAATTCCACATTTTTGTCTTGTTTTTTTCTCCCTAGTGGTATATGCCCCAGGATTGTACAATCCTAGTGATAGGATTCACTGTCTTCAGTGCAGCTTGATATATGGAGAAACAAAGTGCTAACAGCTGAGGGATTTGCATTCTTGCAGCAGCTTTTACATATTTTAACATGATATTATTAATAAATATTTTTTTAATGCATACAGTTTGTTTTGGTTACATAATAAAATATATATTTTTTTAAGAAATAACAATTCATCAGCGTATCGGTAAAAAGTTTTAGGTCATACACTTAGGACTACTTAGTTTTTAAAGTCTTTGTAATATCTGTTAGGTTAAGAGCAGCAGAGACAACTTTAAATCACAAGAAGAAAATATAAAATTGCAGGTATTTTGCATACTTAGTTCTTTGCTGACAGACCTCACCTCCTCTCAACACGGGCTTCTGTAAGCTGCCTCTGTTGTATTTTTCATCTACCTGTGCATTCAGTGCTTGGTTGAGTGGATTATAGTGAAAATCTCACTGTGTACATCGAACACTGAGAGGTCACAAATGTTGTAATGTAGCCTCAAATGCAAAAACATCCAAAAAACTTTCTTTCAAGATGATAGTGTCACTACTGACCCCTTGGTAACTTCTTCCCAAAGAATGTAAAATTCCACTTCGGTCTGTCATCTGTTCTAGCCGTAAAGAAAATATACTGAAAATATACTGGACTCATGTCCAGCTCTTCATCTACCAAGTCCTTCTTCACAGGGCTGCACCCAATCCTTTCATCCCTCAGCCTGTATTGATAATGGGGGTTGCCCTGCCCCATGTGCAGGACCTTGCACTGGCCCTTGTTGAACCCCATGAGGTTTACATGGGCCTACTTCTGAGGCCTGTCTAAGTGCCTCTAGATGACCATTTGTCCCTCAGGTGTGCTGCCTGTACCACTCAGGTTGGTGTCATCTGCAATCTTGCTGAGGGTGCACTTAATCCCTCTGTCTACGTCATTGATGAAGATATTAAACTGTACCATTCCCAATGGAGCCCTGAGGGACACTATATGTTATGGGTCTCCATCAGGAAACTGAGCTGTTGACCACTTCCTTTTGGATGTGACCACCCAATTAATTGTTCGTCCACTGAACAGTCCACACATAAAATTCATATCTCTCCAGTTTAAAGAGAAGGATGCTGTGGGGACCACGTTTGGGGCCTTATGGAAGTCGAGATAAACAACATTTGTAGCTCTTCCCTTGCAATTGGAATTGCATCCTAGGTGGTGGGGTTTTTTTGTTTTTTTTTTTTTTTTTTTTTGCTGTGACAGTGTTTTAACTGTGAGCAGTGAATGTAATTTCTGAAATGCGACATTTCAAAAGACTGAAAATTTATATTTTCATTGTGCTTGAGCATAAGTATTTTGAAGAAGAAGAAGAAGAAGAAGAAGGGTTCTGGGAAGTAGTTGTGGACTTCTCAAAACTGAACAAGTTATACACGTTCTGAAACAGTACTTACTTTTATCAAAAAAAGTGGTGATAAATCTGAATTCTTGGAGAGTCAGAAAAATAGTACAGCATATTCAGTTCAATGCAGTCTCCCTAGTTTGTGTTTTGGTTTTAGTGAATACTGGGAAGAAGGTATATTTTTGCAGACAGAAAACCCGTGGTAAAAAACATTTTCTTCAAGTGGCTGCGAAGAAAATTCATTGCCTGGTAAGGGGCATAAATGGAGTGTTCAGCTCTTTATGTTGGATTCTTAAATAATTTGTGCCTTTCAAAAACTGATATATATTATGGAGCTATCAGTTTAGTTATTAAAGAGACTATCAAAAGTAACATCAAATACTTTACAATCATGACAGCAAAGTTTATATTACACCATATGAGAACACAAGGGATTATTTTCCAAAGTGACTGAACATTTCATTGTAGATTTTCCTTTCTAATTTGTATTAAAGACTTAAATCCAATGTAATTTAAACTTGGCTTTCAATTTTTCTCTTCTGGAGAGAAATTCTAGTCCAATAATTTGCTGAATACATATTCAGCTATAGCAGGCTGCGTGGGGTCATGTCCAGTTGGGTTTTGGTCACCTTTAAGGATGGAGAATCCACCACATCTCTGAGCAGCATCTTTCATTATTCAACCACCTTTACTCTATGATTTTCTTTTTCATCTCCAACTAGAATTTCCTGTATTTCAATTTGTGCCTAAATGCATTTCTCATTTACTTTTCTTGTGATATTCTTTGAAAATCACTGTATGAAATACCTGTATGAGATTGTAGATATGTTTTTCTTTCTTTAAGAACATTTCTATCAAAACACTCATTTCTGCTGTCTCGTATCCCATCTTTCCTCTTTTTCCCTTTTTCCCTTTTAGATCTCACATAAGTATTTAACTGAACACCAGTACTTCCATTTTTTGTTGCTTGGATGAGTAGTATGAAGAATCCTGTTGCAGTTCTATAACTGTTCACTTCTATAATTACCTGAAGCTATGTCGAATATCATCTCTTCAGGCACCTACCTACACAGGTTTGATGCCAAATTCATGTGTAGTGCAGATGGTACCACTGCGTTCCTGGTCTGGCTGGGATGGAGTTGCTTTTTGTAGGAGGCACGGTGCTCTGTTTTAGATTTCTGATGAAAATGATGCTGATAACATAACAGTATTTTGGCTGTTGCTGAACAGTGTGTGAATAGCATTGAGACCTTCTGTTCCTCACTCACCCTGGGTGAGTAAAGTTGAGGTGCACAAGAGATTGGAAGGGGACATAACCAGGCAGGTGACTCAAACTAACCAAAAGTTACCCCGTGCCACAGAACATTCTACTTGGCACTAAACTGGAGAGGAACAAGGTTTAGGTAAGGTTAGCTATCTTTTGCTTAGGAAATGGCTGTCTACCAGTCTGCCCATGGGAAGTGGTGAGTGATTGCCATTGCGTCACTTATTTTGTTCTTTCTTTCCTTTCTTCTTCCATTTCTCTGCTTATTAAATTATTTCTCAATCCATGAATTTTTTTTGCTTTTACTCTTCCTTTCTTTTTTTTCCCCTGTCCCACTGGGGGTGGTCACTGGGGGAGTAGGTGGGCAGCTTTGTGGTGCTTAGCTACCTACCAATGTTAGCCCACAACACACTGTGTGCCAGCTGTGGTTCTGCTCTTGGGCCAGGCTGGTGAGATCTGCCCAAGAGAAGTCACTTAGCCTATTTTTCATCTCAGGGATAACCAAAGAACCCTCACATGGTATAATAAGTAATATAATTATGTCTCAAAATATGATTTCTTTAAGAAGGTACTTGCAGAGCCGAGTGTCAGGAGAAATTTTCTACAGGAGAAGAGGGTTTTCTGTAGCGTGTTTGCATATGTACACATCCATTTCAGGAAGTTATTATTCATTTGATTTTTGTATGATTTAAAACTAAGTAAAAACAATAATCTGTTTTCTCCTCTCCCATTCTTTTTGTGACTAGACCAATACCGTGCATACTTTACCGCAGGACCATGTGCAAGAGACAGTTCCTTGATTTCCAATTTGGTCACCCCTCTTCCCCTCCCATACTGTCTCTGGGGAAAATAATGCCCAGTGACAAACGGACTCATGCTCAAAATACAGATGTAACTGTGTTCCACTGGAGTCACTGGCAGAAGTCCCATGGTCTTCAGAAATACCAGAAAAACATACTTCATATAGATGCAAACTCAGTAACCAGGTTACACACCAGGAGCAAATAGCAAAGGACAGGTGGGAATCCTGTCTTTTGGTTTAGATATTGATTCATTAAGTCTTCTGTCTGGCAAAAGCTTAAAGGTAAGTCCATGTTCAAGTGTTTCTTGAGCTGTTGCTTTAACGGGTGTTAAAAGCAGACTAAATGTAGCAGTTCGTGATAAACTATACTAAAACCAATTTGAATCTAAGCAAAGGCTGTTGACGGTTGAAGTAGGAAGATGCTTATTCACCTCACTTGTAGTCAGGATAAGCTTCTGTGCTAGAAACCTTTTGATGGATTCAGAGAGTTGGCTCAAAACTTTTCTCTTCAACACACCATGTCACAGACCCTGTTCAGACTGCTAGAAAGAACCAAAAAGTTGAACCAGCATCAGCGAGTAACAAGACCATGATCTAGGGAATGGCACAGGTACTTAACAGCTCACCTGCCCATAGATTCACAGCATCCACCAATGTCAGCGGAGGCTTGTTTGGCTGCTCCAGGCCTTTGAAGCTGTTTTTCTCCACATTCATTATGTCTTACATTAACGATGCCACGTGGTTACTTACCATCATTTCTGCCACCTGGCATCGTGGTGATGCTATATTGTTTACGTCACAGGGGAATTTGTCCTGCTGTAATGTGTTATGTCTGAACCAAAGATTAGGATTTGATTTTGTCTGATTAAGTTTTCATAACAGCTATGCGCGACCAGTTTCATATCATTTGAAGCTCCAAGTTATCTCAGCTGTGGACCAGACGATATGCACCAGTGGAACTAAGAGAAGGAGTTGACCCACGTCTACACTACAGTAATATTCATAAAAGGGCACATATTCTCTGAAAGCATGTTCTACTCCATGTTTTTCCAAAAGTGAGAATGTCCAAGTTTTATCATATGATGGCTTTTTCCTGGACCACTAAACTAAAAAGAAAAAAAACCAAACCCAAACCCCAAGCAATAAAACCTGCAAGTAAACCTTTGTATGATGAACCTAGAACAGAAATGTAAAGTTTTAGCCATGGTACATGTATACAAAACAGAACAGGCAATGATACAGTACTTTAATCTGTATTGTCTATAGAAAACATTTATTTTTAAGCTCTATAACAGTATTATAGAAATACATAGAATATTTTATAGAGTGTATTTTAGTGTACTCACTGTGAAAATAACACATTTATTAAGACAGGTATTCCTATGTCCAAACTTTTTAAATATATGTACTGCTTTGCCTTGCAGTATTATGTAACTTTGAAAAACAAAATATCAATATTTTATTCTTTGCTTCTCACCAGAATCTTCTCATTCAGATTTTTCCAGGGTCATCTACGGTGCTCACTGCTGTGAGATATCTTATAAAAACCACAAAAAGTATTTAGGTTTGTAGATTTCCTATATTTGTTTGCATTCATGTCTAGTGCACATAGCTTGCCGTTCAATTCTCCAAGTGCCTTCTTCGTAAGTGCAGTGACATATAGTGCATTCATCAGTTTTCACTTCCCGGCCTGCTGGAATGACAGTGGTTTCTGCAAAGCAGTTTGGGCCTAAAAGAAAGGAAAGAGATTATTATGCAACACCCATAGCACACTGTGATCTAGCACAGTTCAGTTTTATTCTCAAGCAAGGAAACCTAACACAAAGTGGATAAGGCTGTGCATGTTAAATGAACATGAGCATCACACACAAGACATAAAAACAGCAAAGAGAGCAAGGACCCTGCCCTCCGATGTGGATGGACATTTTCAGCACAGACTGTTCTGTCCTCCACAGGGGAATGTGCAATAAAGCCTTTCTGTGAGACATGGAACTTGTGACAGAGACCTGAGCACAAACTGAAGACACAGATGAATACTGATTCAATCTAGAGAAAAAGCCAGCTAGTGATAACACAATAGTGATACTGTAAGCTACTAGAGAGCTGATTATAAAATGTTATTACATTTTTTCCATTGGGAAAAAGCATTGTATTTTGTGTAGTAATCGAACTATCAGATTAGCTTATTTTCCATTTCACAAGAAAATAGTCCTTTCCCTGAAAAATGGAACAGTTCCAGCCTTTTCTGAGTGAAGATGCTTTTCACATATAAAATGAAAAATTCTGTTTAATATAAGTCAGCAATTCTACAAACACCTCTTTTCATAGTACACCGAAATATCTTTGTTTCCAAGGACGAGGCAGGAGAAAAATCCACCAATAAATTGTTCACAAGAAAAATCTGTTTCTTTCAAATGGTGACAGCCTCACATCTCTCTGCCACAGAAGGCTACAAGTGTTGTAGTATCTACAGTTCTGTTAATAAAGAAGTCTATTTCTGTGTTGGAAGTCCACATGCACTTATAAAGCAACGCTAAAACCCCAGCAGTCATCTCCTATCTATGCACTGTCATATCCTCAGGGGAAATGACCCTTCCATTCACTAAGCGCACACAACAGCTGCTCAGGCAGAGCCTGGCCACTCAACAGCACTTTGGAACCACTGCTCCTCAAGGTAGGATGTGCAGCAGGGGCCAGCATACATTGATCTGATAAAGCTGTAACTCTTGAAAGAATACGGGTGTGCAAAATGCTTGTCAACTGCCAGCCTTTTTGCCATAGAAGTAAATAAATAACAGACTAATCTGACACTTTGACCTTTCATTGCCAGAGGTCTACTCTAAGACCTAAGCCAAAGAGGATGGTTTCTTATTCTAAAGAAATATACTTATTTTTTTTTTAAATGCTTCCTCTGAAAACCAAAGGGATGGACACGTTGCACATTTGACAGCACAAACCAAATAATTCACAAATCAATTTTAATGGTTATCTCTTTGGATAAGGTTATGTGTTTGTGTACTAACACGGCAGCCTGAGAATTACATGCCAAATTGACAACAGTAAAGGCTTTTCTCACTGGAGAGTTGCCCTCTAGAAAAGACCTCTAAGACTTGAAGAAATTTTGTTCACCAAGTCATACTCATTAATTCTCTGAATTTTTAAGCTAGTATTTTGTTTTAGGACTGACTGTTGACCAGTGTATCTAACACGTGTCTTCTTCTGTAGTTTTGGGTAGCTTCTTGCCTATTCAAGGCTTTGGATGCAGAATGGACAAGAAAAGACAACATATCTCACGTAAAATTATGTGCTTTACTAAACTAATGTCACTATGATACTTTTGTGCTTGAAGCCCCCCCAGTCTGTCCATGCAAAATATCACTCAAATGGACAGCTCAGGGAGGAGGACTTTGGAATGGAAGACATGCTCCTGGGTCCCACCACACATGGGGAAGTGCCCTCGCTTTCACCTGAGATAAAGCAACATTATTAACTGTGCTGCCCTCAATGTAAATTTCAAAGATTTCAACTCTAATCTAAATAATTCTTTTTCTGTTACATACAGTGTTCTTTTTCACCTAATAAATGTTCATGCCAAGATGGGTTCATCTGCACATTCAGTAAAGATACCTGAATGTTTTGCATGCTGGCCTGTAACAGGCCCATGATTTATAAAGCTATATGATGTGAAGAGTTAAAATATTAAAAGTTGAATCTACTTTCCATGGAGAATTAGTATGAAACCTGCAGAATACTTGAAATTTAAACAGTGTGAAAGGCACAAGAGGAACAGAAGTGATGTCAATCCCTTGTGCAGGGTTTATTCCATTCTGGGAAAGTAAATGTTACAGGCTATACTTAGTTATAAAAACCAGCCAGGGAATGAAGTAAAATCAGTGCAGCACACATAATATAGTCGACTAAGATTCAGAATGTAAATGCCTCCATTCACAGTAAGCAGCACATTGATGTCATGCGTGATGAGTCCTTCTTACATCAGAAAGTTACTAAACTTCAAGACCTGACAAATTAGCCATAAAATGTTAAACTATTTAGCATGGGTGAAAGTCATTGCTTTGGTAAATCTACAGAGGAGCAATAACCATCTACTTGAGAAAGAGAACCCACAAAAAAAAAAAAGTGACAGCAAAAACAATTTTTTAGCATCATGCAACTTTTCTCTGGAAGATTGCCTATTTTCTTATTCTGCATTTGCACCTATCATTACTGTAACTGCAAATCCTATACAGGAGTTAGACTGGCAATAGTCAACTGACATCCTTGCTGTGGAAACATTATTAGAAGCTGGAGGCCATGATGTTTTTAAGGGACCTTGAACGATGAGAGAAGAGAGAGACTTGGAGGGATTAATGAGAAGAATTGGTAGCATGGCCAGAGTAGAAGAAAGAAAACAAGGCTTAAGAAAATACAAGTTATGATGACAATGCAGAAGAGCATGTAAATATGCAGAGTCAGTTAACCAATTAAGTGTTTAGAATAGGTACAAGAACAGCAGTAATTAACTAATAACATTGTAAGCTTCAGCATGTGAACAGTCAAGAAAACATATATAAGATTAGCCTTCTGATTAATAAAGGGTCTTCGATTTGCACTCGGAGTCTGTTGTCTCCAAGCTCCTCACCTTGCCTCTTTTTTTCTTTGCAATATTGTGTGTGCACCATATTGTGGTTAATGTGACGGAAAAGGTCATCAATGAAAAGACTGAATTGACTGTATTACTGCAACACCATGCACATAAATGTCAGTACAATATAGTGTCCAAATACAGAAAAATTATTTCACAGCTCTCCTTTAATTTCTCCAAACTATCATACTTCTAGGGGAAAAAAACCCTGAGCTTCACCCCAAACATCACACAATTTTGAAACTGTATGAGATAGTCCTGCCTCTTGGTGTCCTGCAGCTCCCTTGCCACCAAGCTAGAGGTGCTCATCCATTTGTTTTTCCTCTGAGGAGCAGTCACAGAAACTAGACTTAGATGACTGGACTGGCCAGAAGCAACCAGCCTGCAATGATAGGGGACATGTGGGGCAGCAGCAGTGGGACCCTTGATGCGGGGCTGCCCTGGCTGCACCTGTGCCTCCAGCAGCCCTTCCCTAGCTCCTGCCAGTTGGATAGATGATGCTGATGAAGCAGCTAATGATCCAATTCTTCATTTGCCTAAAAAGACAGTGGGGATACTGAGGAACTGAAGATTTCAAGGAGACAGTGGGGCAAGGAGGCAGAGCAGGCACACAAAGGCTGGGGCTAGACTCAAGAGAGCCAGTTTTCTCACTCTCCTTTAGCAGATGGGGCAGAAGCATGTGTCTCCTCCACATTCAGAATGGATAAGCTCCCTGAAGGCATGGCAGTTGGTGGAACTACTGCTTTAGATAAAACTAGGCAATTTATATTGATTTAGTAAGATTTTCAGTTTCCCATGATGAAGGGTGAGACCTTTTTTAGTTTTCAAAAAGTTCACAAAATTACCTGACTTATTGTGTGAAAAACATTTCCAGTCAGAGTGGCTCCAACTCCATAGTTATGGTAGACTATCTGACTAGATGCTGCTGTTGCAGAAGCAGTGAATCTCTTCCTCTTAGTCTACAAAACAGCCTGCCTTCTTTCTGAGCTCTTGCTTGGTAACACCACTACTCTGCCCGACTTTAGCACCTGGTACTCATTCATTGCAGCCATGGCTTGTTCGAACTTGTTTGATCTATAGTATAAACCCCCAGGCCCCATCCCCAACTGTGCTTACTTATATAGCTCTAAGGAAGTCAACGGTGCTGCACATCTTCACAGAAGATGAAGATCTTGCCATATCACTCTTAAATCTGGCAGAAAATTCAATATGACATATTGTACCAATTCCGAGCACAGCTTGAAATCTACCACGACATCATTTGTTTTCCTAAAGTATATACTGGCACTGTCAGACTCCAGCCACACCATGCTGGTATCAGCAGAGATTTCTTTCCTAGGGCTAAGGCACAGTTGCTACCATCTCAGCGATGTCTCAAAGCAGCAAGTTCAGTGCACTAGTTCAGTGCAAATCCTCAGTTTTCACACTGAGAACCAGATTGGCGCGCAACTTTCAGCCCCTCTGAATCTGAAAGAGTGAATTCTAGTTTCCAAAAGCAACATGTATACTAGGATCTAAGGAAATAGGGAGGTATATTTGGTGGTTATTTTTTTTTAGATTTTATAATGGGAACCTCACAGCTGTGTACTGCAGAGTTGAGCCTATTTCCTCTGCAGCTTGCCCTTGCTTTTGCATGGGCACGTGTTCTCATCAGTTCAAAAATGTAAGATACAGCAATTTGGTAAATCGTGTTTTAATCAGTCGTGTTCATCATATGTTAAATCAAATTATGGACAAAGAAATCTGTTCAATTGCAAGTTAATGTGTTTGCCTGGAGAATAAGTCACGGCAAATTTTTGCCAATTAGAACTACAGTGACAACCGCTATAATGCAAGACCTTGATGTAAGACTGCTTCGGGTTCTGGCTTATACTAAAATCTCTAATAGCTGCCTTTTTAAGTTCCTTGCAGCAGTCAAACAGGTCATTTCTGAGGTAATAAATAGCAGGCCCACCTACCCTGAAAGTTTTATAGCATTCATCATTGTTGTATTAGAACACTTTTTAAATGACATAACCTCAACATTTACCTTGCCCTCTATTTTTTTTTAATTTAATTGTTTTTCACATTTCATGGAAAGATTTCCCACAGTTAAGAGGTGAAAAGACAGATCCTATACTTCATCCTGGAAATCTTGACAGCCGTGACATTACACAAGAATTAGAGTTGCTGGGTGAGATCAGAGATCCACCTTCACCTGCAGCAACCAGAAGGAGATGCATGGGCAAACACACAGGGACAGAGCAAGCACACCCACCCATCTTGTAGCACTTTCTGAGTCAGAGACTTAGTAAACAGCTCCTGTGTGCTGAGTTAATGGAGTTAATGGATGGAGTTAATATATTTCTTTATGGTTAACCTTTCTAATATCCTGTTGAACACATAGAAACAGCAGTTGATGGCAAGGAGGTCCACAGCTCTTGTGCTCAAAGTAGAACAGTTTTCTGTTGTCTGATGTGTTCCATCTGCTACCTAAACTTGTTTTCCCCAAATCATAGAATCATACAATCATAAAATGGTTTGAGTTGGAAGGGATCTTAAATTTCATCTTGTTCCACCCCCTCTGTCATGGGCAGGGACAACTTCCACTAGATCAGATTGCTCAAAGCCCCACCCAACCTGGTTCTGAACACCTTCAGGGATGACATTTCCACAACTTCTCTGGGCAACCTGTTTTAGTGCCTCCCCACCCTCACAGTAAAAAATTTCTTCCCAATGTCTAATCTAAATCTCCCTTCTTTCAGCTCCAAAACCACTCCCTCTCATCCTGTCAGTGCACTCCCTGATAAAGAAGCCTTTCCCAGCTCTCCTGTAGACAAATTCTCGTGATGGAAGAGGCAGTAACAACCAACTCCTCCTTTGTCGTGCCGTTCATGAACTTACAGACCTGTACCACACTTCCTTTCCCTCCCATCACCCCACCTGCAGCCCAAGGAGGACTATTCTTCACTCCCACCACCGCTGCTGACCTCCCTAGATCTCTCCCAGTTCTGCTGCCTCCTTTTGAGGCTGTGAGGATCAGACGTGTGCACCACATGTAAGTTGTAGAAACACTATGGACTTGCACAGTAGCATAGTGACAGTTCCTGTTTTGTTTCCCATTTCTCTCCTACACTCTGACATTTTCTTTTCTGTCGTGACCACTGATGAAAAAGCTGAGCTGATGTTTTCATGGCACTATGAATTTTATGCCAGTATACTAGATAGAAATCCCATAAAAACATGGGACTGTTATATTCAAGTCATATCTTCTGCTGTCCTTCTGCATTACAGAAAAGTTTCACTTTTCAGCAGCACTACTTGTGTCTTCCATGTACAGCAAGAGCATTCTTGTTGTTCACTAATTTCAAGGACATGCCAGGGAATGTAAAGCCTTCCACTTTTCAGATCTTTCTGACATTTGAGACTTCCTCCAGGATCTTTCGCAGACGCCAGTGAGACTAATGAAACATCAAGCTGGAAGAAGAGAGTCAAGCTCCCTGCCTGCATCTCAAGCTGTCTGCTGCTGCAGACAACCTGGGATGCCACAGCTCAAACCCAAAACTACCCTGCACACCAACTGGAAGTTACACTGGGGAGCTAGAACAGCCAAGGACAAAAACATGGATAAAGAGTGTCTGCCGCTGTCTCCTAGAGCACTAGGACACAAAGTCTCTTATGCACCTGCTGAGATATTTGAGATGAGCTTTGAAATGTACTAATGCAGCACGGTGAGACAAAATAAAGCTGCTCTGCCTTGTAGCACTATAGCAGTGACATATTTGAGGTGCAGGCATTACCTCCCTCATACTTCTCAAATCTAATCACTTCCTCCAGAGATGATATCAGTACGAACTTAGTGCCTTTACAATCTCTCATCTCTTCTAAAGGCTCTGTATCTCCCTGACTTGATTTTGTTTCCCTCTCATGCTTGTATATATGATATATAATATGTCTATCTCCTGTGAAACGTCAGCTTGGAAGATAAAGCGCAAAAAGCAGCTGGCAAAAGTAGTCTGTGACTAGGATCACAGCAGAGCCTCATTCTCTCACACAAAGAAGTTCATCAACACTGCTGCTGTCATGACTGCTCCCAGTACAGTGCCACCTTTTACTGGCCTCAATACCTTTGAACGCTACTGAACCAAGTCCAAAATAGAGTTTTCAATTACAGAAGGAAGATTCAGGTAGACCCAATTTTAAGAGCAATTTGGGACCCAAAGAACCATGTTCTGTGGTTTATCAATGCCTTAAGATACTGGCTGCCAGGGAACCGTGACAAATATCCTAACAGACTTGCAGTACATGTGTATATATATGGGAGGGAGAAGACAAATAAAGGTATTAAACCATTTTGTGATTTTACCTGGTTGCTATAGGAAGTAACAAAAAGGAAGTGTGTGCAATGTGCAGCCTTTCATGAAAGCAGCATTTGGCTCACGCTAGATAGATTGTTGGTGCTAACTAACCCCTCCCTATGTTAGGCTAGTGTTTTGTTAGATACACAAGGAACAGACAGATTGCAAGAAAATCTGCCAGTGGCAAAACAATTAAAAATAACATTTTGCCACTTAATTTAGAAGGATGGGTATAGTAGCATCTGCTGTGAGTGGACAGAGAGAAGAAAGCTCAGTGGATTTCTCCTGTAACTAAATAGGGTGATAAGTGGCACGACTGTGACAAAGTGTGTATCAAAGCTGCAACAGTTGCCGTGGTCTAAGTACGCTTGTGAATGCACAAGCGTGTGTGCGCATGCTTTAATCTAGTTGTTAAATCAAGCTATGAACTTACTTAGAGTCGGGTTTTAATATTCTGCTTATAAGACTCAGAAGCCCTGTTCTATGATTAATTTCTGTTGCTTTCCTTTTTAATTTATCATGTGTGACAGCACTATTGATTAATGTCTTGCTCCAGCCCCCATTCTAGAAATTGGAGGAGTGTCCAAAAATCCCATTGAACATAAACCAAACCACTACAGCCACTGGACTGATCCCTTCCACTACTCCCTCTTCCTAAATCTGATTCTCTATTGCCTTAAACTTTGTAGTGGCATTAGCATTTTTGGAATGACAATGCCAAATGCTACCAAAACCGGGGTCTTTACAGTTACTTTTGCACAGAAAGAAACTGCCTGTAAGGAAGGGAATTGTCCATAATCCCGCAGCCACTGCTGTTCGCTTGGATTTTCATGTGTATTCAGACAACATAATTTCAGATATCTTCTTTGTGTGTACAGAACAAAACAAAGCAAAGGAGCATTGAACACTACACAATCCAATACCACATGTGCCAAAGAGAAAGTCTCGGAGCATAAAAGAGCCCAATTAAATAGGAGGCTCGAGTACCATAAAAATAAAATACATCAAACAACATCCTTTATGAGAGAAAATATAGAAAGACATGAATAAACTACTTAAATTTCTTTCAAAAGTCCTGCAACTTGTAAAGGGATATTGTGTTCCACCCAGAAGCAGCACCAATTAGACGTGAGCTGAACATTGTGTGTATCTTACAGAAAATGATATAAACCCTTAGAAGCCAGCAAGCCACGCATCGATTTTGTTCCCAGCTTTCTTGCAGTTCAGTCACCACCCAGATGACTCGGAAATTAGAGATACTGGACTAGAGGGCTTCAGGAAAACTCATGTCAGACACCTCAGACAATAGAAACACCCAGGGGCTGGTTCTGCTCACTTGCAGACCCAACTCAGCACCGGCCCCACCTGCTGGGACCAGGTTTTCACTGATGTTATGCCTGCAGAAAGCTGCTTGCCTGTGTTCCCCCACAGCTCTCTGCTACCCCCCTGCACTGCTCAGACCAGTGAATCACCTGGGCTAAAGCTGGCCTGGAAGAAAAGAGGGTGGTTTCAGTCTAGGAGGTGCCCTGCAGTGCAGCATCCTGCAGAGATGCTTGTGATGATTGGGACACGGTAGCTGCATGGGATTAGAGTTGCACAGCAAAAGCATAAGAGATTCACTTGGAAACCATTTCTGAAGCCCAGAGAGGGTGGTTACATGTAAGGAAATAAACTGGTAGATCACTAAATATCCCCTTGGTCACAGAAACTGCAGTAGCATTGCTAGGCACTGCAGGGACAGACGGACTGACAGTGGTGGTGGGATGCCATGTGGGTTGCAGCAGGGTGAGCTGCTGCCTGCCCCAGCACTCATAACATGGGGGCTTAAAATCTCTGTTGCTGAGGTTAACAGGGATAATCCTTCCCTTGCCTAAGCTGTTTATTCATTTCAGTGACCCTGCCAGGCTCAGCAGGATTACTACGGACCTGCTGTAAGACCCACTCAGCACTAAGTCATCTTTTTTGCACAGGGAAACATCAACTTGATCTTCATACTAGGCAAGACATGTGAAATGCGTTTGTTGAAAGTTCTTCAACAAGTCATCTTAAAATAATATGCAAGTTTAAATATGCTCTGCACTTCCAAAAGCACATGCTATGGGCTGGTAATTTAACAGATCAGAGACCTGCTGCAAACACTGAAGTAAAAGCAAATTTTAATTAGCTAAAACACTGCAGCACTGGTGGGTTGTGGCATCTGTCAGGCACATTGGTTAGGGCACTGGTAACAGGCAGTAAACACAGGTGTCCTGAAATGCATACTAAATGAGGGATGCTAATGAGGGAAGAGATTTTCAGAAGTATTATGCAAAATTCCCCAAAGACTTCAGCTAAATTGAAAGCTAAAGTGGTACCAAGGTGCAGTATAGTGCTGTTTTGGCGATGAAGTGGAATCTAATTCAGTGTATTTTTCCAGTCACTCTAAAACACCAGGTAGTGAGAAAGTGGTACAAGAGGAAAGCCAGAGGCTACTTAGCACTACAGGGAATTAGTCAAGCAAACAAACAAAACATTGTTGGTTAAATATCAACTGATTTTTAGCCCCATTTTAGAATCTATACACTGAATGCTGTTAAATCAGGAGTAATCTTTCTCTCAGAGAATGATTTATATCAAAATACTTCATGTAGAGTCATTCAGTTCCAGAAAGATCGTCACAGGAGACAATGACTTTCCTAAACAGTCCACTTCCAAGAAGATGTGGCTTTCTGTTGTTATTTTGGGTTTTGTCATTATAATCGGTTTAGGGTTTTCTTTTCCTTTGCTTACGACCTCAGGGTCTTGCCTACACAGACAGATTTCTAGGCCTTAATCCAAATTCACTAGAATCGGTATGCCCTGGTTGCATCTGTGCAAATGAACCTAAAAGGGCTCTCACCAGTCCTAATGAGTTAACACTATCTTTAGTTGTGAAAATTTACAAAAAAACCAGTTGTAACTGCTGGTTGCTTTAACATAATACTAATATTATGTAAACGTATTTGCAAAGAAAAGAGATGCTGTTTTCCTAAAAAAAAAAAAAAAATTATTGACTTTCCGATGCATACAAGTTACTGTGCAACTGAAAAAAACCACAGTGTTTTCATGAGCAAAAAAGAATTTATGCTTTGCCCTCTATGCAGCTTAATCAATAATTCTACCTTTTCTTCCCCTTTAATGATTTTTCCCTAGTGGTTATGAACAGTCACAGGGGCAGACATAAAAGGATACGTACTACCCAAAAGAAATCTTCCACACACTGTTACTCAACTTCCTAATTTCTGGTGTCTGAATCCCATGCTTATTTTCTCATGTGCTGCAAAGATAAGGCCACCATTTAATACTGCAGCACTCTTCTCCTGTGGTGTTATTATCACACACTCTTTCTTTCTGTTACACATCCATTCAAAATCGGGAAGAGCACAGCAAAGGAGTCAATCCCCTTAGAGCAGCTAGATTTGTTTGTATATGAATATATCAGCTGGGTCAGGGTCTAGTGAAAGAAATGTAAGGTGATAACTATAAGCTGAAACTTTTCTTCAACGTTCCCACTACAACTTTTAAGGAAGTACCAATAGATTTGCTTTACATGCTTAGCCATCGACCATAATGTCAGAGGAAAGGCTATTTTGGTTAGGAAGTTGCAACCATACATCCCTGTCAGACAGCAGGATACAGGCACGGCATCAAAAGAAATCAGTGCTCATTCAGAGCCCACTGTTTTCAGCCAGCACAAGCTCATAATCTAGGCAGCAAAATCTAAAAAAATAGAGGTTGTAAAGATGTCAACTCCTCGAAGAAGGAAAAGGCAAGATATTTCCAGTCAGCAGCTGAAGTATTTACATATCCTACCACTAAGCCAAAAGCAAGTGAGGATGCAGGTACTGCCAATGTTACTGAAGCACCTGTTCACAGGAATAGCCATGAAGCTCCAACAAAGGCTTTCTGGGAAAAGTAGGAAATCAGATTAATACTTTCATTTAATTAACAGTTCAGAAAATTCTGTCCTGACAAAAAAGAAATTGGCTTCCACGCAATTGCCCCTCCAAGAGATGGCCAAGCTGCCACTGAGAGGCTAGGCTGCTTCCTGGATACCTCTTCTCTTTTTTTCCACAACACTTCAGACCTCTGGAACAGTCACTGAGGCATGAAAGCTAGTCTTTGTATTTACGGCAATAGAATTATTGTAAACCTACTCTTAAGTATTTCCACATATTGTATGTTTCTTCTTGTAAAATTATCTCCAAAGGCAAGCATTATGGAAATAAAAAATCTGGGGGAAAAACAGCTGGTGCTTTTATGTTTATCTCAAAGCTATGTTTGTTTTCTCCTAGGCAAAACCAGAGCCTTAGGAAATGGTAAATTATTCCCAAGACACTCTGAACGGCTTTTCATGAAACTCAGATTAGTGCACTGGAAAAAGGGTATTAAATAAAATGAAAGTGGCAAAACCTAGAAATGGCATTGTACTTTTCTAATGGAGTTCTTACTCCTAAATATTCTAAAAACAACAATTAAGCTCTTGATTTATGATTACAATGTTAGCTACTTCATTTGTCTTTGGGGTATTCTTCAACTCTACAGTAATAAAAATGATCACTGCTCACCTGCAGCATACACATCACAAGCACAAGGAGAGCTTGGGAAGCTGGTGTGGAATATAAGTTCTTAGCTTACAGAAATCCTTCAGAAGACAAAACTAAAATAAAAGGAGAAGCTCTTAATTATGGAGTGGATGAAAGTGTTGTAAAATACCTGGGATTCATAGACATGGAAAGGAGATATTTTCTAGAGAGGAATCAATGTCCTAACAAAGAGGGACTATCAGCCCAAGAGGAAGAAATCACCACCTCCTCTCACTCGTTCCCTTTTGTGAGGTGTGCCTTATTCCTGCCCTGCTCAGGGGGTTAACTTGCAAATATCTCCTTTGCACTTGATACCAGAAGCTTTGGTAACATGATATGTGCTTGCAATGCCTACAACTATTAATGGATTAATAATTTCTTTTCTCATTCTTCATTCTAACTGTGTGTGTAATTTATGCATGTGCCATGAAAATCTGTCTATTAATGTGCATAAAAATGAGTTCTGTAAGGAATCTTTGTGGAATGAAAACTTTGGATAGCTTTTGAAGAGAGAATGGAGAACTGGTTAGGCAAAGAGGACTTTTAAGAGACTAATTTCCACCACTGAGTATATGAAACACAGAGGACAGAAGATCCAGCAAGCACCTTAAAAGTCATACAATATCTACAGAGATTTCCTTCCCTTTTTTTTTTTTTTTTCACCTTTTCCTGCTTATTCCATTGTAGGTTTTTCAGAGCTGAGGCTATTTCTTGCTTTATTTTTTTTGCATACAACCTTGTAAATTAGAGTCCCAATCCTAATTTGGAAATCAATCATAATAATCATCAACAATTATCTTCCTTTAGAACCATTTAGGGCTTTGCCTGACAGTTCACATAGTGAGTATCAGTTATTTGAAATTACTACTAAATTATGAAGCAGCAAATCTCATTGAGCACTGAGAAGAAGTTAAAACATAAATGAAACCTCTTACACGTGTTAGAGATGAAGGAAACAAAACAATGACTGCAGTCAGAAAAGCTTCCAGGGCTCTAACACAAATAACACAAACATACCCAAGTGTGGCAACCCTTAAAAATTAACAACGTGGTTCTGCATTGATTAAGTTGCATGTGTATTTCCATCTGCCAAACACTAAAATGTTACTCGTGGTGCTGTGGTATCTGGCAGATATTTCAGCTTCTTCATAGACACTGTAACTATATAAACCTTTCTCATATGTCCCCTTCTCCATCTTCTCATCAAAAGGAAGACTGGCAGCCTTTTCAGTCTCTTCTTGTCAGCCAGCCCCATCACCTCCCATGTTACCTGCTTGTCTTTGCACACTCTAGGTCCGCTACAGACTTTCTCAGGAGCAGAGATCAGGACTGCACACAGAGCTCACACATAGAGGCATCAATGGGGGCAAACCAGCACCCTCTGTCTAATTCTTATTATCCTTACTGATTATGGCCAGTATTTCTGATGATGGTCAATATTTTGCTGGCTTTGCTCCTTGCCACACATCAAGGTGGCTATTTCAGAGACCTCTCAGTGACCACTCTGGAGCTGCAGTTGCTGCTTTTCCGTATGACACAGAGACACTCTCCATATTATTTTTCCTTATGGGCATCACTGTACACTGAACCTTGTCTATCACCTCTTTGCCCACTCCATTTTGTGAGATAGTCTTGGAAATTTTTGCCAACAGCACAGCATCCAACCATCCAAAACATCTTTGTACTATTCAGAACCATGGAAATAACTCATGCTTCCTGTTACTGGTTTGGTGATGAAGATGTCGGTTCCTCTGAGGAATCCATGCAGGAAGACTTTGGCCTGCGTGGTCCTTGCATTTTGTTTTATTGGACTTCCCTTAAATGAATATGTTTAACCATTTTTCGCATCCATGCAAACTCCTGATAGTCAGGGGAAACTGTGGCAATGAGTCCCAGAGTTGCACTCTACTGTGCACAAAAAGACACCTACATCCTTTTACATGTTTAGAGTCCTCACTGAATAATTTCATTGAGCTAGACTAGGTCTTTTAAAGTGAGAAACAGCAGAGGTGATATTCAGAGAAGGAACAGCTGAAGTTCTCAATAATAAGGATATTCCCCTCTATGATGCCTTCCAGCCAAGGACTGCAAACAGTATCTTGGGACTTAGATGCTGTAAGATTAGCCAGAGGTCTATGAATTTGTGTTTTGAGGATCTCTTTGCTTTCTTAAGAACAAGAACGGCAATGATTTTTAATACATGTTTTCCCCTTCTATTTTGAAAAAGGAAAAAATATCTAAATCCCTTAAAATGAAAGTGACAGTTTTTCTTAAAATTGCAGTACAGAGACACTCATTAACCAGTTTATAACAGCCATATCCTTGCTATTTAAAGTGCATGTAGAAATAATGTTTCGGGCATTAGTATTTTACAGGTTAAAGAGGGATAATTTTATTTCTAAATTGCCATCACAAAAAAAAAAAAAAAAGTAATTTTTAAGGAAATCTTGACCATGAAGCTGTGGACAAGGCCACTGAAATTCTTTAAAATAGCCTAAAGCACTTTGGAATGGAAAATTTATACAGAATTTGTATCATTCTGGGCAAATTACATCAAGGATTAAAATACATCAAGGAGTCACTTCCCTGAAGCATGAGTGTCAGTTGATTTCTACTAGATCAGAAACATTCTTCCAAGTGAAAACAACCCAGCAGCATGATAAAATAATCCAGTTTCAGAGATAAGATTCTCTGAGGGAATTTTATGCAATCAGAAGCAACATCTCTTCAAAATGTCTGCAATGAAATATACCGTTAAATGCATCTTCATCTTTGGCTAGTGCTGCAAACGCCTGAATTGCCAAAGGAGATTGGGATTAAATAAAAATACCCTAACCATAGTTAAATAATCTGACTGGTAAATTTAAATGGATTGCTTGGTATGATGTGTCATTTTCCCTGAACACAAAATCTTGCAAATAAAACAACTCTACACCTGTAATTACAAGACTAATATTTTAGCTAATTATGGCATATTTATTCACATTAAATAAATCTGTATTGACAAATAAAGATTGAATGCAGACACTGACAAGTCAGAAAGGGGCAAACTTAAAATAGGATAAAATGTCAGATATAATGGAAGGTAATGAGAAAAACTTCACTTTGTCACTTCTCCTTAGCCTTCACTTCTTTTCAAAGTGGAGTTTTAGAAGGTGCACTCAGTCATTTATTTTTTCCAATAAATAATCTATCACAAGTTCTTCCTGCACACAACATTGCCTTTAAAACACCCTATCTAACACAGGTTTGTGGTCAAATGATTACACTTCTAGGCTGTTAAAAAGTGAGAAAAAATTGTCTAAAGAAGATGGTTAGCCTGTCTAGCCATATTAGACCACATTCCATGCCTATTACAGACAGGCTTCCTACAGCCTGTTTTTTTATTTGTTTGTTTCTATTAAAAGATAGATTTTAAGAAAAGCTTCCACCCCCGCCACATTTATTTTCTTCCCCTTAAGATGTTACTTTGGACTTTGTTCAGTTTTCAAAAGTGAGCTCTGTGAAAAGGTTAGAGGAAGATTGTGCAGGGCATTCAACCATATAGACAGAAGAACACAGCATCTTGGCCACATGGCAATAGAGGAGGAATGAGGATGATAAAAGAAATTGTGGAAAAATAAAAGAGTGAGAAAATTAAACATGCAAGAAAGCAAGGTTCGCACACAGAAAGGTTCTCCGCTATCTCCCTGGCCAACCATCCTCATTGTAAAAAATGTCTTCCTTATATCCAGCCTAAATAAATTCTCTCTTAGCTTAAAACCATAACCTCTTGTAAGGCACCACAGGCCTTGCTAAAAAGTCTGTCCTCATATTTCCTACAGGTGCCATCCAAGTACTGCAAGATCACAAGGTCTCCACGCAGCCTTCTCTTCTCCAGGCTGAACAATCCCAGCTCTATCAGCTTGCCCTTGTAGGAGAGGTGTTCCAGGTCTCGGATCATTCTTGTGGCCCTCCTCTGGACCCGTTCCAACAGCTCCACATCCTTGTCCATATCACTTTCTCATAGACTGGCAAACCGAAACACTGATGACACATTGCTAAAAACTGCTGCATTCACAGACCTGTGAACACAGTCACATAAACTAAGACACTAACTCCAAACAAGTTCAGCAAACTGAGGAGGAGCTCAAGTCTCCTCTCCTAGAAAGAATTATACTGAGGAATCACAGTGAATAATTATGGACATTTGAGCGTTGCTAATCTATGATTTCAGTATATTGTAAATATATTTATTTGGATGTTCCCTAGTTCATGCTCCTGGAGTAATGGTACTTGCAGAAATCATAGATTAAGCAGATTGTAAAGCATTTTTCATTTAATTGTAAACTGTTAACTTCTAAGGAAACAAACAGATATTTGTAATCTTTTAATAGAAATGCTTCAAGATTCTTTTGGCAGAGATTTAATGCACATATGAAAGGAAAATGTAGGATTAGTCAGAGCATAAAAAACATCAAAGGATGAACTTGAATAAGAACCAAGATTACCTATCTAAGTTTGGATAGGGAACCATCCATCATTCTGAGGGTCTTTCCTAAATTGAGCTGTAGGACACAGCTTGGACTCACTCTGTCCTTCCATTCTAACCAGGGGTTGGGAAGGTTAATCCTTCTGGTAATGGAATTAACTTCCTTTGCCTATATCCCAAACTGCCACACACCACAAGGTATTAGAAAACCACTGGAGAACTCTCTAAATGTGTGATAAGGATTGATCCTCAATGCAGAAATATGTCCGAACATACTTAGTACCAAGTTCTTACTGCTGGGGAGAACCTGCCTTGGCTGTTTTCCTGATTTTTGGTTTTTAAAAACTTTACTGACCTGTTGAAGGATTCAGAAAGTTCTTCAATCAAAAAAAAAGAGTGGATTTTCAGGCTATTTAAATTCCAGAGATTTAAAGAAGGGAGGTTTGTGTAGCCAAACTTTTGCTTTTGCTGTAAAAAGTAATGATGTGCAAGCAGAAAAACTAGGTGTGTGAGTAGAATGGATTGATTTCTTTCTCTATGGGCTTTTATGGCCCATAGGCAGCACCAGGGACATCAGTTTTACACCTTTAGAATGCAAAATGGGAGCAATGGCTATAGGTTGAATGGGGGCAGACTCAGCCTGAGAATTGAACCAGGCACACGCAGAAGCCACTGTGAAGCCATTGTGAGCACAAAGAGGGGTTGGTTACATATTCAAAGCCATGGACTATTCTAAAGTCTACAGGCAGATATTTGACATAAGGAAGCCTAGGGCTGCTAGGAAAACACAGAAAACGTTCTCAATCTGTAACATATTTAACAGTATAAGTCATCATAACACTGTTATCATATGTCAGCCTATACAAAATACCCTTTTTGCAGTGTCACTGGCAGGATTTTGTAACACTTAAATAACTTCAGGCTATAGTTGTGAGTACAAGGCCAGAAACAGTACTTTAAAATACCCACTTCAGACATGATCTAATACATTGAAGAAATTTTCTACTAGAGATGATTAAAAATATGTTGAAAATAGACTGGAGAATTATTCTCTTTCTCCATGGAATATGAAAGAAAAAATATTTCATATTTGTTTCCTTTTAAGCAGCCTTCCTTTCAAAAAAAGATTACTGAAAAACTTTAAAGGGAATTTAAGGTTTTTTGGGCTTCAGAATTAAGGTCTCTCTGTCTCGTCATTTTTTTTTTTCACTTTTTCTTCTGCTTTTATTGTATAAGGGAGGTCAGCTGTGGGAAGGGAAGAAAAGAAATGGGAATTAGTTTTAGTAGCAAAACTTTAAAATCTCAAAAAATAAAAACCATACACATTTGCAGTAGAATAGGTATTATATGAGAAAGATTTGTAAAAAAAACACCCAACCAAACAAAACCAACCAACCTTGCACATTCCTTCCTATTTAATATTAATGAATTTACAAAACATCTTCCACAGACCTAACAATCCAGTTACTTATATATGAGCCTGTAAGTATAAGCCTTAGGAGATAATTTCATCAGATACTGAAATACAGGTGCCTCTAAAGTACAGCAAAGCAGATTCTGTGACATCGACAAAACTGCACTAACACTTTAGCAACAAGAACTGCTCAAGGTGGCATTTGGGCAATAAATGTGCACAAACACAGTTGGTGTTTACAATCCGTGCACACCTTTGCAAAGAAAGGGCCCGTAGCCATTCAAATGCTTCTTAAATCCTCCACTTGTGAACTTTTTCAATGACAGTGATCCTATTGCAGAACCAGTATGTTTCTGCAATACCTCTGCTAATCCTACATGCCTGTCGGGTGAGTCAGCACTCCTACTTTTTCTGCCCAGCAAGACCTTCTAAAGTTCTTACATGGAATGGCTTTATACTGTAAAATGGCAAAGGACCATGAGAAAGGTCACTTTGATAGGAGTACCAGTGATTTCATGTATGTTTAACCACAAGAGGCTGACAGGTTAGAAAAACATAATGTCATGTCAAGTATGAATTCCCAGGTGTTGTAAACTTCCAGAGATCCCTCAAAGGGCATGTTATTTTCAGTGTAGGGTTTTTACTTAGGTACTTTAACAGTATTAAGGATGAAACCTTTTGGTCTAGGAGCCATTTTGGGTAGCTGCTGTGTAGCACACTGTATCCCGAGGAACCTACTCTCTAGTCATCCAGAACAGCCTTATACCTGGGGTGTGCCATGGACCCCATCACCATGCACAGGAACATCTGTCCCTCCCCATGATCTCCGGACACCGGGCTTCTCCTAGCAAGACCATGTGGCTCAAGCAGCCTATTGTCCTTCTGACCTTGGCACTATGTAGGCAGTGCTGATGATTCAGAAGCCCAAACAAGAGGTCAAATTACAGTACATCTGCACATTCAGAAAAATAGGACACAGGACAAATGAAGGAAAAATTATTTTTTTTTTTTTTGCAAGGAAGAAGTGGAGAAGGGAATAACCTGGCTTCCCAAATTCATATCATCAAGGAGGTTTTGCTTCATTAATATGATATAAAATAAAATAATTCAAAAACTGATCAGTTGCAAAGAAGAATACATACTGTTTCTTGGTATAACAATTTATATATATATTTGAAACTTGTATTTGCAATAAACATACTAAGTCAATGAAATTCTGCCTAGGCTTTCTTTGGTGAGAATACACTGGAAGCATATACAAACACGCCACTCAGAAGAGGAATCACATACATACAAAAACTGCTGTTCAATACATAGATTATTCTTAGAAATACATGCATCTTTATTTCTGTCTTAAGGTGGTATGAACACAGACACAGATGCTTAAATTACTAGAAAATTTAAAATTACTTATCTATGCAATACAAAATAAAGCACCTATACAGACATGCACACGGACAGAGGACCAGCATGGAATGAAACTGAAAAGCAAGAACAGTCGCTTAACTGGAAATTACATAGAGTAGTAACATCTAATGCTCTGTCAGAGACCCTAATCTTGATACAATGTACTACTGTATAATAAAAATTGTTCTGCTGCGATTCCCTGTCAAGCAAGCAAAAAGCAGTTGAGGGAAGAAAAAGAGATTTCCATTCCCATCATTTTAAACATAATGACATACAAAAATCGCTTTTTTTTCAAGATCACAAGGAAATTCTGTGTCAAAGGAGAGGTTTGTATGAAAACGTTTAGCAGTGTTCATAACATGTAATAATTAAGCCAGATCCATGGCTGTTATACACCAGATTATCTTTACAGACTTTCAAGTATGAGCTTGAATTATTTGCTTTGATAAACCCCGGCTGAGAATGCAGACCAATGCTATTTTGCTGCATAGTTGTTAACTATACGATTATGAATAAGGGCAAGAATTGAAGTACTTCCTTTTTGAAGGCAAGCTTAAACTTTCAGCATGTAACTAACACCTTTACAAACGGAAAAAAAAAAAAGAAAAACTAAGCGTGTGCAGCCTGAGGGAGATATATCTGCTTGGTGCAATGATGCCTGACAGGTACAGGGGGTACGTATTTCTCAATAGTCACAGACACACAGCCTAGCACAGCGGGAAATGTCCAATGCAGAGATACTTGTTTTGTGTTACGGGATAATTTGGGGAGAAAAATCGGATCAGGCTTTGAAATAGATGAGGGTGAGACACACAGTGGCCAGGTCCATGGTTAAAACCACTTCTGGAACATCTTCTGAAATAGTAAAAAATCCCATGATTCTACATGTTTTGAGGCCCATCTGCAAGCTCTTCAGGGATCCACAGGCACCAAGGACGCCTTCCGGCTCTTCCCAGCTACCAGTCAGTGCCTTTGAAAGGGAGAAGCCAAACTGGGGCTCACAGTAGGAACCTTGCAAGGTACAGTTGGAGGAATTTGAACTAAAAAAATGGAAACATGCAGGGGCCACAGAGAGCTCCCCCAGGGCAAAGGTATAGCTGATAACACAGAGACTACACACAGACCAGCTTCTGCAGTTTTGGGCCCCTCACTACAAGAAAGATATTGAGGTCCTGGAATGTGTCCAGAGAAGGGCAATGAAGCTGGTGAAGGGGCTGAGGAACAAGTCTTATGAGGAGTGACTGAGGGAACTGGGGTTGTTTAGATTAGAGAAAGAGACTTTATCACTGCCTACAACTTCCTGAAAGGAGGTTGTGGATAGGTGGATACTGGTGTCTTCTCCCAAATGACAGGTGATAGGACAAGAGGAAATGGCACAGGCTGCCCAGGGCGGTGACTGAATCACCATCCCTGGATGTATTTAAAAAGTGTGAAGATGAAATGCTTAGGGATATGACTTTGTAGTGGACAGGTACGGCTGGACTCAATGATCTTAAAAGTCTTCTCCAGCGTAGCAATTCTATGATTCTATTCTGTTCTATGATTCTTTCCTCACAGTCCAGAAGAAAAGCACAGGACAAGCATTAAGTATCAGAAGCCTGCATAGTTGGCCTAGTCTCAGGGGAGGCAGGTCTGCACAGAAGGATCTGGGAGTCCTGGTAGACAAGAAATTACTGATGAGTCAGCAATGTACCCTCATGGCCAAGAAGGCCAATGGTATCCTGGAGTGCTTCAAGAGAAGTGTAATAAGTAGGTTGAGGGAGGTTATCCCCCCCCTGTACTCTATCCTAGTGAGCCCATATCTGGAGTATTGTGACTAGTTCTGGGCTCCCCGGTTCAAGACAAGGAACTACTCGAGAGAGTCCAGTGGAGGGCCATGAATATGATCAGGGGACTGGAGCATCTCTCTTATGAGGAGGGGCTGAGTGAGCTCAGTCCATTTAACGTGGAAAACAAAAGACTGGGACAGGACCTTATTAATACTTATAAATATCTAAGGGGCAGATGTCAAGCAAATAGGGCCAGACTCTTCTCAATGGTGTTCAACAACAGAACACAGGGCAACAGATACAAACTGGAAAACAGGACATTCTACCTTAACACGAGGAAAAAACTCTTTTCTGTGAGGGTGATAGAGCACTGGAACAGGGTGCCCAGGGAAGTTGTGGAGTCTTCTCTGGAGGTATTAAAAAAATGCCTGGACACATTCCTCTGCAGTCTGCTGTAGGTGAACCTGCTTTAGCAGTGGAGTTGGACTAGATGATCTCCAGAGACCTTTCCAACTCCAACTATTCTATGATTCTATGATTCAATGAAAGCTTTCAGACACTTTGGATCATCTGCAGAAATGAGAGCAGACTGCGGGCTGACTTACTCCAGCTCTGCCCACAGCAGCTGCAGACAAGATTTGCAAAGAATTTGTCTGCCATCTGCAGCTTACAATTTTTACCATGTATGTATCTGGGGTGTTTGTCTCAGTAGTACCTATATTTCAATACAGTGATCCTCTGAGGCCCAGGTTTTATTATTAGAATGGTTTTCTGCAAAAATATAGAGTTGGTTTTTTTTTTAAAAGAACCTGTCTAGAAAATCTCTCCCCTCCCCCTATCAGAGCTTCACATTGTCTGCAGAAATTACATTAATTAGCACTAGCTTCTGCAAAGAAGGATGGGAGTTTAGGGGAAAACTAGTAACTATGCAGGACCTAATCTCTGGACATGCTGGAATAGATTTGCATTTGTTTCTTAGTTACTGCTCTCTTGGTTAGTGATGCAAATAGACACAGATGCCAAATCATTCTAGCAGCTGACTATAAACAAAAAAAATCTTTTGAAAATGTGCTGTTGGAAGGACTAAAAGAGTAAGATTCTTTGAAGGACTAGAAGACAAACAGTAACAAGTCTGAAACAGTGTCACACCCCTTAAGCTGCATGAGTGCAGGTATGGGCCAGGGTCTTTTAAAACTTGACAGAAGTTTTACCCAGCTAGACGTGCAATTAAATGTCTGGAGAGCACACTTAAGAAGTGCCTCGAAGACTGCTCTTGGCCATCTGAGTTTCATGTGCCTTGCTCAAAACATGGAACCTCTCCAAGCATTTTCAGGAAAACGCAAACAGCAATCAGTCTGCTCCTCAGGCCCAGCTACTCATGTGTCTCCTCAACGTGCCAGCTTGTAAATTCCCCAGTCATGACTCTGCTGGGTCATGCTTTTACGACAGAAATACACACAGTGAAATTCCTTGCAGCTGAAAACCACTTTTGTTGAAAGCCAATGTCCCACAGTCTTCTACGGACACCTAAGTACTTGCTCTTGCTTCCACTACACAGACTGACGATAAACCAGAGAAAGGAAGAATCTGCCTGCTCTTGAGCAGAATAATTTTTATTGAAGACATTTCCAGAGAACAACAGATTCTTGTAAAAAATTGCATACAACAGATAACTGGTGTGATAACATAGTCCATCAGTTCAATATCCCATTTTCTCATTTTCTCTAAAAATCCACTTTGCATGGATATCTTACTTTTGCAGGGTGAGGTATTGCTGTTTCATTCATTACAGGGCAATTCTGAATTCAATACTAGAAGCAAATTCCAAAACATGTTAAAAAAGACAGATTTTGATTCCAAACCACCAAATTCATTGGGAGTTATGACCAGCACACGGTCACAGTTGCAATGGTATTTAAAAATACAGCAACAAGAGCACAAATATCAACCACAAACAATTTGAGCAGCATGTTGACAGCCCTACTTTTTTCCCACTAAATAGCACTAACTCTGTGTGATAACCACACACTTATTCTATGTCCCCACCTTTCAGTCATGGAGGAGAGAGGAACTGTTCACAATTTGAGCTGGAAAATGTAAATCAGATAAGTTTCAGCTGTAAAACAGATTTTTCTTTCTATAAAGGACTGACTTGCCACACAGTCATCTTTTCAAGGTCGTCAACAAGGTAAAAGTTGAATGCTGTTCTGTAAATTTTGTTTGTCCTTTTTTTTTTTGCACTTCAGTTACTACCAGTTTCCAGGGTGCTGGGAAGATTTTGTGCCATTTAAATAAAAAAGTGCTGCTTGAAGTGCATTGCATATTTGTTCTGTAGATACATTTTCAACGTTTCCTTCCAAATATGGAGGGCAGTACAATGCACACTAAAGGAGATGGAAGTTTCATCTGGTGTCACTACAAATCATATCTTCATTTATATTATTCTGTAAATTTCTCAAGTCTGCAAGCAAAGTGCAACTCCACCTCCTGGAAGGAACTTGAATTAAGGTGAAATATTACTGAATAAGGACGTTGTTATCACCTTGGGAGTTTACACAGATATGTACTTCTCCAAGACTGCTGAGGGATCTATTGTAACTGAACAAACCCAAAGGACAGATGCAAGCTGGGCAGATACTAAGTATCCAAAAAGATCACTCAGATTTTGAGGCTTTATCTTGCAGTTACAGAATCATAGAATGGTTTAGGTTGGAAGGGTCCTTAAAGATCATTCAGTTCCAACCCCCCATCATGGGAGAGACACCTTCCGTTAGACCAGGTTGTTCATCAAGCCTCATCCAACCTGGTCTTCACAATTAAAAAAAAAAAAAAATCTTCCTAATATTTAATCTAAATTGCCTCTCTTTCAACTTCAAAACATTCCCCCTTATCCTACCACCACACTCCGTGATAAAGACCCCCTCTCCATCTTTCCTGTCAGCCCCCGTCAGGTACTAGAAGGCTGCTATAAGATCTCCCCAGAGCCTTCTCTTCTCCAGGATAAACAAGCCTGCTCTTTCAGCCTGTCTTTATATGGGAGGTCCTCCAGCCCTCTGATCATCTTTATGGCCCTTCTCTGGACTGGCTCTAACAGATCCATGCCCTTTCTGTGCTGAGGATTGCAGAACTGAAAGCAGTACTCCAGGTGAGATCTCACCAGAGTAGAAGGGCCGAATCACATCCCTCGACCTGCAGGTTGCACTTCTTTTGATGCAGCCCAGGATATGGTTGGCTTTCCTAAGTACTTTGGAAAAAAATCAACAAACACTGCTCAAGCAGGTCCTGTTAGTCTGTTGATGCATCAGTTAACTCTGCAAGATGCTGTTTAGAGTGATTGCAGAGAGTAGAAAAGCAAACACCCAATGCTTTCACCAAGAATCACCTTCAAAGCCATTTTCCTTAACTTCAACATTAATATGGGGTGTCTCAATAGAAAATATGTTTCCAGAGCTCACAAAACCTGCTCTGCAAATATTTCTGGAAATTAATTCAGACCTATTTATAATAGTCAAACCAGAAAGAACTGGACATAAGAGGGTCTCTGAAACATTTGCCTTCACCCCAAAGACTAGACGGGACTCTACAAAAACCAAAATGTGTAATTTTATTTAGAAGAATGATACAGCATAAGTCGTATAGAAAACCTTCCAAGGCTATGTATCTGATTTGTTGACAAATCATGATTCAAAGTGGTGTTAACAAAACCTATAAAATTTGTGGAGTGTGTTCAACCACCAGCTTTACATGAAAATGGAAAAAAAAATCTTTGAGCTTACATCATGCTTTATATTAAAAGCAGGTTTCCTAAATGTTCTAACATAAAACACAGGATGGAGCAAAAACATTCCTTTGGAGCAAACGGCTGCAAATTACAAGAATAGAGGAAAAAAACCCTATTACTTCATCAATATTTCCTGAAAGGTCATGAAAACTGTGAGTCAGTGAAAACTAGCCCAACCTATCTAGAAACAGAGAGGTCCTGCAGATCGAGTGTCTCCATGCCTTTGGTTGATTATTTTTCCAGCTAGCCAAAAACTTCTGCAAGAAAATCACTCTTCTCACATCACATCTACACCACAAAGAAATGACTTTGCTTGTGCTTCATCCTACACACAACAGACCCAAATCAGTCCTAACAGTGCTAAATGCATATGCACACTGCTCAGGCTGTGCAATTATGTAACCTGTCCAGTATATCAGAATTCTAGAATGCATAACAAAAATTAACCAAAGGCTTATCAAGTTGTTGCTCAAAATATGCAAGACATTGGCATATCAATGTGTGTTTTTTGGCCTAATACTCAATTAGGGCATTTGCAAGCAAAGAAAATCAGGAAATCTAAACCTTTGGGCAAATGTTTTTGGGGAATATACTCCTTTTCATGTGCTCATTATGCTTTATCTGTTCTCTTGCAGAAAACTGAGGAATCCATATGGTACCTCCACATCCCTAAAAGCATGATGACTGTTCTCAGTTAATACTGCCCAAGCAAAACCTGATTCACTCTCTACTCATCCAGCATGTAGGAGAACAAAAGTATCAGTTGGGGACAGCTCCTGCAATGCTAACGTTTCCTGCCAGGACCAACAAGCTATAGATTGATAGCCTTTACTAAAAGGAAGACTGGAAATTCAGAGGATCCAAGTAGCCTGGAGCTTTTGAAATGTATTTTCACCCTTTTTCAGTAAAAGAATTATTATTTAGTTCCCTTCTGATATTTCAAACTTGTATCCATAAACCTCTTTATTTTTTTAATTTAAATGAAAATATCTCTAGTGTATATATTGATAAGTTCCATTGTTAAGGATGTAGTCATCACTCTTAGGCTACCACTAAAATGGTCATCAAGGCCAAACCAGAATCTACAAATAGACACTTTAAAAAAAAAAAAATTGTCACCTTCTTGTTTTTAACAACAGTTAAAATTTAGGATCACATCTCAATGACTAAAACACGCTGGTGGAGGACGCCTACCCATTTAGAAGTATGGACTGGAATATAATTATCATGTATTATGGCAGCCTTTCAGTGACATTTTCTGCTCAGGAAAGCTAGGAGATAGACCAATTAAAGCAATTACGAAGTACATACCAGGGGACATTACAAATGGAACTAAGCTGTGATCCTGCCATTAGCTTGTTATAAGTAAATTATTTTATACACAATTTGCACCCTGTTCTTGTACTGAAATCACACCAAAACTTACTGCAGGACCGGGGTTTTCTAAATGAAGAATATGCATGTAAGCGGGTACACATATATATTATGTGCACTCATGCATATATATATACACACACACATATAATTGTATGTTGTGGATACATATAATTGTATGTTGTGGCTATTATATAGTGCATAACTGTATACTGTATACTACACCGTATATCTACATGTAGGTATATATCTAAGTGTAAGGTGAAAGAGAATGTTCTACTTAATATTCTAATGCAGAGACAGAATACATGAATAACATTGAAGTATAGTGGGAAATAGAAGGCTGACAATGAAAATAATTTCTTATTTTACATACTTGCCAAGATCTGGGTTTGATGTACTGTGATTCTCTAGATGCAACTTTAGAACTTAGAAGTGTTTATTCTAACACTATGGCATTGTACAAAGTTGCAGAGATATATATGTGCTCTTGCTGTCCGCTAATCAGCCTGAGGAGAGGAACATCAGACTCCACGATAAGGGCCATTGGCTCTACAAGGTCCACTTTGAAGTCATTATTGCAAAAGAGTTCGTCTCTATCAGTGTTCATGGTGCAAGCCGAATACTTGATCCTGGGAGTAAACAGACTTGTTTTACAGGGAATGAAAACTCGGCAAAGGAAAGTAGAAAAAAAACTGGCAAAGTCAGTTCACATGAGCTTGTTCTTAGTTTTTTAGCTCCTTCTCTTGAACTTTCGCCCAAAAGAGAAACTGTAGTTGTTTTGTGGAGCAGCAAGTCCACCTGGGTCAAGATAGCATCTAACAGATCTGACTGAGACTCAAGACTTTCCTGAGCTGTCAGGCAGCTGGGAGCAGCAGTGGAGTCTGCTTACTGTAATGAATAGACCTGCATGCTCCTCAAAACTAAAAAAAATGGGATAAACTGCTTAAAAGTAATATTACTCTTGGCACAAGTTCATGAGCCGTTATAACAGATGGGATGATGATATCTGTGATACCATCTATCCAGAATCACTATCATATTCAAAAGACTGTTAGCAGAGTCTGTGGTCATCTTACACTAATCATAAAAAATACACTTTAATTGTCTCACTGTCTTTTAAAGAAGTAGCCAGAAACCCTAAAAAAGAAAGAAAATAAAGAACAGTGCAACTGTGACAGCATCCCTTATAGGACAACACCAGTTTGCAGTTCCTCACCTCTGAAAGACTGAAAAATTTCCACTAATGTTTAAATCACCTTAACTACAACCTTCATGCAAGATTCAAACGTAGAAATGCCATCCAAAGAAAACTACAAGGAAAGAAATAATTATTCAAGGGCTTCCAATTTTAATTAATGCTTTCTGTTGTAACAAGAACAGATTATGATTAAACTGCGCCTGGCCAATAGAATTTCATGTGACATGATTATTTCTTATAGTAGCTTTTACCAAGCTGCAAAACTACAATCATTAATTTAAACTCTTAAAATATAGACATGATATGTTTACTACCAAGTATTAAAAATAATTGGGTCATAATCATTAAAGCTCCTTAACTGACTGCAACTTGAAACTGCTTGCAATGGTGGAGATATGATGTATAAAATGAACATGGTTTTAATCCCACTTTTAATGCTATGTGATATAAACAACAAAGACATCAAAGACTGCACTCTTTCTGACAGAGGAATTTTCCAGTTAATGATATGTAGTTTTCCATTGCAGTTTCCCCTTTGTCCTATGCCCTTCAATCTTCCCATTTATTTTACTTTACATTAAATCTACAGCAAAGAAAGATGCAAAACCCTAAACCTGTGGCTAGAGGCACAATTCCCTTAGTGGCAGCCCCCTGTTCGGTGCAGTCAGCATGTCTTGTTCAGAGGTCACTTTATTGCTTTTCAAACAATTGTTAACTTCAAAGCACAGGCAAATGAATCGACATATCTTCTACGTAGAAATAATCCAAAGATGAGTTCCAGAGATAATGAAAGACCACTCTGGCGTGCCAGCCCTCTACTGCCAGTTTTGGCCTAATTTCCACCAGAGATTAACAAAGTTGTCACCAACTGTTCTGACTGCTCAGCTGACTACCACACTCCCATATACTAATATATATCCTTTAACCCCCAAGGTGGTTTGTAGATTGTTTGCTTCTACCTTGCACTATGTGATGGTGGCTTCTCAGTGCTACAGCCACTTCTTGGCAAGCAATGTTGGCTGGCTCAGCTTTCCCTGGGCAGGCAGCAGAGCATGCCTTCAGCTCCAGCCATACATGTAAACACCCTTTGAAGTCCCATTAGATTTCTTGTAGGTGTTGTTTTCTCTATTGCCAGTTGTTTCATTCTACACAAGCTACTGGGATTCAGGTTCACCATGTTTCGGTAGCCAGGACATCCGGAAGTCAGAAGACAAGGTAGAAACAATCCACATGTGAAGAGCTGAAGGGAAGGGAGTTCCTGCCTCCAAAATCCACTGCATCTTTGTGGATGACCAGGAGCTTGAAAAGAGCAGAAAACTGCAGGCCAAGTATAGGAAACGGAGAGCCATGAACATGTTGCAGAAGACTAGGCAGCACTCCAGGGAATCTGAAGTCCTCCTCAAACAAAGGATGCAGGGATCTCTCCTCAGTTAAACCTTTTCAAGCCATCCACATCTCAGCTCGGGCAACACAGAAAGATGCTATCTCTCATGGTGGATCTTTTTCCAAGTCAGCTGTTGACATGTAAGACAGCAGCTTGATAGAGAGTTAAGCACACAGGGGGTGAAAAAGAGACCTTCCAAATAGTTCAATACCTTGAATGGCTTCAGCACTAGGAAGTGCTGAGTTACAGATCACCTTGACACACCAAAGTGGTGTGTACACAAACTTAGCATCACCCTCCTCCTTCTCCCATTCCCCTAATGTTTGCACAATTATTTATTAAGGTGTGAGTTGTTCAGAGCAGGGGCTGCCTGCTCTCTCACCTAACAGCAGTCTTTCTATTATCAATAAAACCAAAGTAAAATAACACAACTCTGTCTTTACTGTAAAGCAAGTGCAACATATATAGCAATGTGGGTAATTTCATTTTTTTCTAAGGTGAAATGGAACTGTTATGTTTATGGACAGCAATAGAGGACTTTGTCCTAGACCAGGATCCTGCTGAACTGCTGTTGTACTGTCTTGGTGTCCTTCTTTGGGTTTGCTGTTTTGTTTTGGTTTATTTTATTTTTCTCCAGAGATAACTTTAGAAAACAGACTATCCTAATTTCAGTCTGTTAGGACTGCATAATCACAAACCACGCAACTCGCCAAATCAGACTTGGTAACTCAAAGCTCTTGGAGTTGTAGCTACATGTCTATATTCAAAGCAAGGAACTCCTTCCTTGCAGATATGCTAAATAAAGCCTTTAACATTATTATAATGGAAATCTGAATTCTCCCATACTGTATAATTTCTTGTAGCAGAAGCCCACAGGAAATATTTATAAGCATACCTACAACTCAACATATGCACTGTCTATTTTTAAAACATTATAAACAGGCAATGACCCGAATCTAACCTGGCTACAAGTTCAAACCAGTGAGTCAGAAGGCTGGCAATTAAGATTATGCTAAACAAAGACAGCAAACTGAGACACATTTCACCTTAATTTGGATGTAAATTCTGATCTAAGAGTACCTTATACATTTTTTTTCCTCAAATAAATCAAGCAGCAAGACAATATTGATGACACCAATACATGCTTAAGTACACATAGTCTTACTAAATAGATTAGACAGAGAAGAGGAAATTTCCTGAATTACTTAAATATTTACACCTTATTTGTGGTATAATAAAAGCAATTAAATAAACTGAAGTCAGGGTGAAATAAGCAAGCTCATTAAAATTAATTAAGCATGTCAGTGAATAATAACTACTTTTGAAGATGTCCTGAAGGTGCCTTGCTTCATTCACCAGCCAAGCTTAAAGATTAATGATTGGTGTTATTCTCTGTTTTTTCAGTACTTTCAGCCTCCATGTTGAATCAGGATTACTAGTATACTGCACTGTGTTGTCCCATTCATAAATAATGATAAGGATCAGGTTTATTCCCTCCAAAATTGGTACACACCTTTCAATACTAGCCAAATCCCCTGTGCTTTGTGGCTGCTAGGGTGAGAAAACCATTTTGTGTAAAGGATAGGCAGCTGATAGCTAAGGAATTGACACTTTGTGGAATATGGCATTAAGAACTGTATTTACTAAAATAACATACTCTATTTTTCATACTCCTTATGAAAAATATGTATTTAAACTATAAACTTGTTAAATCAAGGATTCACTTTTGATTCTTCATTAAGAGAATACTTATTACCTAATCTAATCCTAGTTCCTGGATTCGGGGTCTTTTATGCTGTTGTCAACATAAAACAATTGAGATTTTAGTCAAAGCTGAGCTGAAACTGGATAACACCAAGCTGAGCGGTGCAGTTGCCACACCAGAAGGACAGAATGTCATAACAGGCTGGAAAAGTGGGCCTGTGTGAATGTCACGGAGTTCAATAAGGCCAACTGCAAGGTCCTGCACCTGGGTTGGGGCAATATGTGGTTTCAATACAGGATGGGGGACAATGTGATTGAGATCAGCCCTGAAAAGAAGGACTTCATGGTGCTGATCGACAAGAAGCTCGAGCTGGCAATGCGCTTGCAGCCCAGAAGGCCATCCATATCCTGGGGTCATCAAAAGAAAAGTAGCCAGCAGCTCTGCCCCTCTGTTCCTTTCTTGTGAGACCTCATCCTGGAGTACTGTATCCAGTTCTGGAACCCTCAAAATAAGAAGGATATGGAACTGTTGAAACAGATCCAAAGGAGGGCGACAAGGATGATCAGAGGGCTGGAGCATGTCCTGTACGAGGACAGGCCGAGAGAGTTGGGATTGATCAGTTTGGAGAAGAGAATGCTCTGAGGACACATTATAGTGATCTTCCAGTACCTGAACGGGGCCAACAAGAAAGCTGGAGTGGGACTTTTTTTTTAAGAGCACGTAGTGATAAGACTAGGGGGAATGGCTTTAAATTTGAGAGGGGAAGATTTAGACTAGACATAAGGAGGAATTTCTTCACAGTGAGGGTGGTGAGACACTGGAACAGGTTGCCCAGGGAATTTATGGATGCCCCATCCCTGGAAGTATTCAAGACCAGGTTGGATGGGGCCTTCGGCAGCCTGATCTACTGGGAGGTGTCCCTGCAGGGGGATTGGAATTAGATGATCTTTAAGGTCCCTTCCAACTCAAACTGTTCTATGATTCTGTGATTCTTGGCCAACTGGGCACACTGCTGGCTCATTTTCTGTTGGCTGTCAACAAACACTCCTGGGTCCATTTTACCAGGCAGCTTTTCAGCCACTCTTCCCTAAGCCTGCAGTTTTGCACAGGGTTGTTGTGGCCCAAGTGCAGGACCCGGCACTTGGCCTTAGATAAGAAATCATTTAATCTTACGTTACTTAAATTCCTCTGTTGCTCACAGGTAGTCTCAAGGTAATGAAAAATCTATTATGACTGAAGGCAATAACTAATTAAAAAAAAAACAAAATGAAAAGAACCCTATGAATTTTCAGGTCATAATTCTATTTCATGAGTACCCCAGTGCTTCTACTGACTGCAGATCTCCACCACTAAATTCTCTTATATTTTCAATAAACATTTAGCTGTGCCAACACCCTCCTTGGTTTCATACATTTTAAATAAAATTCTCCAATCAAAGCAACAGAACCGTGCTGTGATGAAAGTCACTGTCAAACGCACATAAAATCTCAATAAGCTCATCAATAAAATGGCTGCTTAGCTCCTATCCTAGGAGGAAAGTTTTAAGACGCTGATGGATGACTTTGTTAAGAATGATTAAAACAATGAAATAAATCTGATTCTCACATGAGTGCAGGATGGGTTCAGGGAAGACAGAGACATGCGCACCATGCAGCTTGCTCCTGTCTGCCTTGTGGGGCTACAGCAAGCCAAGCAGATGTGACCCTGCAGAACATACAGCCACCACTGCTCTGTTTTTCATTCCTCACACTCCCCAGTCCTTTACTTGCAAACATTTGGACTTGACCCTGTGGCTGTGTTTATTCTTCTCCCCTAAACACAGATAGCAAGAACATACATCAGACTCTAAGTCAGAGCGCCTCTTGCCTATTTCTCTATGGGTACACAACCTTTTTCTTCAGTGTGCCACATTCTTCCTCTTCCATCTTTCTTAACTCCTACTCCACCCTTTCTTCCTCTTCATCTTCTCTCTCATTTTTTCCTCATTCCCACACATTTCATCACCTTTCCTTAAACCAGTTAAGCGCTATTTAAACTAAGATCTTGGCAGAATTAAAGATCAGCTTAGATGATCGAGAAATATCTGCAACTATGATTACTTCAAGAAATTACAACTGCTCACTGGACCACTGTACCAAATCAAATTTATTAGGGAAGAAGAAAATGTTTCTTTGTTCTACATAACCAAAGTATTCCAGACGTTTTCTGATTTATCTTCCAAACAAAGGGATTATAAGGTTTTTATTGAAACATTTTAGATTTCAGTGATTACACTAGAAAAAGCACCCACATTTTCACTACAGCATCAGAAGAGATGGGTTTACACTCTCTGCAAGTCTGCACGTTAACAAACACAGACATAACAAAGGCTAACACATTGTATTACTTGTTTATTAAATTACTCTAGATAGACGTGAGGAAATGAAAAAAGCAAGATTTTCCAATTTTCTTATCTTATTACAGTTTTTCAAAACCTCTATATATCAGCATGTTCCTGGGACACAATAATATTTTTTTCTTTTATCATTTTAGCACATATAATCTTTATCACAGTTTGGCATATGTTTGTGTGGTGCCTCTGCTTAATGGTATGGTTCATACTAGTGGGAAAATGGCCAGTGATAGTATTCAAGCTGCAAAACTGATAGCTGCAGGTCTATCTCAATCCTGTCAGCAGTTTCAAAACTCATAGAGAAAATACACAGACTGCACACCTGTTTCTCGTTAAACAAAGAAAATTGGATTTTTATCAGTTTGACTGTCACCTTTTACATAGCACTGTTTTTGTCAAGAGCCACTAATGAAAGAGTTTAGCAGCAGATAAAGGACATACAGTTTTGACTGAATTCATAGATTTATCTACAACATTTTTCCAGCAAGAATCAAATTAAATTCTTTTCAGAGCTGAAATAGGATTACAAAGCATGGAAATGGATGTCTTAATATATACATCTATATTATTACATATGACTGAGCAACTTCATTAATAATGATGTATCTGAAGATTTCAGTTTTGCACAGTCTTGGTGAAAGTTTAAATATACAGTGTGCAATCCATATTAATTTTGGCTGGCATTTTGAATGAATGTCCTCGGAAAGAATGGAGGGTTTTAGTAGTTTGTCTGCTAATGTATAACACAAGAGTTAACATGTTTATTTTCTTTTTGTTACATGTCTTCTGTGTGCATGACTGCGGACATGGTACCTGCTTCACCAGCATCCTTTTCCAACACTACTTCTACACATTACACAGGCACCGTGTGGGTGAACTCTGTTGAAGATGGTTGAGCTGACTACATATTGTGCTGTGGAGGTCTGCATAAAGACTTAAAATAGACAATGCCAGCTGGACTGTGCTACAGCTTGAAAACTCAGGAATCTTTCTGCAAAGTCCACCTAATATTTCAATGGCACCAGAAGAACGAAAGAAACTTCTGAAATATTGAAAAGAAGTCCTGACTCAACACACAGCTTTTAATTGTCTTCTTAGATCATTAAAATAATGAGTTAAAAAAAAAAAAAAAAAACAAAAACAAAACAACAGGATGAAAAGCAGTCACAATAGCAGAGCAGTAGATCTTCCCATAAAGATGAAGACACAAACTCCAGTCCTTTCCCAGAGCCACATCTAAAGCTACCCTGGGCAATGCAGCTGCCAGCAGACACCTTTCCATTCAGCTGAGAAGTCAGAACTGAATAAACAACATGCTAACCACATAATTTCTTTGTGCACATGAACTGCAGGAAGCTTGTGTGCCTCAAGCACACTCACCAGATGGGATAATTAGGTTCAGACAGATCACTGACCTTCTTAATAAAAATACCCCAGAAATGGAGGTTGACAGAATAAATCTGTCATGTTACCAAAATCCCAAACAATCTATGGAAACCCATCTACACTGAACGATCCAGCATCAATTTTATTTAGAAGAACTATATAGCACCAAATGTAAATGCCATTTCACCTTCCATAAATAGAAGGCATGACATGCATTTGAATAATACTATTTTATCTGGAATTACGATGGTAAATATAGTCAAATCATCTTATGTTTGAAAATAAGTTCATTATTTTGAGTAACAAAGACCACAAGACACTGCTCTCCCTGAAATCAGGGAAGTTTCCTTCTTTTCCCCTTCAAGCATATTTCTCCTTCCTTGATATAGAATCATAGAATCATAGAATCACTAGGTTGGAAGGGACCCACTGGGTCATCGAGTCCAACCATTCTTAAAACTCCCTAAACCACGCCCCTCAGCACCTCACCCACCCGTCGCTTTAACACCTCCAAGAATGGTGGCTCCACCACCTCTCTGGGCAGCCTGTTCCAGTGCCCAATGACCCTTTCCATGAAAATTTTTTTCCTGATGTCCAGCCTGAACCTCCCCTGGTGGAGCTTGAGGCCATTCCCCCTTGTCCTGTCCCCTGTCACTTGGGAGAAGAGGCCAGCTCCCTCCTCTCCACAACCTCCTTTCAGGTAGTTGTAGAGAGCAATAAGGTCTCCCCTCAGCCTCCTCTTCTCCAGGCTAAACAACCCCAACTCTCTCAGCCGCTCCTCATAAGACTTGTTCTCCAGCCCCCTCACCAGCTTCGTTGCTCTTCTCTGGACACACTCCAGAGCCTCAACATCCTTCTTGCAGTGAGGGGCCCAAAACTGAACACAGTACTCGAGGTGTGATCTCACCAGTGCCGAGTACAGAGGGAGAATAACCTCCCTGGACCTGCTGGTCTCACCGTTTCTGATACAAGCCAAGATGCCATTGGCTTCTTGGCCACCTGGGCACACTGCTGGCTCATGTTCAGTCGGCTGTCAACCAACAACCCCAGGTCCCTCTCCTCCAGGCAGCTTTCTAGCCAGACTTCTCCTAGTCTGTAGCACTGCGTATAGGGTTGTTATGCCCAAGTGCAGGACCCGGCATCTGGTGTTGTTAAACCTCATGCCATTGGTCCCAGCCCAGCGGTCCAGCCTGTTCAGGTTCCTTTGCAGAGCCTCCCTACCCTCCAGCAGATCCACACTTCCACCCAGTTTAGTGTCATCTGCTAACTTGTTAAGGGTGTACTCAATGCCTTCATCCAGGTCATTGACAAAGACATTGAACGGAGCTGGACCCAGCACTGAGCCCTGAGGAACCCCACTTGTGACTGGCCTCCAGCTGGAGTTAACTCCATTGACCACCACTCTCTGGGCCCGGCCATCCAACCAGTTTTCAACCCAGGAGAGTGTGCGCCCGTCCAGGCCAGAGGCTGACAGTTTCTGAAGCAGAATGCTGTGAGAAACTGTGTCAAAGGCTTTACTGAAGTCCAAGAAGACTACATCCACAGCCTTTCCCCCATCCAGTAGTCGAGTGATTTTGTCATAGAAGGCGATCAGGTTAGTTTGGCAAGATCTGCCTTTTGTAAACCTATGTTGACTGGGCCTGATCACCCGGTTCTCTTGCATGTGCTTCATGATAGCACTCAAGATCACCTCTTCCATGATTTTCCCCGGCACTAAGGTCAGACTGACAGGTCTGTAGTTTCCTGGATCCTTCCTTCAACCCTTCTTGTAGATGGGCACAACATTGGCCAGCCTCCAGTCCAGTGAAACTTCCCCAGTCAGCCAGGACTGCTGGAAGATGATGGAAAGGGGTTTTGACAAGACATCCGCCAGCTCCTTCAATACTCTTGGGTGGAACCCATCCAGCCCCATAGACTTCTGGATGTCTAACTGGGCAAGCAAGTCTCTAACCACCTCCTCTTGGATCATGGGAGCCTCATTCTGCTCCTCTAACTCCTGAGTTTGTACACAGGGGGAACAACTTTCCTTGCTATTAAAGACTGAGGGAAAGAAGGCACTAAGTACCTCAGCCTTGTCTTCATCCCTTGTCACTGTTGGTCCTTCTGCATCCAATAGGGACTGAATATTCTCCCTTGTCCTCCTTTTCTTGTTAATGTATTTGTAGAAAGATTTTTTATTATCTTTCACAGATTTAGCCAGTTTGATTTCTAGCTGGGCTTTAGCCCTCCTGCTTTTTTTCCAGCATGATCTCACTTCCTCCCTGTAGTCTACCCAAGAAGCCTGTCCCTTCTTCCAAAGCTCATAGACATTCCTCTTCGTTTTGATATCTCTCAAGATCTCCCTACTCAAACAAGCTGTTTTTTTCCCCTGCCATCTCCTTTTCTGGAACATGGGGATGGATACGTCCCACAATGTTCAAACCCACATTGATGAATAATCACATTCACATGAGGCTACTCTTATTTTCTAGGCATTGTCATGTCACATAATTCTGTTCTTTGCCACAATGCCCTAAGCAAAGGAGGGTTAGACATAATGCCAAATATTGCTAAATGCAATCTGCTACGAACAAAGCACACATCGCATCCTGAAAGACAAGCAGCTCTGGAAGCTCACAGGCAGAAGATAAGACAAACTCCTCACGTGCTTCATCGCTCCCATGAAAATTGGAGCTGGCTCAGTGAGACATGGCAACTGGCAGCACTTTTTTTCTGTACCTCGTTGGCCCTTCTATTCTCAGACAAACGGAAATTGAGTTTATACAGAAGCTTACTATGAGCACAATTTACAAACACATTGCATACTAGAACAGAAAGAGTCATGCAGCACCACTTGAACACACACTGGATGTTCTTCCATGAACAGGTCCATCTTGCTATTTGAGACTTATATATAGAGATACACACACACACACACACATTTTTTTTTCATTATAAAGCAGGCAAGTAAGCTGGAGTTAAAACAGAAGATAACAGATCACATCATCCTGATCTGGATGTCATCCAGATCTGTCATCCTGATCTGACTGTCAATCAGCAGTCATTCCATCAAAATAAGAGGATTTACAAGAATTTGTGAAACAACTCAGTCAAACTAGTTAAGCTCAGTATTTTATTCATTATATGCAAGTCCTACCTGTACCACAACCACTCACAATCTGAATTTACAGACAAAACACTACAAGGTAAGATATTGCACTTTAAAATTACTTTAACACTGACCTCTAGTGACTATAGGTGGGAATTCATCTTTTTATGGAGATGCCCAGCTGGGAGGTATTCTTGGGCCAATTCAATTACAGAGCTTGCTTTTGAATCTCCAGTCCATAGCTACCCCCACTGCAAGGAGCACTCTGCCAAGGTGAGACCTCCAACTCGGTTGTATAAGTTACATTCACAGGTGAATTATCAATGATATACTATAATCAGTACAAATGTTATGATTAAATTCACTTGTCTGTTTTCACCTACTATAAGAAGGAAAAGGCAACATGAAAAGGAAATACAAACACTAGATTACGAGCTTTGTAACTGTAACAAATGTATTACAGCATAAGCTAGGCACTAATGACATGACAACAGCCCACATCTTCAGGCAGCCAACTAAAAGGTCATCTTTCATCTTGGGGACTGTAACACCAAGGCAACCTTTCCTCTAACGCTCTGTAGCAAAAGTAGCCTTGCAGCTCTTTGTTCAGAACTTCTGCATTTTTCTCTGCAAAATGAGGATGTGATAGTCTGTGCACCCACAGGATCAGGCATTTCGCCCATGCATCCCTTACAATATAGTCCAGATGGAAGGATAAGCGTGTTACAGCAAGTTGCCAACCATCTTGTCTCACGCAAGAAAGCAGTGAGGAAGCTACAAGCTTCCCCTACACAGCCCACCTTACTGTCTTTTCATGTAGACTCATAGAATGGTTTGGGTTGGAATGGACCTTTAAAGGTCTTCTGGTCCAAGCCCCCTGCCTTAAGTAGGGACATCTTCAATTAGACCAAGCTGCTCAGAGCCCCATCCAACCTCACCTTGAATGTTTCCAGGTACAGAGGTTTTACCACCTCTCTGGGAAACCTGTTCCAGTGTTTCACTGCTCTTGCTGTAAAAAATTTCTCCCTTCTACCTAGTCTAAATCTGCTCCTTTTTAGTTTAAAACCATTATCCCTCGTCCTATTCCTACAGGGCCTACTAAAAAGTCTGTACCCAATGTCTGCGAGGCAAAGTAAGACAGTGATGGCCGGGAGCCACTGGAAGGAAGCATTCAGAGGAATTTTCAAAAGTGGGAAATGCTCTCACTAAGCATGATGTCTGATGACCTCTGTGGAATATGTACACATATACACATACGTATACACACATGTATAAAGGACATCTTTAGTCAGGAGGCTAGAAATCTGCCAGCTGGACCTCAGATTGAGAATAACCTTTGGATCAGATACCAGGTTGGGGTAAATATGACTGGGTTTTTATGTCATTTGAATCTATAAAGTTCTCTTTTGCACTGTCCAGATGTTGCAATCTGTGCATTTCATTTACAGTAACATGACTTATATCAGAGGAGATTTTTTACTTTCTGTCAACAATCCATACTGAATATTTCTCTCTAATAGCAGTCCTCAAAATATGAGTTCAGAAAATTGCCTCTGCTCTTCCCAAAATTTGCTTAAAGGACTGTAAAGGTTTCCAGATTTCTCCTTCACTTCGTCAATATCATAGTATCATAGTATCATAGTATCATAGTATCATAGTATCATAGTATCATAGTATCACAGTATCATAGTATCACAGTATAGTTAGGGTTGGAAGGGACCTTAAAGATCTTCTAGTTCCAACCCCCCTGCCAATGGGCAGGGACATCCCACTAGATCAGGCTGCCCAAGGCCCATCCAACCTGGCCTTGAACACCTCCAGGGGTGGGGCATCCATGGCTTCCCTGGGCAACCTGTTCCAATGTCTCACCACCCTCATGGCAAAGAAATTCTTCCTAATGTCTAGCCTAAATCTGCCTCTTTCCAGTTTATACCCATTCCCCCATCCTATCCCTGCGAGCCTTTATGAATAGCTTTTATGAATATGACAGGGGTTTTCACAGAAGCATATTCTAGTATACAGATATAGCCAGGTGACTCCACAGACATCAGCACAGGCTGGAGGAAAGCACCAGAGCCCTAAAGGAGTATGCACTGCAATGGACCTTGGAGCCAAAACCAAATCAGTCAACCCTGGGCACAAATACTATTCTGTGTATTTCAAGATAATTTACTCTCCCGTCATTTTGACTGGAAAGAATCAGCTGTCAGGACAAACTTTGCTAAGAAGACTGAAGATTAAACACTCGACTGATGTGAAATTAGGAAGTCTTCTTATACTGACAAATACATCACCTGCTTGTAAGGAAAACTGCACAACAGATATGACTTCTCTGCTGAATGAGCTGCCAACAAGAAAAATTGAGGAAGTGGTTATTTTTCAGCACCACTGGCATATAAATGACATACTTGATGAACACCTGCTTGCCAGCAAGCCAGGCAGCTTTTGGCAACACACCTGGACCTCTCTTCCCTCGATGTTTGGACCTGGCTATTTTTCCATATTTTAGCAGCTTACCTAATCACAGCAAAACATGACAGCCACAAGAAGAAGAAAACATACCTTATTTCAACACATTGAAATCAAAACCCAGCCTGAGTTTTAATGTTTATGCCACAAATTAGGTAATGAGGCTTCCTCACATATTCCAGCTGTACGTATGACTGCTTAGGGATGTGCATGTATAATTAGATTTAAACGTATTTAAAAAGATAGAGAGATATATACCCTAAATAATGGATGCAGAATTGCTTCTAAGTTATCATAGTCATTACCTGGCTTGGAACTCAGCGTCAGTACAAACTAGTCTTAAAAACAATAATTCACTCATATTAGCGGCTGCCAAACCTCCATCTAATCCATTCATTAGCAATATATCAGGTTAGCAAGCTGCATGGCATGAAAATAATTAGCTTTCCATTGTGGGGTGGCACATTCTCTATTTCATTGACATAACAAATAACACCATAAGCTGCTATAATTTATTTACTTCTGAGTCTTTTTTATTTTCTTAATTAGCCCTTCGGTAGATTGTATTAAACATGCACAAACTCTAACTACTGAGAGTCCTTTGACCAGTCTCAGAAATCTTAGACAGTATGAACAGCTACTATACAAGCAATTTATGGGTGACCTACCTTTAGGTCATTTAAATAAAATTTCCTAGAATAGCTGAAAGCAGACCATGCCAAAAGGCATCCTCATTAGGTCTGTTCTCCATTATCTGCATGCACTAAATGACATCACATTGTGTCCCAGCACACATCACAGTGATTGTGCAGTGGTTTTGTGGGAAAAGGTTTGCTGCTGTTTTAAATTTCATTATGTCTATCTTCATACTGTAACAAGAAGGTACATGTACTTCCAGGATGTGTTTGGCTGGGCTACAGTCAATATAGCCTAACCAGTTTTCTGCAAACTGCTTTAAAAAGAGATGGGTCAAAACCAAAATTCTAAGATGATTTCTACTCAAGTGAAAATGAACTCCTAAAAGCAGGTTTCTACTGGGCTGTACAGCATGTCAACTCAAGTAGTTTCGCCGTAGCTAGGTTAAGGTATTTTATTCCTTCTATCAAATACATTATCTTTCTTTAATCCTGGGAAGCTCTGTATAAGCGCTGTCTTCCACAGTGTGTTCATGAGACAATTACATGGTGCATTAAAGACCTTATTATGTACAATGCCTTCTGATTTTCTTGTTTCTACCTTAAATTTGTGTTGTGAATACAGGGAAGATTTTCACTGGTACTATCCCCCTCCACCAGTACCACACTTTATCATGAGATTTTTAATTCATGTGTTATCACTCCTGGAGACCTCATCTATTCTCAGTGGGGAATATTCAGCTTTCTTTCAGCTTGCCTCTGTATTTCTGCAACCTTTTCTTGCTGAGTGCTCAGCAAACACAGAAGATTACATGAATCGAGTGGGAGGAACCAGTTTTTATATAATAGCATGCTTCTAATAAATTCAAGACTTTCTTAATGAATTATGACAGATGTTTACATACAACATTTCAAATGATGTTTAACTAAAACAACTTGGCAGAAATCTTAACAAGAGGTCATCGAAATATCCAAGCAATTTCTTTCACTACCTGACATATGGCTTTGCTGAACTTCATTTACCATTCTGCTGTCTTGTTCCTTGGCTTCATAAGAAATCATTAACAGTCACTACCCGTTCTTTCTCTTCTGTCTTTAAGAGAATTCACTAACTGCATATTACCCTCAAAATTGCCCAGGATAATCAGTGATCTCCCTTTTGAACTCAAAATTTTGAGAGTGTTTGAGAACTTACTGTCAGAAAGGAATAGAAACTATTTTGGAGCATAAACATTAATACTTCTATTTTTGCTGGGAAAAGCAATTAACATCATATTCTTGTGGAACTACCTTTGAGAAGGGAGATAACATTGCGAGAAAGCACTTCAAACACAAAAAGCAGAAAAGCAATTGCTTGGATATACATCTTCTTTATTCAATTCTATGCACCAATAGTCTTTCAAGTCCTGTTTCAATGCATTTTTTGTTCTTTTATTCTTGCCACTGTTTCATCTGATTAATTCCATAGGAAAAGAAAAAAATTAAACCACATTTTGGGTGAGCATGCAATGAAGATACTCTTATCTTTTCAATGGATGATAAAGAGTGTGTCACTTGCTGCTTGCAAGTACTTCAAAGAAAGTTGGTCAGTAACCAGTGTGCAAGAGTTATGTGTTGCAATGTGAGAAGAAATGATGCAGGAGAAAAACATTGACCATCTACAAGACTGTAAAGTAAGTTGGATCTGTACATGCCACTTTTTAATGGACCCCCCATCCTTCACTACCAGCACAGAAAAAAAGCAAAGAGAGCTGAAGACTTGGCAAAAGAATGCGACATTTAGAAGAAAGTGATTTTTCCACCAGGAAGTCAATCCTTATAAGAAAATTTAACTAGCACCAGTGTAGGCAGAAAAAAAAAGAAAACCATTGAAAACCCAACATCAGAGGGCTTTCCAAAATGAAAATAGCAATCAAAGTTTTTGGTTGCTGATAGCTTTAGAATGCTAACCATTATGGTAAATGCGCTGTTGAAGGTAAAGGATTACTTAAAAACTGTTCTTTTCTTTTTCTTTTTTCTTTTTTTCCAATCACTGCTGTACAGTTGGACACAATCCAGAAAGCAAAACTGTATGGATAATTACCCCCATGGAAGGAATCCAAAGGTTCACGAAGTAAAAGCTGCTTCCAACTTAAAGATCAAGGTTTTAAATTAGGAACATATTTGAAGCTCCAGTTGATAAAGATGTTTGACCTTCTGGGCAAAGGTAATTGTCAGGGACTTGATTCAGGACCCTCACTGAACACAGCTCAGGGGAGTTCCCCAGTGCAGTAGCTTGAAACAGTAAGACACTACTTAACAACAACAAAAAAATCCCAAGCACTGCAGTTTAACAAATATTAATAAAAAATACCAGAGGATTTTAGCATGTCCCCTAAGAACCCATCATTCCTCTTCCTTCAGAACCCTTTTCCAAACACAGGCAGAGATGTGCAAGTCATCCCCTACTCAAACATATGTCAGGAAAAGAAACAGGTTTTCCTGTTCTTCATGAGATCTGGAAGAACACTTCTGAGATTGCCATCAAACAGGACTGGAAGAACACTTCTGAGACTACCATCATGCTGTTGTAAGAACATATATTCCAAAGACTGAGGAGTTACAAGGAGTTAAGGTAGACCTCACAATAATGATCCTGCACCACATGAAAATGCCACTGTGGTTGCAAAGCACAAAACACAGAGGAGGAAAGTATTAAGAAATAGATTTTAACAAAATCAGCCAATTCTCTGCTTCCATTAATCAGTAAGTCACCTGGATGAATTCACATCTTCCTTAATGCCTAAACCTTAACTTTCTGTGAAAAATAAGCAGGGAAAACTACACTGCATTAAGAAGTAAAGGGAGACTTTGATTATATCATTTATTGTCAGAAGGATGCACTGCCAACATACTAACATATAACAGCACTTTAATATAAGTTTCCATCTCCCCTCATAGCCAAGCAGACTCTTCTATGCTTCATTTAACATAATGAAATAACAATGAAAAAAACCCTAAAGAGTATAAAGCAAAACACACAAGGTGTATAAATTTCCTCATTGCTCCTTTTAATCGCAGTGCAAAACACTAATCAGCCATATAGTCCTATTACTGTACCACTGTAGCACCTAGGTAGTAAAGAGTTTCTATTTACTAACAGGATTATCCACAAAGAATATGAATGAGAGCTCATGTGGATGGTGGAAGTGGCTCAGTTAACATCAGGTAATGCATTAACCTATGGTAACTCAATCTGGAGCAAGACAGGGTTTCAGAAACTAAGAGCTCATAATTTAATCAAATAGTATAGTATTCTACTGATGGAATATTATTCCAAGGATATAGCAATGCACAGAAGAATATTGGACCTTGGAATCATACACACACGCCCAAATCTTTGCCACAACTTCAATCAGTGACACATACAAAACTAAAATAAACATCCAATAGCAGGATTGGGAAGCAAAATTAGCACAGGGAATACTTTCTTTAATAAACAGCATAAATAACACAAGTCTGGATGTAGGAAAAAATCATCTCTAATGTTAGTTTTCCAACCTTTCTTTGAACAGCAAAGAATGAGCATTTGAGGTAAAATGTGGAGGGGGAAGGGGCCACAATGTGAGATCCAGGATTTTGTTTTCCTTGCCATCTTACCTATCTCCACATATATGTGTGAATAAAATTGCAGTGCAAACTCAGATAATTTGTCTACGAAGAACTTGAAAACCAAAGCTAATAAATGAACAAAAACCCAAAACAACCAATGACTTCATCTTGAGGAGCACAGGTTAGCTGTTTAGCTAGAAAACAAGCAAATCCCCAGATGTACCTCTATATAAAAAGAGAAGCTGTCAAGGAGGACAAATCAAGCAATAGCACACTGTTTACTACAATACCCTTGTGGATATTAACATGAAAGCACCTTTCTGTCTGAACCGGAAGGAGTATCCAGGAATACAAAGGATGGCAGATAGGTGAAACTGCTGTGGCAAGCAGCATATGGTATACCAGACCTCTCTCTCTCTTTTTATTTTGTTGGTTTTAGGGTTTTTTCTCACATGACAGTTGCCAGAAAAGGTATTCTTTTCCCCCCATCCAAGGACATCAGTGTTTCTTTTTTTTTTTTTTTCTTCTATCAGCACAGAGAACATTTTAATCTTTATGCTCCTGGAGCTGAAGCAAAACATCTTTTAAGAACTAGAGAGCCACAACACGCTGAAGTTCTGACTCTATCATGAGGAGCTGGCAGCTTGTTTCCCACAGTCGCCTGGGACTGTCACTGCTAAACAACTGTTCAGGGCACATCATCATCAACTTTTCCTTCAACTCACAGTGAAGTGACACCTGCTGCAAGCAGCTGCCATGAAAATGACTGATAAAGCAGAATTTAGCTATGATATATGAGTTAAGGCTGCAGTATCAGGTAAGAGGAGAAAAACTGACTGCCAAAGAAATATTTCTCAGGCTCAGTGTAGCAGTGTGTAATGAGGAAATGCTGCAAAATGGGTTCTGGAAAGCTTATAGAATACACTGCTTTTATATTTTAATAGGTTTTTTTCTTGCCTTGATTTAAGTATAAAGTACTACTTTAAATACCAAACACTACCATAACTTCCGATTGTCCTCACATGTTTGAGTAAAATGACAGGATGCTATACACTCAGGGACGCTTTCTGCTGCCTTTTGAGAGTGGAACACTCAACTGAAAGCATTTTGGCTTCTTGGTGAAAAAATATATATATACACACTATGTATACGCAATAAATACTTACTATACAAATAGATTTGTCCTGGTAACCACCTTAGGCTTAGTATAACTGGATACTTTTGCCACATCTTCAGACAGATACTTCTCATACTCTGACAGTTTTCTTTCAACAGGAAAGAAAATCATGTACCTTGAATATTAACATGACCTAATATAAATACCCCTAGAGGAAGTAAAGTCACCTACCACTACTCAGCCAGCTCAACATGAAAATACCAAGCCAACATTGGATCCCATACACGTGTGCATTCACGCACATGTACATGACTTATAAAGAACAAGACTTATATGGTTTTGGCACAAGCTTTTGCTCAGACCAGTCTGCAGTCATAATTCATGCATATCTAAACTAGTTATAATCTGTGAAAAGAGGCCCAAGATGACAATTCTGTGATTTCTGCATAAGAAGCACAGGTAACTTGTGCAGCCACCAACTCTCCCAGAGCAGACAGAAAAAATGAGAGAAGCAAGCAAAGAGATGAAATGGGGTCAAAGAAATCTTTGAATTGAAGCGACACATATTCAGCTTCCTCTCAACTTTATCAACATCAGAAACCAAAAATAAAAACTGCTGCAACTTGTTTATCAACTTCACCTTCCAGAGCTGGAAGCCACTTGAAATGTCTAATGCAGTCAAAAAGAAACAAGTCTGATACTTCTTTTCCAACAAGTAGCTGCCAAAATATCTGCTACAGTTTTTTAACCTACCTGCATATTTACTAGGCAATTTTAATCACATACAGCTGTTCATACATATATAATGGTGTTTTCCCCCCGTAATATTAATTCCCCTTGAAACATTAATATTTCCAGGTTAACAGTCCCATATTACAAATAATTTTGTGAAATGCTACCTACTAAAGCAGGAAGTTTATGCAGAATTTTTTGCTAAGTGACCAGTGCACACAGAAACATGGAACAAATACTCCCCTGCATACACGGGCTTTCAAATACCTGAACCAAACACATCATAAGGAATAACAAAGCACAGAGTTGCATACAGTATGGGCGGAATTAGGATTAGTTTGAAATGATTTCTTATTTCTTAGTTTACTGGTTTTTAATGTACTATTATTTTTTTGGTCATGAAATACTGTTTCAATCTTGCAAACTAGAGTTTACTATCATTTTATGATTCCTAAATTTAACATCTAGAGGAAACCACTGTGACCCCCTGATTAGAGCCCTTCCTTAATGTAGATTGAAGAACTACTCTCAGGCTCTGTTCTTTGCTATACATAAATTAAATTCCAAGGCATGACTAAAACAGGTATTTAAAATGAAAATAGAAAGAGGAGAGGACAGTCAAAGGCACTGTTTATTTAATTTTCACAGCAATTAAATTCCTGATGTTTGCTATAGTCCTGCCTTGACCTCTACCTGGACACCATTATGACACTTTCTTCATGACTGAGATAGAAGCACATACAGTCAAGGGCACATCATGTTTTATTTAAACACAGTGCAGAAGGGCATTAAATTTTACAGGTCACATTCTCCATGGTGCTTGTGCAAAGCTGGGGCTGCAAGGAAAAGCAAAACCCAGCTCACATGAGAACTATCAAGATGCAGCTTCCCTTTGTCTGTGCAGAAAAAACATCCTCCTTTTTGTAACAGCTGGACAGTCCCCTCAGCCCAGCACATCCTCTCTCCACCTGGATTTTAGAAGGACAACAGCTCACGGATTCTATGGTACTGACTTGACCAGCATCATTTTTTAATAGATTTGAGTCCTATCGTGAAACAAAGTCCCATTGTACAAACTGCTGGAAAGGGGCTGGCAGATCTTCCAGGTTTTGTCAGGTTTTTGCCCCTCTTGAAAGCTTCTGCACACAGACAGAGGTCCCCACTTGCTATTTAGAGGCATCCTCAAGTCACCTCATGCCAAAACGTTGTAACTGTACATAAAGGTACTATAACAAGTTTCAGTGAGTCAGCTTCACAGCACTGGTATACAGAATCATGACCATTTACCCTCTCTGGATGCATGATGTTAGACCTGCACCTTACTAGCTGCAACCATTTCAACCACATAATGCATGTATACTAACCCTATCGATGAACGCAAATATAAAATAAAGTCCTGACTCATCTCATCTAAGGCATTTGAGATGACTGCATATAGAATAGTCTCCCTATTGGATGACCAGTGAGAAGAGACAAGACATCTCCTGTGGACTTCATAGCCCTGAGAACACGCATGATCCTCTGTGCACCCGCACTTGTATTTTTGGTTGCACGTCTATGAGTCTTTGCCAACAGGAGAAGCTCAGCTTTCCCTGCTGCAGACAGAGAAACAACACCGACACATAGATAGATAAATTCTAGGAAGGCACCAGTTTCAGCTTCATCTTATCTGGGGCAATCTTTCAGTCGTACAATGAAATAAAAATCTCTTGGGGACCTCGGAACAAAATGTTTTTTTGGTCTAGCAACCACACCTCCCCCTCAGGCTCCATGTGGGCTGCAGGTTTAATCTCATCTCCTGCAAAAACACCAGCAGGAGCAGGGCCACCTTTAACTCCGTCAAATGCTGTGTGGCTACATGCTTCAGGCAAAGCGGCATTCAGCTGTTAGGGTTCTAATACTGGAAATAGGTGTGGAACAGGCAACCAAAGTAATTTAATCTAGAAAGGTAATTCACTTCCAATATTAGCCCACACCCTCTCCCACTGCCCTAAATGAAGCAGTGACAAATGCCAAGTCTTTTCCTAATGGAAAAGGAATTGTATGCCTATTATCTTTATTATTCTCTCCATACAAACTGTAGAAATGTCTACACCAGATTCTGAGCTTATTGATATCACTGTGAACAGGGACAGCTTCCACAGAAGGAACTGTGTTGTAAGTACTGTAAGTAATGGAGATCTGAATTGGGTACCTGTTACTTAATATGACTCTCTGAAGTCAGATTTTACTTTCTGGGCAGTTTTTTTGTTGCCACTGCTGTCAGCTACTGAAAACATGAAACTTAACATGTCAACCCACACAAGAAGAAAGCCCGTCTACCATTCCCTTCTCTCTCTACCCTGCTTCCTTCCAGGGCATGTATATAAGATAAGCACAAAACAGTTCCCTTAGCTGTAGTAACTTGTGACATAAAAATCAGGAAAACTCCCCTCACAACAAGATTTTCTCAGTGAAGTGTCCATCACCTTTTGTCCCTTGCATAGACTACTTTTTGGAGCAGATATAACACTTCTTTAAAATACTTCCTGTCCCTATCCACAAAGAAGAAAATTTGCTTTGTGAATTACCTAGGCTCCCTCCTGAAAGACAGGATGTGGTATAGGAGACTATTAAATCTTACAGAAGAGGTTGTTTTTTGCTCTGCATGTTTTCCATTCACCACTACTTACATTCAGAGTAGGTCTGTACCTATGCCTGCATGCAGTTGTGTAAGGCTGATGAGTAGTTACTTATCTGTCTCCAGCACTTCTTTGGAATCAAGTCAACAACATCCGCTCCTTCCCACAGGGAATAATGCACACAGTCTTACACCTGGCAACAAACTGAATTAATTCATTTCTAATAATGATGGGCTTTCACTAGATCTCCTTCATAATTCTTAATCAGGCATTTGTATATGGTTATACAAGCAATGGATGCAGTTGCTTTGCCCTGACCCTGGTGGCTCATCGCCAGCAACCTGTAGGCCAGGCAAGCTGGGAAAGCCTTAAATGTTATGAAGTGCCATGAAAAGAAGGGAAATGCGAGCTGTGAACATTTTTTTATGAGGTGTGTACAATTTTGTGCACTTTTAACACACAAATGTTAGTGTAGAACCCAAACTTCACTTTCCACACCTTCTTGCTCTACCAAGGGTGGGATGCAGATCATGACAGCAGTCACCTCACTTGTTCAATTTCCACAGCTCCACATTTCCCATAACTCAGGTTATGTGGCTGAGATCCTCCTGCATCATGCAAGCTCATTTGGGTTACTAGCATGATCTTGTTGATGTTATTGCTTCTACAATCAACCCTGAAGCATAACGTGATGATTGTTTACCCAACTCACATTCACAGAGCATTTGTTCCAGTAGGCTTGAAAATGACGGGATGAGGCAGGCTAGGTTTTCCTGCTCAGTAGGCTTTTGCTTCAATCCAATTAAAAACATCCAGCAATTCAATGAAGTTCCTTGCAAACTGCACTTGTCCCATGCTTTAAATAAGCTCTGAATGCAGATGGCCTAGTATTTTTTTTTTTTAATGCATTCCCCAGATGGAAAGGATTCCTCAGATATTTCTTTGTGATACTATACTGAAGCCACTGAACCAGAAAGTTGAGCTTCTTCTGAACTATCTTGGCTTTGTTGTTATTGTTAATGGCTTTTTTCCTCATCTGAAAGCTAACAAGGAAAGCCACTCTTGGTTCTTTGACATGCAGAGAAGTGACAGTACAGCTCACAGGAAACAGGCAGCTCTGGTCACCACGGCCTGAAATTGGGTCAGGGATGCCAGCTTATGGGTATACTTAAGGAATATGCAAGTAATATCTGGGATTCAGATGCTGAGGACAAGACCACTGTTTAACCAAAAGGCAGAACTCAGGTATTTCACCTTTAGCACCCAGAGAGAAGTCAGCATTCTCACAACTAAGACATATTTTCTGTACAATTTTTTTAAAAGGCTTCATTTCCAGGAAAAGTTTTCAGGAGATTTATGTGAGTGGCCAAGCCACATTCCGCACTACCTTACAATCTTAATCCAAAGGCAAGCCACTGTTGGATGATGGCCACCCCAGTGCACTGTGTTGATACTTGTGGGAGAACAGATACTGATGGAAAGCCAATCCACCTCCAAACAGTGGTAACACTGCTGGAGAAATTCACTGGGAAACACTACATAATCTGTTATACTTGTTAACTCCCTCTCTGATGGGATGAAAAAAGACCTTTTGCCTGCCAAAAGTCACTCCCGGGGAACTGCAGCAGAGCATGACACACACAAAAAGCCTATGAGTATGTCAGGAAGGCTCCTGCCATCAAATACGTGCTAAAGGATCCTCTGGACCAGCTAGCTATCACACCATCAGCTCCCAAATTCATCCTTTCTCAGTAACTGTTGCTGAATGCTTCAGAAAATGCCTGCACTCATCTCCAAAAGCAGAGTGCCCTAAAGCTGCACAGCTGAGTACAAATTCCTTCAGGGTTGTAACAACAAGTTAAGGGATATGAAGCAATTACTTTTATATCCATACAAATGAAACTCCTCCAATGCAATTAAGTATGCCTTATCATCTACTGTTGAATTTGCAGAAAACATATGCTGTACACTCTCTCCTCCCTTAGCTTTTCCACAATTTTAATCAATTTGCTTTAGTTAATGTAATAGAACCTACCTGTTCTAGAGAAATAACATATGGCTGCAAATTATCTGAATACTTTTAAATGTCTTTTTTCATTTTAAATATAATTTCATTTGAGACTTTGCAGCTTTCATTTCTATTAATAAATTATCATATCTTCTTTGTAACTGATGAGCTAGTGTGTCATGTAATTTTTTCCTCTAAATAGACCAAGACTTTGATCTAATGCAAGCCCTTGCTGGGAGTAGAGAGACTTTCTGTCTAATTTAGTTACGAAAAATATTCAATTAAACTTGGGAGTTTAATTCATTTAGTTATGAAAATTAAATGAACTTAATAAGGTACATTTGATTTGCCTCAGGAAAAAAAAATAAAAA